>NC_072793.1:107788619-108470352 GCF_028583425.1 Eublepharis macularius
CACTTAGTAAAATGTTTCTTTCATTTTAATTGCTTGTTTTCTATATCCTCTACAGGGGCTTTCCTGATTCCATATTTCCTTACTTTAATTTTTGCTGGAGTTCCCCTGTTCCTTTTGGAATGCTCACTAGGTCAATACACATCAATAGGTGGTCTTGGAGTTTGGAAGCTTGCTCCAATGTTCAAAGGTACAGTATTGAATTAAGTAGATTGCTATGATTTCTGTAGCAAACTTGCAGATTCAGGTCATGCTCTGTATTTTAATTAAATCTAAATATAAATTTCAAAAATATTTCTCCCATCTTCCCCTCCTTGTACTGAACTTCCAAAGCCTATTCACCTCACTACCTCCAAGTTCTTCTTGGCTCACTGGTTCCTACTCTGCCCATGAGTAGGAATAAAGATAGGTATGAACAGCAATACGAACAAAAAAAAGCCACGAACAGCCCAATCTGCTGTTCGCAAACAAGCTGTTCATGAGGCCCCATTCTAATCAAACAGGTGGTCGTTGCAAGCCTCATTTGTTGCTATTCATTGCTGTTTGTCAAGCCAGACAGTCTGGCACCTCCAATCAATTCCCTTGGCAACTTAGGCAGGGATTATCTGAACTCTGTCTGAACTACTGCTGTTGCCCTGGAAACCACAATCAAACCCCAATTTAGCTTGATAGGCAGGTCTTCCTTTCAAGTGTAGTGCTCCAAATTTGTTACAAGGAGGAAGCAAAGACCAGGGGGGAGGAGGGCTCCCAGCTCTGGCTTAGTTTGTAGACAGTGGAGAGGGAGAGACAGCTGCTGTTGGCATTTTGATAGAGAGTGCATTGGAGCTTGAATTTTCTTTGTGTGTGGTGGGCTAGGGATCTACCCCTTCAAGTTCCAGGGCTGCTGCCAGGCTCTGGGCCAAGCTATTATTTATTATTGGTACCTTTCCTGGTGCCTGCTCAGGTCAGGTTTGTGGAAGTGGTGCAGTAGGGATCTTGACCAAACTTGGATGATGGCTGGAGGAGAGCCTGCTGGCCCCTACAAACAGCCAATCACGAACATGTTCATGAACAGGGCCATGTCTGTGGTTGTTCATGAGTCCCTGTTCGTGGATGGCAATGAACAACGAACATCATGTTCAAAAAAATAAATAAATAAATAAAGCAAAATAAGATTTGTTTTTCTCAGCTATGAACTTCTTCAGGAATTTCATATAGAATCCATACAACTCTCAACGGCTTTAGTTCAGGATTTAAAACTGAAGCACTAATGCCACAGTGTTTCAGAGAAACCTACTACTAGTAAAGTCCAGGCAATTGTGCACCTGTATGAATAAGTAGTTGCCTTTGTCAGTTTTAAGGTGCAAAGTTCACCTTCTGTTCCTTTCAGCAAATAACAGGATGCAAAATAGTGAAGTCACATAGTTTTCTCTCCTTCCTTTCTGGATGTGGCTTCTTGGGCATAGGCATGGCATGACTTCCTCAAGCAAGGAGAGAATTGATCATATCCTTGAGGCAACTGAGATTCAGACAAAGTAAACCCTTCAGTGAACTTTTGTATGGTTTCATAATCATTATGGCTTGGATCCTATGGTTTCCATCTGCGAGGTGACAAGCCTTAGGAAGCAACCTTTTTGCATTGCTTTGCAGGTGGGAATTATAGGATCCAACACATTTAATTACATAGTACTTATTCAAAGAAATTTGAAATATTATCTTATTCAACTCCACAACCAGCCAAGTAATCCCAATTATTCCCACCTTCAAGTAAAAAACACGGACTTGCCAAAACTGCCTATTCCTTCATGGCTGAGCTGGAATTTGAGATCAAATTTGTCCCCTTTCTATCTATTCTCTCTATATTTCCATATACATCTCTTAGTCTCTGAAGGAGACTGAGGGGCAATATTTGCTGGATAATAAGGGCAGCTCCATCACCTGACCATCACCTTAGTGCCACCAGGATACTGGTCTCCCTGCCATGCCCCATTTTCAAGCCTCCCCAGCCTGAGGAAGGCTGCCTGGCTCTCCATCCAGCTGGGGCACTGTCAGGCTGGTTTTCAGGACTGGTCTTGAAAGAAGAAAATCCCAATCTTAAAATGGCAGCACAAACCATGGCAGATACATGGATGCCATCACATTAAGTTGAACATAATATTTTAGGTCAGTTAGGGGTTAACAGCTATTTTTTAAAAATCCATTCTTTTTTCTTTTGGCAACAATCTGTCTTTTCAGTGTAAACGTTGATTTTTTTTTAGGACATGTTTTTTCTTTCCCCTTCTTACTTCCCTCCTTGAGATAAATATGTTGTCTGACTCTTCTGAACACAAACAAAAACAATGAAAAGAAGATATAATTTTATATGCCATTGTTCAAAATCTTTGTGTATCCTGATCTGTGACTAATGTGAACTGAATTAGGAATGGCCAGGTTAGGTAGGCTTCAGTTTATAAATATATATGTTTGGTGGCGAGTGCCCTCAAGTCATAGCTGACTTATGGCGACCCCTGGCAGGGTTTTCATGGCAAGGGACTAACAAAGGTGGCTTGCCATTGCCTGCCTCACAACTCTGGTCTTCATTGGAGATCTTCCATCCAATTACTAACCAAGGCTGAACCTGCTTCGCTTCTGAGATCTGATGAGATCAGGCTCACTGGGGCTATCCAGGTCAAGGCAAGTATAAATGTACAAAACCCCAATTTACTTTTAGCTTGCTTGAAGTAAATATTTCCAAATATTGTCATTTTATGATGTTACAGTCTTAAGCTTTCCTCATAAAAATTTTAAAAACTATAAAACTACCAGTTTTCTCCCCATTCTTCAGGTGTGGGATTAGCTGCTGCTGTCCTTTCCTTCTGGCTAAATATTTACTACATTGTGATTATTTCCTGGGCCATATATTACTTATACAACTCTTTTACTACAGTAAGTAATTTTTCTTCTTGTATTCATGATAGCTGAATATGATTAATTAAACTGATATAAGAATGTCAT
Organism: Eublepharis macularius; assembly: GCF_028583425.1. Classification (NCBI taxonomy): domain Eukaryota; kingdom Metazoa; phylum Chordata; class Lepidosauria; order Squamata; family Eublepharidae; genus Eublepharis; species Eublepharis macularius. The sequence continues at coordinate 107,791,590 of NC_072793.1, forward strand.
GGTAATCTGTTGTTTAGGCATTAACTTATTAGGGCAGGTACAGTTTTTATTTTTTCTGCCTGATTTCTGTAATTGCCAGCCTTTTGTATTGTTTACAATGGATCTAGGCTGAATCCAATTGAATATTAGGTATTATTTCATTAGTGTAGGAGTTTTTTTGTCCATCAAAGATTTGTTGGCAAAACTCTTGCAATAACGTAATATTTTACCATAACAAAATCTTGGTGTTGATCTTTACACATAAATAGAAATTGTGGTGGTAACAAAAGTCCATATTCTTATACTGTAATGTGTTTGAGGCAGTGAAGCCTTTTCCTGAACAGTACTTGTGTCAGTCCAGTGGAGGAGAGAGATTACAGATCCATAGATGGGAGCAGAGAGAGACAAAGGCTGGATTAAATAGCTCTATCCTATGCATATTTACTTGGAAGAAAGCTCCATTGAGTTCAGCTCTCCATCTCCTGTTCTGGACAGCACGTAAATTGTTTCCCAGACTTCTGGTATCTGAAATCTAAATTACATGGCTCAGTGACAAATATCTCAAACATGGATCTGCCAGTCATATCTAAAGCAGAGATGAGTGATGGAAAGCACTATATGGGTATATAGGTACTATATGGATACACACACACAGAGTGAGAGAGATTTATACCACCAGTGCTACCTACTGCCCAAAATAGAGTCCCCAAGGCGATGAACATCATGAGTTCCAGCACCTCCTTTTTAAGGAAAAAAGCACAATTTATAACTTGAACCACACTGCAGTCCTTACATCTTAAAAAGGGTCCTTGTTAATTGTGTAAGAGTGACAATGACCTACTGCATAGAAACTTCTCCCCTCCCCCAATTTGTTATGTCCTGTCTTATACTGAATTTTCTGCAGCACGTAGATAAGTGTGATCACAGGCAGCCACTGCAGACACAAAGCAAATTATCTGCCTGCAACACAGGCTGAGAGGAAGGCAGCAAGGCAGAATCAAAGCATGGAAGCATTCAGAGATGCAGCAGCCATCCTCTTCTCTGGATGTGTACTTTGGACATTTTCCTGCAATATCATCAGTTTTCCAATGGTACAGATAATGTGCCTTGGCACGGACTGGGACCAGCATACCTGAGGGAACGCCTCTCCTCATATGTACCTTGGAGAGCTCTTAGATCTGCAAGTAAACACCTACTGGTGGTCCCTGGCCCCAGGGAGGCTCAGCTGGCCTCGACCAGGGCCAGGGCATTTTCTGTCCTGGCCCCAACCTGGTGGAAGTCTCTGTTGGAAGACACTCTGGCCCGCCAAGATCTTGTATCTTTTCGTCAGGCCTGTAAGACAGAGATGTTCCATCAGGCATATGGTTGAGACCAACACTGGATCCATCTAATTAGCCTCCCTGCTTGTCTCCTGCCAGTGGGGGGGAGCATATGGTTCATCTGCCTCCCCATGCTTGAGGAGTTAGAGGTTCACCAACCCACACCTCCACCCTTTTCTTCCCTTGTGTATGGTGGGCAGGGAAAGGGGGAAGGGTGCACTACCTGGAACGTTGAAATCCATGTTGGTACAGAGTTGTATTTTACTGGTTTTATTTGTTGTAATTTATCTATGATTGTAACCCACCCTGAGCCTGCTTGCGGGGAGGGAGGGCTAGAAATCCAATCAATCAGTCAGTCAGTCAGTCAGTCAGTCAGTCAGTCAGTCAGTCAGTCAATCAATCACACAGTTTGGGAATTTCTGAGCTAGACTTTTAAAAAGTTTGAATGAAATGTAATAGGAACTCTTTAATTCCACAACAAAATTCCTCATATCTGTCTTGTGTAATGCACTAATGCTGTTATTGAGGACACTTCCATGAGTAGTGAGTTGATTCTAGTAGACCACTCAGTGTCCTAGATTCTCAGACTGCAGCTCTTCCTGCTTTCCCCCACCCTTGTGGTTCCTTCCAGTCCTGGGAAAGTGCACTGCAGTTAATGAATATATTAAGTAAGGTGGTTAGCACAACGCCACTACAAGAAAGCAATATCCCAATCTCTTCTCTGGCACTGCATTCCAAATAAGCTCCCAGGGTCTGGACCCTTGTCAACCGGATAAGAATAACATGAAGACCTGAAGTGAAAGGTATTATTGGCAAAAAACAAAACAAAACCCTCTTCTGTTGATGAATGTGCTTTAGCCTAGAAAAAAACAACCTTTGGATGCCTCCTTTTGTATAAACTCACAGTTCTCCAAAGTAGAGATGGGCATGAACCGAAATACGAACCAAAGTTCATGATGAACCAGGCCAGTTTCCTAGGCAACAGAGGATGGACTTCCTACAGACCTTCTGCTGACCCAGAAGTGACCTTCTGCTGATCCAGAAGTGATAATTTGCTGACCTGGATGTGACATTTTCACGGATCAAACGAACCGGTTCGCAAAAAGTTCTTGAAAGTTCGTGGTTCGTGGTTCAAGAAATGCGGTGGTTAAGTTTTTTCCGGTTAGGTTTTTTTTCAGTTCATTTTTTCCCCGGTTCGTGCTCATCTGTGCTCCAAAGAGTAAAGGCCTTTTGGTTCAATGACAAGGCACATCTGACTAGGTATTGTATACTTTTATCCAAGCCAGCTCAAAAGGACAAAACTTTTCAGGCAGAAAGGAGGGCGCTATCTTTCTTCAGACATCTAAGAGAGTTTACGAAATCCAACTGTGGTGCCCCTTGTCACACATCTGTTGGTATCTGCTTGGAGGCAAGGGGGCCTGTTTATGAGCCCATTGGTGCTCAGAAACAGGACAGGTATAAAGTCTCAAATGGGAAAAGAAAACAATAAAGAGCAATAACTGAGAAGATTAAGGAAGCAGATGATACTAGTCAATGAGGAATATATACACGCTATTTATGCACAGTTCTTTAGGGGTGTGCTATTCAGCATTCATAAACTGGTCAATTAGATGGATTGATGCCGATCTGGCAAAATCTGGCTATGCCAGTTCCAAGTAGAGGATCCCAGATCAGATCTAGGAAGCTGGATACTAATTGGCTGGATTAAACCAACAGTTTTTTTTCTTTCCAGACACAGTGCGGGGAGAAGGCAAGCCCATCTTTCCAGTCCATGCCATCACAGCTTCCCATGCTACTGGCTGGTTTCTCTTCCAGCCTCTCTGCCCGCTGCCTCCTGTCCCTTGCTGGTCTCATGCCACTCTCTTGCCTTGGCAGCACTTCAAGCCACTTTTCACTGCATCTATCTTGTTCACTGCTGCTCTGCTGCTGCCGCTACCTGCTTTTCTCTGCAAGGCGAGGGCTGTGGATTCCATCCTACCACCCCTGGCTGAGCTCCAAAAGAATCCGTCAAGCTTTTGCCAGCCACCTTTTAAACTCTGTGGCTTGTCTGGCGAGTCTCCCCTCCCCCCCCCCCCCGGTTTCAGTTTAGGATTCTCTGGTGTGACATTAGTTCCCATGCTGTAGTTTGGTTCTGTTGGGCTTTGATGTTCAGCTTCCATTGGAAGTGGGACTTGCATTGGGAGTCTTTTGGCCAGAGGTTGCCTTTTCTCTTTGCTTGGAAACAAAGAAGAGTGATTGGGTGTATTTTGTTCAGGGGCCCATAGAATTGGACCCCAGGGTCCAGTCTTCTTGGAACTTGGGGTGATCTTTAATGGACAAGAAGAAGTAGTTTTTCTGCAAATGTGGTGGAATTTGCTTGAAAAATGCCCCTCTAGCCCTCCCCCGGACAGTTTCCCCCATAGGGTATAAAGGCTGAATAAATTTGGGGTTCTCTAGTCCTACCAAACCAGATTAGACAATCTGACCCTGATTTCAGGAATCCCAAATTTTTATGGCATCCTGGCCAATTTTGGGAATTGGATAGTGTGGCAGTTTGACCTTTGTTATTATCTTTATTAGCCATGATAGATAGCTATAGAACCATTATATATGGTGGGCATATGCCAGCTGCTGGAAATAAATAAGATGCAAATGTGAAGGGCATTTGATCTCTCTTCGTGAATGTTGACTTAATGTCAAGTGTGCTTGTCAGATTTTATGTTTATAATTTTTGGTCAAAACCTGTGAGAATGAGTCATTAATATTCCCATTTTTACAGATGTGGAACTGAGGCTTGCCTAAGGCCACCTGGTGACTCCGTGGCTGAGCTGAAATTCGAATCCACTTCCCTAGGGCCATTGCTGGGCACAAATGATAATACAAAGAATTATTATTCCTATGCACAGAATAAATACAGTCTAAGTTGTTTTAGTTCAAAGACTTCTTAAATTTGGCTTAAAGACTTCTGAAGTACTTAAGATATAAGTATCCTGGAAAGGAATATGATTGAAATAGAGAAAATGGATTAGAATCGCATGGTCCAGCACAATAGTGTGCTCTCTCTCTCTCTCTCTCTCTCTCTCTCTCTCTCTCTCTCTCTCTCTCTCTCTCTCTCTCTCTCTCTCTCTCTCTCTATATATATATATATATATATATATATATATATAAGAATGGTGCCTATTGGATGTTTAGGATTAAACAGGACAATGTGCTGTTCATCTGACTTTAGAAGCCCCACCAATATCAATTTGGATTTCTATGATTTTAGTAGATATTAGTACAAATGCAGGCTCTTTTGGGGGGAGGAGTTAACTAGAAGAGGACAGCTTCCCATGAACCACGTGGAGAACCCATGTGATCATGCACTGAAAAAATAAAATTGCATTAGTTTTCAGAAAAGTTAGAAAAGTATGCTTACCATAGGCAAAGTTGACTTTTAAAACATTGATACTTTCATTTTTTTTCTCCCACAACTCTTACCCCCATCCCCCAATTAGAATCTTCCCTGGAGACACTGTGGAAACACGTGGAACACGGAGAGGTGCTTCTCTAATTACTCTATAGCAAATACCACCAACATGACAAGTGCTGTTATGGAATTTTGGGAGTAAGCTTATAATATTTTTCTTATTCCTGTAAATATAGGTTGTTAAAATTTTACAGTATGTACAAATCCAGCTAAATTGTTTATATCTTTCCACTTTGATTTCAGACGCAACATGCACCAAATGACTGATGGATTAGAAAAACCAGGTCAAATCCGTTGGCCATTAGCAGTGACACTAGCAATTGCTTGGATTTTAGTGTATTTCTGCATCTGGAAGGGGGTAGGCTGGACTGGAAAGGTAAGATTATTTTTTAACAAATCTAGATATGGCAGTCTTCCCTTTTGAAAACAATGCAGCATTCCAGGAATCAATTTATTGTGCAGCATACCTTCCATATGCTTCCAATTCTAAATGTGTGTATTCTTACCTTTCGAATGCCTTTGTAAATAATATACTATATCTGAATTATCCGTTACTAGATTTTTAAAAATGACTTGCTGTGTGAGATTATGTCAATGTACAAGTGGAGTGATTATATCAATGTGGCTGTCATATGTTAAAAAGAGCAAAATCTAAAAACACAATCCATGGAATACATTTGTACAACCAAACAGATACAACATAGTGTGCAAGTTTTCCAGTTCATCAGAACTATGTATTTATTCACTTTGTTTATAGGCTGCCTTTCTTGCAGAGATTCAAGAATATAAAATAGTGCAATCAAACACCATAAACCATTCGATGAACAATGCAATAGGACTAAGATTTCAGAATTAGAAAACATTGCAAACAACAAACTGTCTATGGCAAGATATGGCAAGAGAAACAATACAGAAAGTAGAATTACAGAGGGAGAAGACAATGCAGTAAAAGCTAAATATTACCCCCCCCCCCAAAGTTTAAAAAATAAAAGGGCTAGGTGAAGAGAAGTAAGTATCTCAGGCCATGATCTTAAGAACTCAACCCAATTACATATAACAGTGTGTTTTATGAGCAATGCTGGAGATAAATTTAATAGGTAATGCATAAGGTAAATACTCAGTTGAAGCCCAATTGGTAATTTCACCTCATGTTGTGGTTGAATTCCCACATATACATCTTTTAATAATCCTATTATTCTCTGATTTACACATTTGTCTAAAAAAATAGCAGAAAAACAAAGTATATAAACAGGCTTGAAAGTGTATATGGCTCTTTCATACACCAGCAAATTCTGATTTCCTGTACTTATTATGTCAGAAGGAAGAGCAGAATACTGTGTTACATCACCCTCAGATTTAAGATTTTTGTATGGCATTACAAGAAACTGGATTTACTTATTATGATGCTCCTTAAACCCCAGTGTTAATGTTAAAATCATGTACAGAGAACTCAGTAAGATCATTTTTCCAACAATGCCTCTTATTCTTCGTATTAGGTGGTATACTTCTCTGCCACATATCCATATGTCATGTTGCTTATCTTGTTCTTCCGTGGAGTGACATTACCTGGAGCTAAAGAAGGCATTTTATTTTATGTAACCCCTAATTTTTCAAAGCTCTCAGACTCTGAGGTAAGCATTCAGGTTTTATAACTTAAATATCCATACTATTATGTTTATGCCCATTATTTCATATCTAGTACCTATATTTAAGATTATTTAAAATTATAACAAATAATCGTTTGGTTTTTATAATTAGGTATGGTTGGATGCCGCCACACAAATCTTTTTCTCCTATGGTTTGGGTCTTGGTTCATTGATTGCTCTAGGAAGCTACAACCCTTTCAACAACAATGTTTACAGGTGAAGTGATTATCATTCACTACTACTTATCTACCATGCTAGATGCTACAGATATGCTATAGGAAGTCTCATCTAAATTACAGTGAGCAAAGAGGAATCTAATTCCAAAGATCCTCTCAGCCACACAGAGCAACAGAGTTTGCATCTGTATTTTTAGACGTCCCTTCTAAATTAGGAATCTTATAAATAAGATGCGGTTGGGACATAAATCAGAATTCCCAACACACTCCATGCAAGTTCCTGGAATTAACAGACCATAAAAAGGATAATTTTGCATGCTCCAGAACAACAAAAGTTACAAGATAGGATTTGTTCATCCAACTATCTGAAAGAAAACTGAATTCAATAATTTCCCCTGCAGCATCTTTAGCTACAAACGTTATTAATGTAACAGATAATAGGCTGGTTGTTCTTACAAATCAAGAACAAATAATGCAAGATTAAGTGTGCTGACAACTTTGTATCCAGAACCACAATCCAGTGTCTTAAGTTTAAATATTTTATTTTCCCGATGTCATTAGTTTTCTCTCTCTGGCTGTCTTTTTCAGGGATTCCATTATAGTGTGCTGCATAAATTCATGCACAAGCATGTTTGCTGGTTTTGTTATCTTCTCTATTGTTGGATTTATGGCTCATGTCACTAAGCGTGACATTCAAGAAGTTGCAGCATCAGGTTTGCTTTCTCTTTAAGTTGCATGAATTATTTGCAAAGCCAATAAATGAGAGCCTGTGTGGGGTCATGGTTAACAACTAGGGTCAGGGAAACCTGGGTTCATATCCCTGTTCAACCATAAAGTCATTGGGTCACCATGGACTAGTTAATAACTCTCCCGGAGTCATTGTGACAATAAAAGAGAAGAGGAAGCAAGCACACTACACTGAGCTTCTGAAGGGAGGGTGAGATAAAAATGTAAACATTAAAACTAAAGCAACTAGGGATCTCATTCCCTCGGGGGCGGGAAAGGGGTCTCCAGGTGCACTCCCTGGATTGGCGCAATAACATCACTGATGTCATTGCACTACCCCAAGAATGCTCTCATGCTTCACAGCAGGCCGATTTGGGCCCCAAATGAGGCACTCCGTAGCTTTGTGCAATGATGTCACTTCCTGGAAGTGATGTCATTGTGCTGGTGCAGGACCACATGGAAAGTGTGTGCATGAGGAACATGCTGGGAGTAGGCAGAAGGTAAGCGTTTGGACCTCTCCCTCCCACCGAGAGGGGAAGGGGACCTGGCAACTCTAAAGGAACTCATGGTGCAATCCTAAAAACACTTTTCTTGGGGTAAGCACCATTAAATAAAATGGAACTTCTGCTGAGGATTGTTCTCATACTCTGTATAAATACTGCAAATCCCAACCTGTCTCTCACTATAAGTGGAAGTCCCCAAATTTTTAACTGTTCCCAAAAATTTTCACACCAGCCTCAGATGCCTTTAGGAAGTGATTGACTTGTCAAAAAAAACAGAATATTATTATTATTATTTATTTATTCAATTTATATACCGCCCATCCCAGGGGCTCTGGGCGGTGAACAGTTAAAATTGATAAAAACAAAAACTAAAATCAATATACAAATAATAAAACAAATTAACAAAGTGCAGTGGTGGGGAGAACCTTCCCCACCCCAAAGGTGGGAGGCCGACATGGCACCGCCCCCTTCAATCACCAAACGCCTGGCGGAACAGCTCTGTCTTACAGGCCCGGCGGAATGATAATATGTCCCGCTGATTGAAATATTATTTTTTATGCCCATTATTCCTTACATCATTCTCATATTTTCTACAGCATTGCCTCATACAATGTCCTTTCTTTAAAGCTTCACAGGAAAATATCACTCCTTTTCCCTGCTTTCATGAGATCAACTTTCATAAGATCAGCACCCATTAACTCAGTTTTCAATCTGACATTGCTACTGAGTGCACGCTTAACAACCAGCAACCCAAACACCTCACACTATGGAAAAGCACAGCTTTTTATAGGCCCAGAATGAAGAGCCATGAATCAATGTGGCCATACAGAGATGGGCAACTGCCACACAGTTACTGTATGGAAATTCAACTGAGTGACAGCACAGGACCAGAGGAAGTAGAGACAATTTCTAATGAGAATTTCATGGATTTAGGACCAAACTAAATGATAAGCCCAGCATGTGTCAGGTCACAGGTGCATGACCAGACTTGCAGTCAGACAGACAGTACATCAGGAAAATTCTTCTTAAAAGGTGCTATTTTTTCCCAGTACTGCAAGGAGGGAGAAAGAGTTTCTGGCTTCCCCCCCCCCCCACCAGGCTTTTGACAGCAGGAGGACTTTTCTCCCCTTTGCTCTGGCTTTGTGGAAAAGACTCCTGTGTATTTTTCGCTGGCAAAAGTGGGGTGGGAGGGAAACTGGAAGCTCCCCCTCCCTTGCAGCATTCTCTTGCAGAGCCGAGCAAATGACTGCTTTTTAAGGTGAGTTTTCCTGATGGAGTTTTGACTGTGAGTCCAGTCCTGAACCCCAACCCAACATGTGCTTGTCCCATGGAACCTAACTGACCACAGCATTGGAAATACAAAAGCCCACTTCCCATAATTAATTGGATTGGGGAGTTTATGACCTTCGAAACATTTGAACGTATCGTATATAGATGGCAATTGTGTATGAACTTATTTTTAGATATTTGGAGAACTTTTATAGAAGTCTATGCATAGATTTGCCACATTATTTTTTTGGGGGGGGTCCCCCCTTCTTTTTGCTTTGCGCAAATAATTTTTTTAAAAAAAATTAAAAACTTAGAAGAAATATTTAAAAGACTTTTTTTTTGTTTTGCTTGGCATTTCCTCCCTCATTAACACTTACTAGCCCTCCTCCCTATTTGTGTGCCTGTGTGTTTTATGTGTTTGTTATGTTTTAAGAGTTTAAAATACTTTTATATATTTGTATCTAAAATGCTGTTTTAATGTTTTAAATGTTTGCTGCCTTGAGGACCCTTGGATGGAAAAGATGGCATACGGATATTTTTAATTAATTAATTAAAACCCTTTTCTAAAGGTAGCCTGCCTGGCATTGGCTAGGTCTCTTGCTTTCTTGGTTATTGCTTCCACTTTATAGAAAGGGCTCCCCAAGGAAGTGATGGATGCACCCTTCTTTTTTTAGGAGGCACTGTAGGACTATTTTATTCACTTGAGCTTTTAATAGAGTGTAAGTTGCAGTCATTTTATTAGGTTGGGAGTAGATTGGAGTTTTAGTGTTACATGCCCATTGTTAATTATGTATTGTATTGTATGTGAGCTGCCTTGAACCTCGGGAAAAGGCAGGCTATAAGTTATTTACTAAATAAGTATAGTTAAGATAAATCATAGCTTTGCATTATGTCTGAATGGAACCAATGTCTTTCAGTGTTAATGTTTACTAACAATGAAATAAAAGTTAGAGCCCACAAGAAATCAGACTGGAATAAAGCATTTGGAAATTCTCCCTCATGCCACAATAGCATGACACTGCTCAACTTTGGAGCTGCATAAATAGTTTCCAGTTCAACTAGGAGAAGTTCAATGCAATGTGAGCAGAAAACTGCCCACCCAACCCTGAACTAGAACAGACTAACACATGTGTCAGATGTGCAACCTACACAGGTGTGAAACCTGCACAGGTGTGTCTCTAGAGCACTTGGGGCTCACCAATGTGTGTGTTGACCCTCAAGGAAGAAATGTGTTTTAAACCCCCAAACTCTGTTGGACAGTTTATTTGGGATTTAGAATTTGGAATTTATAGGAATGTGGCTTCAGCATTTGAGATTAGGATCCTTCAGATTTGGACGTTGGAATTTAGAAAATCCAGATACGTGTGCTTTGCTTCACCACCGTTTCTTGTCTGTGATTTTTTCCAGGTTTTCACAAGTAAAATCTTATCACAGTATTTATTGGCTGCCCCATCCTGTTGATTGTATTGACTCGTTCTGTGTAATCCACCTTGAGTCCTAGTGAGGAAGGTGTAGCTAGATAGCATAAATAAATTTCTGAATATCTCAAACTCAATTGAAGGCAATAGGAATAGCTATTTTCCACTTTCAACCACCCCTCCTCTCATTTTACAAGGTTTCCTTCAGCCCTCTGAGCTTTTCCCAGTTCCTATACCAACCTCATATAGCTGAGAAAATGTGGCAAGTGCACATAGCAACAGTCAATATTTCCAGGCAGCAGCACCAGACATTAGGACATGATTGCAATCTGGACATGAACCCGGAATGGTGCAAATTCCACCAGGGCAGCATTGGCCATGGCACAGTGAAGCAGACCCCACTCTGCTGGGGAGTGGAAATATATCCTGGACAGCACTGACAGGCAGCAGGCAGACAGGCAAGGATGTCTGGGTGGGAACTACCCCAACAACACTGGTTGAATGAGTGGGCACAGTTCTGGAGTACTAGTTGAAAGAAAGGAAAGGAATGGACAACAGGCAGAAGCAGCAAACTGAAGAATGGCATAATCTGTATTGTGGACTAGAGATGGGCACGAACAGCAATACAAACAAACAAAAAAGCCACCAACAGCCCAATCTGCTGTGTGCAAACAAGCTGTTCGTGAGGTCCCATTCTAAACAAACAGGTGGTTGTTGCAAGCCTCGCTCATTGCTGTTCATCAAGCCAGACAGTCTCGCACCTGCAATCAATTCCCTTGGCAACTTAGGGCCAAGCTACATATGATGAATGACACTTGAACGGCAAGTGGATTGAGTGGAGGGCAAGTGAACAGGGGGAAATACACTTGCTGTTCAAGTGTCATTTGTCATGTGTAGCTTGGCCCTAAGGCAGGGATTTTCTGAACTCTGTCTGAACGCCTGCTGTTGCCCTGGAAACCCCAATCTAAGCTCAATTTAGCTTGATATGCAGGTCTTCTTTTCAAGTGTGGAGCTCCAAATTTGTTACAAGGGAGCAAAGAGCAGGGAGGAGGGGGACTCCCAGCTCTGGCTTAGTTTGCAGACAGTGGAGAGGGAGACAGCTGCTGTTGACATTTTGATAGAGTGCATTGGAGCTTGAATTTTCTTTGTGTGTGGTGGGCTAGGGATCTACCCCTTCAAGTTCCAGGGCTGCTGCCAGGTTCTGGCCCAAGCTATTATTTATTATCGGTACCTTTCCTGTTGCCTGCTCAGATAGAGTTTCTGGGAGTGGTGTGGTAGGGATCTACCCCTTCAAGTTTCAGGACTGCTGTCAGGCTCTGGGGCCAAGCTATTATTTATTATTCGTACCTTTCCTGGTGCCTGATCAGGTCAGGTTTCTGGGAGTGGTGCAGTAGGGATCTTGACTTGGATGATGGCTGGAGGAGAGCCTGCTGGACCCTACAAACAGCCAACCACGAACATGTTCGTGAACAGGGCCATGTTCATGGTTGTTCATGAGTCCCTGTTCGTGGATGGTAATGAACAACGAACATCATGTTCGTGTTTTTTTCCCCTGTTCATGCCCATCTCTATTGTGGACTGGACCAGGCCATTCTCTCTTACTTGACAAACTCTTCAGGGAATTCCAGCAATGTTTCTGCTGACATCTCCTTGCACCCACTTCCTTTACCATGCCCACGTTCCATACTGCTGGCATTCTCTCCTCCCAAAACAACAGTATCTGACTCTGCTGCAACAGAACATAATCCAGCCTCTCAAACAAAAATCACACATCCAAAATCTAAAATCAAATGTCTCTCTCTCTCTCTCTCTCTCTCTCTCTCTCACACACACACACACACACACACACACACACACAGACATGTATGTATGTATGCATGCATGTATTTATGTACGTCTAATTTATTATTCTACAATCTAGTCTTACTTTATTCCTAGTATGCACTATGGGGTAAAAAGGGAATCAAATGCAGAGAGGGACACAGAGAAGCTTGTAGAAAAAATGGTGAGGGGATTGCAGAAGAATTATATAAAGAGTTATGCCCATCTATCAGTTGGAAGGGACTGAAAATTTCTGCACTTGTTTTAGAATTTTGTAAGTTCAATAGACATCACTCACAGGCTTTGCTCTCACACCATTCCCACCACCTCCCTTAGCAAGATCAGTTGGGAGGCACTGAAGTCTCTGCCCCCACCATGGTCAGGCTGTGGACACTGTCAGGCTGTCTGGGGAATGTTTCAGTTTCCTTTCTCAAGAAGCAGTTTGAGGAATAATAGGTTTCATGCAAGCAGCCTTGCCTGCTTTCCATAGGAATCAATAAACATTAGAAATTATTCCAAACATCTGGAACTTTAAAGTTCAGATTCAAAATTATTTGTAACAATTCCAAATATAGCATTATTCAGTGATTCCAAGTATTTCTGAATCCAAATTGCACTTCTGTGCTGCTTATCAAAAGTTTCATAGTTCACATTTTAATCTGAGTGGTCTATATGGATAAGGCTCTGATTTGATCAGTTTAATTGCATTTTGCAATTAATTATAATATATTTTGAACACTTTCTAAAGTTCATTTCACACCTTCTATTACTATAATATCTGCAGCAGATGATACTGATATTTTCTCTATTATGTTGATTTTGAATTATAGTGTCAATGTTTTTCCTGAACATTTCTGATTAGCAACTTCTTTAGTATGGTAGTTAAGAGCATCAGGACTCTAATCTAGAGAACTGGGTTTGAGTCCTCACTCCTCCACTTGAAGCCAACTGGGTAACCTTGGGTCAGTCACAGCTTCTAGGAGCTCTCTCAGCCCCACCCACCTCACAAGGTGATTATTATTATGGGAATAATAATGACATATTTTGTAAACTGGGTTTGATTCCCCACTCCTCCACTTGAAGCCAGCTGGGTGACCTTGGGTCAGTCACAGTTCTCCAGAGCTCTCTCAGTCCCACCCTCCTCACAGGGTGATTGTTGTGGGGATAATAATAACACACTTTGTAAACCGCTCTGAGTGGGCATTAAGTTGTCCTGAAGGGTGGTATATAAATGTGTTGTTGTTGTTACACTGCAATAAGAGATGCAAATTGTAATAGAAGACATCAGTAAATTTGCAATACAATAATAAGTAATTCTATCTTTGATTAGTTATAAAAGTAACAACCAATGATTTTTTTTTCTCTTGCCAGGTCCTGGTCTGGCATTTTTAGCCTATCCAGAAGCAGTGACTCAGCTACCCGTCTCTCCATTGTGGGCAGTACTGTTCTTTTCCATGCTGCTTATGCTTGGAATAGACAGCCAGGTAACACAGATACAATTGTTGTTGTTTAAAAAAATTATAGAAGACAAAAATATGGTTCGTTAGAAGTTGTTCAGGTGTATTGTCGAAGGCTTTCACGGCCGGAGAACGATGGTTGTTGTGGGTTTTCCGGGCTGTATTGCCGTGGTCTTGGCATTGTAGTTCCTGACGTTTCGCCAGCAGCTGTGGCTGGCATCTTCAGAGGTGTAGCACCAAAACACAGAGATCTCTCAGTGTCACAGTGTGGAAAAGGTGTTGGCAGGTCATTTATATCTACTCAGGAGGGGTGGGGTTGAGCTGAGTCATCCTGTAAGAGTTTCCCAGGGTGTGGAATGCTAATGGCGGGAGGCTTCACTGTATCCTGAGGAGGTTCTTTTGCATATGGATTGGTGCTTGATGTGCTAATCTTCTCCGCAGGGCTATTGTCGGGTGTAGAGTGTTTTGTTAGCCTGGTGTTTTTCAGAACTGGAAACCATGCTTTGTTCATTCTTAAGGTTTCTTCTTTCCTGTAGAAGTTTTCCTTATGCTTGTGAATTTCAATGGCTTCCCTGTGCAGTCTGACAAAGAGAGCAATCAAACCCAGGATGAATCAAACAACCAAGGAAAAACAGTCTCCTACAGGAAAAGTGTATTTGCCATATATCAAAGGAATTACTGATCAGATGGGAAAGCTTATGAAAAAGCATAACCTTCAAGCAGTATTCAGACCCACCCGAAAAATACAACAGATGCTACGATCAGCAAAAGACAGTAGAGACCCCCTCACCTCTGCAGGAGTATACCGTATACCCTGCAGCTGTGGACAAGTGTACATCGGGACCACAAAGCGTAGCATCCAGACAAGAATAAAAGAACATGAAAGACAATGCAGACTTGGACAACCTGAAAAATCAGCAGTGGCTGAACATAGCCTAACACAAACAGGGCACAGTATCTTATTCCAGGACACCAAAATACTGGACAACACTTCCAACTACTTTGTCAGACTGCACAGGGAAGCCATTGAAATTCACAAGCATAAGGAAAACTTCAACAGGAAAGAAGAAACCTTAAGAATGAACAGAGCATGGTTTCCAGTTCTGAAAAACACCAGGCTAACAAAACACTCTACACCCGACAATAGCCCTGCGGAGAAGATTAGCACATCAAGCACCAATCCATATGCAAAAGAACCTCCTCAGGATACAGTGAAGCCTCCCGCCATTAGCATTCCACACCCTGGGAAACTCTTACAGGATGACTCAGCTCAACCCCACCCCTCCTGAGTAGATATAAATGACCTGCCAACACCTTTTCCACACTGTGACACTGAGAGATCTCTGTGTTTTGGTGCTACACCTCTGAAGATGCCAGCCACAGCTGCTGGTGAAACGTCAGGAACTACAATGCCAAGACCACGGCAATACAGCCCGGAAAACCCACAACAACCATTGTTCAGATGTGTTTTTGCACATTCTTGGGTAGCTGAACAGTACTTGTCCCTCTAAGAACTTGGACGCCAACTACTCTAGATAGCATGCTAGAGTCTTGTTCATTATCAGAATTAACCATAAAAGCATCACAGACCTGTTATTACTCTTTCTCAGGTGGCTAAATATCACATATTCTTCTAGGAAGTTGGTGCTGATTGCTAAGGTTTGCATAACTAATAAGTTTTTTTTCCTGTCAGTTCTGATCCCATACTGCTTCAATTTATCTCCTGATTTCCACACACTTTTTTTGCCTTTAGTTTTCTCTTTGGGTTTTTTTTATTTTCCTCTGGTTTTTTTCCTGTTCTTTTGAGACTACTTTTACCCATTCTTTTTCTGGAAGCCAATTTTTCATTAATTTCATTTCAAATGTCTTTACAGCAATTCTTTCCAAATAAGGCAATATATGAAATTGCAGCTGTCTACTGAACATACAATTCTGTTGCATAGAATCAAAATCAAAGAGCACAAGGAAGCTGTTATAATAACATATAGCATAAATGTGTATATAATAGCATTTCAGGACCATGGGAAGTTTCATATGGGGTTCTTAAACTTTAGTATTTTCTGCTTATAATCTTCAGTATTTATATTAGACCTTTGAATTCAATTATTTGGAACATACGACTGATGGCACCAGCTATATATTGCCCTATTAAAACTTTCAGATGCAGCTGTCTCTATGCTGGGAACAACCTAGATATTGTGGTAAAGTGACTGATATTGAATAAGCTGAAACTGGATCTAAACAAGATGAAGGTGTTAGTGAAGCAGATGTTACTGAGGAACTACTGATTGTGCAGGGTTTATTGATTCTGTCTAAACAAGTGAAGAGCTCTGTCTAGGGGTGTGCAGGGCCAGGGTGATTCAGATTTCCCGATTTGGAATACCTGAATCGGAAAAAGATTTGGAATAAAGGGAATTATTCGGAAAGATTCGGGTTTGCTTCTTAAAGATTCATCCATTGTTTTCAATGGGGAACATGCTCACGGCTTTCCGGGAGCCTGAGGGGAGCCATTTTCTTTACAAAGGAAACCAACTTGGTGAGGACCTTCTCCTAACTCTCCTCTAATGAACACCCAAGTTTCAGAATGATTGGACTTTGCGGGGGGCATGTTATGGCCCACCAAAGAAGGTGCCCCCATCCTCCTCCACTCTCCATTATTCCCTACGAGGAAAAACAAAGGGGCTTTCTAGGTGGCTTGCTTGCAAAATGCACCCAATGTTCAGAGAACCTGCGCCTACCTGTCCTACCATGCCCTCCCCAAGTTTCAGGGAGATAGCACTTTGGGAGGGCATGTTATGCCCCCCCAAAGTGGTTCTCCCACCACACCATTTTATTTCTACTGTGGGGAAGACTCCCACACACCAGAAACACATGGATTGTGGCTGCCAATGGTCACAGCCACAGCATGGCTACACTACACACACCCCAAGCAGCCACTCAGAACCAAACTCCCCCTTCCACAAAAACCCAACCACCCCTGCAGTAACTGCCCAGCCACTCTCCATTGGTTTCTGTTGTGGGAATATCCAGATTCCCACAGCAGGAACCTATGGAATGTGACATCCATGGCCACAGGCATAATCCCCCTTTCAAACTACCACCCCAGAAGCCCCACAGAGCCAAAGACATGCACCCCTAAGTTCCCCACCACCTCCAGAGCAGGCTGGCCAGCCACTCCCCATTGTTCCCTATGATGGGAACTTTTAAACTGTCTTTCCCAGGGCAATTATGCACAGGCCAGGGGTGCCACAGTGGAGGGCACACTCCTGAGTGCAAGCTCATCCCTGGGAAAGCACACCTGAACCACAAACACACACCCTCAAGTTCCCCACCACTCCCAGAGCGGGCTGGCCAGCCACTCCCCATTGTTCCCTATGATTGCAACCAATCTTAACACCAAGGAATAACACAGAAACACATAATGAATCAAGTTAAAAAAATATTTTTTAGCTTTCAGTTACAGTATTAAAGGCACATGACACTAGTGTCACATCAGAACAGTTTCCTAGACAGTAGTACCACAACTATCCTCACATCAGAGAATCACCAACACACACACAATCACTTGCAAAAGGATTTTATTTCTTTGCTTTAAGTTACACAGCATGGAAGGCACATCACAACATATCACAACACTCTCCTAGGGCAGTAACACCACAATTATCCTCACATCAGAGAATCACCAACACACACAGAAGAATTGTCGAAGGCTTTCACGGCCGGAGAACGATGGTTGTTGGGGGCCTTCCGGGCTGTATTGCCGTGGTCTTGGCACTGCAGTTCCTGACGTTTCGCCAGCAGCTGTGGCTGGCATCTTCAGAGGTGTAGCACCAAAAGACAGAGATCTTTTCCACACTGTGACACTGAGAGATCTCTGTCTTTTGGTGCTACACCTCTGAAGATGCCAGCCACAGCTGCTGGCGAAACGTCAGGAACTGCAGTGCCAAGACCACGGCAATACAGCCCGGAAGGCCCCCAACAACCAACACACAGAAGAACTTGCAAAAACACTTTATTTCTTGGAGTTCCTGGGCTGAGGGTGGGAGACAGCATACAACAACAACAGCACAACATTTACACCCCCCCCAATAACTATAGTGACTCCAAGGAACCACAATGTCACACATCCATTCCACCCAGACAAAACTGAAATGGGGGAAAGTCTTGCAACTTAGTCCAGCAGAACCATTGTCATTTCCTGCAGCTGGGCTCTCAGTTCAGCCAGTGGGGAAACACCACAGAGCAGAGCAGTACCTAGCCACAAACACAACACAATGGCATTTGCGGAGCATGGTTGCATAGCGCCCCCCCTGCCAGCTTCAGGCTGAACTGGAAAACACCTGTGAGTTAGTTGGGATGCAGCCTTCATCATCAGCTGGCAGTGGCCCCCACCTACATCATCCCTACCTGCCCCACTCCTTCCTCGCCCCTTCAACATGAACATTTTTTAACTTTAACAAAAACAACTGTAGTGTAAACAACATCTAACAACATTAAAGAACATTCTCCCTCAGCACTGCAGCATAGCTAAGTTTGGCAGCTTTGAGTTACATGCTGGGAGTCTCTAACCTAACCAGTCCCTATCTAGCCTGTTTCTCCCTCCAGTGGCAATCAACATTTCTGGGGCATGTTATTAATTATCATAATAAATTTGTGCCCACAGGGTCTGTGACAGTTTTGGTCATTTTCTTTCCTGTTGTGGTGGGGGGGAGCCAAATTGCATTCCCTCTGCCACTGAGATCCACCCTCCTTCTGCTGGACTTTTTTCTACTTCTAAAAGTTTAATGTAGGGAAGAGCGCAATTCCCCAGGTCTTAGCCTTGCAGAGGATGCAGGCCACAAGGTGGGCTCACCTCATTCACTTTGGAAGTCCACTCCTGGGAAATCGAAGAGCCGAGAGTTGACCTTCAGGAAGACCAATTGTTCAACTCTCCATGGGAGAAGGCGAGAGCGATGTGGGCTGACAATGTCGCCCGCATAGGAAAAGACACGCTTGCTCTCCACGCTCGTCAGAGGGCATGAGAGGAGCCGCTGCACCTCGAGGGAGACATCTGGCCCAACCGCCTCCTTCTTAGCCCAGTAGCTCAGCGGATCGGTGGACAGCAACTCACAGAGCTCCGCAAGGTAGTCCCTGACCACTGCCTCCGCCGAATCCTCTCTCACACAACTCACAATCCCAGAGGGGCCGAGAGCCCACGGGAGCATCTCCATCTCCATGGACATTCCAGCAGTAGCTGCGGGGGGAGCCTGCTCAGAAGGGGCATGAGAGGGACCCGCAAGCCCTGGGTCCCCCGCCCATCCCCTCTGATGACAGGTGTCCCCTCCTGGCCTGCCTGTGCCTCATCCGCGCACAGAGGGCGTCTCTGGCTTGGGTGAGGTTCTTGTCCTGCTTGGCGAAAGTGCCCTCAATGTACAGGTTGCACATGGCCACCAACATGTACGACTCCTTCTGCATGAGAGGCGTTAGCCTGGCAGCTATGCCCAGCTGCAGCCTTCTCATGAGAGCGTGCACTGCTGGAACACTGTCTGCACGTGGTGCATCTGGGTCCACAAAGGAGGCCAATGAACTCTGGAGCATGTGCACCAGAGGAATGACCAGACCCAGGGTCGCTGTGTCAGATGAGACCATTACAATGAAGTCCTTGAAGGGCTTCAGGACCTCCATTGTCAGGGATGTGGTGAGCCAATCCTCCTGGCTGAACTCGCAGTATTGCTCTCTGAGAGCTACGCCTCAAGTGCGGCCTGCTGCTCCACAAAGCACTCCAGCATGGCACAGGTGGAGTTCCAGTGAGTGACTATGTCAGAGATCAGAACATGCTCTGGCATGCCTGCCCTGGCCTGCTTCTGGCACAGTTTGTGAGTGGATTTCACACTGCACAAGAAGTGACTCGTGAGCCTCTGACATTTCTGCAGGAGATACTAGAAGTCACAAGTCTTGGGGTCCTGGGGTTCTGAGGAGGAGCCCACCCCAAGTGCAGCTTTCACCACTAGGTGAAGCTTGAGAGCTACACAGTAAATATGCTTGTGCCTCACCTGCCGTGCCACTGCCCTCATGTTCTGGCCACCACCTGTCACCATGCATCCCATGGTGATGGTGCCCTCTCCTATACAGCCATCCAACTCCCTCCTCAAGGTGGCCGTGATGTTCTCCGCCGTGTGTGACATGTCAAGGACCTCAGTGTGGAGCAAGGCCTTGCAGTAGCCAACCCAGCATTCTCCCATCCTTCCCTGCCTAACTCTGGACACCTCACCCCCACCCTGAAGGTCTTCGGGTTGCCACTAGTGTGCAGTAAGTGAGAGGTACGCATCCTGCACACTTGGGCAGGTCCTGATGTTGGACGTGAAGTGTACAGTTTTCCAAGCAACGTGGGACAACTGTGCCTTCACATGGTCCCTGGCAGCCCTGTAAAATGAGGGCAGCACGGCCCTGCTCAATGTCGTGCGAGCAGGGATAGTGTACCAGGGAAAGGGATCACGGAGCAGCCCACTGAAGCTGAAGTTGTCTACTACGAAGAAAGGCTGACCGTCTACTTCTATCATATTGACAAGGTGGCACATCATGTGCCGGGTCACCTTCTGGATCCCCTCTCTGGGCACACTAGGGCCCAGCGCACCAAACTTCTCTGGCAGAGAGGCTTGGTGTCCCTGCCCTACGGGAACCCATAGGGGGAGAGCACTAGAGGAGCCTGCCTCCTTCTGGCTAGCTGGCAGCCATGTGGTGCCACTTGAACTCTCCCCTCTTAGAAGCACCACCTGGTGTTGTCTCTTTAGATGGTTCCTCATTCCAGACATGAAGAGATTGTTCACATCCCTACCATGACTGATCCATTGCCTACAATGCTGGCACTGGGCAAACTGGGGGTCCTCCGATCTCTGGAAGTGAATTCAGATATCGGAGGTAATAGGGGCACCACGCCACACAGGGGAGGCACTTATGGGGGCCCCAGCAGACACTTCCTGTGAGGTGCTTGGGCCAGACACACCGTGTCCCATGCTCGGCTGGGCAGTTGGAGATGGATGAGGATGAAGAGGCAGAGATGTGGGCACTTCCACTACAGTCTATTCCTCTTCCTCCAGCACCCTCTCCTCCTGCACAGCCATGAGAGACCTGCTGCTGGTCTCAGAGAAAACAGGGGAGGACCACCCAGTGGAGGGCTCCTCCTGCAGTTCCTCCAACATCCGACGGGTCCCTAGGGTGAGCAGGAACGCAGGGAAAGTCATGTGTCCCACATCCATCCTAGGAGACACCGCATGTTGCCCCTTCTCCAGCAGCTGGGTCTCAACCGCTGAAGGAGGGGGAGCCTCAGCAGCAGGCCCCTGCCCAGTGCCAGCCCCTGCCTCAGACACCTGAGTTAGGGGTGGCCCTCCAACAGCTGCCTCAGGAAAGAGAGCCTTGTGAACCCTCTTCCTGTTACCAGAAGCCAGGCTGGTGAATGGCAGCAGTGCAGGGGAGGGCCTCCTCTGCTCAGATGGGAGGATAGTCACAGCACTCCCACCTCCCCTCAACCCCTCTAGACTTACCTCTAGCCTTTCCCCTGGGGCCCCTCTCAGCTTTTCTATCAGCCATTCTTTCCCCTCCTTGAACCTACACTACCAGTTGTCAAGTTTTAAAAAAGAACCAAAAATTTACAATTTGGTTTCAAAACCTATCTACCTATTTCTAAATCTATGTGTCTTGTGGCTCTATTTGTTATTGGAGATGATTAGTTAAATATCTTTTTAAACAACCCTATTTATTTTTGGGAACCTTAACCTACCAAACAGCTGAATTCCTCCACAGGAATCTAGCTGGCCCTAAACTCCAATACAAACAAAAGCCTATTACAACTAATGTGCCCTGCCTGGCTTCAAGGGTGGCTGGGCAGTGAAACCCTAGTCAGGGGAGAACTAATGGGCAGCCTATTTATATATATAATTTGAACAGACCCTAACTCTAACTAATTCTTTTCCTACTGAAGCCTATTTATTGGGAAAACTACCCTTGGTCCCCTATCAATTTAGTTCAGAGGGCAAATATTCAGTGAAGGCCTAATGGTCTACAACTAGCCTACCTTCTAAAAACACTATGTAAACTATTCTGGGAAACCCAAAGTAGAACCAAACACAGCTAAACTAACAGCACTAACTGTAACAATTAAAAACAATTGGGCAACAATAAGCCCAAACTCTAATTTTAAATTCCCTTCCCTTCCCCGCCCCCCACCCAGACAAGCAAAATCCCCCCAATAGAAAACCGCAGACCAGTGGTGGTCAGGCAGGCAGGCAGGAATCCCCCAGGTGAAGTCCTCTCCTCCTCAGTGGCAGGCTGCACCAAACTGGAGATGAGAGCCTCTACAAGCTGCAGCAGCAGCGAGAGTCTCTCTAGTCCAGGAACAGAATGGAAGCAGGATAGTAATCCAAATACTAACTCTCTCCCAACAAATGGAAAAAATCAAGCCCTAACCCTTTAAACCTTTAAGGCCCAGGCCCACTAGAAAATAAAAGCTACAACTAAACTATAAACCCAAAACAAAAAACAAATGCCCCAGCCAGCAACCACTCAAAGCAAAAAAAATGCCACCACAAACACACACACAGGGATCCACACCCACAAAAAAATAAAGTAATTAAAAGTCAGGATCAGCTGGAATGTCCATAAACATTAACAATTATATTGATCTGGTGAAAATTCTCAAGATCAACATATTTTTTGCCAATAATAGACCTGATGGTGGTCCCTAGTGGGTCCAGAATGTACCCAGAATGACAGAATGCTTGGACTGGCAAGGAAGGATGAAAATTTTACACTATGAGGAAGAAATTTATTCCTCCTCAGCATTTTTCCTCTGAATTGCAAATTATGTTGCATGTATGGCACAATACTATGTAGTTTGAAAGATGACTTTGCTGGTACTAGATTATATTCATCAGGATAAAAAGAACGTAGCTTTGAGTCTTCTGTGAGAAACCATTGTATCAACAAAGCAGCAAATCAATACATCTTGCCACAGATTGTGGATCATGACTAGTGCCATTGTACTTAGAAGATATGTTTGGCTACAGTTTACATCCTTTACATCAGAATCCAAGGCCAGAATACAAGATTGGTCTTTTTGCTAGTGTGGGGCTGTTTAATTAAATCTACAACATGTTGAAGTACTTGAAAAAACTGCACTCCAAAGTACAATCTATGGGCTTAGCATCAGCTGCACATAAACCTTTCACTCAAAAAGACTGGTTCCACACCCACCTTGCTCAATTACTGCTCGTGCCATTGACTGTCTTTCTTCTTCAAGGAAGACTTCATCAAAACCATAGTCTTACATTCCAAATCCACTACTTCTGAATGGAACCTTTGATTTCTGCCAAATTTGTCAGTTTCATCCCTCTGCTTTCTACAAGTATCTGTCTCACTGGAAGCACATAAGACTGGATTATTAGGTTCTCATAATGAACACAGCTGTTTTGCCATAGAATACAACATAACCAACCATTTCTGTCTTCAGACTTATGACTCCAACTGTAATCCTTGAAGGAAGGGGTGTGTAGCGTTGGCGCCATACAAGATGGATGATTAAAAGTAAGCTCCATCTCTCCCTGACCCCAAAACCACAAATAAAATTGTCATTACATTCAAAATCAACCCAAAACAATCAGGATATGGGAAAACAAGACACAGACAGAAAAAAAGCAAAATTAAAAGCAGTCAAGAACTTACAGGATTTTCACCTCAGCCTCAGAAGCCAGTACTTCAAACAGAGAGCAGAAAAGACCAGTGCTTTTTTTAAAAAAAATGTTTAGGGGTACTCTCAGTACGCGGGAATTCCAACATTTTAAAATTTTTACTTTCTCCCATTATATTCACAAAATGTTTAGGGGTATGCATACCCCTGCATCGCCCCAGAAAAAAAGCACTGGAAAAGACACACTTAAAATGGTTGCAGAGGGAAGCTGGGTGAGTTTGCCATTGACTCCCCCTCGATCCTGCTCTATTGGCTTCCATTCTTGAAAAAATGTCCCTACTTATTAAACCACTAACAGATCAATTTGCAGATCTTAAAATAAGCATAAACAATGCCACACAGAAAGCAGACTGCTTTAGAAAGGAGTGAAAATACAGAAAGAGGTCTGGGAACTTCAAAGGGATAAGAGACAAATGCAAGAGAAAATATTGTACTTAGAACTCCAATCAAGTCAATCAAACCTGAAATTTAGGGGGTTTGATGAATATTTGATGGCCTCAGAGGACCTACCTTCCTTTTTGGCAAATTGGCTAGCTAATATTTTAAATTTAGAAGATGATATTGCCCCCTTAATAACAAGAGCTTACAGGATTGGCCCTCAGAGTCACCCAACCAGAAAAG
This sequence comes from Eublepharis macularius, assembly GCF_028583425.1. Lineage (NCBI taxonomy): Eukaryota > Metazoa > Chordata > Lepidosauria > Squamata > Eublepharidae > Eublepharis > Eublepharis macularius. The sequence goes on from NC_072793.1 coordinate 107,815,694, forward strand.
GCCACAGGGATATCATGGCAGTCTTTCCTGACAGGAGAACAAGAAAAAAATACTTGACACTGCCAGAATTCAATCTGCACTTACATTTAAAGGTAATCCAATTTTGATTTTCACTGATTGATTTCCAAGTGAAATACTAAATAAAAGGAAAGAACTTAAAACAACAACAGAAGCATTGAAATGAGCTCATATCAGATACAAATGGGTAAATTACACAAAATTACAAGTGAGTCACAAAGATAAATTTCTCTATGCCACACACTATGATTCAGGTCTAATGCTGTTACAAGATGAAAATCTGGCTACACCTATGGATCTTGATAAAACATGCCAAAAAAGGAAACTAGCACAGCCATCCACTCCTCACAAGGAAAGTAAAATGATTGTTCATCAAAACTAATGGAAAATGCAGATGGATTCTAAATATAAAACATTTATCAATTTATTATTCTGTGGAAAGTTATGACTTTAATTTTATAATTAAATATAAAAAGCTTTATGTGGTTTTGGGGAGGGGAGGATTCTGTGTTTACTTAAAGTAGCTCTCAACCTTTTTTTTCATTTGTAGCCCTTCTAATTGGTGATAAAACCAATAACTAGAGTGAGAAGTTATTCTCACCTGTTTATAGAGGGCATTATAGCTGCTAGGTTCTACTTTTCATTCTGATTATAATATTACCCTTCTCTCTAAAATTCTACATTGCTTTATGCTAATCTAGATAGAAAGATCTATAACCTAGGTGATTCCTTAAGTTTTGAACATAATACTGGTACTCTTACAATAAATTATTATTTAAATAATTGTTCTGGTAGATATATAGATACAAATAGAAAGAAGGTGAGATAATTTTAAATTGATTTTTCTATAAATATGGTTTTTTAATAGTTGTATTTTTAAGGGGGAAATTGGGGGAGGGAAACAAATAAATGTATTATAACTATATTAATTGACTGTGGGTGGCAAAAGTTGTGTTCTAACTGCTATTTTGATTTAAAAGAGGTGCAATCTGTTTTAATAATCAGTGGAAGGGGGAGAAATATTTTATTCAGCTAATTAACTCTCTTATCGAATTACTGATCTTATTGATTAGTAAGTCTTTTTAATGTTATTGTAAAAAAACAATTGATATCTATTTAATTTTTTAGAAGTTAATCATTACTAATGATCATCCAAAAGGGGCACAAAATAATGAGGCACATCCCTAATTTCATTCAATGTTGAGTTTGGCCTATTTTGGTCATTAAAATGCCTATTTGGGCTCTTTAATATATGGTTAAATCACATGTCTGGGATCATTATTGTATTTGTGTAGCATGTACATTGGTTCAGTGGCAACAAAAATTTAGAATTTACAGTTGGGTATTGGTAAGTTATTACCCTGTATTAAGTTACTGTTGGTTATTTTCCACTATTGATACTGGATTGATCTATATCTTATCTATTATAGTTCAAAACAAAATTTGTAATATTAGTTGTCATTATTCAGCATCAAGTTATATAACTTGGATTCAGTTTCAGTACTATGCCAAAGGCTCCTCAAAAGCCCATGGTGTATCAGTTCTAATCTCAAAAAAAGTAGGTTTTCAGCACAAAGCAACATTAAAGGATTCATGGTAGATTTCTATTCGTAAAAGGATCAATAGAAAACCAATGTTTAACGTCTGCTGCAATATATGCTCCTAATAGCAATCAGCTCAAATTTATGGAGGAAACTCTTCAAACACTGACAAAATTCCAAGAAGAAAAAATGATTGTAGGAGGCAACTTTAACTTCATACTGAACCATGTCACTGAACATACATGTTTCAAAATGCTGAAAGGGAAAGGGAAAAATAAATTCACTCATTTAGCTGAAATAATCAACAACCATCAACTGGTGGACATATGGTATCTGATGCATATCTCTGAAAAAAATTACACCTATTTTCAGCAAGGCATAACATTTACACCAAACTCATTGACAAACCAAGTCCTAACTTAGGATATTGGAAATATTACGTAGTCTGACTATGCCTGGGTCAGTTGCACTCTATTATTAGGTCCTAAAACATAAACTGAAAAGAGATGGACTCTACATACAGCACTTCTATTTACTGAAAAGAATACTAAAAAAATAGATCAAGCTATCAAACAATATTTTAATGACAACATGAGAGAAGACACCTCACCGCATATAGTATGGGATGCCATGAAAGTGGTATTAAGAGGTCAATTAAGAGCAATATCTACACACTTGAACAAAAGTAAAAGAGCCGCTAGACAGGCATTAATGGATCAAATCAAGATAATTGAAACCCTGCACAAAGAAAGGGGAAGCAAAAAAGATATACCATCAGTATGCCTCTGTTCTCACTCATCAATTAATGGAAACTTGTAATATTCTAAAAACAGGAAATTTTCCCTCATCGTGGTCCATGGCATCAATAATAGTCATACCCAAACAAGAAAAGAACCTTCTAAATCCAGCTTCTTTCAGACTGATCTCACTGTTAAATATAGATTACAGAATTATAGCCAAATGTATCAATACCTTCATAACAGAATATATTCAATATCAGTCCAGCTTTATCCCAGGGAAAGAGCTAACAAACAATATATATAAAACCTTGAGCATACTTGAATCGTATAATCGCAGCAAATCAGAAGCTCTTTTTCTATTGCTGGAAATTGAAAAAGCATTTGACTCCTTAGAAATCCCATATCTATATGGACTTTGGAGATAACTTTAGAACCATCAAATCAATCTACTCTAAACCCACAGCACAAATCAAAGTGAATGGGTTAACCTTGGAATCTATACTCTTGGAAAGAGGGACCAAACAAGGCTGTCCTCTGTCACCAACGCTATCTGCACTTGCTTTAGAACCTCTTGTGGAAGCAATCTGAGATAATGATCAGATACAAGGAATAATGATTGCATCCAACACCTACAAGTTAAGCATGTTTGCTGACAACATGTTACTTACTATACATCAAAAATCCAGTAAATCTTCCCCAGCTTCAAGAAATGCTCTCAACATTCAGACATGTATCAGGACTGAAAGTTAATCAAACCAAATCTGGATTACTTCCCATTAATCTATCTCCTGAAACAGTGAAATTAATTCATCAACAATTTAAATTTGAATGGACTGGCAATAATCTACCTAACCTAGGGATCTTGATCCCTTCCACCTTAAACAACTTGATTAAGGTCAATCAATCACAGTATCTTGAGCAAAATCCATTCTACATTGGAAAGGATGTGGAGAAATGGGCATCTATGCCCACTGCTGGTGGGAGTGCAAACACATTGAAAAAATCTGGAAAGAAATCTTGGAACAAATAACCCACATAACTGGCTACATGCTCACAATAAGCCCTGAAATAATCTTTCTGGACCAATGGCAGAACTCAACTATACCACATATCAGGTGCGGTCTCATAAAGATATTCTTGGTGGCATCGAAAATTGCAGTCGCTTCCAAGTGGAAATCACAGAAATCTCCTACGCTAGCAAATTGGTGCTCTATGTTATGGAACCACTACAGTATAGAGAAAATCACAGATGGCCTCTTTCAAGCCTGATATATAGCCCAGAACAACAGATTTTACAGAAAAATGGCTCCCCTTCACTGAACATATAGCCAAGAATGACAACCAAAAAATCCAGTGTACCAAATAATGATATGAAAATTTCAAATCTATGAACATTCATGACTATACATCCAGTCAGACCTTGCATAAAAACAAATGATATATGCAAAGAACTTATTCAATCATTTGATTCATCATGTTACATCTTATCCTCCTGAACAATCAACAACAAAATAAAGCTTTCAATCTAACATCAAAAGAATCCTTGAAGGAAGTCATAGCACTGCAAAAAAAAGATGCCCCCCAAATCAGATATTTTTCTCAAAGGAAGATTAGCCATTATTCACATTATTTTGCTGTTTCCAAGAAGGAGGGTGGCATCTGACATATTATTATTATTAATTTTAATTAAACAAAAATTATTAATAAAAAGCATACAATAAATTACAAGATAGCATAGATTAACAAGTAACAATTGGTAACTAAAACACAACCAATAACCAAATAACAATACTATATACAATGTAAAGTAACAGTGAAAAGGCTTAAATTCTAAGAACTACATTATAGCAATTCAAAAACAGATTTGTGAAACTTTGATACAGCCCAGATATTATTGTTTTCCAGATATTCAAAGAATGGAGACCATTTCTCCTGAAAATTAGTGCTTTTGGGAAAGTGCTCAGCTTGATAAATTTTGTCACTCAATTTTTCCGCAATGAAATTATCCCAGATCTTGTTATGCCGGACAGATAATGTTGGAACACTATTACTTTTCCAATAAGTTGCAATAACGCTCTTTGCAGCTGTTAACAGGCTTGTTATAAGGTCCTTTCTTATTTTGAGAATGAGTAGGTTGCCCCATTGATCCAAAAAGATTAATTCAGGCTTTAGAGGGATTGTGTAGTTAGTGATGTCTTTAATCGAAGTGAGGATTTTCTTCCAAAAATTAACAACATGTTGGCATTCCCACCAACAGTGAGAGAATGTTCCAACCTCCCCACAGCCTTTCCAACACTGAGGGGATAAAGAGGAGTAAATTTGTGATAGTTTTTTAGGGGTCAAATACCACCTGTTTATGATCTTAAAAGTTTGTAGTTTGATAACAACTACTGGAGAGTTGTTTGAATTTGAAGACCATATTTTGCGCCATTGTTCAGATGTTAAATTAGTTTTGCAATCATCTGACCATTTAGTTTGATAATTTAGAGTCTTTTGGTTACGTGTATTTAATATAATATTGTAAACTTTGGTTATTAGGCCTTTGCAAGACAATTGTTGAGAATCTAATATTTCTTCAAATTCAGTTTTAGACGTATTCATTATTTGATTAACATTGATTCTGTCTGTTAAGCTTTGAAGTTGCAAATAGAGGAGCCATTGAATCTTTTGATGTGTCTTTTGTTCCAGTTCTAGTTGACACATAAGACCATTATGCGTTGCAATATCTATCAATCTAAATTTTTGTGTTTGTTGCCAAAACTGATAAAATGAGTTATTCAGCCCTGGTTCTAGCATGGAATTTAATATAATTGGAGATAATCTAGAGATATTTGGAAGAATTTGATCCCAAACCTTTAACGTAGCATTTAGGAAAGTATATTTTTTTATTTTAGAAGGACGATTACAGGGTTTTTCCCAAATAAGTTCAAGTAATGATCTTTTGATTAATAAAGGCTGACAGATAAATGCCCATGAAGGAAGATTGTTGCTTGACATCAATTGAATAATGTTTATTAGTCTTGTAGCAATTTGGTATATATTTAAATCAGGGTAATTGAACCCACCATTCTAAGATTTACGTCTAATCGTTTCAAAAGCAACTCTGGGTTTTTTATCCTGCCATAAAAATTTGTTTAATATATTTTGCCATTGAGATAAGTATGTGTGAGATATATAAATGGGTATCGCTCTGAATATATATATTAATTTAGGAAGTATAAATGATTTGATGAGATAAAATCTATCTAGCCATGAAAGATTTATACTATTCCAATTAGTTATACTGGATTTAATTTGAGTTATGATCTCTTTATGATTTATTTGCAGTATGTTGCTAATATTAGCTGAGATATTTACTCCTAAGTATTTTATTTGAGAAGTTAATTTAAATTTGAATAGTGCTGCTATTAATTTGTCTGTATTTTCATCAGTATTTAGCGGCAGAAGATATGATTCACTTTGATTGACTTGTACCAGATATTAGTCCAAAATCAGATACAATTGGTTGTAGATGTTGGAATGACGCTAAAGGATCAGCTAAGTAAAGCAGCATATCATCTGCAAACAAACTTATTTTAAAAGTGTTTGTATCTATGCAGATTCCCTTCACTGATTGTCTTTCTCTTATAGCTACTGCCAAATGTTCTAGGGCAATGGCAAATAGTATTGGTGAAAGTGGACACCCTTGTCTAGTTCCTCTGCTAATATTTAAATTTTCTGAAGTTCTACCATTGATTCTTATGTTTGCAATAGGATTGGAGTATATCGATTTTATTGCGGTGAGAAATTTAGAGCCAAATCCAATATATTCTAGAATATTGAGTAAATAAGGAACCTCTTGGGAGTCAAAGGCCTTCTCAATATCTAAAGATAAGAATGCCGCCTCAGTATTATAAGCTTTATAGTGTGTTATTAAGTGCAGTGTTTTATTAATATTATCTGTTATGTTACGAGTAGGAATAAAACCTGTTTGATCAGAATGTATGTAATTGGAGATAAATGAGTTTATATGCTTTGCCAAGATGGCTGTAAAGATTTTATAATCCTGATTTAGTAAGGAGATTGGGCGACTATATTAATCATATTAGGGATAAGAATAACAATCTACAATTCAAAACTGTAGACATTATTCAAGTATTTAAGGACTTTTACGAATGTCTTTATACTTCTAAAAATCCAAACATCAACAAAATATCATTCTTTATGAATTCACTTAAGGATCTTAAAAAATTAGAATGCTATCACAGCAAGATTATGGATAACCCTATAACAAATACTGAAGTAATAGAAACTATAAAGCAACTGAAGAACAATAAAGCTGCCAGGCCAGATGGTTATCTGTCAGAATTCTATAAAAAATATGCCACTCTACTTTCAAAACCTTTAACTGAAACTGACCAATTATTGACCTTGGATGAGTGAACAAGTTTATAACGCCAAAAAAATTCAAAACAATATTCTTGTCCAAGATCCTAATCCTGTCATCCAAGGGGATTATTTTGTTCAATAGAAGGATGCATATTTCCATATAGTCATTAGAACTTAACATCAAGTTTCTTTGATTCAATACTGGACAAATCAACTTTCAAGAAAAGGTTTTTTCAGTTTACCTTTCTATCACACCAGAGTTTTTATGAAATGCATGATTATGGTAACAGTGAATGTCCACCAGAGGGATGTAGCTGGTAGTCCCCACATAGATAACAGGCTACTACCAAATATGTCTTTTCCAAAATCTCCAAATTACCTTATGTCTGCTAGCAGATCTCAATTTAATGTAAATGTCAAGAAATCCCACTTCACTTTATTCCTTTGTGCATCTTTTGATCATCAGAGCAGTTCTTGATTATATATAAGGCCAACCTTTTCTTCCTTATGACTCTGAGTGTTCTCACGAGTCAGAGTTCACTTGATTCAGTGGTTGAATTGTAGATCCATAGCATTATTTATGCTGAAAGTTACAAGCAACAAAGGATTTGAGTCCAGTGGCACCTTAGAAACCAATCAGATTTTCAGAGTATAAGATTTTGAAAGTCAAAGCTCCCTTTTTCAGCAACAAAAGGCAGAGTGGAGGGTTATTATAAGCAGAGGTCAGTTGGAAACAAAAAACAATCAAAGATAAATCCTGACTGTTAAAGTTGGACAGAGTAGAGTTAACATAAAACCAGCTTTTCAGTACAATCTTTAACAGAGTTACCCCTTGAAGTCAATGGGCTTAGAAAGGTGTAATTCTGTTTAGGACTGCACTGCTAATCAAGGAAGATGCAGTGCAAAACAAGATAAATGGAACATTTAACATCTGTAAAAGGCTACACAGAGCTAGTAGCACCTTTGGGAGGGGCTGTGACTCAGTGATTGAGCACCTACTTGGCATGCACATCCAAGGTTCAGTCCCTGGCATCTCCAGTTAAAAGGATCAAGTAATAGGTGATGTGAAAGATTGCCATATGAGATCCTGGAGAGCTGCTATCAGTCTGAGTGACTTTATCAGTCATGTAACTTTGATTGACTGATGGTCTGATTCAGTATAACTTTGATGGACTGATGGTCTGATTCAGTATAAGGCAGCTTCATGTGTTCATGTGTTCACCTATAGTGAATGGAGAAAGCCAAGTCCTTGTTTGATCCTGATTGAGATTTCATGATGAATCCTAATTCAGCACTTCTGTGCTGTATTCTCCCTTTGAAGTTTTTTTTGTAGAAATATAATATGTCCTGGAACACTGGGCCACTAGTTTCTTCTTGTGTCTGTGGCTGCCCTGTTTGTCTATTGTAAACAGCAGAACTTTTAATCACTTAAAATATTTCATAAGATCAGAGCATCAGAGTTGGAAGAGGCCATACAGACCATCTAATCAAATCACCTGCCCGATGCAGGAACATCCTAAAGCACCCCGACAAGTGTTCATCCATCAGCTCCTTGAAGACTGCCAATAAGGGGAAACCCACCACATCCCTAGGCAGCCAATTCCTTTGTTGAATTCCTCTTAATGTGAAGACATTTTTCCTAATATCCAGCCGGTACCTTCTCTCCTGTAGTTTAAACCCATTGTTTCAAGTCCTATCCTCTGTTGCCAACAGGAACAGTTCCCTCCCCTCTCCTAAGTGACTGCCTTTTAAATTCTTAAAGAGAGCAATCATGTCTCCCTGCAACCTCCTCCATCCTGAACATTTCCCAGTTCCTCAGTCTTTCCTCATAGGGCTTGGTCTTCAGGCCCCAATCATCCTGGTTGCTTTGCACCCATTGTAGGACAATGACATCCTGTGATTTGGATGTTATGCCTTTGTTGATACACCCCAAGATTGCATTTGCCTCTTTCCTGCTGCATCACACAGACTGCTTATATTTCTCTTCCCATCTACTTGTATTCCAAGATCTTGTTCTTGTTCACACCGCTACCCAGAAGTGTATCACTCATCTAGTATGCATGCTTTGCATTTTTGTTACCCAGGTGCAGAACTGGCACTTATCCATGTTAAGTTGCATTTTATTCAACTCTTCCCACTTTTTTAGTATGTTCAGAACTTGTTGAATTCTATCTCTGTCTTCAAGAGTGTTTGCTACTCATCCTAGTTTGGTGCCATCTGCAAATTTAATGGGTAATCTCTTCACATCCTCATCCAGATCCTTTATAAAAATATGGAAAGCATTGGGCCCAGAACCAAGCCCTGTGGCACTCCACTGGACATCTCCCTCCAGTCAGACATGATGCTGTTGACAACTACTCTTTGGGTGCAGTTATCCAGCCAGTTCCCTATCCATCTAACCATTCTAGAGTCCAGTCCACAGTCCCCCAGTTTACCCATCAGAACATCATGAGGAACCTTGTCGAAAGCTTTACTGAAATTCAGATAAACTAAATTGACAGCATTCAGTTGATCTATAACTTGGTCATAGGAGGAGATGAAGTTTGTCTGGCAGGACCGACTGGGAACAGATCCATGCTGACTTCCCCTTATCATCACGTTATCCATCAGATGCTTGCAGATTGATGACTTTAGTATCTGCTCCAGTATCTTCCCTGGGATAGAGGTCAGGCTGACTAGCCTGTAGTTCCTTGGTTTGTCCTTTTTTTCCTTTCTTGAATATTGGGATGACATTTGCCTTCCTCCAGTCGTTCAGCACATTACCTGCCTCTAAGAGACCTGAAGATGATAAACAAAGGGTCTGTAAGCTCTTTCGGAAGTTCTTTAAGCACTCTCAGGTGCATCCCATCTGGCCCAGGGAATTTGTACACATCCAGTGCAGAGAAACACTGGTTCATATAATTAATAGTTCATCCATAAACTAAATCACAGATATAACCAATATCACAGTTGCAATGAGAACATAAGATGAGAACATAAAATGAGATAAGGGATTACTGCAAATCTCTAAAAATTCATATAAATGTACAAAAATGCAAGCAAACCCAGTTCTTTATGGTTCACCTTGCTTAATGGTTTTTTTTTGTTGAAGTTATATGATATATTATTTGTTTATTTATTATTGTATAAACTCATAAATGGATTGAAATAATGGTTGTTGTGGGTTTTCCGGGCTGTATTGCCGTGGTCTTGGCATTGTAGTTCCTGACGTTTCGCCAGCAGCTGTGGCTGGCATCTTCAGAGGTGTAGCACTAAAAGACAGAGATCTCTCAGTGTCACAGTGTGGAAAAGATGTAGGTCATTTGTATCTACTCAGGAGGGGTGGGGTTGAGCTGAGTCATCCTGTAAGAGTTTCCCAGGGTGTGGAATGCTAATGGCGGGAGGCTTCACTGTATCCTGAGGAGGTTCTTTTGCATATGGATTGGTACTTGATGTGCTAATCTTCTCTGCAGGGCTATTGTCGGGGATAGAATGTTTTGTTAGCCTGGTGTTTTTCAGAACTGGAAACCATGCTCTGTTCATTCTTAGGGTTTCTTCTTTCCTGTTGAAGTTTTGCTTATGCTTGTGAATTTCAATGGCTTCCCTGTGCAGTCTGACAAAGTAGTTGGAAGTGTTGTCCAGTATTTTGGTGTCCTGGAATAAGATACTGTGCCCTGTTTGAGTTAGGCTACGTTCAGCCACTGCTGATTTTTCAGGTTGTCCAAGTCTGCAGTGTCTTTCATGTTCTTTTATTCTTGTCTGGATGCTACGCTTTGTGGTCCCAATGTAAACTTGTCCACAGCTGCAGGGTATACGGTATACTCCTGCAGAGGTGAGGGGGTCTCTACTGTCTTTTGCTGATCGTAGCATCTGTTGTATCATCATCATTCTACCAGCTGATAAAGGCAATGCTACAGTGATCATGAAAACAGAGGAATACAAAAAGAAGATTTAGGAACTCCTGGACCCCTCCACCTACAAAAAACTAAAACGAGATCCCACTTGCAAAATCACCAGGCTAACAAATGCGCTGATCAAGAATTCCTCACTACATCCCGAAACGCACAGAAAACTATGCAAGACTGAAGCACAGCCACCTAGACTATATGGACTCCCCAAAATACATAAGGATTCAGTCCCACTCCGACCCATTGTGAGTGCCATTGGTTCACCGACATATGAATTAGCTAAACATCTGGCAGAACTCCTGCAGGACCACATCGGGAAAACCTCGTCTTACATCAAAGATTCAGCAGATTTCATCAACAAAATCAGTTCTCTGAAACTCAATCCACAAGATATACTTGTCAGTTTTGATGTTGTATCCCTGTTTACCAAGGTTCCAGTAAAAGACACTATTGCACTTATTAATCAGATTTTCTCAGAGGATGTAACAGCCTTATTCCACCATTGTCTGACAACCAGTTACTTCCAATGGGACAATGAATTCTATGAACAGATGGATGGGGTGGCCATGGGGAGCCCACTCAGCCCAGTTATAGCAAACTTCTACATGGAACATTTTGAAAAAACAGCTCTAGAATCAGCACCCCACAAACCTAGTGTATGGTTCCGGTTTGTGGATGATACATTTATCATTTGGAGCCATGGGGAGGAAGAATTGATGGGGTTTTTGAATCATCTCAACAACATCCACCTGAACATACAATTCACAATGGAGAAAGAAATCGAGGGAAAACTCCCATTCCTGGATACCTTGGTCATCCGCAAAGCAAACTTTCAGTTAGGTCACAAGGTCTACAGGAAACCAACTCACACTGATCGGTACTTACACAAAAACTCCAATCACCACCCCCGAGAGAAAAGAGGCATAATGAAAACATTAGTGGATCGTGCAAGACGGATATGTGAGCCACACTTTCTCAATGAGGAAATTAATCATCTAAACCACGCACTTCAGGCAAATGGCTACTCCAGAAATGAAATCCGAAGAGCAATCAAACCCAGGATGAATCAAAAAACCAAGGAAAAACAGTCTCCTACAGGAAAAGTGTTTTTGCCATATATCAAAGGAATTACTGATCAGATGGGAAAGCTTATGAAAAAGCATAACCTTCAAGCAGTATTCAGACCCACCCGAAAAATACAACAGATGCTACGATCAGCAAAAGACAGTAGAGACCCCCTCACCTCTGCAGGAGTATACCGTATACCCTGCAGCTGTGGACAAGTTTACATCGGGACCACAAAGCGTAGCATCCAGACAAGAATAAAAGAACATGAAAGACACTGCAGACTTGGACAACCTGAAAAATCAGCAGTGGCTGAACATAGCCTAACTCAAACAGGGCACAGTATCTTATTCCAGGACACCAAAATACTGGACAACACTTCCAACTACTTTGTCAGACTGCACAGGGAAGCCATTGAAATTCACAAGCATAAGCAAAACTTCAACAGGAAAGAAGAAACCCTAAGAATGAACAGAGCATGGTTTCCAGTTCTGAAAAACACCAGGCTAACAAAACATTCTATCCCCGACAATAGCCCTGCAGAGAAGATTAGCACATCAAGTACCAATCCATATGCAAAAGAACCTCCTCAGGATACAGTGAAGCCTCCCGCCATTAGCATTCCACACCCTGGGAAACTCTTACAGGATGACTCAGCTCAACCCCACCCCTCCTGAGTAGATACAAATGACCTACATCTTTTCCACACTGTGACACTGAGAGATCTCTGTCTTTTAGTGCTACACCTCTGAAGATGCCAGCCACAGCTGCTGGCGAAACGTCAGGAACTACAATGCCAAGACCACGGCAATACAGCCCGGAAAACCCACAACAACCATCATTCTCCGGCCGTGAAAGCCTTCGACAATACATGGATTGAAATAAATTAAGAACTCTTCATTCTCTCTTGAAACCTGAACTTCTAAAAAAAAAGTTTCAGGATTATTTCCATTTTTTCCCCTGTGGTTATACAATGCACCTGTTCTACATTACAACAGGGTTGATACTGAAAATGGCTTTCCTATGGAATATAATTCTTATTGAAGTGTGTTGAAATGCTAACAGTTATCACAGACTTTCCAATGGTCACCAGAAATAGAGATCAGTGGTATGAAGAATAACAGTATGATGGAAAAATCCATAGGCTGCCTTCTTATTGTGTAATAGCGATCATTTGCCACAAACAGGCGGTTTTCAGTGGCAATCTTCCTAATGAATGAAATATTTACTCTCCCATGAAAAAACTGAAACTTAGGAATGGTGAGAAGATTGGCATGTACATCATTGTACTTCTGTGACTATAAATTATTACGGGACCAATCCTAAACAGATCTATTCAGATAAGGGTGATTCCGCATGAATGGTTTTCCCTGCTTCAGTTTCTAAATGACCTCGATTTTTTCTTGTGTTTCCACATGTGGGAAGGCAATCCTAGCAGCAGATTCGAAGTCGCTGCACGTTTTGTCCGTTTTTTTTTCCATCCTGCTTTCCCCTGACTTATTTGTCCATGCGCAGCAGATTAGGGATTTTAGTCATGCGGAATTCTTTATCCGATGTTCTCCCCACCCTTGCCCTTTTCTCTCGCCCTTCGAATCAACTTAATTTGATTGGCCAATCATGTTTTCTAAACTACACCCACTACCCTTTCCCTTCCCCTCTTTTAAAAAAAAAAATGTAAAAAAACGTTGCAACGTTTCTACAAATCTATGCAGAAACATATCCTGTGTCACATGACAACAGCTGACCAATAACAGGTCCATTTTACAACACGCCAAATTTGTTACTTGTTGCTCGCTGACAGCTGACAGCTTCTGAGGTAGAGTGAAAGTGTGATGGAGGGACTTCAGCATTCAACTAGTGGTCTAGGCATTTCATGGAGGGAGAAAGAGACCGTCCTCAACACAACACCTATCACTAAACCACACTGCTTACGAAGAAAGCGGGAAAGATAGACGCGGGGTCATTGGTAACAATTTTCCCTCCAAATGTCAATAGCCAATACTCTTCCACAATATCGGTGGGAAGTGCTCTGGCCTATCCAATATGTTTATTTGATGCAATGTTTATGTGTAGCAACTTTTTTTGTGAGAAATTTTTTTCTAATGTGTTGGTTTGATGCAACGTTTATGTGTAGCAACTTTTTTTGGGGGAAAAAAATTTAAAAAATGAAGATGTGCATCATTCGACACTTCCCCCGGAAAAAGCGATGAGGAATCGATTTTTATCCTGTCAAAAATTCCGCATGATGGACTTTGAGCTGATGAAATATGCGAAACAAAAGCCTAATGTGGAATCGAGGAGAAGTGGATTCATAGGACTCCACCGCGGCATGACTGATCAGAAAGTCCGATCAAAATTGATCATGTGGAATCCCCCTAAGTCTCATATTGTTCAATGGATTTTACTCCCTTGAATGTGTTCTTAGGATGGAAGCCTTTAGTTTCTGAACTGAAGTTTGGAACCTCAGCAGCAGTAAATTAGTTGAAGAATGGGAGTCCAGAGAGACCTGTCCCATATCATACCAAATTAATATCATGTTCTGATTTTAAAGTTCTTCTGTATTTTCATTTCTTATTTATAATCCACTTGAATGCAAAATTTATCCATTTACTTATGAAATATACCAACTGGATTTATTGAAGTGTTGAATTGAATGTCAGTTTTTAGTGAGTGCTGTGCTAGCTATACAGTTTTTCACAGTATTTTAAAATAAGTTTAATCTGTGACAAAGAAAAAAGCTTTGAGTTTTTTTCAGTAAAGAAGAGCTGGAATATTAATGAATGTCTGTGGTTGAATCTAATATTGGTTTTGTTTGTAACCTCTATGTTTTCTTTCAGTTCTGTACTGTTGAAGGATTCATAACAGCTCTAGTGGATGAATTTCCAAAGTTGTTGCGAACTCGAAGAGAGATTTTCATTGCTATTGTGTGTGTTATTTCCTATCTGATAGGACTGTCCAATATTACTCAGGTAAATTAGATATTGAAAGAACCTTGGCTCAGTGGTAAAGTACATGTTTTCCATGCAGAAGGTCCCAAACTTAGGCATCTCCAGTTAAAATATTACAGATAGCAGGTATTAAGAAAGACCTTCTGGTATCTGAGTCCCTGGACAGCCACTTCCCATCAAGCTAGACAATACTGAACTAGATGAACCAAGTTGTCTGACTAAGCATAAAGTAATTTCAGATGTTCATATACTGGGGCATATTATCCATCTTTTGTTACGGTTGCATTTATTACCAAATATAGCTAAACAATAGGGACCCTTTCTAATAAGCATATGAATTTAAGTGTATGGGGAAATGGGTAAGATTCCACTTTTACTAAACTATTAAATGCCAATATCATTTAATGGCTTTGAGATTAGCATAATGCATGTGAACATAATACCTACACTAGCAGGCAAGAGGTGAGACTTAATCTTTCAGCCTGTTTGATTAAATTAATTTATGGAGACAGTGGATCCCATCTTGGTTTGTTAACTATCAGATACTTTAGATGAAGAAATCACATACTTTCTTTTTTCTGGATTGTCCTGGAGTGAGGTATTTCATACTATCTTTATGTTTTTATTATGTACAGTTTATGTTTTAATATGCTGTAAACTGCCATGAGCACTTTGTTGGACAATTGGCAATCAAATTTATGATAGATAAACAAACAAACAAATAAGGGGAAAGGCTTCTGCATATCACTCTAGTCCTTACACTGACCAAGTTCACCTATGAAAAAATACCTTTCCTGTGCCACATGTGCTATATATTAACTTGCACAGTCCTCAGAACTCTAACCTTTGTAAGGAGGCAAAAATCCATGTGCACAGTTTAATTAGCTATTATTCTCATTTTGATACCTTTAAAGATTTAAATGGTGTAAACTTGTTTTATTTCTTTAAATCTCTCCCTCCATTTCTCTATCCCTTGTGTGTCTTGTTCATTTCGAATGTACACCATCTAAGCAATATCCCAGGGGGTGGGATTTTTATTTGTACATTAGGCAACATATTTTATGCCATGTAAGTGTCTAATTAATGACCGTTGTAGGCCTTAAACATTTTTCTAAGTAATATATATTGAAATGAAATGGTAAACTATACTTAATACTAAGTTTAAACTTAATCGGAAAAGGAATCTCAGATAAAAACATGATGAACTAACCTAAATTTTATACATTCCAGGGTGGAATATATGTATTCAAGCTTTTTGACTATTACTCTGCAAGTGGAATGAGTCTCTTATTTCTTGTATTCTTTGAGTGTATCTCCATATCCTGGTGCTATGGTATGTAATGTTTTAGCATTCTGAACTTTATGGGAATAATTATTAAGATAGTACTGATTATGTCTCAGCAGCTAAAAACAGATAAAAATTCACAAATCTTATACAACCAACATTCCACATGGTATTTCAAACCTCAATAGACTAGCTGGGAAAATATTCTTTTTTTACTTCACCATCATTGCATCTGCTCAGTGTTATGCAGTAGAGCTGTTCTAAATAGTATTACTTCCTTCTTCCAAGATTTATAAGGTTACCAGGTTTCCTAGGGGCCAAACTGGTGGCCTGGGCTGGCTGGGGGTGGACTCTTTTCTTGCATGTGCAAAGCACATGCATGCTCATGTGGGTTCCCACCTCACTGGCCAATTACATAATTTCCAGCCCAATGTGGAAGCAATTGGTCACCCTGGGGGCAGATTCTCTAAAAATTGGCCCTAAACATAGTGTTTGGGGCTGATTTTGAGATAATTTGCCCCTGACACAACCCAGAGCTTCTGTGTCATGCCAGAAATGATGTCATCATCAGACAGAGATGCTGGAACCTGCATGCCCATTTCAGATGTATGCCTCCCACTTTCCATGCCTTCTTCCCCTCTGCTAGCCACATGAGCAGTGGCAGCCAACAGTAGGTCTAGGTAGTGGATCTCCTGCACCCACCAGGGGACTGGCAACCCTGTCCCAGAAGGGGGATGGGGAAAATCTTGGTGACTTTAATTGAACATTTTTCAAATAACATCATTTGAATCACTGAATCTCACATTCGATGCAAGAATGTTCTAGTTTACTCCCATAAGTGGGAAAAGGAGCAGGGCTTCTATGAAAATAGTATAAGTGTAGAAAACAAAAAAGACCCTAATATGAAAATACCACATATATTACAACCATCTACCATAGGTACCTCTAATTCCATAGGTCGTTGTTCCCATAGGTGCCTCTGGTCAAGCCTGAGGAATACTTTACAATATGTGGATTGTTTGAGAAAGCAACCACTTGTATGCTTGATCCTTACGCTCCCTGCCTTCTTAAAGGGAGGGATGGCCAAATGGGCAATAAAAGTACTAAATAGTTCCTTGATGAAGGGGATAGTTCCAGTGGCATTTGAAGAAGCTGTGGTGTGACTGCTTCTGAAGAAACCTGTTCTTGGTGCTTTCAACTTTAATATCTTCAGGACACTCTAAATATGCTAACTTGAAAAAGGTGATCATGCATGCAGTATTCCCTCAAATGCAACATTCTTTGGAAGATGCAAATTATCTGGACCATTTTCAGTATGGCTCAAAAAAACCTGACTTCATTCTGAGATGGATAATGAGACTGCATCCCTATTAATTATTTTGGAACTTTCTGAAGTTTTTGATAACATTAACCACGATTTTCTACCAGGCTACTGAGCTAGATCTAGACAGGGAGGTACCATCCAATGGTTGTTCCAGTCCTTTTTCAAAGTCAAAAATCAGAAGTTGATAATAGGGTCTGGACTATTGTAAAATACTGTACATGGGACTGTATTTGAAAAGTTCTCGGAAGCGTCTAAAAGTTCAAAAGATGACTGTACTTTTGTTTCTATAGTTTGAGCACATTATACCTGTTACAATAGAACTTAATTGGTTTGAAGTTTGTTTCTAGGTTCAATTTTAAGTTTGATTTTGATGTTCAAAGCTATAAACACTTTGTGACCAGGGTACTTAAAGAACTGCTTTCTCCCTCATAAATGTACGTACGATGGACTGCTGGGCTGCTGTTCCGTAGGAACCACAGCAAAGAATCTGTGTAGCATGCCTCAGAGAATATTCATACACTGTGCTAAAAATCTCTACTTGGATAATTCTTTAATTCTGTACTTGAATACTTTCAAAACTGTTTGTACTATTAACTCCAGAAGACCTTCAGTAATTCTATTAATTTTTTTATTGCTCCTTTGTTGACTTATTTGATTTCCTTGTAAAAATATTCTAATGTAAAATATTGATGGGTCTAAATCTAGGCATAAATTACTTCAAATTCATGTGCCAGAGAACTAGAATGCCTTTTCCCCACTTCTATAGGCCTTTCCAAATTGCTGTGTTTTGCATAGGTTCCGGGAAGTAGTTACCACTTGCTGCTATGAGATCAAACCCAAGTCTATCATGCTGATGTTTCTATTGTTGAGAAACTATGTGTGCACTCTATATATTCAATGTTAAGTCATGTGGCAGGGAGACAGGGGGTGCACCAATTTATTTTGTAACTACAGCTATCTAGACTATGGTTCTGTTCCTTGTTCGTTTCCTATAGGCTACACATTTCAATTTCTTAGGCTAGAATGTATTGTCCAAAATAAAATTGACCAGTTTATTCCCCTGATGAGACTACCCCCTATGTTTCATTATACAGAGGAAAGGCTAAAGGATTGGGGTTAACACTAATAAAATCTTTAGGAGGGTATTGGGAAATGGCCTATATTTTACCATGATGCACCCAGAAGTTGCACGTGCATTATTTTTATTATGATGAATGTAGATACAGTTCTTCCAGCTGACATTAATTCATATGTTATTTCTGTTTTTTAAGGTGTGAACAGATTTTATGACAACATCCAGGAGATGGTTGGATATAGGCCTTGTATCTGGTGGAAACTCTGCTGGTCTTTCTTTACTCCAATCATTGTGGCAGTAAGAAACAAAATATTTGTCTTTGAAAAGTTATAAGTGATTTTACTGATAAGATACAACAAGCAAACTTCATTCTTAAAAAATGTATATGTCATGATTTCTGTTATCTTCTCTAAGATAAATCAGATCAAATCCAAACAAAAAATAATTTTAATGCCCTATTTTAAAAGTTCATGTGCTTCCTTTTTTAAAAAAAATTCATCTATCACTGGAACAAGTTATTTGGAAACAATATGCATTATATATAGAAACATATCCTATTTCACTTATGAAATAGCATGAACAGAGCATAATTTGATTTTTCTTTGTATAAAATGAACTGCCTGACATATCAACTAATTCTGTAGCAGATAAAACCCCTGCAATGTGCCTCCCCACCAGCAAGCCTCTCAGGGGCCACGGAGCTGGCAGGGAATCCTTGCAAGAGGACTTCCCTGTGCTTTGCCTTCCCACCGGCAGGCCTCTGAAGGGCTGTGAAGCCGGTGGGGAGGCCGCACAGGAGGGCTTCCCTGCAGTTTGCCTCCCCACTGGCATTCCTCTCAAGGGCCGCGGAGCCAGTGGGGAGGCTACGCAGAAGGGTTTCGCCATGTTTTGCCTCCCTGCCAGCAGGCCTCTCAGGGGCCGCGGAGCTGGTGGGGAGGCTACGCAGGAGGGCTTCCCTGTGGTTTGCCTCCCCACTGGCAGGCCTCTCAAGGGCCGCAGAGCCAGTGGGGTGGCTGTGCAGGAGGTCTTCCATGTGCTTTGCCTCCTTACTGGCAGACCTCTCAGGGGCCACGGACCTGGTGGAGAGGCTGCACAAGAGGGCTTCCCTGTGTTCTGCCTCCCTGCCAGCAGGCCTCTCAAGGGCTATGGAGCCAGCGGGGAGGCCATGCAGGAGGTCTTCGCCATGCTTTGCCTCCCCACTGGCAGGCCTCTCAGGGACTGCGGAGATGGCGGGGAGGCCACACAGGAGGGCTTCCCTGCATCTTGCCTTCCCGCCAGCTCTGTGGCTCCTCAGAGGCCTGTCACCTCCAACGCTTTTTATCCTCAATGTGCCTGTGCCAGGATAAAAAGTGAGTCATCGGGAACATGGCTCAGCTTTTATGTCTTAGGATGTCTTGACCAGAAATAAAATCCTTTCAGGGAAAGCCAATTTTAAAAGTGCAGATAATTTGGAACTGGAAAACAAGGTGAGGCATTAATTGGGAGTTTGATAACGTATTCATGATACAGGATACTATTTTCAATTTGATAAGTATTACCTCCTTACAAGCATGATTTCTCTGAGAAAGGCCTTTGAGCTCTCATTCACAAGTTTGTTAAGAATACACAGTGGAACAAAATGAATTATACTCACACCTTAAAATTTACTCAGATTTATGGAGGATAGGTCTATCAACAGCATAGTAGCTAATGGAACCTCCAAATGCAGAAGTCATTGGGCAGCCAGAGACATTAAGCCAAGGGACTGAGAAGCCCTGCCTCTCAGGCCAAAATTGTCATCAAGACATTTCTAGCCCAAGCCTTCCTCCCAATGGTGGTGCTGAAAGATGATAGAAGGCAACATACTTTTGACATATTCTTCTGGTATGAAACATTGGTTTCTGGTAGATAATAAATATTATTTGTTTTGTTGCTTATTAGCTATTCCATTTGAGTGAACTGTAGAGTAGATTTACCTTTAGTATCAGTGATGGACTTCTGATGTGTTCTTTTAGTCTTCTGGGTTCTTCTTTTCAATTAAGTGGATGTCTGATATGACTGTGAGTAATATTTGTGTGCTGTTAGGGAGGTATGGTGGTGGTCTAGGGTTACCAACCTCAAGGTGGAGCCTGGAGTTCTTCTGGAATTACAACTGATATGCAGACTACAGAGATCAGTTCCCTTGGAGGAAATGGCACTTTGGAGGGCAGACTATGGCATCACATCCCCGCTGAACTTCCTCTCCTCCCCATACTCCACCCTCCCCAGGCACCGCCCCCAAATCTTCAGGAATTTCCCCTGCCAGTGTTGACAATCCTATGGTGGGCTGAGTGTTGGATGTTAGAGGTGAGCACTGAGAAAAGTTTGAGCTCTGAATTTATGTAATCACTGTTCCATTCTTGGGAATATGTGTGTATGCTCTCAGTGATCCCGCCAGTTCAGGCTTGATGTTGTATAATGCCCATTCTGTGAGGACTAAGTTCTCCTTATTACATGATAGCAGAATATTGAACTGTCATGCATGACTGAAAATTGGCTGAAGTATTTTGACAATGTTACTCTGTCTCAAATTATATCAGCTGGGTATGCAGTCCTTCACTGTTTCCAGTGTGGGGGTTGTGAGGTGAAGGTAATTTCTTCCATGACCTTTTTTCTCAGGTTCCTTATGCAAACTGTTGCCAGCCCTTAATTGCATTTCCCTAGTGTTGGGTTCCAGGTACAGATTGTAATGAGTGTACCATCTTGCTAGCTTACCAGTGAGTAGTACCATTGTAAGGCTTCCTTTATGGCCAGTGACTTTATAGCCAGTGACTTTATGGCCACTTTGGCAACCATCAGCCAGGTTA
Source organism: Eublepharis macularius (assembly GCF_028583425.1). Taxonomy (NCBI): domain Eukaryota; kingdom Metazoa; phylum Chordata; class Lepidosauria; order Squamata; family Eublepharidae; genus Eublepharis; species Eublepharis macularius. Next base: position 107,836,770 of record NC_072793.1, read on the forward strand.
CTTGGGGCCCAACACATGAAAAGGACACATGTTGGATGTTTTTTTTATCAAGCAGATTTCAGTTGGATGGGTAAACAGACAGAATATACAACCACTGCTATGGTCGGAACATTTCTTGTTAAAGTCATGAGGGATGGCTTCTCCTGCAGGGACAGCAGCCTGGTTAGGATGGTCTTGCCTTGGATGGATTCCAGGATGATTTGGGTGTTTTGACAGCGTGACTGTTATTGAAGAAATCCTCTCTGGAAAAAGATGTTGCAGCCAAATACAGGCCACTTTCCAACTTGCCTTTTAAGGCAAAGTAATTTACCAAGTCATGGCAGAGCAATTCCAGGGTTTTCTGGATGACTCATCTGCCCTTGACCCTTTTCAGTTAGGCTTTAGACTGGCTGTTGAACAGAGATAGCTTAAGTTGCTCTGGTGGATGAAGTATGCTTATGACATTGTTGATGGGCAAGGTGGATCTACTAGTAAGAATTGGGTTTAGGTTAGATTACTGTAGTGGATTCCATGTGGGGCTATACTTAAGGATGTCTCAGGGACTTCAGTAGTGCCAATTGAATTACTATCTGAAGCTAGTTGCTTTGCATATATGAACCCCACCCCCCGCAATTTTGGGACACTTGATTACGTGTTTGTTTCTGAGTTCAGTAACAGGTGCTGGTTTTTACAATCCCTTCAGAACCTGGAACTCACATTGTTGAAGGACCATTTCACCCAGTATAAATATATGCAACAACTCTGATCATCCCAACAGTTTCTTCTTTCCATCCATCCATCCCTTTGTGGTCAGACATTCTCTAGGAATGGACATAATTGGTGGTGCTTCCTTAATCTCAGAAAGCTTGTAATACAACACAAATGCTGCCACAGAAAAGTCTCAAGAATGTGCCATGTCTGACCACAAAGGGATATATAGATGGAAAGAAGGAACTGTTGGGAGGATCAGAGTTGTTGCATATATTTATACTGGGTGAGATGGTCCTTCAACAATGTGAGTTCCAGGTTCTGAAGAGATTGTAAAAAGTAGTTTGGGAGAGGTCATCCAGAGATCTGGGCTGAATTGCCTCCCATATGCAGATGATATTCAGCTCTATTACATACTTTCCACAGATCCCAGAGAGGCTGTGGAAACTGCAAACAGGTGCCTGGAGACAGCTTTCCATTGCTGAGGGCTAACAAACTGAAACAGTCCCAAAAAACCAGAAGTACTACTGGTGGAGGGAAAATCTAACCCAGGAAGTGAGACGTCTCCTGTTCTGGATAGGGGTGCCTTTTACCAGGGGTGCCTTTTACCATCTGTGGTCCTGCAGGTGTAGTGGGGGGGGGGGATCTTGCTACTGTGGTGCATTCTCTAGTAACATCTAGAGTAGATTACTGAAATGCACTCTGTTGCTTTGTGAGGTTGCCAGAAGCTAAAGTTGATATGGAATGCTGCAGCCAGAGGATTGACCAGAGTGGGTCATAGGAACCAGTTTTGTTCCATCTACACTGCCTCCCAGTTTGCTTCTGGCTCAATTAAAGGTGCTGGTATTATTGACCTTTAAAGCCCTATATGGTTTTGGGCAAGCCTACCTTAAAGGACTTCCTTCTCTCATATGAACCTACCTGTCCACTTCTGTCATCTTTGGAGGCCCTGCTTCAGGTGTCTGTTCCATCTGAGGTTTGACAGGTAGTAACTCACTAAAGGGCCTTCTTTGTCCTGACTCCAGAACTTTGGAAAGCCCTTCCCAGGGAGATTCATCTACCTCCCTCTATTGTTGTCTTCCACCAGCATGTGAAGATATTTTTGTTCTTTGGCATAACCCTCCTTTTGGTTTTTGGTGTTTTGCTTGTTTTTGTTTTTATTGTACTGTTGTTTATATACTTTGTTTTAAATGCTTTTAATGTTGAAATATTTTAATGTTTGATGCTCATGGCCTCAAGGAACTCTGTTTGGATGGAAAGGCAGCATGGAAATGTTTTCAGTAAAATAATAAATAAAAATTGTGGCCTTCTGGAAGTTCAGTTCTGTAGGATGGATAGTGGTGATGTTGTCCACTTGTTGGATGTTTTCTGGTTTTATCTCTGCTCTTGTGTATTTTCAGTGCTATTGTTATGAATATGTAGTTTTAAACCTTTGATGTATGTTGATTTCAACTTCTTTAAAGAAATAAATGTCAGAATACCAAACACTAGGGGAAAGAACAAGGGAACACCGTCGTCTTCATTCACTGTTTGTGAGATTCCAGAGGTATCTTCTACCCCATATCCAGCTCAAATTAATTTTTCACACAGATTGAGCATTGTTGGCTGTTTTATTACACACAAACACACACACTGTGTGTGCTTTTTATGGTATAATAACCATTTATATGTAACTGAAAATCAAGCAAACTACATTAGCAATGTAAGAATGCTTTTTGTTTGTGTGTACAATTCAACTTGAGTGTTTTCATCAGTTCTCTAAGTATTTTGACCTACTTCTCAGACATCTGGGGGAAAATGTCAGGAAATTTGCTGGCATTGATATGTTTTTATTTTGTATTTTTATATTTAAAAGATTTAGTGTTACCTGGCCTGAAATTTAGGAATGCTTTTAAACAGTCCGGTGTCAAGATGTTTATCTGTGTTTGATTTCATTGTAATGCTTTTGTTATAAGTGGTTAAAATCTTTCAATTCATTTTTTTAAAAGATCAAAGACATTTTAAATGAAATGTTTATGTGCCAGCAGGGCATCAGAAACATAGCAATGGCCCATTGTGGCATGAGTCACATTATTTCAAAGAATTTATTATTTATTTATAGTGCAGAGGTGATGATAATCTAACATAAAGTCTGCAATCTTTTTTTTTTCTTGCTGAACTGTTTTAATTTAAGAGGAATTCTAACCAGGTGTAACCAGAATTAAGTCCCATTTTATTCAATGATGCTTACACCTAGGAAAGTGTTAGGATGGCTCTGTTAAGTTTTTAAGCAGAGAAAATGTTTCTTTTTGCTACCTAGTTAGCCGATATTGATTACGGCTACTCCTGTCAGTAGGCAAAACCAGTGATCATGATGGTGAATATACAGAATACGTATTTTATAGTACTAAGATGCAAAGAGGTAAAAATCCTATTGCAGTTTAAAAGCATACATTTCTATATAAGGGTAGGCACTGGATAGTTGTACAGCTGATGTCTGGCAATATATAATGGAAAAGCCTAAACATTTTTAAATGAACCAATAACTAATTTATTATATATTCACATCATTTTACAGGGTGTATTTATCTTCAGTGCTGTCCAAATGACTCCTCTCACTATGGGCAATTATGTATTCCCAAAATGGGGCCAAGGTGTTGGCTGGTTCATGGCTCTATCATCTATGGTGCTGATTCCAGGATACATGGCATATATGTTCCTTGCTTTAAAAGGTTCCTTAAAACAGGTAAATGATGTATTAAGTACTATACCTCGTGTTTTCAAGATTTCACCCTTAGTATGCACAAACATTGTTGAATTCATTGTTACAACATAAAAGAATAGATAAGCTTTTAGCTACAATAAGATCCCTCTTATTAGAGAATACACATTAATAGACGTTGCCATGGCTCAAACTAATGAGAACACATTAAAAATACTCGGTTGAATTAAGTTGGGTAACCTTGCTGCATCAAAAGGGAAGAGCAGGGCTGAGGACCAAGTAAATAGTTTAGGAGCACTTGATGCTGCAAAGTAAATTGAAAACTATGTAAGAACAGGAAAAGGACACAAGTATATAATCATAATATTTTTAAAAAATAGGTCTTGAGCATTCAATGTCCAGTTTATGTCCAATCTTTATGCAATGTAGTTCTCACAGTCTCTTCCCCTGCCCTCCCCCAGCTCAAGAGTTTTCTGGTAGTGAGATTTTGCTAAGATTTATAGCCTTCCCAAAGAATTAAATTATCTGATTTTCTTCAGAGTGAAGAGAAAATTATTACAACAGTTAAATCATCGTAGGTTCATTTCATTTGATTCCTGTGGTTCCACAGGGAATGGCTACAATTGAGAGTTTGGAAAACAGAGGCAACCGTTTATCTTCTTGAAGCTACATCCTCCATTTACACGAATATTATGACTATCCATCCTTCATTTTATTTGAACAAATTATCAAGCTTCTTGTTACAAATCTGGACTAGCATCAGAGTAGCAATAAGTTTCATGGGTTTTTTTTTGTTATTCAAGAGAAATAATTATCAATACAGATTCACTGTGGTACAACTATAGTATCAGGATAATTGAATTGACTAATGAAATCAATACCATGAATCATCCTCAGTTCATAAAACCGCAGATTTTTATCTACTGCTTTGTATGTGTTACATGCTGTCAAGTTGCTTCCAATTTATGGTGACCCTATGAATTAAATAAACTCCAAAATATCCTCTAGCATTTTTGTTCAAAATACCTAGGATTTTTATTAGCTTATCCTTCCGTTACCTTAAACCTTTTCCTCAGGAGGGCTCTGGTCACAATCAACACCCTTATTTTTCCCACACAGAGCTTCAGGTGATCTCTACTTTACTTAGGCTATATATCTCGAGTACATCTTCTGTTTGGGGTTTGAATCCCACTGCTAACACCAACTGTGGCATGTTGCCCCCTTTGTGTGACTTATATATTGCTGCTTCCCCAATTTCCTTAGTATTCCCAAAAGGTTTTTGCTGCCACCAATGGCTTTTACGTTCGAGCTCTTCATTATTTATAGTCCACTTTTCTCACTGTGACTCAGGGTGGATTACACAATGTGAGTCAGCACAGTCAGTTTCAAAGATGTTTCAATAAACAATGTAATGGGGTATGTAAATACAAATTTGCAAAGATTTAACATCAACAAAAATCCAATACAGAGCTGAAGAAATGCTGAAACAAAGCACAAGCAATTCTAAGCCTGACATATTAAACAACATAGAAACTACCCAGTAGAATCACACGTACATCAACAGGAAGTACATAGAAGTAAAGTCTATAGCCTCCATCCCTTACCAATGCACTCACTGAGACCACTTCCCTGCTGTATAGTCTTCCCATTTAAGAAAAAAGCCCTCTTGATTAGTTTAACTTAATAATAACTTGAATAATTTAACTATGAAGGCTTAGTTATAGATGGCTGTATGACAGAATGGTCATATGGATGGCTGTAAGGTTAAAAAGGGATCCTGTATTCCAGATGAAACAGGCATTTTGCTTAACCAGAAATAGAATGTATTACTAAGTGCATATGTGTAATGGTTGTAGAGTATTGATAAGAGCATTGGTTTCAGATTAGGCCCATTTCCTCATGCTGTTAAAGAGACGGCCCACTCACTGAACTCTGGCTTTTTTTTCACTCGCTTCATACATCTCCAATTTCAAAGTGGAAGCAAGCAGTTTAGTTTCTGTTTCTTCAGCATCTTTTAGCCAGCACAGGAAAGTGTGGAAGATTCCATTTTCAGAAAAGACACCAAAGAAATGAAAGCCAAACTGCCTGCTTCCACTTTGAAATTGGAGATGTGTGGGAAAAAGCCAGAGTTCAGTGAGTGAGCTGTCTCTTTAACAACGTGTAGAAACTACCTAGGTTCATAAACTTGGTGGTCTCATATTAGTAACGATCCTTAAATGTACAGTCACAGACCCAGTCACAAAGACTGATTTTTCAAGCAGTTACTGCTTAGGCTAGAAATAATAAAATGACCCAGTCACAGAGACTTAATTTCTTCACATCCTTCATGAACAGAATATGCACACCTCTTATCCACAGAGACAGAGATTCACTCAGGCTTTCCCACCCAGACTCTTTGAATCTAACACACTTCTTGAACTGTTTCCACTTAGGCTGTGTTCATCAACAAAGTAGAACACTCACACTTCCACACAGATTCACTGACCTTGACAGAATGAACACTTTTCCTCAGCATTCAGACTAAACCTACAGTTCTCTCCGTCCCCTAGGGTACAGCTACTGTCCAATCACAGCACACTCCACTCACCCATCCAGCTTCCCTTCTTCTTACTTAAGAGGCCTACACAATAACAAATGTTCAAAAACCCCACATTAACAGCAGAAACAAAAAACAAAATATTTATATGGCAAAACATTACACATCCTATAATTAATAGCCTTGCGCAGGTCTTTCCATCTGAACACTATGGCTAGGGGTGTGCAGGTTGGTTCAGAATTCAGATTAAAATACTGAATTTTGGCTGATTCAGTAAAATCTGAGAATTCTGAATCAGAAATCAGGTATCCTGAATTTTTAACATTGTAGCAACTTAGCCCCAGCAGAACCAGTGTCATTCACAGCAGCCAGGCACTGGGTTTAGCCAGTGGGGAAACACCCAAACAGTACAGAACCACAAGCACAAGACATTCCCTTGCTTCAGTTTGCTTCTGTTAGACTAAGTTGCAACAGTGTCCCTTGCTCCAGTTTGGTTTGGGGTGGAATGGATGTGATTCTCAGATGTGGTGTCAGTCCCCTTGCTTCACTTTGGTTCTGAGGGGATTCCATTCTTGTGCTTCAGTTTGGTTCTAGAAAAGAGCAAAAGTCCAGCAGCACCTATAAGACTAACAAAATTTGTGGTAGAGTAAGAGCTTTTGTGAGTCACAGCTCACTTTGTCAGACACCAGGAAGTGAGCTGTGACTCACAAAAGCTCATACCCTACCACAAATTTTGTTAGTCTTATAAGTGCTACTGGACTCTTGCACTTTTCTACTGCTACAGACAAACACGGCTACCCATATTGATCAGTTTGGTTCGGTTGGGATTTCGCTTGGGATGAGCTCAGCTTGCATTTGGGAATGTGTCTTGGCCATCGTAGCCTTGCCCCAGTGTGTTTCTGCAATGGGAGTCAGCTTCGATTTGGGGGCACCTTGTTCTGGGTCCCATAAAATTGGCCCCTGGGGTCCAATCTTCGTGAATCTTGGAGGGTCATTAGAGGACAGAGGAGTAGTGTCCCTCAAATTTTGGTGAAGTTTGGTCATAAAATAAATCCCCGGCCCACCAAATTGTCCCATAGTGATTTTCTCATAGAAAACAATGGCCAATTTTTTCAGAAATATCCAAACCAAATTAGAGAATCAATTCAGAATTCACAGAATTCTGATTTCCCCCCCTCAGATTCAGTAAACCATGGTTTCCTTTATTCAGTCAATCCATCTCCAGTTGGGTGTTCCCCTTTTCCCTAGTGCCTTCAACTTTTCCTAGCATTATTATCTTTTCCAGTAACTCATTGTCATGTTTATTCTTAATGTAGCCAATGTACAAAAGCCTCAGATTAGTCATTTTAGCTTTTAGGGAGAATTCAGACTTTGTTTGATCTAGAATCCACTTAATTGTTTTGTTGGTGGGGGGGTCATTGGTATCTGCAAAACTCTCTTGCAATACCACATGTCAAATGAATCAATTTTCTTCCTTCAACTTCCTTCATTGTCCATCTTTCACGTCCATACATCATAATGGGGAATACCATAGTATGAATTATCTTGATCTCGGTCTACAGCACCACATCCTTATACTTAAGGATCTTTTGCAGTTCTTTCATGGCTGCTCTTCCAAGACTTAAAGTGAAATCCTAAGTAGAGTCTAAGCCCATTGAAATCAACGAATCAATGAAAGTGTATGTCTCCTGATTTCTTGGTTGCAATCTCCCTTTTGATTAATGATTATAGATGGACATGAAATGGGAAAAAGACAAACTCTGAGTTTCATGGTTCGTTGTGTTCAACAATCCACGAAACATGAACTTCCATGAAATGGTCCCGTTTCGCAAAACGATTAGTTGTGTTTGTGATTCATCAGGTCCCATGGCCCTACAACGGCCCCCTTCATACCCAGAAATGCCAAACTCACAGGGAGACTTCAGCAGGCTCTCCTCCAGCCACCCAAATAGCATTCTTCATGCTCTCTTTGCTGACTTTTCACCCTCCCATCCTCCTGGCCTCCTGTTTTCTGCCGCTGCTGGAAGAAAAGTCAAGCGGATTGGATCTGCTTGGGTTTTCCTCTCTTCAGGTTCACTTTGCTGACTTTTCCTTCCTGTCCTCCTGCTGCTCTGACATGCCCTCCCCCCCACCTCCAAGTTCTTGAAAGAAAAGCCGAGCAGTGCAGATCCGCTCAGGATCCACTCCGTGGAGCTTGGGGGCAGGGGTGGGTGGGAAGGCATGTCAGAGCAGCGGGAGGACAGGAGGTAGAGAGTCAGGGAAGGGATCCTGAAGCTGGCAAGCAGTGAGCAGTGGTAGAAGGAGCTGCTGAGGTTGCTGCCACCACCACTACTACACCATCCAGTTCTTTAAAACGGAGAAGAGAAACAGAGAGGAGAAAGAGTCTCTGACTACAGTTCCCAGGTAAACTTGCACAAACCCTCCACATGATATTCATTATTTGTAGCTTTGCTCAGCTCTCATGTTGGCAGGGAGAGCTGCCTATCTAGGTTATGTGGGCTAAGATTGGGGTTTCCACAGCAACTAAAGGTCTGCAGACATTCTGGGCCTATGTTGCCTAGGGAATCAATGGATTGGCACTAGGCTGTCTGGCATCATGAAGCATTCACAAATCGGCCCCAAAAGTTGTGGATTTAATTAATAATGTGGCCCCACGAAATGCATTTTCGTGATACACGAATTGGCCCAATTCATCACAAAATTTGATTCATATTTCAACTCATGCCCATGTCTATTAATGATTGAGCCAAGAAATGGAAAATCTTTAACAAATTCAGTATCTTCATTGTTAATCAAGGACTCCAATTGGACTTAGGAGAGCTAGGAGTTCATTTGCCCTGTACTGCCGAGAAAACAACCTAGAGGTTAATTACTCTAAAACAAAAGTGATGGCCTTTGCAAAAAACAAACCCCCCAAAACTTATTATTAGACTTTAAAATCCATTTCTATTGAACAAGTTTCATATTTTAAGCATCTGGGTGTCTTTTTCCAGGCGAATGGCTTGAGAACTGTTTATATTCTGTTGTTTATATTCTGTTGTTTCAGATGCCAAAAGGAGTTTGAGCACAATTCAACAATTCTATTGGCATAAAGGAGATAAATGCTTGATAGCGGCCCTCAGATTATTCAAGGCCAAATCCCTTAGTCAGCTTATTTATGGAGCCCCTATAAATATTACCTCAGATCTAAGAAAAAATGATTCAATCTAAATTTTTGAGAACTTTTTTACAAGTGCCCCAGGCGTCTCAAATATACTCACTTGAATTGAAACTGATATGATCATGGTAGAGGCAAGGCTGTGGATTGCAGTGATTTTGTATTGGCTAAAACTAGTATTTTTACCCAAAGGGCTGATAAGTTTAATAATTCTGGATTCCTTCGTCCCTCCATGGCTTAGGGTGTTGAATAAGAAATTAGCTTTATATGGTCTTTCAAAACTATGTCTGTGCTCTATGGGTTATGAGAAAGCTAAGGACATATTCAAACATAGTCCATACTAGATATTGCAAGGCAACGTGATTTAAACAGAATAGAGAAATGGCAAGTCCTTTTAGATCCTATTAATAGGGTAACTCCTATGCCTTATCTCATCAATTTATCAAATCAAGAGTATAGGAGAATATTTACACTAATGCAATGAGCTGTACTTCCCTCAGCTGTCCTTGAAGTTTTCTCTCAGATAGGCATCCTGAAGTCACTCAACAGGTAGCCAGATTTGGATGGCTTGCTTCAAGGATTAGGAAAACCTTAACTGCTCAGGTAGACAAATGTTAAGATTTTACTATACTATCAAGCATTTTAAATTTTTATCTACTGTATTCTGAATGATTTTACTAATGTTTCTATCTATTTCTGTGGTACCTTCTTACTGGTGTTTTTAAGTGTTGGTCATTGATCGTAAAAATTCATTCATTCATTCATTGTCAACCTTAAAATTGTAGAATTCCTCAGTAGTCATTACTTTCGTCTTTTGATGTTCAGCTGTAATACTCCTTTGGCACTTTCTCCTTTTTACTGACCAAAAACTACTGCTTTGATTACATGTGTTAGTAAGACAATGTGGAACTATGCTTCTTCGTTATTTTCTTTGTTACCTCAGAATTTAACTTGTACAATAATACCTTTCAGGAATGACAGCTAGAAAGTACAGTATACATTGAATATAAGCAGAGAATATTTACACTGATAAAAATGAGTAATTTATCGTTCTCATACTTTTTTAGCGAATCCAAGTAATGATTCAGCCCAGTGAAGACATTACTCATCCTGAAAATGGACCTGAACAAGCCCAACAGAGCAATTCTGCAAACAAAGAAGCATATATATAAATCTGTGTCTTTGAAATGATACAGACCTTCTTCTGTGGGAAGCACATACACAAAGGAAACATGGTTGAATATGACCACAAATTTATGTCTGAGAATAATATTACCTACCTCTAGTGGCACAAAAGACCATCACCACTATAAGGGAAGCAATGTTGGTATGCTCAAACCATTTTGTGGGCTTAGGTGTTGACAATGTTTTTATGTTTTCTGGGAATCCATAGACTGTTAACATTTTTATTATCTCTTGGTAAGAGTTGAATACCTTTGAAATTTATAAACAACATGTAGGCCATTTTTAATCTACATTTTAGTGCAACAATTTGACATTTTTTGCAGCTGGCTTTTAGTAGTTTATTAATAAATTTCTTACAGTTTGAATCCCGACTGTTATTTCTGGGGACAGTTAAATTAGAAAGCTGTTTTGTATACACCAGCAAAGCATTTTTACAAAGAAAATAACAGTAAAAATACTGCCCCCCAAACATTAACCAGTTTTATTTCTGAGTTGTTTTTTTCTAATTTTCTTGACAATCTCCTTACCTGCAGAGGTTTATTGAACCATTCACATAGAAATACTACTAGGAAGTTATTTCTAAATATACAGCATGGAATAAATTGGAAAACTACCTATCTATCTATTGGCCTCAAAACTTCAGTAGGTAACCTTTATTTTATAGTGAGATATCTTTTAGAATATTTTCAATGGAAGAGCCATCTTTCAAAATAATGTGAACTTTATAAATAGAATCAGTCGTATTGATATATACTTACATCAAAGTGTGACAAGCCCCTTTTTCAAAGGTTGCCATAATAAAGCTGTACAAATTATTATTTCAGACAGATTATGTTTCACTTTATGTTGCACCCATCAACAGGTTTAACACCTTTCCACCAAAACAGAATCAAACAAATGGCTTAAGTATTAAAATATTCCCTTTGAATATAACTTAGGGCTTTAAAATGAGCGCTGATCAACAGTTTTTAACTAGCAAGCATATCTATCTATAAAGCACTTTGAAAACAGAATTTTATTGCTTGGTTTTATTTATATTTGTGTTTTACATGGTGATGATAGACATATGAGAAAAACGTTTTGCCATAAATAACTCCATTCTGGGCTCTATCATGCATTTTCTACACAGGCGTCCAAGACTAATGGATTTCGTCCTGTGTAGAACATTGCAAGGCTAGAGAATCCATAATGGCAACTCTTGTTTGGCAGCTATAAGACTGACAGTGAGGATCATGAGAAAAGTGGTATGTGATGTTTGATTTTAAATGACTGTGACAGAACTGTGCAATGAAACATGCTTTTTAGCAAAACCTTGTGCAACATACAATGTTAGATAGCACACACTTTATGTAGAACCTACTATGTGAACATGTTAACTGTGAATGTTGGGTTTTTTGTTGTTTTTGTCTGAAAGTAACAAACATGTTCTTGCAATAAGGTATTATTCTCAGAATGTCAAGCACATTATTGTAGAAAATATATATATGCATATATTTCAACCTGACAGATAAAATATCATAAAAGAGTATTGTTTAGTAGAATCTAAACTGTTTCATACAGTAGGTCAACTGTAAAATATTCAGAAATCTATTATACATGCTAAATGTCTCTAGATGAACTCACAAATAAGTCCAAATGTCTTGTAGATTTTCAGGGTTTAGAAAAAAAGAAACTTATGTCATACTTGCATATCACTCATGCTTCATACACATTATATGTGAATTTTATTAGAGTTAAGATACAAATTCAGATTTTATCTTTATTGTTTCTGTAACCAAGTCCCATGTTGTTCTAAGAAAAAATGCAGTATCAATGTTTGATTGTAAACCAGTTATGACAGATGTTTGACAGATTTGCTCTTCAGCAAAACTCTGTACAAACTGTCATCATATATAGCACAAAAATAGTGTTGTAGAACTCCTGTGTGTAAACTGTGAATAGCTGTATCTTTTTGTAGTATTCACCCTTAAAAAAGAAAGATTATATGATCATATATGCTTTTTGCAATAATTATTCTCTAAACAACAAGCAAATTTATCTCTATTTAATATTATATATGTAATATATACATATTCTAATATAGAGAGAGAGTCTGTTTTAAAAAAAAAGATTACAGTATAATTTAGAAAATTGCAACTTGTTCTATGGACCAAATGTAAAATATTTATAAATTAAGATGCATTTTAACTGTCCATAAATGGTGTCCTAACTAAAGCACGGTTGTTATGTAACTTTACAAGAGCTTAGAAAAAAATAAAGGTTATATTATACGGTCTTTGAAGTGGTTTTAATGTGATCCTATTATTAGAAAGATAGTTTTAAATGATGGTATATAAGACTGAAATAGATCTCAGGGTATGAGAGATTGCTTTCACATTTTAAAGTTAGATATACCTATGTATGAGTTATGATATTTTTAGTATCATATAAAATTCTTTTTATCCCAATTTTTCTACCCACCTTACGTCCCTCAGCACTCAGTGAATGAATTGTACTCACTACTAGGGGTGTGCACCCCCAAAAATTTAGTAAGTCCAATTATTTTTTTTACCAAATCTGAGTTAAAAATTAGATTTCCCTGAATTCCAAATTGTTTCTCTAATTCAGCTCAGGTAGTTCCAAAAAATTCAGCCAGTGTTTTCTATAGAAAAATAACTCTGGGAGATATCTGGTGGATGGAGGAGTGATTTTCCGATAGAAAACAATGGCCGTATTTCACTGATTTTTTTTTTAATTTGATAAAAATTCAGGATACTTGATTTTTGATTTAGAATAGTCAGATTTTACTGAATTGGCCAAAATTAGGTATTTTAATCTGAATTTTGAACCAATCTGCATACCCCTACTCACTACTATGATACTTTTGTGAATCTTGCCTGATTTTCCAAGGATTTAGAGAATGAAAATGCACAGCCTGTCTGTTCCTTGGATTTTCTTATCAGAGCCATGACTACAACTATATGCACCTTCCAATGCCAAAATATTTTAGTATCATTATTCAGACACCATTTTGGAAATCATAGATTGATTTCTGAAATTCAAGTCAGTGTAAGATTCTGGGGGTTTTATAATGCTTTACTACACTTCAGCCTCCTCACATAATGCAATGCTAAGCATATCCAAAAGGGGAGGGTCTTACAGGGGTTTCTAGGGCTGGGCTGCTGGACAGTACAGCAACTCTGCCCCATTTTGCTGGCATGATTCTTGAAATATCAGATTTCATAAACAACCAAGCTCTCTTGGAATTTATAATAATTAATTTGGAGCCTTTGTTTGGTATAATGGCATGGTCTGCAGTTGCAAAAGAATACTTGCTGTGATTTTAAGTTAAGCAAAGGGTTAAAATGGGTGATTTTGCACTCCTCGGGAAGTCCCCCCCCCTTCAATACATGAAGGACTGGTGAATTCCTTCAACTCACTCTCATTGTTTTGAAGGAATGAGGGAAATCTTTTTTCAGGGGCAATGGTTCCTCTTGGCATCCTTGGCATATCCAAGAATATGGTTTATTACACTTCTGAAAACCAAGTAAGTTCAGATGTTTTCAGGTGATGCCCATCTTCTTACTATATCTGGATGTTTCTATGTAAAGGTGTTAAAGAAGGTTTAACTCTGAGAAAACCAATCCATACGTAAAATGCTATGTCTGGTGTGGTCAAAAGTATAGGTCTTCAGATTCAGAAAAATAAGGGATAAAAATAAAATAAGTTGATTTATCAATGTATGTTCAGTACAACCAAAGTATTATTTTTTTATAGCTGGAACTTTCCCAAATGCATCACCACTGAGTTATGCAATCATTCCGAGCAAGAAATTGCTTTTTGTGACTCTTTGGCAACCCCCTACCCCAATCTACACTGGTACCAGTATCTCCATGCACTGCTAAACTCAGATAGCTCGTCTGCACCCATCCCTTGACACTTCAATTGCTCTCTCCTTTTTCTGCCCCGTATTATCAGCAATAGTAATTGTTTCCATTACAGCCACACCACTACTCTTGGTACTTGGTTGGATTCAAGAACTATTCTTTTATCTCTCCATTTAGCAGAGAAGGCTTTCCTAGGATTCTTAGATACATCTAACAGACATTGTTCTCTAGCCAGAGGAAAAGAAGCAAGGAGATATTATGTAGAAGCTAGAAGTGAATATGGGACAGTATCTGCTACTCTCCTAAAAGAATCCTTTTGAGTAGTAAAAGATTGAGTTATGCTATAACTATGCTTCCAAGAACATTGTGCTTGCAGCTAGCTACAAATATATATTATACATGCTTGTAACATACTTTATAACATCTAATCATTTCAAAACCTTCTGAAGAGAGGCTCATTACTTTAAGCTATGGACTAGTTTGCCTCATCCCACATTACAATGTGGCACAAAGCCTGATTGGCGGGGCTGAGGAGCCTCAGCATGTCAATTGAGGGCAACAGGAGATGTCAGCTGTCCTCTTTCTTCTGCCTCAATGTAATTCAGGTGTGTTTCCCATCTAATTTTGCACAGAACTCAAGCGATAAGAGGGAAAGTGGGAAAGGTGTAGTAGAGTGTGTCTGAACAAGAATGCTAAACGGTAATGCCTAAGGATGCTGGTCCCACACTGCTTAACAATCTGCATTTTTTGTTGCTGTTGGTGGCAAATAGGTTAATAGGAGCAGTGCCCTGACAATGGAAAACTGGAAGTAGGTAATCTCCAAGGAGTTCCCATTCATGTGGTGCTAGGATGCTGCTCAGGAAATCTGCAGGTTGGTTAGTGGAACCTGCTACATTAACTGCATGTATTGTAGAGTAGTTGGCAATGCACCAATTCCATACTCATATGGCTAGGAGACAGAATCACTGACACTATCCCACCCTATTTGCTCAGATATTGCATTGCAGTGACATTGTTGAGTAGACAACTAGATATTTTTCCTGCCAAATGTGAACACAGGTAAGAAAAGGGGGAGGGAAGGCAGCGAAAATCATACTAAACAATTATGGAAAACTTTTTATATATGCTGGTAATAGTGTAATGTAAATACAAAATAAATTGCTTGTACAAAAATTAATTCCTCCAATTATTAGTCAAATGAACATATGTTGCAAGATAAATACAAGGTCAGAGACCAAAAGAATGCAATAAATACAATGAAAAGGATGCAATAAATACAATAAATGTCAATTAATAATAAGGATACAAAAAAAACAATGAATGTCAATTAGTAATGTGCAAGGTGCCAGGACCAATAGCCAATAAACTCAAAAGTAAGTTGGTTTAGAACACAATGTATACAGAAGAACCATGATGATCAAAATAAATGTCCATATGTGGGTGGTACACTGGAAGGCTGAAGGTTCTGATGCAAACGCCAACAGGATTATGCCTGCATATTATTCCATTTCCCCCGTTTCACAATTCATTGCTTCCTCAGGGCGTTAATCAGGTTCCATGCACAAAAGAAAAACTAGTCACACTCCAGTACCAAACCAACATGTCAAATCACAGCCACAATGGGAAGGGTCCAGCAGCACAATGACTCAGCAATACTGTGCTCATTACTTTAAGCTATGGACTAGTTTGCCTCATCCCACATTACAATGTGGCACAAAGCCTGATTGGCGGGGCTGAGGAGCCTCAGCATATCAATTGAGGGCAACAGGAGATGTCAGCTGGATTTTTTGGAGGTGACTCAGAAGTACTGTGACTCAGAGCAGTGTGAACCAAAGCTGAGGTCTTAGATGGATTTGAGGATGGACCTGAAGACATCAGAACTGGACTCAGAACAAGTGGAACTGGCAAAAAGCGCACCCATCTTTCAGGAGTCTGGAGAGGTGCTGGACTTGGATGTTTTTCAGAAATGGAACCAAAGAGGTTTCTCTGATAATGCTGCCTTCAGTTGGGAGACTGGGTCATGCCTCAGCTTTGGTGTGAACTGTTTACAGACAGAGCATCTGGAGACATCATGTTCTTCACCAAAACAGAGGAGGCAAAGTTTGTGGTTATCAGAAGAGAAAAGAAACTGTGCCTTGTTTTCCACAGAAAGGATGAAAAAATCAAGTCCAAACTTTTCCTCGGATAAGGACTTTCAACAAAAAGACAATTGCTCTCCTCCTCATTTTTGTGCCAATAAAGGAAGGATTCCATGTGGGAGAGAGGGAAGGAAATGCCCTCTTTTTCTTGGAGCTTCTAGAAACCTCTCCATGGCTGGCCTGCACATGTGCAGAATCCATGTGGGGCTGCACAGGTACCATAATGTTGAAGTTTAGGAAAATTCTGTACATTGAGACAACTAGAGATGGTTTACATGAGAATAGATGACCTCTTCCCTTAATGTAATTCTGACACTGTTGTTCTCAAATAATCATATTTATAAACCAACTAATATTCAATATTCTTTATGAAACAAATTCACGTTGTCACCATTTGTTAAGAAAAACAAAAATAGCACATATATCAAGAAATTGGGGCGGGGGGGAAGCAGCACAAGCTTCACTTTTCAAGAAATTGCTGGGTGGGGGGGGCACAAGCTTCGCATGTGCAGAACACTGATGTCTTCCTACTATGTTGTGCTTGAGGAACTCAGTGGAAACAGCAGAGCACCAGTTCAAGAAAATATATTTGCTTTTGCACACTGCACAGCCCTAGTCTTTTTGTGAATACTACACAGAATGATTTCTCCTACTTGAACTATCTATGGGAAATATCTTGCTATAGGTGTAAAGAAACTACAGCTGCGTTTATTTTTCTGTCAGTGTTATTAGAAGCAATTGAAAACATATTGAGTGAAGATATTAGTTTGTATCAGCTCAAGCAACAGCATAGAGACAGCCATTTTAGAGCCAGATTTCTCATTATGTTATCTCTTCCTTGGCTGGAAAAAGTAAATGTTTAGAAAAGTCCTAAAAAGGGCTATAGCACTAGCCTCATTGTATTAGTTAGTGATGATTGGATACTACTGTGCTTCAATTAAACATGGTTAAAGAAGGAAGGCCTGGATGAATAAGAGCTAGTTGTGATATTTCACTGTGCTTCTACAGTATCCTGAGGACACTCTGACAGCATTTTGATGAGAAAAATGCAAATAAGGTCATTTCTTCCCTGTAGGTGTGCAAGATTTCCCTGAAGAAATTCATGTTCTAATTTATGTGGGACATTAGTTCAGCTGCTTGTACTTTAATTATAAAATAATGTCTCAGTCACAGGGGTTTGTTTCCAGAAGGCGATGGCAGTAGAAACATAAGACTTCATTTTATTAATTTTTTTAAAAAAATCTGAACAAAATCATGGAAGAAGAATTATTAATTAGGATTTGTTCATGTTAATTTTTATGGTATTTCCACCTCATTATCTGCTGCTGTAAATCCTGTACTGCTAAAGGATGACCCTACAGGACTTTTTTTTAGTGTCAATTAAGTTGGAGGAACTATGTGGAACTTTTTGCTACTATCAGTATGTACTTATAAAAGAAAACCGTCAAGGTTCAAATCCCTGGAGCCTTTGTGTCCTGTGATTCCTTAACTCCAAGTGTATGAATGGTAGCTATCATTAAGCAACAGTGATTGGCGGGCACTCTACATTGTTGTTCAGTGGCATTCTCTATGCTCTATGTAAGAAAGCATAATTATGTAATTATTTATGTAAATAAATAAATAAATAAATAACTGCTTCTCATAATTTAAGATATTGTTCTGGGCTTGAAGGCAAGTGCCAGATCTATAGGAGTCCTGGTACAAACAGAAAACTACTTAATTCTGAAATTGGCGAGCTATTTGTTATCATTTGAGCCTGCTTACCACACTCTGTGCCATTGTTGGAGATGATTTTATATTTCTTCTTTAATATAGACTGCATGCAATGCCTCGTGAATTAAATTTGGCACTTTACCGTTCCATTCTGCCAGTACAGAAGTTTGTCAAAGAACTTATCTTTATGGAGATAACTGTATCCTCCAGTCTGCATTAGCAAGGGTGGGACAGAGTGTTTCTATTCAGATGGAACATTTGGCTACAGAACCCCTATCTACTTTTTACTGTAAGTTGCTGCAAGTATGCTCCTACTGGGTAGTTTCCATATTGTTTAATATGTCATGCTAAATTTCTTATGTTTTCTTTCTCTATTGTTTCAGCTCTGTAGCAGATTTCTGATTATTTTCAAATTTTTGCAATCTATACCCTGTTGTATTGTTTATTGAATGTCCCAGCAATCAATTGTATTGACATCCACTATGAAATCTGTCTTGAGTCTCAGTGAGAAAGGCAGATTACAAATAATGTAAATAACAAATACAATAAAATGTGGCTAGATACATTAATGATATATTTATAGGAATTTTTTAATCCACTTCTTCAATGCATTGTTCTCTTCCTTTGCCAAACAGACTTGTATGTACATGAAACTCTGCCGTTAGGCTGTCTTCCAAGAGGTTGAGTGAATGCATTGCATATTAAGGGTACAGGTTAGGTAATCCTCCAATTTCATTTTTGTTTGCTTTCAAAATTTTGTTTTGTCCCAGATTTCTATTACCACCTTGCTTCTGGTAGTTTCTGATCATGAAAATAAATAACAGTGTCCCCCTAAGAAATCAATTTTCTCCAGTCTTTTATTTCAATTGAAACCATCATGGTACTTTTCTATTTTTGATTGGACTTTAATATATAAACATACAGCAGGGAAGCAATACATTTTACAAGATCCTTTCAGATCCTACAGTATATTATGAAGAAACAAATAAGCAATCCAGTGTCTCATATTATATTCTTCCACTCAGGCATAGGAAGACTTAACATTTAATCACATCATCAGAGGCATAACTAAAAAGCCAGTTGAGCAGTCACACTGAGATGCTGATTTTACTGACACTGAAGGTGCCTTTCTGAGGATGAGCCTCAAACTGTTCATGTCAGAAACTACTGACATCTCAGAACCTTTCAGACTATAGGATATAAATTGTTATAGATAAAAAAATACATTTGAAAGATGTGTTACATGCAGAAATAATAAACCCCTGCCTCGTTGCTATATATCTAATAATAATAACTTGCAATTTATATACTGCCCTTATGGACAAATATGAATGAACATATTATGTTTTAAGATTGTTCATTGTTTCGCCTTTTAAATAGGACTCACTCCTTAAAATTAATGTTTCAGGTCAGTAATACATCAATACAACTAATTATCAACATGATCCCATCTGCAGATGCTTAAATCTGTGAATTGGGACCATGAAAACCTGGATAGCTCAGGCAAACCCTAGCTCATCAAATCTCAGATGCCAAGTACGGTTGGCCTTGGTAAGTAATTGGATGGGAGACGTCCAAAGAAGACCAGGGTTGCAGAGGCAGGCAATGGCAAACCACTTAGTCTCTTGCCATGAAAACCCCATCAGGGGTTGCCATGAGTTGAAGGCACTCTCCACCACAGATAGAGAGGAGAGATTTTTTTTTACAAACTTGGAGGGAAAGCCCCCCACCAAGTTTCCATAAAAATCTAAAAACAGAAAAAATGGAGGCAGACTTTTTAAAAAAATGAACTAGGGAAACATTGTCTGTGTATGTGTAATTAACATAAAGGAAACAGGTCTTGGAAGCTGATATAACACTGGCTGACAAAAGAGCAGGAGAACCTGAATGGGCAGGGAGAGATAGAGCAAGAAAACAAGCGGGCCTGGAATTGGATTGCTGGTAGTGCTTGTCAGTCTATGGAAGACAGTATACATTGAAGGTGACTCCCAACCCTTGGAGCAAGAAATCCAAGCTCTCTTGAGTAAATAGATCTTTATTGAGATATCACAGGCTTCTCGATACATATGTCCATAGGTTACACAGAAGCAATTAAAGGCGTCTGGCTGTACACGTCTCTTGTTGAGAATGACGCATTGAGTACAGGATACATTATATCACCCCGTTTGCATGTTCCCCCACCCCTGAGGCTCTCCCAGCCGAACACAATCAGTAGTGGGATGGAAGGAGCTGTCCCAAGGCCGCTGTGGCGAGCCATCCGAAATAAGGGATAGGCCGTCCTGGAATCTGGAAGGCAACAAGGGAAGCAGGTACAAGAGGCTATTGCAACATATTATAAGATGGGTAACAACATGGAGGGACAGTGGGCACAGACCTGACAGTGCTGCTCAGCAGAAACAAGTAAGAAGCAGCTCTGCTTTCTCTTTCTTTCAAAAGCTATAGGTCCTGCCAAGGAGAGAAGGAAGACAAGAGACAGTGGCTGGGAGGAAAGGGAGAATAGGAGGTTGTTCTGCCACTTTCGGCTTTTTTGCCAGTGCAAGTGCCTGCACAGAAGGAGATTAAGAAGAAGGGGGAGAATATGACTCCCCCCCCCCATCTGCTGCACTGGCTGCTGTCAGAAAGAGAAGGTAAGCAAGTGGGTGCAGGCATGAAGAAGAAAAGGAGTAAGTGAAAGTCACAGTCATGATTTCCTCTCAGGCTTCCACTTGTCATATTCCTAAAGGCAGATGCAAAGGCTAAATAAAAATGTCAACATGTAAATTAATGGATATTTTCTCACTTCATTTCAAAACTTTTATCAGTTTGGCTTCAAAGGTCAAACTGACCTTTAGCTCAAAGGGATTTTTTTTTGCCTTCAGCAGCAGAAACATTTTATTACAGTTATTCATATACAACATATAATTATATCCAATGCATTTTACAAAATATTTATTACTTTTTGAATGGCAACTAATGGCAAACAAAAATTTCCTAATTCATAACAATCTCAGACATCAAAGATGAATTGATAAAAGGTAGTTTGATAACAGGTAGTTTACTGTACAACAGATCCTAGAGAAAGTAACAGAACAACTAATGTTTTAACTGACTTCTGCCAGATAAAGACCACTCCAATGTATTATCACTATCTATAGCCCATCATAGACAATCATGCTTATTTCACACAAACTTTGGATGGTAGGCCTTTCCTTGCTTACAAATGACACTCTACAGTCAACAGTGGGCCAATTAATGGAGACACAAATCCAGGAATCAGACACTTCTGTATACCCAGATGCTAATAATGTCCCCATATCTGCCCAAGCAACACTATGCACAACCTAAAAGCATCAGCCATAGTATCAGAAGTTCATTCACTTACTGATCACCCAATATGATATAAACCATCATTTGATAACAATGGCCTTCTATTTACAATAAGACAAACAGGTAAGTTTCTATACCATGGGCCCTCAAGCTTTTTGAATCTGTGGGCACCTGTGGAATTTTGAGAGGGGTGGTTAGCACTACCACAAATGGCTTCCACAGGAAGCAGAGCCAAAATGGTTGACACAGGAGGTAAAATCAAGCACAGTGACTCCCTCCTCACTTTGCAAATGAATCTTAGAATAAAAAGATACGGAGGAAAGCCCAAGGGAGGGAAAAGGTGGAATAAAAAGAGAAAAGGAAAGTTGGAGGAGGGAGGGAGAAAGAGAAGAAAGAATTAAAAGAGACTAAGGATAGCCTGAGGCAGGAGTGAGGAAAGGAGAAACAAATTTGATGAACCACGCACCATGAAGTTTCATGAACCTGCCCCGGTTCACGAACCGGTTCGTTTGGTTCATGAAAATGGCACATCCGGGTCAGAAAATCATCACTTCCAGGCCAGCAGAAGGTCACTTCCGGGCCAGAAGAAGGTCACTTCTGGATCAGCAGAAGGTCTACAGGAAGTCCATCCCCTGTTGCCTAGGAAACTGATTGATTGGCACCAGTCTGTCTGCAGTCACAAACCAAAACATGAACCAAATGAACCAGTCTAAAGTTCATGATGGTTTGTCAGAAATGGGATCTGACGAACCACGGTTCGCGAACCACAAACCGGCCTGGTTCATGCTTAATTTTGGTTCGTATTTCAGTTCATGCCCATCTCTACTTACCAGTCCTCTTGATCCTCCAGTAGTTGTGGCTGCTATTACAGTTGTGGAAAACCTTTTCATTTGAATGAGGGCAGCCATTAACAAACCCTACCTTTGAAATGGCCTGGCCCACTTCTGAAAAGCATAGTGAGCACCACTGTAAGTACTGGTAGGTGCCAAGGTATCCATAGGTGCCATATTAGGGAACTCAACTCTTACAAAAGAATGCCAATCTGCTGTGCAAATAGTGAAATAAGATCACAGTAAATATAGTGTCAGCTGGGAAAGTACAGCATACACACACATACACACAGACACACACACATATGTGTATGTATATCTTAAAATTTAAAATCCCTGCACAAAGATGATAAGTTTCTACTGAATTATTTATTATATTTATTATTACAGTTATGCACATAATTATCTCCCAAGGTATTTGAATGTGGAGTTTGCATTTGTGCCTTGTGAAGGTTAACTTAATAGAGTTTCACTGTTGTTCTGTCCAATCATTTATCAATCCTGATTGCCACACTACAAACACATTGTATCACGTGTCTCCAATTCAGGGGTTTTTTTCCAGCTAGAACGCGGTGGAACAGAGTTCCGGCACCTCTTGTAAATGGTCACATGGCTGCTGGAGTGGCGCGGAGGACAATCTAAATTCCCCTCTGTCTGGAGATCAGGAGGCGGGGCCACCAGCCATGTGACTATTTTTGTTAAGGGCGATTTAAACTTTTAAAAACTCCCCCTTTGTTCCAGCTGACCCAAAGTGATGTCATTGTGCGGTCCTGGGAATATGCACGTACTTTGTGCATGTGCATGTGGTACCAGGGGCACCACCTCCTGCCAGGAGTTACCCCCTGTGCTGGCAACCCACTGAGTTCCACCACCTCTTTCCCCCCCACAAAAAGCCCTGCTCCAATTCATCTTCTTCATAGTGGCCTGCTGCTCAACAATGGATGGGTGATAAGCCAGACAAGGGTCTTCTGACATCATTCTTACTTTTCCCTTGTCTTGAGCTAATTCACTGGAAGAAAAATTATTGTACTCCTCAGTATGTGCAGTGGCAGAGGATTTATGAGGGATGTTGTATAAAAGAACTAGGAAGCATCTTCTCCTGACTGAGCACATGCACATACAAGAGTTAAGAGAAATTATCTTAGTTCTTCTTTACTCAGTTTCTTCCTGAAATCCAATAATCTTTTGCTTTTCCTCTTTTTAGGAATTTGGAGTCAATTTCTAATCAGTTACTTTTTGGTCAAAGAGAAATTTGAAGAGAGGAGGGACAGGAAGGGAAGTTGTGCAAAACTTCAGAATCTCACTCTGCAGATGCTCAGGGGCAGGCAATGTCTTCCCAAGCCTTCCTAAAGCACCACCTTGGGGTGTGTAACATAAAATAACTGCAAGGGCTGAAGTTACAGAAGGATGCCTTGATTTCTCTTTGAAGAGAAATGAAAAAGAAATGAAAGAGAAATCCTGCTCTTAAAAATAAATAAATAAGAGGAATTAATGGCTATATCTAAAAAAGTGTATTTCAGAAAAAGAAATTCTTCACCCCATAACAACCCTAATGTACACACACAGAGATGCCACTTTACTGGAAACTGAAAACAGCTTACAAAATAAAGGTGCACATAATACAGTACAAATTTAAATAAAAATCTGCATCCAAAGAAGCTCCCAATAAAATTTAAAACTTGTGATGAGCGATGAGGATGTCATGGGGTGGTGCTGATACCACTGGCATTGTTACACAGAGCCACAGGCTAAGGGCCAAGAGCCCATTGACTTTCGTCCTCTGGTTCATCTGTCTGGCGAAGCCCAGTTTTTAACTATCTGTAAATGGGGTGGGCAAGATGCTCAGCCCATGTCACAGTCAGCTAGAATAAATGTTCCCAACCTCTTCCTCCCCTTCATACTACTGCTCTGCCAACATGAATTGACTTTTACAAGCCAAATCTCCATTGTGTACTCACATAAATTCTTAACCTCTCAAGTCTTTCCTTTTCTTCTCTTCCTTTTTTTTTTTAGGACTCTTGGGTGGCCAGAAGAATGCTTGCTTCCAATCACGAAATGCTTCAGATCCATTCACAAAATGATTCGGATCCACTCCTTTGATCCCTCATCAAGAAGCCTGTGACTCTGAGCAGAGGTAGCACATGAAGTATTTCAGAACATCTATCAATTAACTGTCATCAAATGTGGATATAAATAAAGGTATAAAATGTTGTGATCCTTCTTGAGGTTTTAACTGTTTGGCCTTTGTCAAATAGTTTTATGTGATCTCTCAAATACTGTCACTAAAGATATTATTGGGTACTGAAATAACTAAATACAGAACTAATTCTATATTGTTCAGTTCACTTACTCTTAAAGGAAGGAATTATAATTATGCCCCAACAAGTATCCCTGTGAGTCAGTGATAAAATTACAAACTAGCACTTTGAATTGGAGCCAAGTGTCCTCTAACCATAAATATCTCCAGAGGGCTTGCAGCAGTCTCTTAATTACTGCAGGTCAAGAAACACAGTTATTATGTTAGCTTTGTACCTCTCAAGATTTACATCATGTGAGGAACTTTCTAATGTTGAAGGATCCTCTTTTCAATCACATAATTTTGATAATGTATTTCCAACCAGAAAAGTATTTCTCATCAGTTAGCAATCATAAAGAAGTGACTCAACGTATTCTAATTACTGATGAGATGTTATCCCTCCTGGCCATCTCAATGAAGTTCATAAGCAAAAGATTATCAAATAATTAGAAGGAAATGAGGTACTGACATGTCCACAGTCCAACACAGCAATAGACATACTTAAGCCTATTGAAATGGAAGGGTTTAAGAATGATTAACTTTATGTTGGTTCATGGTAACCCCAAGATACTACATAAAAGAACTAATAAGAAAAGGGCAAGTGTGAGAGGGTTTTCTATTTTTTTAAAAAATGGGTTAGATCTTACCATTCTACTTCATCCAGAGCAAGGAGCCTAAAGTGCTGCATTTCTCAAATGGAAGGATCCAACACATTCTGATCCCCTGTCGTATTCATTTATTTATGGTCCACCCTTCTCACTGAGACCCAAGGCAGATTACACCGTGCAAGTGAAAAACAATATAATCAACAACTTGAACATTCACTGAGCAAAATACAATAATGAACAACAGTTAGGACATTCAATGAAAACAAGCATAAAAGAGAATAGCAGCTGAAAATTTGAAAACAAGCATAAAGCCAGACACAGAGATTGTAAAACAAGTGCCAGTTTTCCAAAGTGATTTGCTTTTATGTTAACATTTTGCATGTAGAATTAGTTGACATTTAAGTGTGATGCTTTCACTTAAAATGCAGTGTATATCCTGCAAATGTAATTGTTGACAATAAACATCCAATTAGAGAGCCACTAAAAGTTGTTCATACTCCAGGTCACTTCCAGAAGAATGTTAAGAAAGGAGAGTTCTATTATTTCACTTCTTTATATATTACTTTTTATGAAAATCCAAAGCAGTGAAAAAAACTCAAAATAAAACTTTTTTTTAATGCAATGATTTATACTAAAATCAGTCCACCAATCCAGTGAACATTAAATGTTTCTAAACAGGGAACTCCCCATCCCACTCCACAGCCTAATAGATTAAGGCAACTTGGTGTATCACTGGGAACGCTATTGGCTCAAAGTAATAATAACTGAAGAGCTCCAGTGGGTGATATTTGTCCCAGAGAAGGGATTTGTGTCCTGAATGCTTCTGAGCTTAACTGCCAGAAAGTCACAGATAAGGCAAGTTGTTTTCTCCTGCAAGCGGAATGCAATCAGTTTGGAATTCAAGGTTATGTTGTACTTGAAAGCCAATCAGTAGCCAATGAGAGACCGCAAAACAGCAACTTTGGCCTGGAACCCTGACGACATGGAGGAAAGAAGTGAATAGTGTAAAATGCTGCAATCACTCAAAACCATATTGAGGGCTTTTCAAGGTACATGAATCATAACTTTACTCAGAACAAACTATGTGAAACGAAGTGGGAAAAATTAGAGTCCTTTTCAGTAGCTTGCCTAAGACTTGTTTGTAACAAGAGCCATAAGTAAACCTGGCCTGGAACTTCAGAACAGGGATGGATTTCTGAATAGTGTATCTCACCTTTCCTCTGTTTTTTAATTGGCTGTGCTTTATTAACTCAGTTCGAACATTAGAGACTAGAGCATGGAAAACTTTGCCAATATGGGCAGGACCAGAAGATCTGGACATTCCTTTTTTTTTGGTCTTCCCTAAGAGACCTTAATAAAGTTGATTTTGGGAAATGCCTAAAACCAGAGTTTCCTATTTCTATGTCTGGCTGCTTTGTAGGCTTCTGCTTTTCTGCATTCTCTCCCATTCTTTCTTTGGCCACTTTTTCTCTCTAATGAACATTTTAATCACAACATGGGGCTATGAGCAGTTCTGATAATTTTGTGTGTATTAAATGACCTGTTTTAAGTTGACCTACCCAGTGCAGCAAAATGGTTCAACTTGCCACATTTCTGACAGTTAAGTCTTTGGCTTGTCTCGGGAGTTTGTGGGGGGTATTGTCCTCCCCAGTAGTGTCATAATGTTATTTATTTTTCAATACATCGGGCTCCAAAATTGGCTTATATCATCTTTGTCCCCTTTACTTTATCCTCACAACAGCCCTGTGAGTTATGCTAGGCTGAGAGTGTGTGACTGGCCCAAAATCACCGAGCAAGTTTCAAGTGGTGACTAAAATGTGGGTCTTCCAGATCCTAGTCTGACATTCTAATCACTGCATCACAGTCTAGGGAATGTGGACACAATCCGCCCCCCAGGTGGCAAGAGTTGTGCCCCCACCAGCAACTCAATCCAGCATCCTAAACCCCAACATCTGGAGCAGACTCTGTAGGGGCACCTGGGTCTTGTGACTTCCACTTAAGTTCTCAGGTGGAGTAGGGTGGAGTGGAAACTGCAGGGGACACTTCCACTTCAATGGTGGAGGGGCCAGGACCAAACCCACTGCCCAAGGAGAGGGCAGAGACAGAAGGGATAGCTGTTACTCCAGGGGACAAAGCTGGGGTGGGAACAAGACTTGCCCTGCTTGTACAGAGCTATTTAAGAGAGTGAAGGAGTATGCCAAGGAGGATATACTGGTCCTTCTTTCCTGATGGCAGAAGGAGGAAGGACAGAGAAAGGAGGACCTGGGTATTGCTGGAAACTCCCTCTCCTCTCAAGTCAGAGGCCTGTGGAAGATAGGAAGTCAAGACATTGAGTGAAGGAGAGGGCAGGGCCTCTCACCCAACATCTGGCAACCACACTGATGGGGACCTTGTCTATATGCCACTAATGTGTAATAGGCTTGAAGCTGGAAGCCATTGCTGTGCCATCCTTCAAATAGCAGTATGAGCTTCGGTTTCCCAAACTTGTGTCTCTGTTATTTTATAGGCATGAGCTGTGCCAAAAATTTTAGGGAGTATCAATGATCAATGTCACTTGGACTTACCTATGTATGATGAGCAAATTGCAAGTAATTCAGGCCATTGCCCTCTGCTCCTCTGCTGATCAGCAGAAGGATTGCAGGGCAGTGAGACGGGGCATGTGATCATCATTCCTTTGCAATGCTATCACTTCCAGCACAACCCAGAAGCAACATTGTTGTTCCAGGACTGGGCCAAAACCATAACATTTTCCTGCAAAAAGCTGTGTTTTCCCCAAGTGCTAAAGAATCAGCCCCAGCATGATGCTGCTGCTTACAGGTCACACTGGAGATGACATCATCATGTTGGGATTATGATCGCATACCCTCTGGAAAGGGGCCCGCCTCCTCTTCCCTCCATTTCCCACTGGTTGCCCAGGGACCTGGCAACCCTAGCATCACTCAGCAGGAACAATTTTTTCAGTGACCCAATGATGTCCATCATCACTTCCAGCGCAAAATAAGAAGTGATATCATCACATTAGGGCAATGCTTTAAGATTCACCCAAAAATCTACTTTTAAGCCACAGAGTTTTAAGTGAATCTTAGAGTACTGAGCTGGTTTTATTTTTTATTTTGCCTCATTTATACCCCACCTTTCTCCCCAATGGGGGATCCAATGTGGCTTGTATCATTCCACTCTCCACTATTTCTTTCCCTCACAACAAATACTGTGAGGTAGATTAGGCTGAGAGTTTGTGACTGGCCCAAGGTCACAAGAAAGCTTCCACAGCAGAGTGGACACTTAATCCTATGTCACCTAGATCCTAGTCCATCAGTCTAGCCACTACACCTTGCTTTCAACATAATAACACTTTCTGCTTTGCACTAAAAGAAACACCACATAATAGCATGATGCTGAAGAACCCCTCTCCTCTATTTTTTACCCAATGACCTGTCAAGTAGCAGCAGAGAATGGTGGGCTAGGCTGGGAGGTCACCCACTATTGTGGGAGACTTGCCCTTCTCAGTACTTGCCTTTTGAAGTGAGGAGAGAAACCTTCATTGAGGCCTCTCTCACACCTGTCTAGCTATGTTGCTGAATTCATAGGATACAATACAGCCAGGTGTCTCAGACACAGGCATCCTCCCTTCTTCTGTCAGGCCTGGCGAAATGTATAGATTTGAAATGTTCTTTCAGGGAAAATTGTTCTTTTTTTATTCTGTTGAAATCAACAATATCTAAGAGGGTAAAGTTGGCATGCATTTTCAGTGCAATCTTAAGCAGAGTTACACACTACTATGACCATTGGTATAGGACTGCACTATTGGTCTCTAGCACAACAAAGAAAGAGCACATGCTTTCTAGTGTTACAGTCTATTACAAGATTTCTAGCCTCACAAGCTATTTAATCCCAGTGCAGGTTCTAGAATTGTGTGGGAATCATGAGCATCAAAAGAGTGGAATGCAATACAAAAAATAAAAACATTATCACATAGGAAATTAGATGTTAGGAAGTTCTCTACTCCATTCTAATTTTCGGGGTGGGGGGTGGGCAGTGCGAGTGGCAGCATCCATTATGCAAGTCCTTGCTTCAGTTGTGAAGTGATACAATCTAGACACAGTTTTACCACCATAACCACCATAAGAGTCAGTTTGGTGTAGTGGTTAAGGGTGTAGGACTCAAATCTGGAGAACCAGGTTTGATTCCCCACTCCTGTGCTTGAAGCCAACTGGGTGACCCTGGGTCAGTCCACAACTTCTAGGAGCTCTCTCAGCCCCACCCACCTCACAGGGTGTTTTGTTGTGGGGATAATAACAACATACTTTGTAAACTGCTCTGAGTGGGCGTTAAGTTGTCCTGAAGGGCAGTATATAAATTGAATGTTGTTGTTGTTATCATTTTCGAGAATAATGCCACTAGAACAGTACAAAAAATAAATAAATTCACAAGCAAGAAAATTAAGACAATTAAAAGCCAAGTTACAGCTGACTGGGTAAGTGGATAAACTTACATAGAAGCAAGTCCATTCTCATCATTTTCACTATTGTCTTAAGGTATTTTTCATGGAGTGACAGTATTCGCAACTGACCATGAGATATTTAAAATAATGAAATTAAATACACTATGTGAATAAATATAGCTATATTATTTAGAGTTAGTTGTAATATTTAATTCATAAATGAACAAAACTATTATCTTACAAGTGCATTTCTGATGAGAATGATTATTTTTCAGTAGCAAAATACTTGTATCATACATACATTGCAAAGTATGCATAAACTAACCGAATCATTCAGGTTTAATTCATAACAAATTCCTGAAAAGCTATTTTGTCTTTGCTAGTACCATTCTCTGTTGCCAGGCAACAGGACTATTGATTTTTAGAAGCATAACTTCATATTCATATTCCAGAGGTTCTTGCACAGAAGGTGATAAAGTACAGCTGCATCTATCTGGAGTAGTACATAATCATTTTAAACAGTGGTGTTTTGACAAAATACTCTCAGAACAAGACAATACACATCCATACAGAGTTAAATAAAAGTGTACGGTTCTGTTTGGGAATTACTTCTAGATCATTTGGTTTATGGTGCTTTGTCACATGTATTTTCCTGAATGAGTGATTGAAATAATTTCTCAAAATATTAAGATGGCACAGCAGTTCACACAAAAAGTAACATTGTGATTTAGCCTGTCTTTGCCATTTAATTATTTTGGCCATAATTCATTATTTATTTATGCCAGAGTAGTCCTATTAAAATCAAAGATACTACTGTGAAGTACATGTATTGTAAATTGACAGCTCAATCCTATGAGGGGGAGTACTTAGGAAGACAACAAGCCCCCACATCAGCATACGCACCCATTATGCCAGTATAAACCTCACATTGGTGGTTTTCTCCAGCGCTGTTGCACCTGGGTTCCCCACTTGCACCCAGCTGCAGTGGCCAGGCACTGGTAGATCTGTGGCATAAATCCTTGCACCAGTGGCTCAGGGGGTGGGGTGCAAGTTGGTCTTTGTCACGGGCTGGGCCAGCCCAAGCAGGGTGGTGCAGGTCCAAACCTTGATACCAAGTCCAGAGGGAGTTTCAGGAACCAAAAGCCAAGTCAAAGCAGTGGTCAGAGCACAAGCTAATGCCAGAGTTGAGTCCAGAGTCCAAGAGCAAGGTCAGGCACAGTCCAAGGTCAGTTACCGGTAGTGTCAGGTCCAACAGTAGGCACGGGCAAGGTTCACGGAGCACGGAGTGATTGCAGACAGTAGAGACGTTGCTTCCACGCCTGGCTGTTGCTCCTGACTGGCTTTTATAGCCAGGCATGGTTTTCAGCCAGCTGCTGGGGCTCCATCCTGAAGCTACTCATCATCACCCTCCAGCAGCTGGCGTTGGCTCAGGAGACGAGCACTGCGCTGTCTCTCCTGCAGCTCCAGTCTCTGGCGCTGTCTGCAGCGTTCTCTGGGTGTGGGTGAACCTGGGGGGGTAGAAGCCTCTGGCTGGGCTTCCCCTGTGGTGCTGGCAGTCCCTGACTGAGCTTCCCCTGTGGAAGTCCCTGGCTGCACTTCCCCTGTGGTGCTGGGGCTGGAGAGTACTGATGGCTCTGCTTCAGCTGCTGGCTGTAGGCTCTGATTAGCCAACAGCTGTGGCTCCTGATTACCAGCCTCTGCTGAGTCAGGGCTGGCTGCATGGAGCTCCTCTTCTCCTGAGGAGTCCTGGCTGGCTACACGAAGCCCCTCTCCTCCTGAGGAGGAGTCCTCACTCTCACTGAGCCCAGGCTGGACCATGACAGTCTTCTCCTTAAGACGTTTTTTTGCTTGGGAATGCCCCTGCAGCAGCGGAAAGTTATGTCATAAAAAATGACAGCATCGGCACCCATTGTAGTGGAAAAGTTGCCTCCCTCCACACATCTGGCCCCACCCAAGTAACTCAGCAGAGCATAGGATGCCGACTACCACAGCGACAAATCTACTTGTGCCCCTTGTGGAAGCTGAGCTCCCTCCCCAGCAGCCAATCAATCCCCTCCCACCCTACATAACCTCCTGCCGGGGTGCCCATGAGCCCAAGTAAGTAGAGATGCTGGCACAGGCTCTGCCTGAGAGCTCTTTGCCATGGGAATTTATGGCATGAGGCAGGAGAGAGTGCACTCAGTGGCAGGCCCAGAGTGTGCAGGAGGAACTTTGTGAAAATCAGGGTGTACCTTGCACTCACACAGGAGGAGCTAAGTCTAGAATGTCTATGGTTGTTGTGGGTTTTCCGGGCTGTATTGCCGTGGTCTTGGCATTGTAGTTCCTGACATTTCGCCAGCATCTGTGGCTGGCATCTTCAGAGGTGTAGCACCAAAAGACAGAGAGCTCTCAAAAGACAACAGCTATGTTATTGTTATCCCCACAACAAACACCCTGTGAGGTGGGTGGGGCTGAGAGAGCTCTTAAAAGCTGTGACTAACCCAAGGTCACCCAGCTGGCTTCAAGTGGAGGAGTAGGGAATCTAACTCGGTTCTCCTGATTAGAGTCCCACATTCTTAAACCACTAGACAAAATTGGCTCTCCCTGATGCAGCAGTGGCAGCTGCTGCTGGCCAGCAAAATGAAATGACAGCCCCAATGCTGTGCTGTTACCCCCTGCTTGTTGCTTCCTCACTGCTGCTGCTGCTACTTGCTGCTGCATCCCTGCTTGGCTGCCACTGTGCTTGGCCACCAATGTGCTTGATCATACATTCCACCGCCACCCACCCACTCAGCCACCCACTCCTTCTGCTTCTACTGCCAGCTGCAGAGAAATGCATATGGAGCCCAAGCAGCTCCGCCCTTAACCCTACTGGATGGACCAGAGGGACAACAAGGCTGCCCAGGTCCGCCCACTTAGACACGCTCCCTCAGCCCAGTTGGCCAGCTCCTGATTGGCCAGCCAAACATTTGGAATCCATTGGCTCCTGCATGGTCACATGGATCAGAAGACGTTGCTCAAGCCAAGACACCACAGCAGGAGCCTTCACCATGCACCAGCACCCAGAAGCCCACAAATCAGCCTCCCGGTGAGTCAAGGGGGCATAGCAAACCTTGATTTTCTTCAATTAAAACCTAATTTTATGCTTCAGCAGAAAATCCTTGAGCTGGGAAAAAATACCTTCTCAGGGAATATATGCATTTTAACTATTCTGCTTAATATTACTGAAGTTACCAGTACAAATAATAAAATAACGCTAACATGAAGAGGGCATGAGCAAGAAATATCAATAACATAAGGGAAAGTGCTTACATTTTATTTTCCTTTGTTAGGAAAATCAAAAATAGAGTTTTGCTCAATTCTATATTTTTGTTTTAAAAACGATTACTTTTTTTGTAATTAAAGTTTTCTACTTTTTATGGATTTGTAGTTCTGATGGTTCACCATCTAAACCCTAACATTAACCATGCATATTAAAGAACAAAGAAAAGATGCTCTTGCCTGACTTTGAATTAGCACAAGAGGTTTCCAAGACTTTACTACATTCAGGGTAATTTGGAGTAGGTGGCCAGGAAAAGCCTAAGGTTCTTAATCTGAAGAAGTCTCTCGGAAGAGACAAAGCGATATTGGTTAGTGTTCATAGGGTCTGAACTGTATACATCTACAAAACATATAGTGTGACTGAAAAAGGAATCTTATTTATTTTATTTAGGTCATTTATAGTCTGCCTTTCTCACTGACACTCAAGGCAGATTACACAGCATGAGATTAGTACAGTCAGTATCAAGGACATTTCCATAAACAATGCCATGGGTAAATAAATACAAGTTTACAAGACATAGTATTAGCAAGAATCCAATACAGAGTTGAAATGCTGGAACAGAACATAAGCAATTTTAGGACTGGCATTAGACAACATGAAGCAGAGGTAGTTCATAGGAGCACATATTTAAAGCAACAGATAATACATAAGGCTTAAGAACCTTCCCTAACTCATTAGTGAAGTATTTGAGACCCCCTCCCTACAATATAGCCTTCCTATCTGAGTAAAATAGCCTTTTTGAATAATTCAGTATTGCATTGTTTGTGGAAACCAGGAGAGCAGGGGCTCTCCTGACCTCCTCAGGCAGGCCATTCTACAAGGTAAAAGCCCATGTATAGGCTACAGCTGATTTCACTCATGTACAAAGTGGCACTTGCAGGAGACCCTGTTCAGATAAGCGAAGCTGCCATGGAAGAACATAGGGAGGAAGGTGGTCCCGTAGGTATGCCGGACCAAAGCCGTGAAGAACTTTGTATGTAATAACCAATACCTTGAACTGGACACAGTAACTGTTAGGTAGCCAGTGGAGTGACTACAGAATGGGAGTGATGTTCGTGCTCCTGCTTGCTCTTGATAACAGTTGAGCTGCAGCATTTTGCACCAGAGTTTCCTAGTTAATTTAGACAGGAGACCTATGTATAATGAATAACAAGAGTCACGTCTTGATGTTACCATAGCATGGATTCAGGTGGCCGGGTCAGCCATATTGAGGTAAAAAGCCATCTTCCAGACTAGTATGAGGTTGTAGAAAGCATTTTTTGCAGTTGCCTTAGCTTGCTTTTCTAGTAGTAGTATAACCCTAGGCTCTTGACCGAGTCTGTAAGGGTTAGATGAACTCCATCAAAAGTGAGGACTATATTATCCTTCAAGATCTCTGCCTTCTCAACAAGCATCACTTCTGTCTTGTCCGGGTTGAATTTCAATTTGTTCATTTTCAGCCATTTCACCACAGCTGTTAGGCAGCGATCCAAGATTTCTACTGCATCCTGGTTTGGAGGCAAGAAAGGAGAACTCCTCACTAAGGTCTAGGAACTATATTCCCCATGCTGGAGCACAAGTGCCTGGGGGCTATACTACCATACCTCAATGTATAGCTCTTCTTTCCCTGCTGTCAGAACTATTGGATTCCACTCTCCTTTTAAAAAGCACAGAACTAGAGGCAAGTCACTCTGTCTCTATTTGTTATCCTGCTTTTTCTGTATTCATAGTGGCTAGTAGAAAGAAATACTTGTTTTAGAAATCAATAGCCTACAATGATGATACACAATGAGTGCAATTGTGATTTGGCATGCTTCAGACTCATAAAAATAATGGGCCACACCGAAATTGGATGATGACGTACGAGCTGAATCCCCATCTAAATTCCTGCTAGTCACCAATCCAAGATTTGATGTAATCTCACAGCTAGAATGTTGTCAGCTTGCTTCCATTTGTTTGTAAAGAGTTGCCATTTTACAGCTAGCAATGATGAAGTCTGAGTTAGCTAATAACAATTTAGAAAGTTCTTTGGTGAATCCATAATAACTTCTGTGCCATTGTTAGAGCTTTGTTTCCTTTCTCCCGAAGGATAATCTCATTCCATGCCAGCCTATCACAACTACACTGCATTATAAAATACTTTTGAAACTTCCATGAGTTTCCAAAGTGTCTAGGGAAAGTGTTGCTTTTTTAACCACACTAGCTAAAAATTGCTGCTCCATTTTGTTGGACTATAGTAATGTCTTGTGTATAAAGAAGAAGATAAAAAGATCCTGCAGAGGGCATTCTTAGGCCTTCTCTTCTAGAATTTCTCACTAGCAAAGCATCTAGGATTATTTTCTTATTTTCTTCTCTTTTCTATACGGTTTGTTATATCTATTAATAAAGTTTTCATTACTCTTCATCAGGGTCTTCCTGACTGCTGCATAGGCACTCTGCCAACACATTTACAGTGAAATCCTAAGCAAAGTTACTCCCATTGGCTTAAACCACAGTAACTCTGTTTAACATGTTCTGCCTTTACTAGAGCCAATATGCAATATTATGATGCAGTGTACTTCACTGTTTGTTACCTTTTGAAACTGTTTTCCCCAAAAGGTTTTTATCTTGTATTATTAAAGGCATTTCACAATCAGTCACTTTGTCAAGCATAATTGTCAAACAGAATAAAGCAGTACGGCGCAAAAAAACAACTATGATCCTACTTTGTACATAAATATTAGTTTTAGAGTTCCCACTATGATGCATTTAATTGAAAATGTCCCTTGTTAGATTAGTACATTAGACATTCAGAGATATTCCAATTAGCATCAGAATTAACACAAACATGCAAATTAAAACAAAGCAAATTGAATCCTCTTAGTTTCTTAGAATACTACCACTGAAAGTAAGCTATTCAAATCAA
Source organism: Eublepharis macularius (assembly GCF_028583425.1). NCBI lineage: Eukaryota > Metazoa > Chordata > Lepidosauria > Squamata > Eublepharidae > Eublepharis > Eublepharis macularius. The sequence continues at coordinate 107,872,419 of NC_072793.1, forward strand.
GGTTATAAATTCATGGATTAATCTCTTCTTGCCTCTGCATTTCATCTTCTCATCTTTTTGCATTAAAATCTCCATCTCATGTGCATTAAATAGGACTATGTGCTTATCTTTGAAACAAGGGTGTGTAAAAATAAAAGAGGGGAGATTCTTCCTCTGGAATCAGCTAAAGGAACTTGAGATAAGGGTGCTGGATGGTTCCTATTGAAACCATCCTTAACGGTTTTTCCTTAATGGCTTGGCAAATGCTACTGATGATAAGCATAGCCCAAATCCTAATGGTCCTTTAACAAATATTATAGTTTTACAAGAGATCTTTTCAACAGAAATAAGAAGAAATCCTAAACAGGGTCTACTGATTCAGTATTTATCATTTTTACTGTTTTTTATTGTAGCCATAGGCTTGTCATTCCACCCATTTGAATAAAGTCTTTCCCCCAAGGATTCATGTGTTACCATCATGGCATGGTCTCTGCATCAATGTGGCTGAGTTGTGATTTAAAAAATAGACTATGTCATTACTACAAAGCCTGTAAAATACTTAGGGATAAATGTATCAGCACAAAATGAGAATCTTTATAAAGACAATTACCAAAAAGTGTGGAGAAACATTACTGAAGATTTGCAAAGATGGGGAAAATTGAATATTTCATGGTTAAGAAGAATCTCCACTGTTAAAATGAATATACTACCAAAACTGAACTTTGGTTCCAATTTATATAGATCAAAAGACATTAAATAAGTGGCAGAGAGTAATAAATGACTTTATATAGAAAGAGAAGAAACCAAGGATACAATTTAAAGTATTACAGGATGACAAAAAACGAGGAGGATTGCCAGTACCGAATATCAAACTGTATTGCCAGGCAGTGATACTAGTTTGGATAACATAATGAATTATAAAGAATAGATATGTATTTCATATGTTCCTAGTAATTTTAGATCAAAGTTTTGGGTAGGGCACTATTTATTATCCTGGTTTTTTGGAAGTGTTTTTATTGGTTCAGGATTTCATTCCAGCTTTTTTTGGGGAGGGGGGTCCCTGTGAAGCAAACTAGCATTTTGCTTTCTCCTTAAGGGTTAAATTGTAAAGTGATGGACACGGTCTTGTTTGTGAATGCCATTAATCAACTGCTCTGCCATTATCAGCTCAAGGCTGAAAACTATTAGCTCTGTATGAGACTGACTGTTCATGTTAAGAAAGGGAACACTTGAGAAGAGGTGATGTAAGGCTTGTTTGGATTGGAATAAATAACTATAAAGAGATGGCAGGAACCTTGGAGGACAGGTTTGACTTTATGCTGGGAGAGATAGGGGGCTATAACTATGCTACACAAATGCTTGCTCTCAATTGTAAATTGGCACAATTTGGAGACTGTGTAAGTCTTAGTATAAGCTAATTTGTTGTTTTGTATGACTTCTGGCATTTGTTGGCTGTTGTTTGTCTTTGTATCTCCCAATAAACTTTACAAATAGTTTCTTTTCTAAAGAAACATATAATATGGTTACTTAAGCACTCACACCCTGAGAAGAACTCATGAACCAATCTGTGCAAGTCCTTTGATAGTCCCAAAATTTGGGTCCATTATATTTATCATTCCTCTCCATCGAGCAGCAGGAATGGGGAGGTACAGAAAGAGAAAAGCCAGCCCCCTACTTACTATGCCAGCATATTTCCTGTATGAGGCTTCTCCCAGCTGCCAGCATCAAAAGCAGAACACTTGAAAAATGATGGACAGGGTCTTGTTTGTGAATGCCATTAATCTGCCAGGGCTGGTGAGTTCCTGAATTTCTGTGAAGCTTGGTTGTCACATTAGGTGTTTCATCCCCTGCCACTGAAGGCTTTTTCATTTTTTTCATCAACAATTGAATAGCAATATAATAATAATAACATTTGATTTATATGCCGCCCTTCAGGATGATTTAATACCCACTCAGATTGGTTTATAAAGTATGCCATTATTATACTCACAACAACAAACACCTTGTAAGGTGGGTGGGGCTGAGAGAGCTCCTAGAAGCTGTGATTGACCCAAGGTCACCCAGCTGGCTTCAAGTGGAGGAGTGGGGAATCAAACCCAGTTCTCCAGATTAGACTCCCGCGTTCTTAACCACCATAGCAAACTAGCTGTTATATTAACAAGATAATAGCGATACGTGTACCAGGTTATCTGAATCCTGGTTTTCCTTTTTTTAAAAGTAAATCTCTAGTTCCTTTTATTTTGGAGATATAAAGGAAAAGAATCTCTCTGCAATGGAAGGAGATATAGACTTATTTTTTAAAATGAGAGCAGGAAATTCAGGGAACATGGTACACATATTTCTTATTGTTATATTGATATAACCATATACAATTGGGGGGAAGGGAGGAAATGGCTGCTGCAACAGTTAAGCCTTGCAGGAGTCAAGGAGCCTGCCAACCCATCAACTACTTTCCAGCTATGCTGCCTGTGATGCTGGTAGCAGGCAGAAGCTTCCAGCAGGGATGATGCTGATATGGTAGGTCAAGGGCTGGTTTGGTCCTTTCCCTTTAAAAATTTAAAGGGCCTTTGGTGGAAGACAGGTCTACCTGACCATCAGCTGTTATCCAGTTTCCTGTTTGAGCCTCTATGAAATGTTCCCAAATTTCTGGGAGATAAATTTTCATCACTCTTGGAATTTCAGGAATTTTTGCATCGTTTTGTGAGCTGATTCAAAATAGCTAATTTGGGGTATAATTTTGGTTTGAGTATATCTGATTGTATGCTCCTAGTCTGCAGTAAGCAAGGTGGAAATTGCCACTTTAATCTGGATCCAAACCTGTGCTCTTACAATTCAGTCCTAAGGACAGCTACCCCTTCCTGAGCCCATTGACTTAAATGGATTTAGAATCAGGAGGCTATAACTTTGCTTAGGATTGTTCTGTTAATGTTTTGCAGCATACACAATCAATTTAGTTGTAATTATTGTAAAAGAATCACAAATCTAAAATATTATCAACTGGGTAGGCAATTATGAGGAAGATAGTAGGGAAGTGTATTTTGTATGCAGGTATTTTGTATACATCATGCTTGGTCTACAAGCACAGCAGATTGAGGAGGCAGAATCCTGAGATGCTGTTGTAGACAATATCACTCCAGACTGCAAGTGGAAATATAGGTTTTATGATTCCTATCCACGTGGAAACTTCTTGCAAGACAAAACCTGACACCTCTCATCAGGGAGAACAGTCTTCTCCCTACTATACCAGTATTCTGCTTATAAGGCAGTATTTACAATGGGTGAGAGAAAGTGTTTTGAATCAGCATGCTGAGACTGCAGTCAGTAGGAACAGAGGGAGGCACTAGGCTCATATGGGAGATGGCAATCTTTTGAAATACTCTGTTTTCAGTTTCCAAGAACATCTTTCAAATAGTTTTGTTCCAAAACCATTAAGGGCTTTAGAGATCATTATCAACATTTTGGATTCAGCTGAGAAGCACATTGGCAGCCAATGTGAGTCTTTACAAATGACAAGATAAGGTTTCTGCAATTAGTTCGTCAGGAATATCTTTGCTGTATTTTGCATCAATTCAAACTTTTAGATATTTTTTATTGGCAAGTCCACATGCCTAAGGTCACCCAGCAAGGTTTGCAGCAGACTGGAATTTTGAACCCAGATCTCCCAGATCCTAGTCCAATGTACTCTTACTACTACTGCCCCTGCTGCTGCTCATTATTATTATTATTATTATTTAAAAAACTGGCAGCACTAGAATCTTATGTGGATTTATCTTCAGTTTACTGGCACTCAATAAGCACATTACTGTTTCTAGGGACTAATCCAGAACATCTGTCCTCACGCTTGCCACCAATAAAAATGAACGGGGAGTCACCAGGACTCAGTCATAATCCCTGGGTTGCTTCTCTAGCAAGTTCATAAAGATGTTAAATAGCATAGTAGGTCTACCCAAAAAAGTTACACCCCAGAGGCAACATCATCCTCTATACCCTCTTGTCCCTCCATAGTAACTGGTTGGCCACTGTGGAAGACAAGATGCAGGACTAGATGGACCATTGGTCTGATCCAGCAGGGCTCTTCTTATGTTCCTTTGACACCCATTGGAGCTTGTCTTTAAATATGAAAGTTAAATTGTACAATTAGGCAGTGATGTAACTCAGAATGAAATACATGGCGCTATTCTGTCTCAAATCAAGTTCATGTTGTTAAAAGACTTTATTGCCTGGAAAAAGACTCTTTTATCAATGTAAATGTGAGTTCATTATTTTGGGAATTTACACTTGTTCTTATTACATTTTGTTTGTCTGACAAATCCTAGAAATGCCAAAATTACATAATCTTCCTTCTGGTACAGTCAAAAGCTTTATCGTGTGGCATATGGGTTGTGGCATCCTTTCACAGCATGCTGTATCTATTTCATGCTGTGGCAAAAACAACAGAATTTCCATAAAATAGCAGTCCTCAAAGACAGCTGCTTATGTTTACTGCAGCTATGTACAACATAACACTCTTTTCATACTTAGGTCAACATAAACTTTGTAGCTCCCATCTGGAGACCATAGAAAACCACTTGCATATGTTGCTACTCCACATGGCAGTATCTCATATGTGTGCAGCATCTGAACCCCAAAACAGTTATTTATCCTTGGTAACATAACATCCATCAGCATACACACAACAACACAGGTCTGTAGCAGTTTTAAATTGTGTGCCCTACCAAAATAGTTATTATTTGAGGGTTTTGTTTAACCTTTTACTTGTATTGTGTGCATATGCCATCAAGTTACACCTGATTTATGACAACCTCAGCAAGGGGCTTTCAAGGCAAGTGAAAAGCAGAAGTAGTTTGCCATTGCCTTCCTCTGCAGAGTCTTCTTTGGTGGTCACCCATCCAAGTATTGACCCTGCTTAGCCTCTGAGATCTGACGAGATTGGGCTATACATGCTGCCTTCCCTCCCTTTTACTTGTAATAGATACAGAAAATAGGGAGGGTTATTGGTCTATACATATTTCTACTTCTGGCTTTGTGCATGGGGCACATTGTTCTAGTCAGGATTATGGTAAATTGATAGTGGAAATTTCATATCATCTGTGGCAGCCTGCTACATATATTAGATGGAACATACAGCTAGTTATTTAAGAAATAACTAGGAAACTTTAGAAGTTGTTTCCATTGCTTGAAATTCAAATGTAGCAATGAAATTTTTGATGTTGTCTATTTTAGGTCTGCAACACTTAATTCAGCCCTAAAATACCAGTTAAGCTAGTGTGACTGAGTACATTACAGATGCAAAAAAGTCAAAAGACACAGGGGAAAGACAATCCCCCCAACTAAAAATGAACACTACTATGTTGAAGAATATATTTAAAACATAATCATACAAGTCACAAGTAGAGATGGGCCTGAAAAGGGAAAAAACCAAACATGATGTTCGTTGTTTGTTGCCATCCATGAACAGGGACTCACGAACATGGCCCTGTTCACGAACATGTTTGTGGTTGGCTGTTCGTGGGGGCCAGCAGGCTCTCCTCCAGCCATCATCCAAGTCAAGATCCCTACCACACCACTCCCAGAAACCTGACCTGGAAAGGTACCAATAATAAATAATAGCTTGGTCCCAGAGCCTGGCAGCAGCCCTGGAACTTGAAGGGGTAGATCCCTACTGCACCACTCCCAGAAACCTTACCTGAGCAGGCAGCAGGAAAGGTACCAATAGTAAATAATAGCTTGGCCCAGAGCCTGGCAGCAGCCCTGGAAGTTGAAGGGGTAGATCCCTAGCCCACCACACACAAAGAAAATTCAAGCTCCAATGCACTCTATCAAAATGCCAACAGCATCTCTCCACTGACTGCAAAGTCAGAGCTGGGAGCCCCCCCTCCCCCCTGGTCTTTGCTCCCTTGTTGTAACAAATTTGGAGCTCCACGCTTGAAAGGAAGACCTGCCTATCAAGCTAAATTGGGCTTAGATTGGGGTTTCCAGGGCAACAGCAGGAGTTCAGACAGAGTTCAGACAATCCCTGCCTAAGTTGCCAAGGGAATTGATTGCAGGTGCCAGACTGTCTGGCTTGATGAACAGCAATGAACAGCAACGAACGAAGCTTGCAATGACCACCTGTTCATTTAGAATGGGGCTTCATGAACAGCTTGTTCATGAACAGCAGATTGGGCTGTTCGTGGCTTTTTTTGTTCGTATTGCTGTTCACGCCCATCTCTAGTCACAAGTGCAAACAAAAGGGAGTCTATTGCACCTTGAAAATATTCATGGTCTGGAGCCCACTTAAATTATCTAAACAACTATGAAAAGCAGAAAGATTCTCATAAGTGCAAGATTTATAAAGGATTCCATTACAGGTTGAATGAGTTTTGCTAATAAACAGCACAAAGAAAAAGCCAATTGAATAACAGGAAAATCATTCAAGAAGTGTGCCACCGCTGCTCAACCATGGGTCATTATGTTAATCCAATGCATAAACCTAGTGAAGAAAAGAAGTTGGAGGAAACTCCACTAAAAACTTCAGTAGTGGAACACCCTCCCTAGGGAGAGTCGTCTGTCTCCCTCCGTCACTGTTTTCCACCACTGAATGAAGACTATTTTTTGTTTGCATTCCCTCACTAACTTTTAATATTCCTCCTCCCTTTTTATCTGTTTTTGTTTTTTAACTATATATATTTGTATTTTAAATGCTTTTAATGTCTGAAAAATTTAATGTTCAATGCCTTGGGGACCCTGATTTGGGTGGAAAGTCAGTATAGAATTGTTTTTAATACATAAATAAGTAAAAATATTCCCTTACATAATGAAACAAACAGCTACATAAATTAGTTGTAGAAGGAATTTTTTTTGTTTGTTTGCAGGATTTTTACTTAGCCTGTCTGCCCTCACAGGACTACCAATGCAGCTCACAAGTTTAAAATATACAAATTGAAATATCATCTTAAAAACCTCTTAAAAACCATTTACACCAACATATAAACACATAATTAAAACAATTTAAATACGGAAGATTAAAAACAACATTAAAAATATTGGGGAGGATGGAGGGAATGACAAGTAAATTAAAAAAAATCTTCATCCGATGGTAGAATATGGCAACAGAAGGAGATAGGCTAATCTCCTTGGGGAGAGAGTTCCACAGTTTTGGTGTCACTATTGAGAAGGCCCTTTCCCAGGTTGTCCATTGCAGGATCTTGGAAGGTGGCCACACCCAAAACAGGGCCTCTGAAGACGACCGCAGTGTTTGAGTAGGTTCGTAAGGGAGTAGGTGGTTCTTCAGATAAGTTGGTCCTAAACCATAAAAAGCTTTGAAGATCAGCACTAGCCCCTTTTCTGTGTGTTTGAACTGAATCTAGAAGCTTTTATTTGTCTGCTGTATTAAGGTTGAAAAAAATGTATTTAAGGAATTTTCATGTGTCAACATAAATCTTGCTTAGACCATGCACCTGAAGAAACAGAGATCTGCATTTATTGTCATTGCCTGACAGTCCACTAAAGTATTAGGAACTTATCATGGCGGGGGCATATTTTGGAGGTGGTTTCTGTGAGAAAATAGTTACTCTGTTCTCCATTGCTAACCTTCACACAAAATTGTAGCCTTCCAAAGCTACTTTTCATTCTCAAAAATCCATGGCTGATATCTTACCTGGAGAAAAACAAAAAAGCCTAAATGGTAACTACACTTTATTTTTTGTATATAACCAGAGCATTCAAAATTGAAGCCTAGCAGGTGTTTTATACAGGAAATTAAGTAGTTCTGACAATCATTATTTTACGTTTAGATAACCAGAATCTGTTGTCTGTCTAACACAAAATGTATCTGCATATACCTTAATGATAGCTGACAGTGGCCTGGAAAGATAAATTATAAAAGAAAGAAGGAAACAACAGAGTGGTATTACATTAGAAATGTAGCAATAGCGAGTCTTATTTTAGAATCATGGGAAAATGTAAATTGTAACTCTGTCTGAAAACTGGAATGTACTCTTCAAGGTGTCAAAAGATCTGAACTAAAGGTGACTGGCAGTGCAATCCTGAACAGAGTTATCAATATATCTAATTCTTAACATGGCCTCATCTATGAATTGGGGCCAAAGAGAGAAAAGAGGTTTTTCTACACACCTGTGACCTAGGAAGGGGTGGCAACCATCCTCCAAGTCCCACCTATCCTTCAGGGCTCTGAACCAATCTTTATGATTTAAGCCTTATGCAAATCTAAGCGATTGCCAGACAATCGGGCTCCTGGAAGTCTACTGGTTGGGAGGGATGAGCTAGCCTCAGCTTAAGGAGGGAAAAAATACCCTCTCAGACAGGGATTTTGGTGGCTGTGGATAACAGCATAAGCTTAGAGAGGCTTTTTATTTTGGCTTTTAGTTAGAATTTAGCATCAGATTAGGGAAGGAAACTTGTATTTAGTGAAATAAAAAAGCACCGTACTAAGGGCTGAAAGCAGGCCTCGTTCTTCACAGGGAGAAAGAAGGAGAGAAGGGAAAGGGTGGTAGAGCAGTGGGTGAAAGAAAGAAAGAGGAGGAAGAGTGAGAGAGAAGGGTTAGGGGGAGAAACAAAGAGAAGAGATAAGTAACAGAGGAATGGAATGCTACCAGCTTTACCCCCTTTCCACTGGACTTTTATGGAAATTTGTAAAATATGTTTTATTTACAAATATAGCTAGTTTAGATTAGATACCCAGAAAGGATTCCTGCAATGCCAATCATTTCATAATTGTTCTGTCTTTCCTGTCTCTTCTGGACCCAAACCTGTAAATCTCCTTGTTCTCCTACACAATCCTGCCCCTTTTTATCAGCTAGGAATAAGGTTACCAAGTTCCAGGTGGTGGCTGGGGATCTCACAGAATTACAGCTGATTTCCATGCAACTTAGTAACCCTGGATAAAATAGCTGCCTTGAAATGTAGACTCTACGGCATTATACCCAGCTGAAGCCTGTCCCTTCTCCAAATCCCACCCTTCCCAGGCTCCACTCCCATAATCTCCAGGAATTTCCTTCCCTGTAACTGGCAACCCTAGCTAGGAGCAGGAGTTTCTGCTGAGCCCTTGAGCATGAGAATATCATCTACTGACAATGAGTTTCCTTAACTTTAAGTAATGTTGAGTTTTTTTAACATTAAACTTTTTTTTGGTCATAGCCCGACTTTTACCCCGTGCATTACTGACTTTCATGAGGCTGATAATGACACCCATTCACAGTAAACTGCAAGCAATCTCACAGCAATATATTGTGGATTATGAACAGCAGAGGAAAGCAAATGTTTTAAAAGCTCCATGAAAGCTTTCAGTTAGTATGGGATCTGTTGTTATCCCAAAGATAGGTAACAACAGATGGGTGAAAGTAAGAGCTATGGATCAGCATATTGAAAATAGTTTTTTAATGCGGCAGCAAATTAAGTTGGTTATGCAAGGATAACACTGGTTATAAATCTGTGCTACTAAATAGCTTCTAACATGGGTAATGATGATTACCATCAAAGTTTTCTTATTTTATTTAGGCACAGCTAGGCCTGAATATTTAAGCTGAAATTTCCTCTACATACAATTATGTGGGAGCATTGATTAGGAGTATGCAGTTTGAAAAAAGTTTTAAATTCAGATTTGATTTGAGGGATGCACCAATTTTGTTATCCTGAACTCTCAGGAGTGCTGTTACCAGTCTAGAGTTCCATTTCAGGTCCCTTTTCAGAATATAAGGACCATTATTTTCTATGGGAAAATCAGTTCTAGGTCTGAGGTGGTTTCGCTTTTGCCAAATGTAGGGTTGCCAGGTCCCCATACACTCCCGGTGGGATTGCGGACCCAGTGCTTACCTTACTACTGCTCCCAGCAAGCTCTTTGCACCGGCAGGAAGTGATGTCATTATGTGAGGCTGGGGAGCATGAGTGTGCATCACAATGGGCTAATACGGGCCCCAAACAGGCCAAATTGGGCCTGTTTGGGGCCCAAATTGGCCTGCTGCAAAGTGTGGGAGTGCTGTCAAGGCGACACAATGACATCAGTGATGTTACACTGGTTCTGGCCCAGTCATAAACCACAAACAACCACTTTACTTATTTGAAGGACAGAAAAAAAACATCAATGCCCAAAACAATTACATTATATGTTTTTTAAAAGCATTTTTAAAAAACCTATAAAGGAGAGATCCTATCTCCCTATAAGAAACTAGGCAAAAATTAAAATTTGAAGGGGAAAAAAACCAGAACCCTTAAAGACATACACACAAAAATTTAAAATTCAGACCACCCTAAATCAGCAATGAGCAAAAGGGGAGGTGGAAACAGATTTAAGAATCCACCCCCAAACTTACATGCAAAAGCCAAGAAATTGCAATAAAAAGAAACAGAAAAACAACCCTTCCCCCTCCAGACACTAAATGTGTTCATTTTTCAAGGTCTCCCTCCCCCCAAGGAAAAACAAAACAGGAAGAAAGCCTGGCAAATAAGAATAAAGCCAAATAAATAAATAAATCAAATGAAAATAAATAAAAGCAATAGGGAAACAGTAAATTCAAACCTGTTCAGCAGTGATTTAAACTAAGGTAAACATCCATGCCAACAGCAGAAGTCAGTAACTCTTTGACAAAATGGTTTCTCTGAAAAGCACCAATTTAAATAATCCTCCTTTAGGCTCAATGGCTCTTACTCACTGGGCTGGGACAACTCTTCTTATCCTGTTTTTGTTGGGAGACTTCTTTCCCTTTTCTTTCATCCTGGTTGGGAGTAGACATGGGCACGAACCAGAAAAAAAATGAACCATGGGGTTCATGGTTCGTGGGGTTTCCACAAACCACGAACTGGCACGGAACTGGCCCAGTTATGAACCAGTTCATGGTTCATGGGGTTTAAATGCCCCTTTCTGGCAGGGAAAGGGGCATTTAATCATTTAAAGGGCCCTTTCCTGCCATTTGCAAGGGGCAGGACCCTTTAAACTATGAGCAGGCAGGCGGGGGAATCCCACCTGCTGCCTGCCAACTGATAGTTTAAAGGGACCTGCCACTTGCAAGGCAGAGCCCTTTAAACAGCTCAAAACTGAGCCCCCAGCCCCAGCCCCCCCACTTACCTTCCCTCTTATGCTGGGGTGGTGGAGGCCTCCTTCACTGCCCTGCAGACCCGCACAGCAGAGGAGAAGGCCAAAAATGCCCTTTCCACCCCTCAAATGGTAGCCGTGGCTGCCATTTGAGGTGTGGAAAGGCCATTTTCAGCTTCCACCGTTGCCCCGCGTGCCCGCAGGGCAGTGGAGGAGGAGGAAAAAGGGCCCTCCTGCCCCTCAAATGGCAGCTGCCATTTTCATCATTATAAATTTATCATATATTTTACAGTATGTGCAATTTTAGCAAATTTAATATAATAAATGTATAAGCCATATATTTATTATCTCTCTTCTAACTTTAACAGAAAATAGTTTGGCCTTTGGCATTTTTCAGTCAAGATTTGATCATAAAAATAAAGGACTTGTTGCTTTCAGTAAATGTTTTATATGTAAGCTTTAAAACATAGATTCGATGGACATCCTGAACATGTTGTATATCACATTCTTCAACAGTATCAGATCTGGTTGTGGGCCAAGACTTTAGCATGAAACAGTCATGAGGAAAATACAAAAATATATATGTCATTCACACAGGAGAGATCTCAGGGCTCTCTTTAAATCAGCAGTCCCCTGATATCTTCAAAGCCTAGATGATCAGAAAGAAAAATTGAGATATTTGGAAGCCCTTCTTACAAGGTTCTTTTTCTATGTTACACAAGATTTCCCATAAACTGGTGGTTTCCTATTTTATTATCTCTGTGTTCTATCTAGCACAAATTGATCCCCTGCTTATTCATCCTCATTTTATCCTCACAACTACCCTCTGAGGAAGGGGCTAAGAGACACTGGCTGATTCCGCACACGTTAGATAATGCACTTCCAATCCTCTTTATAGATCATTTGGAATGGATTTTTTCATGTGCGGATCAAAAAATCCACCTCAAACGATTGATAAAGTGCATTGAAAGTGCATTATCCAACATGTGCGGAATCAGCCTCTGATTGGTTGTTGATCACCCAGTGATCTTCACAGCAGAGTGAGAATTTGAACCCTGGTATCCCAGAACCAACTCTACTTCCCACACTGGCTTTCTTATACTGTAGAGTAAATTATTATTAGATTGTAAAACTCCTTTCAATTATTACATGAATTATTACATGAAAAAGCAACATATAAATTATACACACATTCATACATAGATACAGACTGTGCAACTCACCCATCTACTGGCAACGTCAGTCAATACTTAACATTACCAATGACAATTACTGTGAAAGCAGCCTATGAAGTATTAAAATTACTAATTCTTATGGACATTGTGAGCCCAAATGGATGCGTAGAACACCGTTAGGAGGACAAATAACACTGTGTCTATTTTTATTATAAAAAATGTCAACCATTTCTAACCACTCAGGTATGGCTTTTTTTTTTAGAAACATAGGGCTGGAAGTGATCCCAGGGGTCATCTAGTCCAATCGCTTGCACAATGCAGGAAACTACAAGGTCACTATAATTATTACTTTGGGACAAAGTTTATATATTAGTCAGTTCCACCTAAAATATAACTGTTCAGACAAGATGAATGACAGGGTTTAAGTTTTAAATGTATTAGATCTAATTACCCTCTAAAGAAATTTGTAGATCATGTGCAACTGGTTGGAATAAGAAAATAAAGACAAAGAAACAAAGATCTTATTCCCCATGCTTATAAATCTGGTGACTAAAAGACAATAATCAGAAGAAATGTATTTAGAATAAATTATATAGGCTGACAGGCTTTCCTTTTAATATATTAATGTCTTAAATGATGCATTTTTCTCTTGAAAAGTAGAATTAAATAATTTATTAATCCAAACAAATTCACTAGGAAAATTAAAAAGCAACTTGACTTACAAACAATCCCTATTTGTTGTTGAACCCATTAGAATGTCTAATGGCCTGTGACATTGCTTTGCCATCAATTTTCTTGCACTGCTGATAGAATGGTTGCGTTAACTTTTCTCATTTTAATTAATTTGAAAAATCAGGATTGCAGTTGTTTCTTATAGAACTCATGCCACACATTTTGTCTGCGAATCTCAGAATAAACCAACTGTGCTATCATATTGTATATTTAAAGTACATTGGCAGCTCAAGTTTGGTCATTATTTTAAGGCTATGATAGTTTCAAAGAAGATTTCAGGATCTATAACAAAGGAAACAGAATAGGATTATGGAAGATACTATACTTCCTGAAGAGTTTGGGGCTGAATTCATACATACCATCTAAAGTGGCTTTCAGCCTTTCTGCTATTGATATATATGTATGAAAGACAGTTCAAAATGTGCAAGTGTCCCATTTCTGATTTATGAAAAAAGGCCATTTTAAATGCAATTTCTTGGGTTCTTACTTCACTGATAACCGTTCAAGAATCCTAATTTACAATTGCACTTTATAATGCATATGTGCTTTTGGTCCCTCAATTACTAGGTCCAAGGAAAGTTCTGACAATCCGCTGTGTATCAAGAGTGTCAATGGAATCCAACAAACTGTCCAAATGCTGAGCAGTTATTGGTACTGAGAAACCGTAATCAATATATTGACAAGTCCTAAATGGTTTCTGGGATTATGAACACTTTCACCCACCACCACCACTAATGTATTGTGCCTTTGTAGCTTACACAGCAAAAACAGTGCTGTAGAGAGATGCCAAGACAGATATTATTATACATGTCCTTTTCTCTGAATGGTGAGACATTCCAGGGGCTAGCACTGACCTGGGTTGGTTTCCTTTAGAGGAGAGAGTACTGAATACTGTGTTTTTGTAGTATTTGTTATGCAAGTAGAGAACATAAGCAGAGCCTGCTGAATCCATCTAGTCCAGCATTCTGTTTCATACAGCAGCCATCCAGTTTCCCTGGAGGAACAAGCCATAGAAGGCTTCCTCAATGCCGCTTCCTAGCTCTAATATTCAGAGCTTTGCTGCTTCCATATACAGAAGTTCACTTTAGTCACTATAATTAGTAGCCACTGATGGACCTTTCTTCCATGAATCTCTCTAACTCCCCTTTAAAGCTCTATTCACATGCTATTTTCATACATTCCAGAAGCTGCATTCTGCTTACTAGAGTGTAACCTCTAATTAAAATTGCTTAAAGTTGCGTCCTCAAGCTCCAGACGTCAGACAACAGTAAGTGTTGCAGCCCCTCAAATCTATAAGGAGGCTGGAGTGGTGGTCAAGAGCAAAAACACTGCTAAGGGACAAAAACCTTCCCTCCTAGGGTAATGGGAGCCATCACCAGTCCTCCTTTACTAAACCTCAGCTAAGTGACCAAGGAATGAAGTCTCCAACCCTACTAAACATTAAATAAACAGTCAGCCCTGCAATGCAGGACACTAGCAGGCTGAGTTCCACAAAAACAATTTCTTGATTGTTACCCAAATAGGAGGTCTCCTTAATTGGTTGGAGGAGTTAGCATTAAGGAAGCAAGCAAGAGGGGGTAACTAGGAATCTGTACCAAAGTTTATGGGGATTATTCCCTTAGAGAACTCTCAAATAAGCCAGGGAAATATTCAACCAGAATTTTTTTTAATTAAATGAGGAATAAAAGGGCAAATGTACAGAAAACCACACACAGCACGCATACAAAGCTTACTAAGAAAATCAGAGGAAAGGGGGAACAAGCAGTTTCAAGAAGGGCAATAATTACCAGTCTTGAAGATATAGATCCATGAAGACAGTGGCAAAATGACCAGTGTTTCATGAGGAGAAGCCCAAACGGATTTGGGGGTACATGGAGGTATCCAGGACACACACACAGCACATGGCTGGAGAGCCCAGTTATAGAGTGAAATGTTCCCTGGGGTAAGCTGACGTCCTTGTGCCAAAACAATGGCCGTTTCCACACTACTCACCTTCATCTGGAACACTGTGGAACGTCATGAAAAAACCGCGGAAGATAGCGTCTTCTCGCGTGAGTTTTGCTATCTTCCGCATTTTTTTTCACGATGTTCCACAGCGTTCCGGATGAAGGTAAGTAGTGACTTAATCACTGTCTCTGGAGGTGGACAATAAGTTGGGAGAGGTTTGAAGTGACTATCTGAGATAGACTATAGGTGAAAATATTGCTTGATGAACTGCTTGATGAACTGGTAAGCACTGGGTGGGAAAGCAACCAGGTTTGCTGAATAACTTTGATTAGAATAAGTGGGTGAGGGGAAGTGTAGCAGTGTATTGGTGGGATTAGACAAGGGTTTTCTTAGGAAACCTTGTTATTTCTGCATCTCTCCGGGGCCTGGAGGGGCCAGTCAACTACTCTGGTAGTTTTCCAGGCTCCTGCCCAGTTGATATTCACTTTGCCTTGGGCCAGGCAGTGCATTAGACTTATGGCATAGGAGGAAGGGGTTTATGATATTCCATCCATCAACTGCCTTTCCAGCACAGAGAGGAATCTGACTGCTAACATGGTAGCTGTAGCCGAATAGGCCATGGTACTGGATTTAGATCAAAGTCCACAAACAACACCACAGAAATATAATTAATAAAGTTTATTAAGATTTGTGCAAAAGGTTACAAATGTAGAAATCGTGCAAAAGAAAGTAATAAAACTAAATATTTACCCTAAATCCTGTACAGGCTTTTGGTTCCCTAACGCAGATGTTGTCAAGTCAAACCACAAAGTTCAGCAAAACTCCAAAGGTCTAGAGTCCAGGAACAAAAGACTTATAGCTGACACCAAAGCTGATTGTCAGGTCAAGAGCTCAAGATGGCATGTAAACAGCTAGTATCCACAAACAGTATACAGAGTAGAATGAAGACCCTTGCTTTATGCCAGGCTGTCTGCATGGCCTGATCCTTCTTGACCCACCAGGGATGTTATTAGGACATGTGACCACATCTCTGCAGCTAGGATGCGTTCCCAATCATAGCAACTTATCCCAACCAGTGTTCCTTGCACTAAATAAATGAAATGGAGAAAGAGCCTCCCATCCTGATCTATGGCCTTGAAACCCTCTGATCCAATGATCTCATCTCTACTAGTTCAGAGCTCAAAGGTCAGCTAATTTCCAGAGATTTCTCATTCTGTGGCCCAAGTAGGCCCAAAAGCCTGAACCAAAGTTTTGAAAAGCCAAGAAACAGACAGAGAGAGGCCAGTTTCTTGACAGTGTGCTATATATCAAATGACTCACTTCAGTCAGCTTCCCATTAGGACTATGTGCTTGAAGCAAGCTGCAGAAATATAGTTAAAACTCAAACAATTTCAGAACAGCTCAAATCAAAAGGTCGTTCACTTATTCCCTTCTTACCTCTTGCACCAGTTCCATGCTTAATCCCCTCTGTTAGCGGTAGGGCTGCCAACCTCCCGCTGGGGGTGGGGGGACTCCTGTTCCCACCTCCTCCCCCCTGACCCCACTTACCTGGCCAGCAGGGGGGCGCACCACCCCGGGGCACCCTCCCCCAGCAGCCCGATGCACCCCCGGGCAGCATGGAGCGCCCCCTACTCCCCGCCACAGTGCACTCCCGCACCATACAACAGGCCTGTTTCAGGCTGAATTGGGCCCATGGGGGGTGATTCAGGCCTTTGGTGAGCGCAAGAGCTCACAGTGGGCTGCTCTTTGACCCACATGATGATGTCACTTCCTAGAAGTGATGTCATCATGCGCACCGGGAGCACATGTGCACGCATAGCATATGCGCAAGAAGAAACACCAAAAGGCATGGAGGGTAAATGCCAGATTCCTAGTCCTCCGCTGGGGAACTCAAGGGAGCTGGCAACCCTAGTTAGCGGCTCTGTTCTCTGCTAACACACAAATAGAGCATAGATGGAAAGAAAGAGGCTCCCACTGACGGCAACAGATCCACTCCCCATATCCCTGTAAGTTATTATATGCCCTCCATCAAAAATGTCTGTCTGCTTCTGTCTTCAGCATCAGAGCTGCCATTTCTTTTCAATCAGAGTCACATTTGTCCACCTCCTAAGATGTGATAGGTTGCTTGACCAAAGTTATAAAGGCCCATTGAGGAAATATCTACCATTGATTAGAAACATTGCCATTATTTCTGTCATATACAATAGACTGAACCACAGTGATCATGATGCAAGTTGTCTACAATACTGAAAGCTAATCAGATCAAGTGCTCTGGAGGAGAGGAGCAGGCAGCAAACCAGCTGGCCAGAGATGCCCTAATTGGGGTAATTGGATGGATAGATCTGTAACCAAAGCAGGAGTTGGACTAGAATGCATTTCTCGGTCTGACACCTAAACAAAGAAGTCCTCTGTATACAATGTTCCGGACATGGAAATCAATGGAGGTGGTAAGGGAGCAAGCATGAGCACTGAAACTCTAATTACACAGAATTGCTGGTCATAAGCATGGAGCCTACGTGTATAGGAAATGCATTCATGTAGGTTCCATCCTTGTGATTAGGAACTTTAGAAAGAGAGCATTCCCAATCATGGATCCACAGGCTATGCATGTACATTTCCTGTGTGCATAGATGCTTTGCTTATAAGCTGGCAATCACATTTAGGCAGAGTCAGTAGGCCCATGCTTGCTTCCCTCCCCCACATGTTAATTCTAACATGCTTAATGTTGTGTGTAGAGTGCATGCTGATGCAGCTTTCTAAACCTGCACCTAAGTAGTCCCATCACAAGAGGAAGGGAGACCACTCCCTATGGCATCCCTATAATTCAAGCACTGACAGCAACCACAAGCCAATAGGAATTAAGTTAATTTTTGAATGAAATCGGTAGAAAAGGTGATTCATATAGTAGCCCTTTCCAGAGTTCCATAAACATTTGTTTCACTCAAAGTATTTTTAAACCCAGCCTGTAACACAATAATTTATCGCATTAAACTGTCCTTAAAACATCTCGCTTTGCCTACCAATCAAGCTAATAGCCATGTCACATGAGCACTGCAGCTGGAACAAATTTGAGAGCTTAGGCACCAGCTGCATATTGAAAAACAAAACACCAGAAATGTGTTTGCTTGTAGAGTGGCCTTAAAGCATATTCAAGTCAATGGCAAAACTCCTATTGCATACTTACTATAGAATGTTACTCCAATATTAGACCAAGATACATAATAAGAATATTTCTATTGAATGATGGTCTATTCCCAAAAGTTTCTCTCTTGTGTTCCATTTTCTTTGCAGCAGATCAACAAATTACTGTCTTCAAATCTGTCAAATCTAATTGCTGGGAATGGAAACCAATCTACCCACCCTTTATCTCATACACAAATCCACAACAAAATGAATGAAACTAGACAATTACCAAATGTGGTCATTCAGAGTTGCCTCTCTGAAGTGTGTCTTCAAAAACATTAACACAGTCATGATCTGCACAATTAAAAATGATGCTAATAAACTGAGATCATACAAAGGATGCAGGTAACCAAATATCTTCTCAAGCAGATCCTACACGTATACAGCAGCACTGATCAGAAACTGTGCTAATTGGGATATGTGGATAGTAAGTATCCTGTTTTATTATATTAGATGTTGTAATTTTACACTTTTCAATTCTACAACATCAAGATATTCCGATGAAATTACTGGGGTGAATAAGAAGGGACAGCAGGTGTCTTAAATCTTATATGTAGTTGCTCAAAGATGTTCTGCATGACTTAAAATCATATGGGCCTCTTTCCTAGACATAACATTTTAATATATATTAACAGTATTTGGTAAGATACAAATAGAAATCTAAGATATTCACAGAACTTTGCAGATTCTGTGGCAATCAAACTGCCAGCAACTCTCTCTCAAAACAGTGTTGTAGGACTGTACTGCTCTTGTCACCTTCCTGCCATTCACAGATACATTCTGAAAATCTAATTTATTCCTGAACTTGCTACATTACAAGCTTTGTGGCACACAGATGATAACATAGCTACATATTTTTTTGTCCAAGAATTGCCTCCAAGTCATGCAGAAATGTTTGCAGTAAAGCTTGAGGACATTTCAAGATCAAACAAATACAGCAGCAACAGAGTTCTTCTTCCTAAAGGGTATGACAAATAGCATGTCTTTTAAAGATATGACTGCAAATGTATTCTTTGGTTAATTCAATATATCTAATTTTCAAAATGGATCAATCTGTGGATACTTAAATCCACGGATTGGAGACATAAACAGACAAGAAAGATCTTTCTACAACCCTGAAAAAAGCCCTAGATTTCCATATAAATCTGAAATCTTTTTTAAAAATACAGAGTGGGGTTTTAAAAAAAAGCCAAAATAGAAACAACATCTGTAGTTTAAGAAACGAATGTGCTTAGTAGCTGTTGCTAGGCAACCACACATTATAGCCAGCCTTCAAGGCATGGTTTCTCTCAGTAAAAGGAAAGGAAAGGAGCAGGGCCCTTTCGGCCTTTGAGGGAGAATTCATCAGAACCATACCTGACAGCAACCACTGGGTGACTTGATACAACATGACTTGCATGACTAATCAGAACTATCTGATATGAAAGCCAGTGCAGTTGTAGTGGTTGTCTAGGATCTGGGAAACCCAAGTTTGAATCCCCACTCTGCTCTAGAAGCTCACTGGGTGACAAGGATCATGACAATCATACACAGCCTAACCTACCTCATAGGGGTTTTGTGAGGATAAAACAGAACAGAGGAGAATAATATTAGTTGCTTTGGAATGCTATTGCAGATAAAAGTAGGATGGATATAAATGAAGTAGATAAATATAGCTGAAGGGGGAGCAGATAAAAGATTGGCCGGTGGGTAGGAAGAAGAGATAGAAACTAGGAAAGGTGATGATATGGGGGCTATCAGAAGGCTGGAAATAGTATGAGAAAGGAATACCAAGGAAAATGAGGTAACCTGAGATTTGCCAACCTCCAGGAGGGACCTGGAGATCTTCCAGAATTCAACTGATTTTCAGGGATGGGGTAAAAGCCAGAACAAGCTGGAATGGGCCGGAATAAGCATTAAACAAATAGTGGTACCAGAAAGAACACTGGGATGTGTTAAAGACACTGCAGAATAAGATTTTAGAAATGAAAACATAGAAATATGCTTCATTTAACCCTTTCCCTGCCAAAATGCTCCCAGAACAGAACAAAACAGTCCAGAATGGGCACTAAAGAAATGCTAGTACCACAAAAAAGGAGGAACGCTTTAAAGACACAAGAGAACAATAATCTATAAATGAAAACGTGGAAATATCATGCTTTTACTAACCCTTTCCCTGCCAAAATGCTCCTGGAATACCGTGGGCTGGAATGGGCAATAACTAAATGCCACTACCACAAAAAACAGTGGGAAGCATTAAAGACATAGGAGTTCAAAGGACATACTAAAACTAAGGACACCAATTGCTCATAGACAATACATGATTACCAGTAGAGAATGCATGATTGCCCATAGAGGATAATGGAGTGCACACTTGCCCATAGGGAATAATGGAGGGCACACTTGCCCATCCTAAGACATAAAAGCTAAACCGTGTTGTCGACAAATCACTTTTTATCCTTGCACATGTGCAGTATACGGCACATGCACAGTATGCGGGGATTAGAAGCAAGCAGGAGCAAAACAGTTTGCCTCCCCTCCTCCTCCTTGGAGCCTCCACAGGCCCAGAAAGGCCCAGCGTGGCAGCAGGAAGGCCTGACACCGCGATGCTGAACCTTCTGCCACTAAGGAGCCCACTGCCATGGCTCACCACCCAGAAGCCCACTGCTGCTGCCCGCAGCCACCAAGGAGCCCCGTGAAGCAGGCCACGTAGAACTGCCCATGTGAGAAGCAGTCCTCCATCAAGTCAATTCTTGTCACCTTCAGTGTCTGACTCTGGGACTTGTTGATCATCATAGCAAAGCAGACCTTGAGGGGGAACTGCACTCTCTTGAACTCGAAGAAGTTATCTGATGGTATGAGTGGTATGCATGATATAAACACCAACTCCCCCCAGAGCACTGCCAGTGAACAATGTGGCCTTGATGACATTCCTGTGGAGGGCTTTCACTCGCAGTCTGGTGCCATTGCAGAGTATGGGTGGGTTGAGGTTCCAGAGCAGCCTCACTGGAACCCCCACTTTGAGGAGAAGCTTGTGGGCTGGGAAGCCAGGAGGGTTGAGCGAGTTGAGGAAATCCATGGGGAAGTGAACTGTGTCATCCATTTGCACCATCGATCTGTACTCCATTTGTGTCCCTTTGAGGAAGTTAAGTAGGATGTTTTTTTTAACTGTGATGGTGTGTGTGTTTTTTAATTTATTTTTTATTGTAACATGCTTTTAACAAAGTTAAAGATAAAATCACACAAGAAACATGAAACATCAATTGAAAGTTAAATACAAACTATAGTTAAGTAGTTTTTCATTAATGGTGGCAGCCTTGCACAATGTCTGTGAGGAGGTTTCTTGGGGGCAGTAAGAGGTGATGGCTGCAAGAGGTGTGGGGTGGAGTTGGACTGAGGGAAGGATGGTGTGGTGGGCACTTTGGCAGGTTCATCTGAGAGGCTCACATCGAAATAGCCCCTAGAAAGGTTGTGCTCTATCTCCTCAAGAACATTTAAAAACTCAGTTGCCATACTGACTTTTATATAAAATTCCTATTCAGGAGTCTTGTACTGTCTTTCTTCAACTATCTGCAGTTTCTGTTACCTGATTTTTACCCCAGAGCACACAGTTCCACAGCTGACCAATCAGAGAGAGAGGGGGGTGCAAGCAGGCAGGAGCTCCCCTCAAGGTCTGCTTTGCTATGAGTGAAAAATACATACAACCAGTTTTTCTCTACTGAAGGACCTCTTTGTAGACCACATTGGTAGTTTTCCCCTCAGGAGCTAGGACCATTCATCCTGGGTTTGATTGCTCTTCGGATTTCATTTCTGGAGTAGCCATTTGCCTGAAGTGTGTGGTTTAGATGATTAATTTCCTCATTGAGAAAGTGCGGCTCACATATCCGTCTAGCACGATCCACTAATGTTTTCATTATGCCTCTTTTCTGTCGGGGGTGGTGATTGGAGTTTTTGTGTAAGTACCGATCAGTGTGAGTTGGTTTCCTGTAGACCTTGTGACCTAACTGAAAGTTTGCTTTGCGGATGACCAAGGTATCCAGAAATGGGAGTTTTCCCTCGATTTCTTCCTCCATTGTGAATTGTATGTTCAGGTGGATGTTGTTGAGATGATTCAAAAACCCCATCAATTCTTCCTCCCCATGGCTCCAAATGATAAATGTATCATCCACAAACCAGAACCATACATTAGGTTTGTGGGGTGCTGATTCTAGAGCTGTTTTTTCAAAATGTTCCATGTAGAAGTTTGCTATAACTGGGCTGAGAGGGCTCCCCATGGCCACCCCATCCATCTGTTCATAGAATTCGTTATCCCATTGGAAGTAACTGGTTGTCAGACAATGATGGAATAAGGCTGTTACATCCTCTGGGAAACCCAGGATGAATCAAACAACCAAGGAAAAACAGTCTCCTACAGGAAAAGTGTTTTTGCCATATATCAAAGGAATTACTGATCAGATGGGAAAGCTTATGAAAAAGCATAACCTTCAAGCAGTATTCAGACCCACCCGAAAAATACAACAGATGCTACGATCAGCAAAAGACAGTAGAGACCCCCTCACCTCTGCAGGAGTATACCGTATACCCTGCAGCTGTGGACAAGTTTACATCGGGACCACAAAGCGTAGCATCCAGACAAGAATAAAAGAACATGAAAGACACTGCAGACTTGGACAACCTGAAAAATCAGCAGTGGCTGAACATAGCCTAACTCAAACAGGGCACAGTATCTTATTCCAGGACACCAAAATACTAGACAACACTTCCAACTACTTTGTCAGACTGCACAGGGAAGCCATTGAAATTCACAAGCATAAGCAAAACTTCAACAGGAAAGAAGAAACCTTAAGAATGAACAGAGCATGGTTTCCAGTTCTGAAAAACACCAGGCTAACAAAACACTCTATACTCAACAATAGCCCTGCAGAGAAGATTAGCACATCAAGCCCCAATCCATATGCAAAAGAACCTCCTCAGGATACAGTGAAGCCTCCCTCCATTAGCATTCCACACCCTGGGAAACTCTTACAGGATGACTCAGCTCAACCCCACCCCTCCTGAGTAGATACAAATGACCTGCCAACATCTTTTCCACACTGTGACACTGAGAGATCTCTGTCTTTTGGTGCTACACCTCTGAAGATGCCAGCCACAGCTGCTGGCGAAACGTCAGGAACTACAATGCCAAGACCACGGCAATACAGCCCGGAAAACCCACAACAACCATCGTTCTCCGGCCGTGAAAGCCTTCGACAATACATCTTCATTATGCTTTATGATAATTTACTGCTCACCCTAGCCAAAGGATAAATGGACACATATCTGACATCAAGAATTACAAAACTGAGAAACCCGCAGGAAAACATTTCAACCTGCCAGGGCAGTTCTCAGGGAAAGCAATGAATGAATGCAATGAATGAATGAATGAATGAATTATTGTTAACTCTTTTATCTGTCTGCCAAGTTGCTGCTATTTACATGTCCTACCAAATGTGTTATTCCAATCTCAGCTGTTATTTATTGTTCTTGCCTCTATGAATCTTGCCTCTAATTAGCTCTTCCTGACAACTAACCCACACACCCCTACTGCATGTAATATTTGAGGAGTTGTCTAGGTGGGTTGGCATCAATTGTCAGGTGGTACCTAAGTGAGGTATAATTCCACATAGGCCAACCTAAGAAACCTCCATATCTCTGAGAATGTTAAAATCTGTCATTTAGAGATCAGCTGCAATTTGTGGAGATCTCCAGGAGGGTTGGCAATCATGTTAGTGTTGTCAAGCCAGGAGGCCTTTGCATGGACCTGCCTGCTGCCAGACATGCCACTGTCTCCCAAAGAACCTCAGGAGCAGAGAAGACTGAGGGTAAGGGCAGAGCCATGGATCAGGCACAAGAGTGTATGTCTGGCAGCCCAAGGTCTTCCCCCTGCTGAGGAAATGTCAGGAGACCCCTGAGTCAGTACAGGATCTGATCTGCTCCTCATGTGTAGCAGAGATGAGTCAGCTTGGAGAAAGGAGCCTAATGAACCCAGCCTCACTTGTAGGGGAAACTCCCTTTATAAGGCTACAGTCAGTGTGGGATTAACGCATCACAATCTTGGTTTTCTAGACATGCTTGTTGCCTGAGCCTTGAAGTGCCACAGTCTTTGATTTTGGAATATGTTACCTGACCTTGGACTCTGACCTGAGAAGCCTTGTTGTGGGCCCTGTTGTTGCCAGGACTTGCCTCCAACCTGGTGAGCAGGACACTTTTCATCCTTCTATTTATATTTGTTGCTCTCTGCTATACTCTTAGCATTATGTTGCTAGTGTTTCTGCTGGTTTTGATAAATAATTGGTATGTTGGCCCCAGAAACGCAATTAAAGGCTTTCATGTTAGCAGAGTTTATTGTTTAGCAGAGGAAGTGTGATTGTAGGTGGTTGTGAGCTGGTTCTGCTGGCTGGTGTGTGTGCAGGAGAGAAAATAACAAAGCATACACTTGCTTATATTTAGAAAGGAAATAAGAGTTCTTTATTGTAGGAGCTCCATACTCTGACAGGAAAGGAAGAGCGACAGATCCTAACTACCTATCTAGTCTAAGGATGGTCATGGATGCTAGGACAAGTTCTGCATCCATGCTTCCAAGATGGAGGGAGGAGGAGAGAGATGGTGCCTGTAACAAAGCCAGGAAGAGGTGAGAGGGAAGAAATCAGCAGGAGGAAATCCTGAGAATAGCAATCTACATATCAAAGGATAGTCAGAGTAGTAAACAGTAAACAGAATGCCATGACCTCTCTATCTTTCTAACTCTTTGGTTTGTCCCTCTCTGAAACCTTGGATCAGTCTATGAGATTCATCTTGTCTCGTAGAGTCTGAAAACAAAGTCTTGGTAGCGGCTTGTTTAGGGCATCAGCAATTATCTCTCCGGATGGACAGTTGATCGTCTTCACAATGCCTTTCTGTTGTAGTTCTTTCAGGAGGCGATACTTCATGTCAATGTGCTTGGTTCCCATGTGAATGTCATCTCTCTGTAGAAGCTTGATATAAGTTTGATTGTTTTCACAGATTGTTGCAGGTTGTGACATCTGTATTCCAAGATCTTCTAGTAGTCTCTTTAGCCATGTTATCTCTTGGCAATATAATCCAACTGAGATGTATTCAGCTTCTATTGAAGTTTGAGTGACTGCATTTTGCTTCTTGCTTGTCCAGTTTATCTTTCCATTTCCATAGAAGAAAGTTTGTCATTGGGAAGATAATCTGGTATTCAAGTCTTCTCCATAGTTAGCGTCTGTGAGCACAACTAGTTCAGGTTTGCTGTTAGCTGGTAACTTGAGCTTGAAATGTGCTGTACCTTTCGGGTATCTAATAAGTCTCTTGAGTACATTCCAGTCTTTGAAGGTTGGTGCTAAAGACTTTCTGCATAGTAGACCCACTGCAGCACTTATGTCAGGTCTTCTTAGTGTTCTAATGTAGAGTAGCTTGACTTTCGCAGTATGATACTTGTTGTCTGTTGGTAGCTTTTCAGTGTCATCTAGATCCTTTATATAGCTTGATTCCATAGGAGGAGCAACTGTGTATGCCTCTTCCATGTTCATGAAGGATATAAAGTCTTTAATCTTTTGTTCTTGGTTAATAAGGAAATGTCCATCTTCTTCTCTGTAAAGTTGCATGCCTAGGTAGTGAGTAACATTACTTAGTTGCTTGAGTTCAATATGTTTGCTTAGGTGTTGTACAACTTCTTTGCTGTCATCTGCATTTTCATAGGCCAGCATCAAATCATCAAGATAAATCAGTAGATAAATCCATTTCCCATTGTTCAGCTTGGTGTATAGACAAAGGTCATCTTCACTACTCTTGAATCCTACATCATACAGTGATGTAAATTCCAAACTTTTTTTTTTATTTTTTTTTATTTTTATTTTTTTTTATTTTTTTTTTATTTTTTTTTATTTTTTTTATTTTTTTTTATTAAAAAAAATATAAAAAAAAATAAAAAAAAATAAAAAAAATAAAAAAAATAAAAAAAATAAAAAAAAATAAAAAAAAATAAAAAAAATGTAAATTCCAAACTTGAGCAGCTTATTTGAGTCTATAGAATCTCTTCTGTAGTTTGCATACAAAGTGTTCTTATGCTCCTTTTTAAAATCCAGGACGTTGGAGCATGTAGATATCTTCTTCTAGTTCACCATGCAGAAATGTCTTGACATCAAATTGTTCCACGTGCATGTTCTTGCTTGCAGCGGCACTTAGTAGTGTTCTTTCTGTGGTGTGTCCCACAACAGGAGCAAAAGTTCCATATTTCTGAAAGTAACTTTTAGCAACTAGTCTTGCTATGTATCTCTGAACTGAGCCATGTTCATCATGCTTGACCTTGAAACCCCATTTGCACACCACTTGCCTTCCTCTTCCAAGGTAGTGGTGCAAGTCTCCATGTTTTGTTCTTGTGTTTTGTTCTTCTTCAAGTTTTTGTTGTGTGGCTTTTCTCCATTTCTCAGCTTCTTCTGGCGGTAGCTAGGATAATTCATCCCATGAAGTAGGTTCAGGTATTTCCATCATTCTTGCAAGGTAGAACAGTCACTGAGCTGGAATACTTTTGGTTAAATGCTTTGATTGCCTTGGTTCCACCTCAGCACTCTGTGCCTCTGGTTGGTCAGATGTCTCTGGACACTGTTCCTCTTGTGGGTCAGGTGTTTCTGGACTTTGGCCCTCTCATGGGTCAGGTGTCTCTGGTAGTGAAACATCTGGTACTATAGTTGCACTTGGTGTACTAGTGATGAGTATCATAGAATCTCCAGGTTCTTCATCTGAATCAGGATATGTGATTTGGCTGTTCTCTTCAGTGATGGCCCCCTCTTCAGGTCTAGCCTTCTCACTTTCATTGAACTATACAGCTCTGCTCACAATGGCTCTTCTGGTTTATGGATCATAGATCCTGTATCCTTTGCTTTGTGCTGAATATCCAATAAGAATTCCTTGTGAGACTCTGTCATCTAGTTTGCCTCTCTTCTCCTTTGGAATAGGCCTTGCTCCCAAAGATTCTCAGATGTTTCACACTTAGTACATGGCCATGCCAAAGGTCAAATAGGGTAGCTTCAGTAGCTGTTGTTGGCAGTCTGTTATGTGCATATGTGGCAGTCATGACTGCTTCTCCCCAAAATTGTTTTGGTAGTTGAGCATTATGCAACATACATTTCACCATGTCTAGCAGTGTCCTATTCTATCTCTCTGCTATTTCATTTTGTTCAGGAGTGTAGGCCACTGTGGTATGGTGTTCTATGCCTTCCTGTCTCAGGAATTGTGCGGCATTGGAAGTTTGATGTTAATTATTGGGGAATCAAATAAACTTGAAGACTATATTTTGTTCCATTGTTCATCTGTTGGTGAGTTACTATCTTGATACCACTTTTTTTGAAAGCTTATTATTATGGGTTTTATATAGTGAAGAAGGATATTGTATACTTTTGAAATTAGGCCTTTTCGAGTGACCTCATATTGTCTAATAGTAATTCAAATTCTGTTTTTAGGTTGTTTATGGTTTCCTTTAAGCTTATGTGAGAGGCCATATG
This sequence comes from Eublepharis macularius, assembly GCF_028583425.1. Taxonomy (NCBI): domain Eukaryota; kingdom Metazoa; phylum Chordata; class Lepidosauria; order Squamata; family Eublepharidae; genus Eublepharis; species Eublepharis macularius. Next base: position 107,899,985 of record NC_072793.1, read on the forward strand.
GTTAAGTTGGAGGTAGGTATACCATGGGATATTGTGGTGAGTTTTCTAACTAATTTGTCTAAGATTCCTTTTTTTGAAGCAAGCGAGTTATTTTATATTGTCTCCAGTTTTTACTGAAAGCAGAAATTTGACCAGGAGGAAATCAGCTTTGTGACAAAAAGAAGATAATCTAGAAATTTCAGGGTGAGTTTGTTTCTATAAAGGTCCCATGTTTTTAAAATTGCTATGAAATAGACATTTTGCTTAGTAGAAGATCTTTGAGAGTTTTGTTTGTTCCATATTAAATCTTGGATAGACACAGGGTAGAGTAGCGGTTGAAAAATGTTGGTCCAATCTGTTTGGTCTCCTATTTGTAACATATGAAGTATATTTGTTAGTTGGATTGATTTTTGATATGTCTGTGTCTGGATAATTAAATCCACCCTGTGTATTCTTTAGTCTTAATGTAGCTAAGGCAATTCTTGGGTGTTTGCATTGCCACATAAATTTGTCTAAGGTAGTTTGCCATTGATTTAGGAGTTTTGGTGGTATTACTATAGGAATTGCTTGGAAAAGAAATATCAATTTGGGGAGTGCAAAAGATTTTATTAAATGTTATCTATTATACCATGATTGATCTAATTTGTCACATTTAATAACTCAGATTGTATTTGTGTAACTAGCAACAAAGCCTGTTGTGGGAAAAAATACAATGGGCTCTAGAAAGGGGAGGGTGGGCAGGCAGGCATTCCCTCGTCCTCCATCACTGATCATGGGTGGATGAAGGCAGGGGGGCAGGCATGGCCACCTCCTCTGCACCTGACCCTTGCTGAGTGAAGGGGGGGCCCAGCATTGCCACTGCTCTGTGCTTGATCCTGGCCAGGTGAATGGGGAGTGGGCATTGCCTCCTACTCCACACCTGATCCTGGCTGGGTAAAGGGGGGCGGGGCATTGCCTCATGCTCTGCTCCTGATCCCAGCCTGGTGAAGGGGGCAAGCATTGTCACCTTCTTGTCACCTGATTCAGGCTGGGTGAAAGGGGCAGGCATTGTCACCTGCTCCTTGACTGATCTTTAATGTCTTAATTATTCGTAGGAAGTTATTTCCAAATCCCATCTGTCTTGGGGTTTGGATGGAACGATCCTGGCCAGGTGAAGGGGGGCAGGCATTGCCACCTGCTCTGCTTCTGATCTGAGCTGGGTGAAGAGGGGATGGGTGTTTCCACCTTAATGTCTTAATTATTAATAATGCACCCCACTGTATTTTTGTGGTACTAGCACTTCTTTAGTGCCTTTTCTGGCCTTTTCCATGGTGTTCCAGGAGCATTTTGGAAGGGGGAGGGTTAATGAAATCCTGATATTTCCATGTTTTGATTTATAGAATACTTGTGTCTTTAATGCTTCCCACTTTTTTATACAGTCTTGTCATTTCTTTAGTGCCTGTTCTGGCCTGTTCCGTGGTATTTCAGGAACATTTTGGTACGGAAATGGTTAATAAAAACATGCCAGTTCCGTGTTTTCATTTCTAAAATCTTGTTCTGCAGTATCTTTCATACTTCCCACTGGTTTTTGTGGTCCTATCATTTATTTAGTGCATGTTCTTGCCTGTTCCATGGTGTTCTGGGAGCAGTTTGGCAGGGGAAGGGTTAATAAAAGCATGATATTGCCTTGTTTTCATTTCTAAAATATTGTTCTCTGATGTCTTTAACACATCCTACTGTTTTTTGTGGTACCACTATTTATTTAATTCCCATTCTGTCCTGTTCTGGCTTTACCCCTTCCCTGATCTATAGAGATAACTTCCCCTGGAGAAGATGGCTGCTTTGGAGGGTGGACTAGATGGCATTATACCCTGAGGCTTCTTCTCTTCCCATTCACCCTTCCCAAATCTCCAGGGAATTTCCCAACCTGGCATTGGCAGCCATAGGTATATCCCATTACTCTTTTCAGGTTTCCCACCATGCAACTGGGCCAGGCTCAGTTGGCACTGCACAGTTCAGACACTGTACAACCTCTCCTGGGAAGGGGCTGCTATGATGAGGGAAAGCTGAAGGTAGGGGGACAGATAAAAGTATGTTGGCTGGTAAGTGGGAAGGAGAGAAGGATGCAGAGAAATGGGGACTTATGGGTCTCCTACTTATATACTTGTGGGTCCCCCACTTATATACTTTTATTAATCACAATTATTAATCTATGTACACTAAAATATATATTGGATGAAATGCAATGCAAGCATATTACTAAAAGTAATTAAATTATATGAATGGCTACTTTTCTCTTTTTTTGTGGAACAACATACTGTGAATCACCCTAATACACTGGAAGTTTATTTGATCTGTGTTATATACATGACAAATTTCAAAGAGTTAAGTATGAGTCCTACCCTGCTCCCTATTTGAAACCATACGCGAATTGTTAAGTGTTCACCTCTTAATCACATTGTCCATGGTCAAAAATATTTTCTGAGCTATTAGAGATGTACCACTCAGGTCTACTTTCAATACTTTAATTATCACTGCATGTTCTTTTCTAGCCTTAATCATGTTTAAGATGTAAGTCTGTACCAACCTTAACTATGATATATCAACCAGAATTTATAACCAACTAAGAAAAGGAAAGACCCACTGTGCTTTATTTAATGGTCTATTTTTTTCTGTTATTAAATTAATTCTGCATTAAGGCATAAAAGGTACATAATTCATACATCACAAACAGATACATTAACATGTTCGTTTTTCAGTACAGCATAGGGTGCATGTGTTTGTATATGGGGTGGGGGAGGGCTTGGTTCAGACATAACAAAAAAAAATCCATGGTTTATTTATGATTAACCCTGGGCCGTTTCCACACGGCTTACTTTCTTCCGGAAAACAGCATCTTCACACGTGAAATCACGTGAGAAGACGCTGTTATCATGCGAGAAGACACTGTTATCGTGGAAGACAGTGTCTTCTCACGCGATTTCGCATGATAACAGCATCTTCTCGCGTGATGATGCTGTTTTACGGAAGAAGGTAAGCCGTGTGGAAATGGCCCTGGTTCACCTTGACAAATGCTGGTTTCATTTCCTTTCTCTGTAGCGTAGGAAGACATCACCAAAAACAACTGAAGGTTAAGCCCAGGATGTCTGCAAGGATCAGTTAACAAGCAACAAAGAAACATTAAATTGTAGGTAGTTTAAATGTAACACTAAACCATTCAATTAACCTGCATAACGACATAAGCTAAAGTTAGTAAAGTAGTAGTACTTTAATATAGGGTCTGAAACCAGGATATGAAGCTGGTTTGTTGACTACAGTTACTCTAAACCATTATGTACAAACATGGTATCCTAGCTTAACCCTTGATTGTTTCCTGCTAATGCTCTGCATCTGCCTCACCTACATGCCTGGCTCAAAAACAAAACTGTCTGGCAGTAAACTTCTGTCTCCATTCCTGCCTCCATCCTCTTAAAGACAAAACAACATGGCAAACTTCTGTATATCCCTAAGGGAAAAATAAGTTCTAATGGAGCCTGTGCTGTCTTAATTGCCTGTACTCTAACAACAAAGTAAATTTACATAAGCACCCTATTTATACTCTAGGTACACAGCACTCAGCTGGAGATGGAAACATACTGGAGCCTACAACCAAGACTGGGAGAGGGGCAGGATGCCACAAGCATATTGTATGCCTTGCAGCATAGATGGCATGCTGGGAAGGAGTTTTATAGAATTTTCATGTGGGGATTGTGCTGAATTTGGCAGTAGGAGTTTGTTTTCCTGGAGGATTGGCAAGGGAAGGTTTAATTCCACTTCCTTGGCTATCATTCAAGTAGAGGGGGGCATGGCTCAGTGTCTGATCTCTGTACTGGAGAAAAGCTTCCCAGCCTTTGAATCAATAATGTTAGTTGGTGATGAAGTAAGGCTTTGTCATCAGTTGGGTGCTGCATTGAAGTTGCTGGGTCTGTGGTGGGGAAACAGCAAAAGGAGTGACAGTACTGAAGCTTAGATTTGCTGAGACAAGTCAGTATTCACAGATCCTCTGCAAGCCAAACCTTTTTTTCACTAACCATCCACACATTTAAATTAAATGAGTTTTGTATTACACCAGAACCAAACCTGTCTGTGTGGCTAATAAACCAGCTTCAGTTCCTGTCTTCACATTGTGGTTTGACAATTGGTAAACAACTGTAACTAATTGTCTGCATTCAGGCAATCACACAAAGTTTTTCCTTTATTGTGTATTAACTGTTTTACACCAAGCAGGTAAGTGTGAAGGAAATAGTTGGTAAAATGGATGCTAAAAAAGAAGAAAGAAATTGAGATACAGAGAAAGATTTGGCATGCTTATGCCTGGTTACCAATGGATAGGTAAGATGTTTGAAATGAGGTATGAGGTGCCAAGTTGTCTGGCTTATCTCTGAAAAAGTCCCTTCCAGACCTACTTTGTCTGCCCTTAAGTGTTTCTTCTCTTGCTTGGAAAAATAAGAGATCAGCAACAGGAAATAAAAACCTTGGCCCTATACTGATTTATCTTACTTAAACCTATTTCAGAATATATATATTGCTAAAATAATATAAATACAAACATTAAAATCAGTAATAAAATATTAAAATAAGAATGCAGTATTAAAAACCATGCATCTCAAAGAACAGCACCATCACTAAATCTTACTCATGTCCATTGTTTATAATAAATTAATCTTATGGAGTCAAGTCAATAAAAAATATCAGAATCAGCCTCCAAATTCCAGATGAATAGAAGTGTGCATAATGGGGGCGGGGGGGGGGGGGAGAGCCAAAAATGCAAACAAAATTTGCTGGTTTGGCTCATTATAGTGGCTTCCAAAACACTGGAACAAAATTAGAAATTCAAACTGTAATGAGTTCCTCCCACTGATCACTTCATATGTTTCTTACAGCAGGTCTTACTAGTGCAGTAGCAGCACAGGTAGGCAGGCCAGTGTTACTGTGCCTGGAAGAGGAATGAACCAATCAAAAGGCTTTCTCATGCAGCCCAGAGAGGAAGGGGCTGTCTCTCCTTTCCAGGAACCAACCACCTCTGGAGTATTTCCTCAGCCACTGCAACCTGACCAGCTGACGAAAGGCCTCGGTTGATGCCCAGAGGTTCACAGAAAGGCGAGCCAGCCTCTTCCTCTCTGGGCTGCATGAGAGAGCCTGGTGCCTGAGAGACATTGCCTGCCTTCTGGTGGCTTCAGTGAAAGGGAGGCTCATCTGTTGTGGAGGAGGTAGGCAGTGGCTTGAAGCCACTGAAAACTCAGAGGGTTTATGTTATGGAGGGAGGAGGACTGTGTTCTATGTAATTTTGGTGCCATTATGAGCAAAACCAGTTGCCCCAGAGATATTCATTTCACTATCCCCCTTGAAAGAACAGTAAGCAAAGCAGCTGTTTTCCTGACACATTGTGCACCTGCCCACAGACACTTGCTTTCCTCTGGGGCTCTGTTGTTGTGAGTGCATGTTCTACTTGCTCACAAAACTTGGAGGGTCAAAGAAGGGGAGAAGACTGCATTCTGAGCAAAGTTGGCTGCCCCAGACAGAGAGTAATTTCCCTCTGTCCCCCACCAAGAACAAAAAGGGAACACAATCCTCCATCGTCTTCAGCAGAGCAATCTACCTTCCCCAAGTTACAAAACCTAGGCTTAACATTTGAACCAACACAAATGACAGTTGAAGAACTCTGAAAACATAAAAAGAAAAGCAGTTGATGGCATGAGGGCTATTATCCTGTAAAGGGCAGGACACAAGGAGATGGTAATTAGTCCCCAAGCATTAGAACAGCTATTCTTTTCACACAAAAGTCAGTGGAGTCCTACCGAAAATTATTATAGGAAATTCTGGTGTGTTTTTATACAAAAACCCAATTTCCATTAGAAAATTTTAACCTGCATGGACTTTTTCAGCATTTCCCACAGTCTATGACTATATATAATAACTAAGGGCTGCTGTGAAAAGTATCAATGATTATTCTATGAACATTTGAAAGATCTCAGCTCAAAAGAAACTTAAGAACTCAATGACAGTCAATAAATATAATTGCCTTTGATCAGCAAATGCTTTCTTTGAAGCTGTATTCACCCTGTACGTAAGGAGAAGAAAGTGGGAGAGCAATATATATACAAACCCAACCATTCCTACTTGGCAAACAAATGGAAGTATTAAAGGAGAGGGCTAATTGTGGCCATGTATATTGGCAGTAGTTTTTAAGGAAACAGCAGGGAGTTGCTGAATTCAATTTATCAGTTCCCAAACACCAGGATTTGGGTTCTGTTCTTTTCACTAAACTAGAACTACAGCTGTAGAAAAAGGATCCTTTAAAAAAAATAGTGAACTTTTTTGCTGATATAAAGGGAAACATCTGTTGTGCACCACTGTTACTTTGGGCACAAAGAGAAACAGGTAGAGGACCAATGAGGGATGAGCACATTAACAGCAGCGATTGGACTTTCAATAAATGAACATCTATTCTCCTACAAATGCATTAGGTTGGATCCTGAAATCCATCAGCAGAAGGTTTTGAATGATAAATGGCTTTTCCCTTCCTCCAACAATGCTTTCTGACCCTGGGAACGTTTATTCCTGGGGTTGTGGGAACCATGATTTCTTCTACTCAAGGAAGGGCAGAAGGGAGTGATTTCTTCCTGCCCCCCTTTCCCACTGCAGCTTCCAGACCTGCATGGCTATTATACTGTGGGTTCTCTCAAGACGACACACATGCACTGGTTTTAATGTCAGCTGAAGGAAACTGCTTCTTTTTATTAAAAAAAAAAATAGAGAGCTCAAACAAGCTCAGAATAGCTCCCCAAGGGAAGGGAGCACTCCTGCCTTCCTCTGGCCATTTTCCTGTTTGAAAACAGCAGGGGCGGAGGTTGCCAACTTTGCAGCTCCAAGTGGAGAATTTGTGCACAGATTCTCCACATGGAGCTGCAAGAACAGTGAAATAACTCCCCTCACATGTAGTTTTCATGAGAGAAAACAACATTAAAGGGAGGGAGCCTTTCCTTCCTCTGCAGGACCCTTCTGAGCTCCTTTGAGCTCTCATTTTTAAAGAAGTTCCTCTCAACTGACACCAGACTGCAGGGACCATGTTGAAACTAGTGCATGTTTGTGCAGAAACATATTGTCTAGAGATACCCTCAATGAGTCTGAAAAGGATTGCTTGAGGGAGGGCAAAAACAGTAAGATCCACAATCCTTGTGCAGTCTCAAAATGTACTCATGATAACATTCAAACAGTTTCTTCAGAAGAATTGCATATGTTTTAACAACAGCAGTTACTGAAGATGGACTACTACAAATTTCATAAGTATGTACATATACATCCTATATATGTCCACAAACACCAAGGACAAATCCACCCAAAGTTGAGTGCCTTTGTGGCTTGTTTCCCTTCCATCAGGCCTTCAGTCATTCTTCTTTCAACTCTTCATGTTCACTTTAAAAAGGGAATTTCCCCCTTTTTTCTTGAGGAATATTTGATCTAAACATACAATGACCAGTATCTAGAATATTTACCATATCTTTGTGGAACGTGCTGCACTAACCTCGGGATCTTATGAAACGTGCAATGCACAGAAAATATTTCAGTTTTCCAGCCTACAAGAAATGGATCTGATGTTAGGAACAATGAAACTTGCCCATTTTAAGCAAGTGTCTTGTAATGGCAATAATAATGTCAAACTTATCAAGCCAGTTTCCAGAGGGTACTAAGAAATGGGAATGAAGTAACAGGGCAAAATGATCCTTGGACAAGGAAAATATTGTTAATGTAGCAAAGACCTACTGACTGCTTTTCTGAAGGAAGCGTTTCAAAGGGGCTAATATAGAACAGAGGAGTTATGGCAATGCAGTGCTCAACACTTTTTGTAATTCCCTATCTCGCACACTGCTTTTCATTCTGTGGAGTTCAAATGCACGTTTGTGGAAACACACTTGGAACTTCACAAGTAACTTTAAGGGGGCCTTTGGAACGGAAAAGAAACACACATACACATGCACGCTGGATGTTCCCTGCTCCAAATAATCTCCATTTGAACCTGCTTTTTCTAGGGGTGGGGGGAGCCATTGGGCTTTTGTTACACATATATGCATGTAACATGGAGTTAGGCCCTTACTATATCAGAAACAAACTGAGCCTTCTGTTTGTGTAATACTAGCCCAGGAAAAAACGTTCTAGGTGTTTCAGGAAAATCCATTTCTGTAAAAGATCAGCTCACACAGTATTACTGGTACCAAACTTTATTTCTATCCCATTTTCCTCAGTCCTGGAGATTCCTGAGTAGGTTACAAACACATACAAAATGTAATTTAGACAAAACAATTTTATTTCCATGTTATACTGACTGTGTATGAGCAGGGTCTCTGGAGAGGCAGCATAGACATTTCCTAAACAAATACATGAAAACTAATGATGTCAAATGGCAAAGAAGCAGCACTTTACTAGAGGCTAGGGAGCAGCAAATTAGTTTATTAATCTGTTCTGACACTTATTTGTAGGATGCATACACCTTTGACCGGGACACCAGTCTGTCAGCAAAGTTAATAATTTTTATATCATGTACATTTCTGCAGAGTTCACATGCCTTTGACCTCACTCAATGCATTCTTATTTTCATAGAAAAATTGTATATAAAATTAACTGGTTGGGATATAACAGAATGCCTGAAGCAGCCTTAAAATGAATCACTTTATTGTCCTGTCAAGGTTAGTATTGTCTACTGTGACCAGCAGCAGATCTCCAAGGACTCAGGTAAGGGTTTTTCACATTCATCACATCCCTGCCCCACTCTAACGTGGGATCAGATACTTGATAGGACAGAAAAAGTTCGAAAAGTTATATAGGGATTCTTGCGGTGAACCTAAGATGGTTTTTCTGTTTCTGTTGCATCATCACACTTTGGTACCTGCTACATCTTTCTCTTTGTTCCCCTTTCCCTTGTCCTCTTTATTTTCTTTGATTCCATCTTCCCTTGCTGTCACATCCTTTCTAATGCTTCTTTATAGCCCCTATTCCTGCATTGCATTAATCTCCTTTGATGGACAGAAGGCAGTCCCTGTTCCCGCGTTGGGCAGGGGGTTGACTAGAAGGTCTGTATGGCCCCTTCCAAGTCTGTGATTCTGTCCAACCCCTAGCTATCACACAACCAATCCCCTGCAAAGCCCTGAGCAGACTGGAAAGCTGCAGCAATATCCAATCAGCTTGCAGGGAGCATCAGATTTCTTGCCACAGTGGACCTGCTGTTGCAGTGGAGAGACCTGCTGGAACTGTGATTAGCACTTAATTCAATGCCCTCTGCCTCTGAACACCTGTTCTTCAAAAGTTACAGTGTTTTTGACCAGAGTAGACCATGCAAACCACATAACTTTTGTGTTTGGTCCTTGATCTATCTTGACTTTACAGTGAACCATAATGTTATTCCCACCCACCCCCATCTCATCAGAATGAAGAGGCAGACACCAGAGTTGGGATATAAAGGGCCGTTTATTGAATAGCAACATAACTTGCAACCACTGCAAGGGCCTAACTAGCGGTACAGTTCAGGTCCTGAGGTTGATCTTGGACCTCTGCCCTGACCTGTCTGGGTGAGCTACCCTCTGCCCTGGGTGTAAGCCATCCATCATATGACTGTGCCCTAGCTTGGCCAGGCAATGTGGTTCACCCCTTTAAAGCTCCCCTCATCACAAAGCACCACTGTGCCATGAGGAAGCCAGCTGCTCCTGACATACCCTAATTCCCCAACAATGGAGATATGCCATGGGTGCTCACCGTCTTGCTGCTTTCCCCCCTACATCTAACCTGCCACTGCAAAGGCCAAGCCTCTGCTTAGGCCTACATGCCCCACATGTGTCTTAAAGCCACCCTGAGCCCTTGCCGCAGGCCTCCTATAAGTATCCCATTCCCTTTCACTGACAGGTGAACTCCATCCCCCTGTGTAAATTCAGCCCTAATTTGTGGATAGGGAACCTAAATTCCCAGATCCACTCGCTCATCCTCTTGAAGATATCTGTGTTGGCCTTCCGCCTAGACTTCACTATTGCTGTTGGGTTCATTGCTTCCTGCCTGACCAGTATGGAAGCGTTACAGACCAGATCATCAGGATGCTGGGCCAGCACTTGCCATCTCCTGCAAGTCCACCCATGCCTGTAAGGAAGGACCTTAACCTTAATGGCCCAGGTCACGCCATGGTGGCCCCACTAGTTTGGCCGAGCTGGGACCCAAACAGCAACTTCTTAGCTTGGTGCCTGCCATAAGCCTTGCTGTGGCTGAGATGAGGGTACTGAACTCCTCCTGCTGGCCAACTGCCCTCCATGTGAGTAGAGGCAGAGGTGGGGGAGGTCCTTGCTCTGAAGGAGGGTGAGAGCTGTACCACAAGCACGGTGGCAGCCATTAAAGCCAGGCTGAGGGGTGACTGCTGGGCCCCCAATCCCTCTGCTCTTGCCCCCTTCTGCCTTGCTTAGTCCCCTTTCCTTCCCTAGGGGAGTGGGACTCGCAGGCCTCTCTTTGTCTCCCCCTGCCTCCTGAGGCCCTGGGCCTTTGCCCCTTGCCCCTGGCACTGGCAGGTTCTGGCCCCATTTGCCCATGGGAGGGGTTGGCCTGCTGTCCCCCGGCTGCCCCCTCTGCCTGCCAGTCAGACCGGTTGACCTGCTGTCAGCTGGCCGACCAGTTGACCTGCTGTCTGCTGGCTGACCAGTTGGCCTGCTGGCTGCTGGCTGCCCCCTCTGTATGCCCGTCAGCCCGGTTGACCTGCTGTTCCCTCCTACCAAGTCTGGGGGCTGGGACCCAGACCCCGGACAAAGAGGTCAGGAAAGCACCCACTCATAGTTCACTTTCTGCAACCGTGCAAAACTGAATTATTCAAGAGGGCTTTTTATTCAGATAGGAAGGCTATACTATAAGAAAGTGGTCTCAAAGAGAAGTATTAGTAAAGGGACAGGGGCTTTGGATTATACTACCATGTATGGTCAGTTGCTGTAAATTTGATCGTACCACTTAGTTCCTGTGTTGTTTAACATATCAGAATTTGTTTATGTTCTGTTTCAGCATTTCTTCAGCTCTATATTGGATTTCTAGTTGTTTTCATTTGCATTTATTTACCCTATTACATTGTTTATCGAAATGTCTGCATTGGATTGTATAGATTTACACTGTGTAATCCACCTTGAGTCTTACTGAAACTCAGTGAGAAAAGTAGACTATAAATAAATAAATAAGATTCTTGATTATTAATATTTTCCTCATTTGGAAAGGAGCCTGGCTGTATAATAATTAGAAATGTAGGGGAAATTATTTCTTTTAAACTGATAATTATTTATAAATACTCCATAATGTTTGCATATGTATTTATATTTAAAACATAATTTTACATGACTTTTGCTGTTTGTACAGGTTGGCCTTTTGTTCCCACACATAGATCCTTCTCTTTATAATGCTTAGAAAAGCAGGGGTGGGGATTGTGCTAGCTGCCAGAATTAAGAGGGCTGGTTATCTGCCAACCAGGTTTGTGCATCCCAGCCAGTACAATATATACAATAGAACTAAAGCACAAAAAAAAAGATTTTCCAGATACTTTTAATACATCTATGGTGTATGAATTGTTTATAAATTATTTATAAAACCTTTAGCCGCGTTTCTAATCTTCATGTAGTGAGGTAACTTTTCTCTTGTAACATAAATAACCTTTTTTAAAGCTAATAAAAATTCCAGTTTCTACATCATTTTTACAAATTCCTCATTATCTGTTTCTGGATCAAAATGCCTTTCTCCCAAAACAACCATAATGTGGAGTCTGTTGGATATACTTTTTAAAAAATTAAACTGAAAACATAACATTGGGGGGAAACGTATCACAGCATCTTTTGCCAACCTTCATTTCTCTAAACAGATCTGTTCACTCCCAGTTGCTAGGAAACATATTTGCATCACATGATCTAGCACACATACTACAAGGGCAAAATTATGCTGACAAGAATGGAGCTTTTTTTTTTCTTAGTGCCCAGTGTCTTCCATACGGCATTAAGTCTTAGTTCTACATACTGAATCTAGGCAGGGCTCTTCTTGCTTAACCAGGACTCAGGAGATGATACTGGTAAGGATCTTAGAAATTACATTGAAAAAAGAGGAAAAATCAGCTAATGAACTAGAGTAATTTCAGTCAGAAAAGGCTACAAATATTTCTTATGAGTTAAAGTTTATTCAGAAAGAAGGCATTGCTTCGAATACAAGGATCATGCATGAGTTACTGTAATTTAAATGATACAGTTTCAGATAGAATTGTGTAGGGTGTATCTGTAGAATTGTTGCTCTTCTCATTTTATTAGAGATTTATATTTGACATGGCTTAAGGGTGCCCATTATTTCTAACACAAAATTCACAGCTGATTCATTTCCTCTCACACACACAAAGAGTATACAGAAACCAATGCTACCATTTAATATCTATACACATAAGATAAGATTTTGTTTATATTACTACTGTATCACTCTGGGATTCACAAATTCTTCACAAAATCTCACATAGTTCCTGATTACTTTACTGCCTGTTCTATGTGCCTACCCCTCAAAAATCACTGGAAAACAACTGACTTGGCAGCAGCTAGGTCTCCTTCAATTTTCCAATTTTTGTTGTTCAAGATTAAAGCAGGGGGCAGATCTATGCAGAGTACTTGGGTTTAATAAGAGGAGGGGAAATTGCAAATGTTAACTAAACCTGTTCTCTCCAAATTTAATTTTATTGTTATGACTATTCCAGCAATAATGCACTGAAAATAAACAATTTTCTTAGTATGGGGAAATAAACTCAGGATTGCACTAAAAACTATGCAAGCCAGCTGGTTTAATGGTGGTCTGTGTTTTCCAATACAAAGATTTACTACCGTGTTGCCAATTTTACATGGCTATCTAAGTGGTTTATAGTAAAATTCTAAGCGGAGTTAGTCCCGTCTAAGCCCATTGATTTCACTGTGCTTAGAGCAGAGTAAATCTGCTTAAGATTTCACTGTTAATGCTGACATGGATACATCTTTGACTGAGCAGTCTTTTCTAAAAATATCCTTGGATGTCTGATTATCAATAAAAAAGAATTTAAAAAATATTTTTTTTATTTTCTGTATTTATATTTATCCTTCTCCCCAGTGGGAACCCAGCATAATTTATATCATTCTCCTCACCTCTATTTTGTCCTCACAACAACCCTGTGAGGTAGGTTAGTCTGAGAATATGTAACTGGCTTAAGTTCACCCAGCAAAATTCCATGGTAGAGTGAGGATTTGAATTTGGGCTCACCAGATCCTAGTCCAATATTCAAACCGCTACACCAGGATAATTATATAATTAACACTATGTTGAACATCTGGTCAAAGTATGTATTTAAAATGGCTCCAAAAATTTCCACAAATTTCACCTCTTTCTTCAGTTATCATTAAGATTTTTTATGACTAGGAAAAAGAAGGAGAAGAAGAGTTAGTTTTATACCCTGCCCTTCGCTGCTCAAAGGAGTCTTGGGTTGGCTTACAATCACCTTCCCTTCCTCTCCCCAGAACACACCCCCTGTGATGTAGGTGGGGCTGAGAGAGCTCTGAGAGAGCCGTGACTGACTCAAGGTCACCCAGCTGGCTTCAAGTGGAAGAGTGAGGAATCAAACCCATTTCTCCAGATTAGAGTCCAGCTGCTCTTAGCCATTTCCACATGTTCCAATTTTTTTCAGATTTTTCCTGTCCCAAAGCCGCATTATCCCAATCCTCTTTGAGAACTCCCCTTTCACATGTATCATCCTCATGCATGTTTTTTGGGTGTTTGTTGTGGAAAAAGGTCCCAAAAAAGAAAATGTGTTCATTATCTGAGCCTTGTCACAAATGATGTTGGCGCATTCCCACCCAACTTTCCTTTTTTTTTTTTTAGTGCATGCAGGATTCTGCTATACCATTGTCCTGTCTTTCAGCTTCTGTAGAAACTGGGCATGCCTAGTACTCCACTTTCTACCATTGATTTCCCACTCAAAGTTTTAAATGCAAAAGTTTCATAAATATACAAACAGTAGGGTAGCCCGATCATGTGACTCCATATGCTACTATCTAAAAGGCAAACTGTGTTCATTCTTTATCCTCATGCAGGTGCAGTATGCAGAGATAAGAAATGAGTTGAGGGCAAAATGGTTTGCCTCCCTGCTACCTCCTCGGGGCTTCTACAGGCCCAGAAGGGCTCATCATGGCAGCGAGGCCCTCTCAGGATCCCACAGCGGCTTGGGGGGGCAGCCTCCCTGTCGCCTCTGTAGGGCTTGGAAGGGCCGCGCACAAGCCGGGCAGCAGCTGAGGGGCCAGAGGAGAGGGGAGCCCGTGATCTCTTTCCCGATCCCCCCCTCAACTGATGCTGTGGGGGGAAGCAGGGGGGAAGCATTGCTAGGACCCATTGTATTTTCCCAAACAATGGACTTTATTGCTAGTTTAAAATAAAATCAGAAATTGCATTCCATTCTCAAAGTTGTTCCTAAACTATTAGTCCAATTGCTGAGTGATCCAATGTAGCAAGCACAGCAGTATGATTCCCTTTGTATACGTAGATATCGTAATCTCATTGGTAATGGTAAAGTTTTATCATATGAAACTACAATTAGAAAAATTGGAAAATTATTTTACCATGACTCCTTTTATACCAGGTAAAAATCTTTTTAACTGACCAAATAAAAGGATATATTTTGAGAGATCACCCCCCAAACTCCCTTCTATTCTCTGAACCAACCTTGTGATTTTGGCCTCATGCAAATGATTACCAACAATCATAGACCCTAGAGTTCTACTGAGTAGCAGGGGGTGAGCCAGCATCAGCTTCAGAGAGGGAACAGAGAAACTTTTCTCAGACATGATTTTTCTTGGGCTTTTAGTTAGGATTTTGGGTCAGGTTAGAGAAGAAAACTTGTTTTGCTGAGACAAACAAGCACCCCATTAAAGGCCTATCAAATCTAACTTTCATATACGGGTTCTTTGACCAGGGCTCTGTGATTTAAATGAGTGGCTTAGATCCTGAATAGTAAGCTGTCTGGAGAAAAAGGAATCAAATCTCCCCTCATAGTTTGTGAATGTTAACTGAGACTTGGTTTCAATTTGTTAACTCCTATTGGGAAAACTTATAATCTCTGGGTAATGAAGTTGACAGCCAGTTGTATATTCTACACTGAACTATTCCACTCAAAACCTTTACCTTGTTACACATTTTGTTTTCTGTAAATAAATATTTGTTGTTCTGTGACTTGTCTGTCCAATCAAATAGCTGTTAAAAGGTGGCTATACTTAAATTACAATGAAGCACATTGTTCTGTTTGGGTTCCAAATGAGAGCCCTTCAGGGAGCACAAAGCTTAAACACTACCAACCAGTTAATCAAAGCTTGTGCTCCTTGCCTTCTTTTACTGATTGTGAGTGTGTAGGATTTAAGCAAATAAAAGGTGCCAAAGTTGGACAACCTTCACTCCAGAAGGCAATTACTTTAGAAAGTTCCCTCTCTCATTCCCTCATCCAGTCATCAGGGCCGGATCTACGGTTGCCAGCACCCAGGGCAACCGTAGTCAGGGTCTATGCGTGCGTGCATAGCGTGTGCGCGCTCCTGGCACTGCGTGATGATGTCACTCCCGTGACGTCATCATGCTGAGGCATCCCCCCGCCCCCGCAGCAAGCCGGCTGTCCCGGCGCACCGCGGAGCTGGCAGCAGTGCGAGTGGCTTGGAGGCTGCCTGCGCCGTTCACCTGCCCCGCAGGACAAGGGCTGCCCCTTGTCCTGGGGAAAGGCAAAAGGTAGCGCGGGTGGCCTCCCGGCCACCCGCGCTGTTTGCCTTTCCCCAGGCACGTTCCCAGGGCTGGCAGCGCGCTCCTGGGGCTGGCAACTGCTCACAGCGCCCCCTCTTTGGCGGCACCGGGGGCAGACTACCCCCCCCTGCACCCCCGTCAATCCGGCCCTGCCAGTCATTGCTGCTACAGGAGACCTAACTGAATTTGAGAAAATATTAATGTTTAGAAATCATAGAATCTTTTCTAATATATATTGGCTTTTGATTGACCCCACTAGTAACCAAGAGAGAGGTTTGTTGTGGAATGGAGAAAAGCTTTGGAAATGCTGTGACAATGTTTGAATGTAACAATGTAATAACATTGCTCCTGAATGTAACAACACAGAATACACCTAGAAAGATAAGAAAATATTATGAAAATTTAATTACTTACCTTGTGGACTCTTGTTATTTCTCTTAACCAGTTGGATTTGTGGCCATTGTGCCTGTAAGGAATTAATTGCTGTATCAGTGCAATCCTAACCCCCCCAGGCAGCTCCGCGTTCGTGCGCTGGTGTAAATGGGGCAGCGCTGAACAGCCCGACAATGACTTTCGCAGGATAGTCCCGCCAGTGCCTGAGCATGGCAAGGCGAAATGCAGCGGCCCCTGGGAGGTCCCATCCACTGTTCCCCTGACAACCCCGCTCACACCAGCCAATGGCCACGCCCCTCCCCTCACATCCAGGTGAGGGAACAGCAGCGGTGCAGCCAATGGGAAGGCCGGGATCCCCGCCGCTGCCAAGAGGCCCCCATCAAAGGGCAAGCATCCCTGCCAGGGAGGGGGGCAGAGGTGACAGTGAAGGTTCAAACCGAACATCCCCCCCCTCGCCCATCCAGCCCCCATTTCTGATGAGGGCCAGGCCAGTAGCCACAGCTCAGTGCGCCTGCACATACCCACTTCCACTGCCACCACAAAAAGAAAAAGGTTTCCCCCTCCCCTGAAAAGTAGAGCCAGACAGTAGGGAGCTGATCTCTGTTGCCTGGAGATCAGTTGTAATTCCAGGAGATCTCCAGCTACCACCTGGAGACTGGCAACCCTAATAAGTCCCCAGGTTCCGGAGAAGCAGGTGGGGGGAGGCGGGGCCAGCAATGAGTGACAGGAATGCCCATTGGGAACCACGTGGGAGGCCAGGAGGCCATTTGGAAATGAGGGGAATGAAAAGCGCACTCAGACTTGCTGCTGCACAACTTGAACACATCACTGCATCTCTACAAAGTGAGAGCGGGGGCCGGACCTTGACAGCCATGTCCCAGTACTGGGGAGATGCCCACCCAGAGTGAACTGAGAGACCCTCCCCATGCCAAGCCCATCTCTGCTTCCGCAAACACAACCCCCACCCCCTGGAAGCAGCTTTCCACCTGCACCCCGTCTTCCTGGCTTATCAGATGCCAGCTGCTCAGCCTATCAGAGAACGAAAGTCCTCAGTTCCTCCCCCCTTCCCGCAGACATTCATGGGCCACGGTTCAATTCCCACCCCTCTGCCTGATGTTACATTGGGGGGAGGGAGGGGGCGGGGAGGCTGAATGGGGTCTGCTTGATACATTTGTGGGGATGTGCGAGTGTAAATGTGTGACAGGGTCTTGGGGGAGGGGCTAAGGACAAAGTCAGGCATGCAAACACAAAAGTTTGTTGTTTTTCAACTCATTTTATTAAACTGGAAAAGGTGCCATTGTTTCTAGGCTGGAAAGGGAACCAAGGCATTTCGCACAGCCCTCCTTCTTGCTCCCAGGGGCGAGGCTGAGATGCGGACTGTGGTGAGATATTGCTTCCTGGGCTGGATCCAAATGTCACTCACAGAAGTTTGGGGGGGCAGGGAGAAGCGGACATGCTCGGGACGTGCCTGCAAGAGAAAGACACATGTGGGCTTTGCCTTGGTCCACGTCCGAGGCAAAGCCCACACTCCAACATCTGAGAAGATGCACATAGTAGAGAGCAGCAGTGGCAGCAGCAGTGACCAGCTGATGCAAGACCGTCTGGCGAGGATGCACTCTGCCTTGGGGTGCTTTTACCTTTAAGGGAGGAAATGGGCAGGTAGTTACAAACACCTGGTCAAGGGTAGTTTTCTGGGCAACTGCCTCCGGGGCAGGCAGGGGCCGCCACTACTGCCCCCTGCCCTGCCGAGCCTAACCCAAAGAGGCAAGTGGCCAGGTGAGTTCAGGTGATGGGGCAGTTAGCACTAATCAGCAAGCCGGCTTAGCCACCACCCCATCTCCTTCTTACCAGTAAGTGCGAACTTACCCCTTACTGAGATGGAACTTCAGAGTCGGATTACCTGCAAGGAAACAGGAGTGGCTGTTGTCAGTTAGCCAGACATTCTGGACTTTGCTCTTCTTCCCTTCAGCGGGTGCACAGTTCTCCTGCTTTCCTCGCAAAGTCCCCAAAGTGCACCCAGTGCCTGCCCTGCCTCAGGGTCAAAGTGTCCATGGCACACAGCAAACAGGCAGAGATTCCCACCATGTGCTCACTTACCTGGGGCATGGGCAGGGCTGGCCGGATGTTTTATAGGGTGCTTTTGCAGGTGATAGGGTGCAGGGAGGAGGGCTCGTCCACGCTGGGAGCGCACGCTGATTGGTCCCCATGATAGTTCCCATCCTATGCTCCCTCAGGCCATGGGGGCGGGGCATGGCACTCAGAGAGGGGGCCGAGTTTTTGCCATTCAATGGGCGCCTATGGGCTACGCCTTGTTTTTTCGTGGCGTAGCTCTTTTGCTCTGCTGTGGGCATTCCCACTTCTGGAAGGGCTTAGGGAGTAAACTAACTCTGGCCCCGCCCTCCTCCCCACCCCCTCCTGCGCCGACATGGGGCTCTACACCGCTTCTCTACCTCCGCCCGGCCGCCTCTTGCTTGCGGCGGCGCCCGCCCACCAGGTGTGCTGCGCCTCGTGCCACCGCCGATGGAAGGGTAGTTACGCGCACGTCGGAGCCAGTTCCGCCATCGCAAGCGTTAGTTCCTACTCACTTTCCCCGCCCCTGTTAGGATTGCACTGTATATGTCTTAATATTTATTGATGGTTAGGATTTAGGATAAGATTTAGCTTTGTATTTATTTATTGTATTTATTATCTTGAGCACTTTTGGAACATTGCACTTTCTTCTAATATAAATATATATAATTTTTTTCTTAAAAATATAACATTTGTATGTAAGAGTATTTATACACTATTGAGATATTTTGTTACACCTCTGGGGGGTTTCCCCTCTTGGTTAGTGATGTTTTAGATTCCGGAGGAGCCCTTTTTTTGTTGTTTATATTAACCATGTGTGATTCCAGCAGGGTGAAGGGGGGCAGGCATTGACACCTGCTCCGCTTCTGATCCTGGGTGGTTAAAGGGAGGGTGGGCATTGCCACTTACTCTGTTCCTGATCCTGGCCAAGTGAAGAAGAGGTGAGCATTGCCACCTGCTGTGCACCTGATCCTGGCTGGGCAAAGGAGGGTGGGCATTGCCACCTGCTCTGCTCCTGATTCTGGCCAGATGAAGGGGGGTACTTCAGGGAGAAATTTGAGGAACTGCATTGTGCCATATGATAATAGGGATCTTTCTAAGGCCGGGATCAGGAACCCCCCCCCCCCCAGGAGAGGGAAACATTAGATTTGGTTTTTAATTTGCCATCACAGCCTTCTGGAAATGTATACTTTGAATAAAGGATTGGGATTTGTGCCCACCCCCAAATATAGTGCCTTCAATGCCCGTATAGATATATTCAAACTGATAAGATTATTAAAATTACGTAAATACTTTGAAGAGAATAACATTGAATATACTAATATTAAGATTCCAGGAAGTAGGTCTACATTTACTCCTAACATAGTGGATCCCAATATTTAGGCTTTCGAAAGGGTGGTATTGAGGGACACTGAAAGATTGGAAAGAAGTGCATATAAGAGCTGGAATAATTTAACTGTGAAAGGATAGCCTTGGATGGGCTAATCAGGGATCCTAACATTGTGACCAAGTCAGCAGACAAGGGAGGTATCGTGGTGATAACTGGATACAAAGGATTGTATATAGGAAGTAGATGATCACAATAGTTACACACTAGTATCACATGATTCGACTAAATACATTGAGAATGTGTTCAAAGTAACTGTTGATGAAACATTAATAGACGAAGAGATTATACCAGCAGTCCATAAGTCCCTCATTAAACACTCACCATGAATTTCAATGTTTTACATATTACCCAAGATCCATAAATAGGGTCCCCCTTCAGAAGACCAATAGTCTCCGGCTTCAATTCTGTTCTTGTGCCATTAGCACAATATGTAGACCATTTTTTACAGCCTGTGGTTAAGAAGTCTTGCACTTACATGCAGAATACCAAATATTTGATATCTTTTTTCTAATATGAGTTTCTTGTAAGCAAATGATGTCAACTTGCAATTTTTTCAGATAATGAAATATTTTCTGTCTTTTTTGATGAGCATTTGCTCCATTTATATTCCACAGTATAGCTTTGTAATCCATACTTGGGTTTTAATTATTATCAGAGTCCATCTCATCTTATTTTTTATGTCCCAGTAAAAGTTGTTGTGGATCTTCTGGAGCTTCTTTTAGGTCTTCCTTGTATCTTTCCAGAAATTCTCTTGCCTTTGGGATCAAATTCAACCTAAATCTCTTCCAAGGAGAGGCAGGAGGAGAGCATAGAGGTGGCAGAAGAGGGAAAGATGGAGGAAGTGCCCTCCCAGGGTGCTGCCATCTCAAACCCTTCACACTCGGCATCTCTTTCTGCCACCCTTTAGATATGGTTGCCCCTGTGTATTTGGAGTACAGTTAAGGTTTCTTTTTCTTGAAAAACCTTAGAATGTTTTGCTCCCATAGGGAACAATAGAAAGTGGTTGGAGGCACTTGTTCAGAAGACCATAGAATTGGACCACTTGGTTCCTATCTTTTTGCAACTTGGGTGGGAGGTCTGTAGTGGACAGGAAGGACTAGCAATTTGGGAGTTTGCACCAAAAAAGTCCCCTTAGCCTCCCAGATAATTTCCCCCATAGTGTATAATGGAGCTGAATATGTTAGGATTCCCAAATACAACCTAAATCTGAATAATATATGTCCAGAATACTGAACATATATTGTATGCCATATAACAAATCCAAAAAATCATTTTTTTAGTGCACGTTGCCACATTTGTGCCTAAAGTTAAGGTTGCAATGACTACCTCCCTCTATACAGAAGTAAGAAAGCATCCTACTATATAAAAGGCAAATTATGTTCCAGATAACTCATTTCATACCCTGGTGTGCCTCCAGAGGGCGCTGCCATGGAGGGAAACCCAAAAGAGGCATACCATCCCTCCAAGAGCGTGCCGTGGCAGGAAGCCCAGGCTGGGATCAGGTGCGGAGCAGGTGGCAATGCCTGCCCCCACCTTCACCCAGCTTGGATCAGGAGTGGAGCAGGTGGCAATGCCCACCTCCAGACTTCACCCAGCTGGGATCAGGAACAGAGCAGGTGGAAATGCCTGCCCCCTGCCTTCACCCAGCTGGAATCAGGAGAGGAGCAGGTGGCAATGCCTGATCCCAGCCTTCATCCAGCTAGGATAAGGAGTGGAAGAGGTGGCAATGCCTGCTTCCTGCCTTCACCTAGCTGGGATCAGGCATGGAGCAGGTGGCAATGCCCACCCTTCACATTCACCCAGCTGGGATCGGGAGTGGAGCAGGTGGCAATGCCCGCCCTCCGCCTTCACCCAGCTGGGATCCAGAGCAGAGCAGGTGTCAATGCTCAACCTCGCCTTCACCTTGCTGGGATAAGGAGTGAAGAAGGTGGCAAATGCCCACCCCCCAACTTCAGCCAGCTGGGATACGGCATGGAGCAGTTGGTGATGCCCACCTCCACTTTCACCCAGCTGGGATCATGAACAGAGCATGTGGCAATTCCCCCCCCCCTGCCATCACCCCATTGGATTCAGATGTGGAGCAGGCAGCAATGCATGCCCTCTTCACCCAGACAGAATCAGGTGCAAAGCAGGAGGCAATGCCCACCCCCTTCACCCGACCAGGATCAGGCACTCAGCAGGTGGCAATGCCCACCCCCCTTCACATGGCTGGGATCAGGAGCCGAGCAAGTGGCAATGCCTGTCCTCTCTTTGCCCACCCAGGATCATGAGCGGAGCAGGTGGCAATGCTCACCTCCCCTCCACCCTGCCAGAAACAGGCATGGAGCAGGTTGCAATGCCTAATCCCCCTTCACCCAGCTGGGATTAAGCGCAAAGCAGAAAATAATGCCTGCCCCCCCCCTTTCACCTGGCTGGGATCAGGAGCAGAGCAGTTGGCAATGCCTGCCCCTCCTTCACCCTGCCAGAATCAGGCATGGACAATTTACCAGCAGTACACACAGTATATCAGTACACACAATCTTCCCACCTTCAGACCTATACATAAAGTCCTTGTGCATTCAATACAATTGATGAACAGTCATTTAACAATGTTCAATATTGCTTTTTGTAAACAGTTCTTGATATAAGGTGCATAAAGTTCAAGGTTGCAATGCCTGCCCCCTTCTCTTGGCTGGGATCAGCCATGGAGGAGGAGGCAATGACCACCTGCCTGTCCTCTTCTTTCTAGATCCGGTTGTATTTTTCCCCACAACTGGCTTTGTTACTAGTGTGAAATAAAAGCAGTAAAGAACATGTGCAAACAATCCAGTACCTGATATATTTATCATTGTAATAACTTAAGCTGTGCAGATACAGCAAATGTATTAAACTTGGATGGATGCAAAGTTTTCTGAACACTTTAAAATTGTAATTTAATTTGTCAGAAAAATTACTTGCCGGTCACATGATATGTATGATTAAACAATCCTGTTGGGGACTTCTGGAATGAAGCAGCGAGGGCTCGGCAGCTGAGTTATGTGCTCTCTGTCATGATCTTTCTGGCTCCTTGGGACTCAAGAATTTGGGCCTCCAAAAACCCCCCACGGAGAGGGGAGGCAGGCTAGAGCAAGGTGGAGGAGCTCAAGGGGACTGGCAACCCCCTGTGAAGCCCCCACACCGGCTCAGAAGGCAAGGACCAAGGGAGAAGCCAAAATGGCTACGAAGCTGCAGAATCCAAAAGTCTGAAAAGTGAAAATAAAGCAGATTCCTGGCAAGACAAAACAAAGACATCTGAAAGACCGAACAAAAGCGAACCTACTAGACTTCCCATGAAGTAAGAAGATTGTTTATGACTTCACGAGGGCTAACCAGCTTGATAAGGAGGAGATTTATTAACCTTCAGCGAGGCGGATGCTTTTATGAATGCTGGGAGGTGGGAGCCAGGCACGGAAGAGTGATTGCAAAAAAGACTCTTCCAGCAGGGAGCTGGAAAGCAATAAATTTCTGGAACTATAAACAATAAGAGCAGAGCTTTCTACCACTTTGATGAGAGTCTTGACAGAACATCTACAAGTAACTTTAAAATGGCTTTTCTGGAAGAAATATTTCCTAAATTGCAAGAAATTGCCAAGCTGACGGATGAGTTATTAAGTAAAGCAGATGAGATACTTGGATTGGAAATGGACAAAGACATTTTGAAAGATACTAAATCAGAAGAAAATTTCAAAGGGACAGACTTATCCGAAAGAAAATTAGAGCAGAATGATGAAAAGCTCAGTCTACAAAATGGAGGAATATACCAGTCCTTCTTTGTGAAAATACAAGGGACAAAGAAGAAAGGGGAGGAGCAACAAAGCAGAGCTGTGAGGAAGAAACCCAGCGTACCGTTTCTGAATGAAGAAAAAAATATGCAACATATATTTAAAAAAAAAATAAAACAGAGAGACCACAGCATGTTTACTGACCCCTTCCAGAATTGGCTAGAAGGTAAGAAAAGTCACCTTTGGCTGAGCACTGGAAAGGAGGACTTGTTCTATCACGTTAGAGGAATTAAGAAGAAGAAAACGAGAATGAAACTCAGATTATGATCCAATAGTACAAGCTTAATACTATGTCCTATGTGTATTTTTCTTTCTAACTTGTTATACTGTTTATGTGCTCTGAAGGGATTAGAGAGTGGGGGATTGATGGGTCTTTGGAGCCTTCTGTCTTTACTATTATTTTTTGAAAGAGAGAAAGAAGGAGAAACATAACGAAATTTAGATTATGACCCAGGGCTTGTTGCCTCTCTATGCTTAATGATGTTTAACATAGATTTATTGGATTATTTATGCCAATAAAGGTCGTTGCTGTGTGTGTGTGTGTGTGTGTGTGTGTGACTTATTGGAAGTTTAGATGTTTTATAACATGTTAGATATTGTATATTCACTGTTAAAGGACTAGAGATAATGTGACAACTGGGTCTTTGGAGTCTTCTTTGATTATTTCTATTTCTTAGATACTCTCCCTAGAGCATAAATTAGTGTTTAAGCCAAAGTCTTTTACATACTTAGCTGGTCTTTCCAGCCTCATTACAATGAAAATCCAAATATATAATTTTAGATGGCTTGGATCAAACGGATGAAAGATTGAGGGAAGACTGGTACAAAAATGTCTTTTTATATTGATATATAGTAATGGTCATTTATCTTTCCACTCATATCCTCTGTCCTTTTCTTATATTCAGTTCCTGGAATGATTAAGGGATTAACACCCTTGGCTAAAATTTAAGGGATTGGAAATGTGACTTAAGATGAAGTATACATAACATATGTCAAGCGGGGAGGCACCCCCTGGCGGCGGCAGCGGGTCTAGGCGGGGCGGCCCCGGCAGGTCCGTGCTGGTGGCCTGGAGTGGTCAGGCGGGTCCCCCACAGCGGCAGAGGCTCCTTCTTGGGCGGCCTCAGACTTGGGTGGCCCTTGTCTGAACCGGCAATCCGGTCAGAACGTGGCTCCACCCTGGCCAGCTGCACCTTAGCCTTTAGGGCAGTCTGGCCAGCGTCAGCGCTGTGCGCACCCACGGGCCGGGTGGCAACACCGACGCCTTCTCTTACACTTCCTCCCTGGCCTGCCTCCAGAGCCTCCTTAAATCCCCTCCCCGCTTCAGCTCCACCCTCTCCCCCAGGTACCCCTGCCCAGCATCAAGCCCAACACCTGGGCCAGGTGTGGCCCCGCCCACTGGGCCCACCTCCCTCTAGCCCATTGGTGGGTTGCTTGCAGGGTTGCCCTGATCTCCCCCAATCCCCTCTGCTTTCCACCCTCCTCCCCCGTGACGGGCAGTGGGCCCAGCCCCTGGCTGGGTGGTCCGGCCCTTCCCCGGGCCATCCTCCAATCCCGGGCGGGCCTGTCCCTCTCCTCACCCCACCACCTCCAGCTGCCATCCTGGCCAGCCAGGCGTGCCTGCGCCGGCGTCTGGCGGCCCGGCGCGGCCTTGCCTCTCCAGCCGTGGCCTCCTCCCTCGCCCAAGCCTCGCCGTTGCAGCTGGGCCACCAGCCGGGCCCGCTGCTGTTTCTCGGCATGGCTGATGCTGCGCCCGCTCGGGGCCTCCATCCGCGGCGTGGCAGCGGGTGGCGGAGCTGCGGAGGCACCGCCGCCGGGGCCCGTGGCTGCTGGCGGAGGCCTGCCCCCGGCCCCCACCTCCAGGTAAGCGGGCCGGGGATCGTCGGAGGGGTGGGGGCATCGGGAGTCCGAGGCCAGTGCGCCGGGCCTCGGATAACATATATAAAAGAAAAAAATGTAAGAAATGAGCTAAGAAATAAATTGGATAAAAAAGCAAAGCAATTAAATAATGATTAGAGAGATTAAAAGGGAAGGTTGAAGGTATAAGGGGCGATAGCTGGGTTATGCAGTGGCTTTCTTAATTTATGGATTGATGGTTATACTGGGGGGGATTTCTTTTTTTTTTTAAGCATTGACTACACAATGAAGGTCTTGTACACGGATCTGTTACTGAAATATTTTTTTTCTTTTTGTAATTCCCTTCCCCATTACAAAAACCTAATAAAAATAATTTACAACAATCCTGTTGGGATTGTTTTCCAACGTCTATGTGTGCCTTCAGACAAGATTATTTAAATCTCTGTATTGTTATGAGTTAATTTCTAGTAAGTATCATTTAACATTGACCATATAGCCCTCATTACAGGGCTTTGGTTTCCCTTGGAGTTTAAACTGGCTTGATTTTCCCCTCAAGTTCATGACTCTTATCAAATCAGTTCAAAAATTCTTAAAGGAGCATATCTTTGCCACAGAATCAATGCAAGAATTGTTCAGCAGCTCCATGCTGTGCCAATCAGAATCTCTTTTTATCTTACCATAGATTCTTCAATGGCTGTGCAAAATCCTTGTGAAGTATCCAGAGGGTACTTACAAATGTGACTGTCTAAATGCTCAAAAGTCAGCTCCAACTACGGCACAGAACCTTATGAACTTGACCCATTATGCTTTATCAAATAGCTCTGATTGTGATTATTTCCAGCATTGAATGTGATAAAGTAAGTAATTTGTATTGGAAATGTGAATTTTGTAGTCTTTATGGCAAAGAACATTTGATTTCCTAACACCATGGAAGTTAAAAAAGGTTTTTTAAAAATTAAAAATAGATTACTTTTTTTAAAGTTTCAACTATAATTACCTTATAATTTCAAAATAACCTGATTTAAAATGAAATGAGATTTTTTTTAAAAAAAAACCTTCATTTATACCCCAGCTTTCTCCTTAATACTAACCCAAAGCAATTTACATCTTTTTCCTCTCCTCAATTTTATACTTCCAACAACTCTGTGAAGTAAGGTTAGGTGGAGAGTGTGTGACTGTCCCAAGATTAGAAATGGGCATGGAACAACAACAACAACAACAAAAATGAACCACGAACTACGGAACTGGATCAGTTACGAACCAGAGGCCGTTTTTGGCTTCCCTGCCCCTCAAATGGCAGCCACAGCAGCCATTTGAAGGGCATGAAAGCCGTTTTCAGCCCCTTCTGTTGCCCTGCAGTCCCCCAGTGCAGCAGAAGAGGCCAAAAATGACCTTCCCACTCCTCCTGGGAGGAGAGAAAGGATGCTGCACTGCCGGATAAGGTAAGTGTGGGGCTGGGGCTGGGGCTGGAGGGTGGGGGCGAAGGGGGGCTGGGGCTTGGGCAGTTTAAAGGGACCTGCTGTTGCAGGGCCCTTAAAGGGGCAGCTTAAACTGCCCCTGTAAATACAACCCAACAAACCAGCATGGAAAGGAGCTTCCATGAAGCCCGGTTCGCGAACCCCAAACCGGCTTGTTTTGTGGGTTTTTTGGAGTCGTATTTAGGTTCGTGCCCATCTCTACCCAAGATCCCCCAGCAAGCTTCCATGGAAGTGAAAGGGTTCCAACTTAGGTCTCTCAGAACTTAGTCCAACACTAACCACTACACAACACAGGTTCTCAACATCATCTAAGGCATTAAACCCACAAACTTATTAATTTTTCTTGTGAAAAAAACCTGTTTGCCAAACAACTTTAACCAAAAAAAAGGGGGACCCACTTCCTCACACAATGGAACCAACCAACAATACAAGGAAGAGTGCTACAATTGGGACACAATGTAAATATTATTGGATTCAACAAAAAGCAGCGTGAAAAGGTCACAACACGCACAATCAAAGGGGTATAATGCAACGTATATCAATAAATATCACTGTTTAAGGAAAAGTCATAAATACAATAGTGAAGACATTAGGCAAACTCCATCTAGGAAGAGGAGCTATGCAACAGATTATCTGAGAGGAAAAGGGAAAAGTCCCAGTAATTCTTCTGCAGGTGTAAAGGAATTGTTGTGAAGCTCTGGGCTGCTGGTGAGTCAGCTCAATTTTCGTCGAAGATAATCGACGGAGGAAAATGCCACAAACACCGGAGGAGGGTGGAAGGCAAGGCTGATAGAGAGGCAATGAGCCAAGCCGGCCTTATCTCTCTTCGCTCGTTTCAGATAATGTTATCTTTCATCAGGCCATAGTCTCTACAAAGTTAGTAATCACAAGCATGTAAACTATCTATTTTGGACCACCAAACAGTCACTCTACCCCAATTATTGCAACGTTACTTACAATATTGCTCACAGTCAAAAGCCAAAAAATTCAGAGGTCCGTTTTTCCGCAGTGGTATTTCAGTTCAAGGGTGATAAGGAAACACCCTTCCAAGACTATATACAGTAATTAGCAGACAGGCTCCAAGTGCTTAAAGTAATATACACCCAATACTTAAACCTGTAACCAACAGGGATTAATTAGTTATTGCACGTACCCATTTCATCAAAACACACACATTGAATTATTAAATACATTTCACAGGTACATAGATACAAATCATCAATACATAAATACATTTTTACAATTTTATTATTTATAACATCTTTTTTTAATTTTTTAAAAAGGAGGTACATTTTTTAAAAGGTTGCTCTGTATATATATTACAAATAAATTTTAAAAGATTGAATAGATTTTAAATAATCAAACGACCTATGAACTCCATTTAAAATCCTATTTTAGGGTGTATGCGTTCCATGGGTTTAATAGTAATGTGACCTGTTGGTAAAAAGTAAAGTGTAATTTACTACCCATATGGGTTTCAAAAGAGCAAAAAGGATAAAAAGGGGGGGTGGAAGGGAGAGAAGCAAAAGTAAAGAAATATATTAATACTTGTGATATTTTTCAAATGAGTCATGGAAGGATAAATTGAGATTCTAAAATTATAAAAAGGCTGAAAACTCTACTTCATTATTAAGGCCATGAGGGATGATAGTCTGGAGCCGAAAAATCCATCTGGCCTCGGCTTGTAAAAGAAACTGATTGGCATGGCCAGGTCTCTGTAAGGTTTCCAAAACTGAGAACCTAAAATTCTTATCAATAGAATGGTGCTTCTGAAAGTGTTGGTAAAGAGGAGTATCTAAGGTCTGAGTTCTAATTCTGGAAGCATGTTCCTGAATTCGTTGGCGAACTGGTCGAGAGGTACATCCCATGTAAAGTAAGGCACAGTTACATTGGAGGAGATATATAACATTCGGAGTGCTGCAAGCAGAGGAATGCTTAGAAAACAAGGGCAAACCAGTGGTCGGGTGTGTGATGAATTTAAGGTCAACACTCAAACTGCACACGCTACAATGACCACAGGTAGGGGTGTGCAAAGGCACACCATTTCGTGTTTCTTCTTTCGGGTTTACCCGAAACAAGAATCTGTTTCAGAAACAGCCGTTTCAGGTTTAGCGTTTCGGGTTTGTTTCGGGTTGTTTCGGGTTTCTTTCGGGTTTTTTCAATGGGAAAATGCCTCCATCTTCCCAGATGCCTGGGGGAGGCATTTTCCCACTGAATCAACCTAAAATTGGTGGGAACCTTCCTCTAACTGCTCTCTCACAACCCCCCAAGTTTCAGACCGATTGGACTTTGGGGGGCCATGTTATGGCCCCGCAAACCAGGTCCCCCTATCCTCGCATAAGAAAGGGAAGGGTGAGCATATTGTTAGCTTGCTGCTGCTCATCTTCTTCTTCATTATTTCCTATGGGGAAAAAATGAAGAGGCAGGCTTCCTTTGCCAGGGGTGGCATTTTGCATGCAAAATGCCCCCCAACCCTCTGGGGCCCTTCTCCCAACCTTCCTCCCACCCCCCACCAAGGCTCAGCCTGCTCCCACTTGGGGGGGCATTTCATGGCCTCCCCAAGTAGGTGCTCTAAGCCCCCAAAGTCCACCCCCTACAGCCCCACACAAACCCAATTCCCCCCAAGCTGCCACACACAACCCACTTCACCGTTTTTGACAGCAATTGTGTTTTTGTGATTCTCTGATGTGAAGTGAGTTGTGTTATTTTTGTGTAGTACACTGCTTTCACGCCCTGTTGTGCCTTCCTACCGTGTAACCTAAAGCAGTTAAAGAAATAAAGTGCTTTTGACAGCAATTTTTTTGGGGTGATTCTTTAATGTGAAGTGAGTTGTGTTATTTTTGTGTAAGATACTGCTGCCATGCCCTTTGGTGTGCCCCCCTGCTGTGTAACCTAAAGCTGTTCAAGAAATAAAGTGTTTTTGACAGGAATTGTGTTTTTGTGATTCTCTGATGTGAAGTCAGTTGTGTTATTTTTGTGAGGTGGAATGCTGGAATGTCCTTTGGTGTGCCCCCGCTGCTGTGTAACCTAAAGCTGTTCAAGAAATAAAGTGTTTTTGACAGGAAATGTGTTTTTGTGATTCTCTGATGTTAAGTGAGTTGTGTTAATTTTTCTGTGTGGGGGACTGCTGGTGTAATGTGTCATAATGCTTTGCCTACTTGTACTTTGAAAGGGAGAAAATAATTTTTTAAAAACTTTATTTTGTGTTGTTCGTGTTTTATTCTTTGTTGTGTGGT
Source organism: Eublepharis macularius (assembly GCF_028583425.1). Taxonomy (NCBI): domain Eukaryota; kingdom Metazoa; phylum Chordata; class Lepidosauria; order Squamata; family Eublepharidae; genus Eublepharis; species Eublepharis macularius. The sequence goes on from NC_072793.1 coordinate 107,929,977, forward strand.
TGGTTCCCATCATAGGGAACAATGGGGCTGGCTGGCCAGCCATCTCTGTAGGTGGTGGGGGAATTTGAGGGAGGGTGTCTGTGGTTCAGGTGCTCTTTCACAGGGACCAGCTGGCACTCAGAAGTGTGCCCACCATTGTGGCACCCCTGGGCTGTGCAGAATTGCCCAGGGAAAGAGAGTTTAGAAGTTCCCAGCATAGGGAACAAAGGGAGAGGGCTGGCCTTTGCCAGCCTGTTCCTGGGGTTATGGGTGTGGGGCTGCTGGGGGTGGATTTGGGTCTGTGAGGGGCTAATGTGGGGATTTGGGTCTGTGTGTGGCAGCTGGGGGGGAATTGGGTTTGTGTGGGGCTGTAGGGGGTGGACTTTGGGGGCTGAGAGCACCTACTTGGGGAGGCCATGAAATGCCCCCCCCAAGTGGGAGCTGGGTGAGCCTTGGTGGGGGGTGGGAGTAGAGGTAGGAGAAGGGCCCCTGAGGGTTAGGGGGCATTTTGCATGCAAAATGCCACCCCTGGCAAGACAAGCCTCCCCCAGCTGTAAGTAGTAGAGAAAAGAGCACCTACTTGGGGAAGCCATGAAATGCCCCCCCAAGTGGGAGCAGGCTGAGCCTTGGTGGGGGGTGGGAGGAAAGGTGGGAGAAGGGCCCCTGAGGGTTGGGGGGCATTTTGCATGCAAATTGCCACCCCTGGCAAGACAAGCCTGCCTCTTCATTTTTCCCCCATAAGAAATAATGAAGAAGATTAGCAGCAGCAAGCTAAAAAGATGCTCACTTTTCCCTTTCTTAGGTGAGGATAGGGGGACCCGGTTCGGTCTGAAACTTGGGGGGTTGTTAGAGAGGAGTTAGAGGAAGGTCCCCACCAATTATGGCTTGATTCAGTTGGAAAATGCCTCCCCCAGGCGTCCGGGAAGACGGAGGCATTTTCCCATTGAAAAACCCGAAACAACCCGAAACAACCCGAAACGTTTCGGAAATCACTGTTTCGGATTACCCGAAACATTTCGGGTTTTCTGAAACGTTTCGGGAAAACCCGAAACAACCCGAAACAGGTTGTTTGGGGTTTTTTTCGGGTATCATATACCCGAATTGCACACCCCTAACCACAGGGGAAGTGACCCCGTGGCAAAGTAGATGTGTTCTCTGGCTCCTTAAAGTCAGAGTGTACTAAAAAATCTTTCAGGTTCCTAATGCGATGGTAGCCAATTTGAGGTGGATAGTCACACCCCGGCACATCTAATAAAATGTGCCAATTTTTTTTATAATGCCTGTAATTGCTCCTGAAAGTGGGGAATAGTCTATAGCCCATGTGATCCTATTTGGGAGGCTGTTATGTCTCTTATAGGATAATAGCTGAGAGAGGGGGGTCAGATCCAATTTCTTTTGAGCGCGTTCAATCATCCAATTGGGGTATCCACGTGCCCTGAAAGCTGCACTCATTCTGTTAACCTCCCTACAATAGTCCTGGTGAAGGGTGGCATTTCTTTTTATTCGTGAAAATTGACCTACAGGGATATTTTTTCTTTAAAACAGGGCGATGGAACGAGGTGTAATCCAAATAAGCTGCCCTGTCAGTAGGTTTATGATACAGTCTCACTCTGAGAGACGTGGCCGTTTGTTTTAAAACGACCACATCCAAAAAGGTAACGTACTGTGAGCTACCCTGATGGGTAAAATGGATGTTCGGATCAAGGTTGTTAAGCCATTCCATAAAGCCCTCTGCCATAGTCAGGCTCTTTAAAATGGAAAAAATGTCATCAATGTACCTCTTTAGACACACAATCTGATTATAAAAAGGGTTAGCTTCTGCATTATAGATAAACTTCTCCTCAAATTTTGCCATGTATAAAATAGCAATGCTGGGAGCCGCCGAACAACCCATGGCAACTCCCTTCACTTGATAGAAAAAATTGGATTTGAATCTAAAGTAGTTTCGTTCCATGACCAGATCTAAAAGGTCCATCAGGAAGCTAGTCGGAGGAAACTTGTGTGGTCTCTGATTCAGCACATCCTCTATGACTAATCTGGCGTCCTGGTGGGGAATAGAGGTATACAAGGATTGTACATCCAGGGTGAGCATGTAAGATCCCCGTGGCACATCCATATTTTCAATGAGGTTAATAAAATCTGTTGTATCTTTTATAAAAGACTTAACCTTCATCACAAAGGGTTCCAATATACCATCAAGGTAAATGGCCAAAGGTTCTAATATCGAATTTGACGCTGAAACAATAGGTCTTCCTGGGGGTGGATGTATATTTTTATGGATCTTGGGCAGACAACAGAAAACGGGAACCCGCGGATCCAAATTAAATAGGTCCCGATGTAAAGATTGGTGAATAAAGTTGCTACCCAGTGCATTGTCAATTACTATCTTTATTATCCTTTTGATTTCCAGTGTTGGATCATAATCGATAGGGCAATGATAGTCCCTGTCGGACAGCTGGCACAACACCTCATTTCTGTAATCTGTTCAATCCATCAGAACTATTCCACCCCCTTTATCAGCAGGTTTGATGACCACACTCCTATCATTCTGTAGGTCTTCTAAAGCACCCTTTTCCTCTTTAGTCATATTGTGCCATTTTACCCGTGATTTATTTTCTAAAAGCCCAACCTCTTTGAGCACCAGTTTCTCAAAGGTTTCTATTTGGATGTCCGAAACATTAGGTGTAAAAGTAGACTGATGTCTCAATTTATTGTGAACAGAGGTCATAGGAGTATGTCCAAAAAAACTTTTTAAATTTTAATTATCTAAAGAGTTTGAACAGGTCAATTCTGGTATTGAGGGCATTATATCTAGGGGAAGGTACATAGCCTAAGCCTTTATTCAGCACACGAAGTTCAACATCAGATAAGCATCTGGAAGATAAATTAAAAACTATGTTTTGTACCTCCCTCTGCGGGAGAGGCGACCTCTCGCCAAAAAAGGTGGGCATCTGTTGACTGCAGAGAAGGTAGGCCATCAATTTTAGTTTGTAACATCGTCATAGAACCAGAGGTGACTTCAAGAAAACAGTGGACATGAAAGGGCTATTTTTTACATCTTGACATGAATATCTTAAAAGAAATAATTCATGAAATAGCAGAAGAAAGCTTTAGATTAAAGGGATAACATCAAAAGAAGGAGAAATACCCAGATGAAATGGAAATAATAAATATATTTTGAACTGTTACATATTACCACCTTTTTTTTGCTTTACTACTTTAGTGATTCCATTTGTGAATATTTGTAATTTTTCTTTATTGTTACAACTGTTGGGATGCTGTCAAATGTAGGGTACGTATTTAAAAGTAAATTAAAAACACAATGCATGTCTAAAGAGTTGTCAGTATGATCAAAGTCACTATGATACCCTCCAGAAAATGATATATTGAAGCAGAGATAGTAATTAAAGAGGAACAATATTTTGAAGCATTCTTGTCATGTACATTTCAGAACAGGAAATAACCACCTTTGAATTTTGGATAGAATCCGTTGCTTATATGCATTTAAAAATCCATTTCATTCACTGAAGTTCTTTTTAAACTAACAGTAGTCCTATTATATACTCTCTCATGCACTAATGCATTAAAGTATTTCGATTAAAAAGTAATTATTATATTGTTTCTTAATATAACTCAATTTAAATTGATACATGAATGTAACACAAATGTTAAAGTTAGATTTCACATCACAAATCCTGTCATGTGCATATTGAACTAAAACTTCTTTTCATGTAAATGAACAAAAGTAGAGTAAAAATGAGATTACCAAGGTGATAAGTCAGGTATAGTATTTATTATTGTTCAAATTATGGATATTTAGACTCCACTAACCAAACATCTTGGACTTACCATTTCAAGGATAAACACAGTTGTGCCTATTAACTATCAGCCCTTTCTTCAGGCATGTTCCAGACACTTGCAATGCAAGTCCTATAAACCATGGACTTAAAAGAGTGTAGCTCTGCTTACGTTGGCATTGCAAGTCTTGTAATAAGTTATTTTACTTATACATTTCATTCTGAGTAAGCCCAATTGAACAGACTTTCTTAGTAATGTGTGTATACAAAGACAATCGGACCTTTACACATTAGTCCCCATTGCTGACTCCCTATCTCTCCTCCCATGACTTAACTACGGTGATCCATTGATCCATGCAATGGTACCTCCAGGTTGGCCTACTGCAACTTGCTCTGTGCAGGGCTACCCTTGGACCTGATCTGAAAACTGCAACTGGTCCAGAAAGCAGAGGCATGTGTCCTTACAGGGACACATCTGCCCTATGGTATGCCAGCTGCATTAGCTTCCAGTTGAATTCTCGGCCCTGGCACCAGCCTGGTGGAACTCCCTCCCAGTGGAGACCTGAGGCCTGCACGATTTGTCACAGTTCTGCAGGGCCTTTAAAAGGGAGATGTTCTGCCGGGCTTATGGCTGAGGCTTTGTTAATTGTCCCCCACCCCTGACTGCCCATACTCTGCATCTTATGGTTCTTGTCTTATGTCCGCATCTTATGGCTCTGTTACAGCCTTTAAGTGAGTATTGATGCCTTTATTTAGTGGTTTGTTCTTGTACGTTCATTGGTGTTTTAACCTTTATATTCAAATGTTGCTGTGACGTGCCCTGAGCCTATTTGCGGGGAGGGTGGGATATAAATGTAATGCACTAAACTAAACTAAACAAACAGCAGGTCTACTCAAAGGTATGTCCTGTTTTATTCAGTGGGACTTAATCCCATGAAAGTGTTTTTAAGACTGCAGAACTATTGAAATCTGGAGCAGTAGAAAAAGGCATTTTGATTGAATGACTGGATGTCTCATATGGTGAATGAATTATACTTACTTTATATCTTTCTATTTTCTCCTCCTACTGCAACCTGCAATACAACGGAGGCAGGATTATTAGGGTGAATGGTTCACTGCACACCCCTCCTGTATACATCACAGTTGGGTCTGACAGCCTGCTCCTTCATCAATCTCAGTATTATACTGTCTTTACAGAATAAAGCAGACAAATCCCTTCCTACAAATACTAATATGCAGTTTTTTCTTTTTAAAAATGTTTTGGGGCAAGGAAGGCTCTTCTTGGGGGTGGGGGGAGCCCCAGGGAGAAGTAAGAAAAGATGGGCAAGCCTCATCAATAGATTTCTAGAATAATAAATAATAATAACAACATTCAATTTATATGCCACCCTTCAGGACAACTTAATGCCCACTCAGAGCAGTTTACAAAGTATGTTATTATTATTCCCACAACAATCCCCCTGTGAGGTGGGTGGGCTGAGAGAGCTCCAGAGAGCTGTGACTGACCCAAGGTCACCCAGCTGGCTTCAAGTGGAGGAATGGGGAATCCATTGACCATGCAGAGATTAGGAGGCCTTTGAAGTAGTCAATGAGCTTGTGCATGGGCCAGATGTTTGGGCTTGATCGGGCTTTGGCTAACAGGACTTCTTCTCTTGCTGTTTTTATTTCCTGCACCTCCTTTCAGTTTGGACAAGAATTCTTGCAACTATATTTTAGGGAGGAAAGAATAAGTGTGGGTGTTGTTTTGTGGTTCAGTGGAACTGGGAACATTTCCTGGTGGCTCATGATGTTCTACTCACTAAGCCTTTGTAACACTCTAATATTGATTTGTTATGTTTAGGTTTATCAGTGCATTAAAACTTCTGCTTGTTTTCATATTTATACTATCTTACCCTATTGTATTGTTTACTGAATGTGCCAGCCTATGTTTGTATTTACTTATACTATGCAATCTGCATTGAGTCTCAGTGAGACAGGGGGACTATAAATAACAATTTTTTTTAAAATGCAGAGTAAAACTCTCTATATAAAACATCACCTTAGAAAATATATGGTTTGTTTACATTTTTTATTTATTCTGCAAAGTAATAGTAAAGGATATATCTGTCTTACTAGCCTAGGGTTACCAGGTCTCCCCCATCTAAGTCCATGCCTTATAAGAGTGTTATTGTTGCTATAGTGGGAAACTTCCTGTCAGCAACCCCCCCCCCCCCCACACACACACACACTGCCTTCTGTTGCTTATTTAAGCAACCATACAAGTCCGGGAATACATATATTTTTTAGAAGCAATAAATAGGTATAAAAAATTTTTATATTTGTGCAAAATACCAAGTGCAAAGTGCAAGTGAATATTCAATAAATATGAAAGTTATAAATATAAACAATTAAATAAATCTATTCATCTAAAGTCTGTCCGAGTCCTGTATTCATTTCTCATCAGTTCATGTCTCAATGAGTTCCACAGGCATGAGAATGGAGAACATTAAGGTGACTTCCAATCCAAAGGTGGATAAAAGTGGGCGTGCCGACGGGCTTATGCGTGCATATTAAACATTCCCATTTCGTATCTTGTACTTCATCCAGGGCACGAATTACTTGGATAATCACCAAGGACACAGTTCTCTTATGTTCTTCCACAAGCCATATACAGTGGAGTTTTCAAACGAACAGATTTATTTAATTGTTTGTATTTATAACTTTCATATTTATTGAATATTCACTTGCACTTTGCACTTGGTATTTTGCACAAATATAATTTTTTTTTATACCTATTTATTGCTTCTAAAAATATATATGTATTCCCGGACTTGTATGGTTGCTTAGCTTGACTATCTGGGGTTTCCCATTGTGCTGCTTCTGTTGCTTATTTGGCTGGTGGGGGGAATAAAGGGGAAAATTTCATGACATCATAATACTCTAGGATTCAGTGGGAAGTTTGTGGTTTTAGCCATTTAGTTCTTCAAAAGTATGAACTATCACTTTGAATTGTGCCTGGAAACAAATGGGCGGCCAGTGCAGCTCTTTCAGCACTATGGTAATACAGTCCCCATATCCTGCCCTTGACAGTAGCCTGGTTGCAGCATTTTCAATAACCTTAAGTTTTCAGACCATTTTTAATACAGGAACCTAACCTTGACGTAATCAGAACATGACCAGATCACACTTTGCAAGAAACAACCATAGATGGTATATCATCCACAGTTGATAGAAGGCACTACATGCCACAGAGGAGATCTGGGCCTCCAACTGTAGGCCTGGATTCAGCAGCATCTCCAAACTATGAACCTGCTCTTTCAGGCGGAGTGCAACCCCATCCAGGACATACTGACTCCTCAGGTCCTCGAACAACACTTCTAAAAGTTCTTGTTCAAGTCATGTCAAAGTGTCCAACATGGTGTCCAACAGGGCGTCAAACACACTTTAGGCTCAGGAACGGTCCGAGCCAGGCAGGAGAAAGAATGAATAATTGGACATACTAAATTCCAATCTCACTTCTTTTTAAAGCCTAAATGCAACAAGATAGAGCAAAGAGTGTCACTGTCAATCCACAACCCCATGAAAACTAATGAATAGCTCAGCTCCTATACCTTCTTCTGCTTTACTACTGTTCATCTGTTGTGGAGGCAGCCCTCCACTGCAGAGCACATTTCTTTCTCACTAGATACTTTTCAGCTCCTTGGTCTTGCACATATAGAAGTGCCTAGCAGTAGATGTCTGCCTCCAGATGGCTGATTAGCATTTAAACTGAGATTCCATGATGGGGAGGCATCTAAACATACAATACAACAATTCCTGAAAAGGTGTGACTGGCCTCTCTTGATGTGATGGACAGGATTCCAACAAAGGAAATGCTACACAGGTACAAACTGATAAGAATCAGATTTTTTGCTAACTATTCTGGCTCCCAAAATAGAGTTCAGGATGCTTTAAAATGACATAACTGTGTAAACAGGCCATTTTATCAGGTTTATTATACCAACTCTTGTGGTATACTCAAATGACAGCTTTTTTTTAGCATGGAATTTACATGACACGTATAAACATTTATCATTTTAACAACTAGTAATGACAGAGAAATACACTGAAATGGACATTTAATCAAACTAAATGATTGATAATGGAACACAGACCTTTTTACTGGCTTGGATCAAAGCATGTAAAATTGCAACATGATTACACGCCTGGTTTTCATTATCTCTTGATGGAGGTTTCTCAATTCCATTTGAAATTATTTGATGCTATCAGGGTTCTTTCCCGATGATATGGTATTAGTAATAGCACATTTTTCCTTTTATTATAAAAGTAAAACTTCAATTCCAGCCTCAATATTTACACTGCAAACTTATAGACTATTACTCCAGTCTAAACCCATTAAAATCAGTGGGCTTAAAATGGGGTAGTTCTGCATAGGATTGCACTGTAATAGCTACATTGCTTCATTGTTTTACTGTACTGAAGAACTATCACTATCAGTTGTCAATTTTTAGTAGAAGATTAATTTCCATGTAATTGGTGGTGGAAAGTGCAGTCAAGTCTTAGGTGACTTATAACAACAACATTTGATTTATGTACCACCCTTTGGGACAACTTAATGCCCACTTAGAGCAGTTTACAAAGTATGTTATTGTTATCCCCACAAACAATCACCCTCTGAGGTGGACAGGGCTGAGAGCTCTGAAAGAGCTGTGACTTACTCAAGGTCACCCAGCTAGCTTCAAGTGGAGGAGTGGGGAATCAAACTCCAGCTCGATTTTTCAAGGCAAAAGACCAACAGAAGTGGCTTGCCATTGCCTGACTCTGCAAACCTGGTTTTCTTTGGAGGTCTCCCATCCAATTCCTAACCAAGGCCAACCCTGCTTATCTTTTGAGATCTGATAAGATCAGGCTTGCCAGGGCTATCCAGGTCAGATCAGGGCCATATCTAGGGTTGCCGGTGTTCAGGGCAACCCAAGCCCAGTTCCTCGTGCGCACGCGCAGCACACACACACACACTCCCGGCGCTGCATGATGATGTCACTTCCATGATGTCATCATGCAGGGCGGAGCGTGCTGCCCACACAGCAAGCTGGGTGCCCCGCGCATCACGGAGTTGGCAGAGGCAGGGCGGGGGGCTGGTAAGCCACCAGCGCCATTTGTCTGCCCCGCAGGACAGGGGGTGGCCGGCTTGCCATGCACCCCCTGTCCTGCGGGGCAGGCAAAAGGCAGCGCAGGGGGGCTGGGAGGCCACTTGTGCTGCTGTCTGCATGCTCCCAGCAGCTGGCAGCTACACCTGGCGCTGCCTCCCTGGCAGCACCAGGGGTAGACTATCCCCCCTGCCCCCCCTCGATCCAGCCCTGGGTCAGATTCTGTGTAATTAAAATTCTGCTTCTTTTCAGGCTATGAAAAATCTAATTCGAGCAATGTCTCTGATGTAATTATTTTCCTATATTGATATATCTCCTTTTTAGAAAAAAAAAGAACAGTTTAAAGAATGGCTATTTTAATATATATATTAAACATAAACTCCGACAGCTGTTTAATGAAAGTCTCTTATCTTGATGAGAATGCATGAAGCTTGCCTCATACTGAGATAGGCCATTGGTCTACCAAGGTCAGGATTGTCAATTCTACTGTGACTGACACGGTCCACATGTCACCTGCCAACTCAGCCTACATTAAATGCAGATAGTTTATCCCATCCATTCGACCATAGTAGATGCACCATGCCTAATTTTGTAGCACAAGCTGCACCATAGAAAGGGAACCCGGGGTAAAACATGATCCCAAGACTCTCCTCCTGCACACACACACCTCAAATAGATATCATACCATAATTAATTACATGAAATATAGATAGTTCAGTATGAAATGTTTAATGATAAAATTAATCAATAACTATAAATGCATAGGTAAATGGGCTTCCTATTTCACCCTGAAAGCTACTGACTTGGAGGGAAAAATTGTAAAGCTGGCTGAACACAGCCTTGTTTGTTCATTGATGTTAGGCAGTATGGGTCTGTATGTTGGGAATTCATGGGCTTGTGGGGCCCAAGGCAGTTCACCCCCTTTGCTCCCTGATCTCTAAGCCCTGGTCAAAAGAATAAACATAACAACACCAACATTCAATTTATATACCGCCCGTCAGGACAACTTAATGCCCACTCAGAGCGGTTTACAAAGTATGTTATCATTATCCCCACAACAAGACACCCTGTGAGGTGGGTGGGGCTGAGAGAGTTCCTAGAAGCTGTGACTGACCCAAGGTCACCCAGCTGGCTTCTAGCAGAGGAGTGGGGAATCAAACCCGGATCTCCAGATTAGAGTCCTGCTACTCTTAACCACTACATCAAAGTGGCATATTATCAAATTTGGGGCAACACATATTTAGCGTCACTTATCTCAGGCAGCTCACAATGCTGTTATTCAGTAATTTCTCAGCAAGCTCTCCAGGAGTACAAAATCATCAATGTCTTGTGAAATTTCTGAGTGATGTGTAAGAATGAAGACAAGTTCTCAGCAAATTTCAGAAATGTTAAAATTCAATATGATAAGGACTGGGTAAATAAATGCTCCTGTACAGATCTATAGTATAGCTGCATTTGGACTGTGTGTGTGATTTTGATTGCTCTAATTCAGAAGGAGTATTGCAGAGCAGGAAAATATGTGAAGAAGGGGAACCCAAATAATCAAAGAATTGGAACATTTTCCCTTCAAGGAAAGGCCAAGTATAGGAGTTATCAGTATAAAAATAAAGTGATTTGTGTGGAGGGGACATGATATAAATTCATAAAATTCTGAACCGAGTTTGGGAAATGATGATGGACAGAATTTTTTAAAGAGCAGCCTGCGTTGTTGAAGTTAACAACCAGACTGTGACACTGAGAGATCTCTGTCTTTTGGTGCTACACCTCTGAAGATGCCAGTCACAGCTGCTGGTGAAACGTCAGGAACTACAATGCCAAGACCACGGCTATACAGCCCGGAAAACACAGACATTAGTTTTCATACGATGTTTGAGTTGTATCTGGATGTCTGGGAGGTGTCAGAGATAGAGAGAAAATTTGTGTGAGGGGCCATAGAGACTCTTTAGCAGTCCTGCATCAAAAAAAGGAACTTCTGGAAATTCACAAATCAGAGTGGTGATTTCCAGTTTTGGAGCACTGAGAACTGATGGTTTTATATGGGTAGTCATTTTTGTGTGCAGAAGAACAGCAGGATCTGAGTTCAGTGGCACCTTAGAGACCAACAAGATTTTGAACACCTTATTAGTATTTAAGGTGCCACTGGACTCAAATCCTGGGAGCTGATGCAAACTAATCTATGATCTTCCATGCATCATTTTCCCTGAGCACTCCCCAAATGTGACATAAAGCAATAATTACACAATTGCACAATTGCACAGACACAATTGCATGGGGGTCACCTAATTTGTTTATTTAAATATTTAAATGGCTGATCTGCATCGTCACTTATTCAACTATAAGCTGACTATTTTGAAGGCAGTCTGCACTAGGAAATCCCCTTGGGCACCTGCTGGGCTAATCCACCCTGACTCCAAACTGCATGAAATGGACTCCAATGTTTTGAAATTGATCGATGTTTATTATGGATTTCTTACTTGCTCTCAAAAGAGGCTGGTGAAGAAGCAGTGCGAAACAGGATGTCTTGAATGCTGGCGCACTCATTACCAACTCTCCAGGAACTTTACCTCCTGTCAGTTGGGATCTCTTGCCCATGACAGTTTGTTGCCTGTAAAGTACAAAAAAACAATTGATGGATCACTATAGACTTTTCTATGTAACTGATTATTTGTGTGAAGCATTGGTTCTGCCCTCAGATAATTGTGGAATGGTGATTTATAATTGAATACCTCCATGATAAAAGCATTACATTGTATGAATAATTGCTAATACTATTTCGGTATTTGATTAAGATTGTTATTGGTGATAAAGGATTGGTTTAGATAGTCTCCTTGGACTCAGTTCCCTTCTGTTTTGTTATTTATTGGGGACTATTCCCCTCTTGCTGGTATTTTAATGGTGATTTCATCCACCGTGTATATCTTTGCCTGCACAGCACTCCTACGCTGAGAGGTGCCCAGCTTCACTCCCTCTCCTGATGGGCCACAAGGCACCTACCAGGTTCAAGAGATGCTGCTTGGCACCAAAAGTGCTCCTTCACCACTCCACCCAGCTGCACAGCATGTGACAGCCTATTCTGGATCTGGACACCCCCGCCCCCATCACTATAATGCTTCATGGTGTTTGCTGATTAAGCCTACCTATCCTGAGCAACCTTTAAAAAAAAAACAGGTCTATTTAAATAACACCCATCACCAAAGACATCATGGAGCAGGTTAAAAAAAAAGGGTCACACCACCACCAATTAGGTGACCCCAATTCCTATTCAGCCCCGACTGATGACCAGCTAATCCCATATTTGATCGCAGTGGCAAAAGCCTGCTGAGTGGAGGGTACAGCAAAATAAGTAGCCTCCTGCTGCCTTCCCTGATTGGTGGACCCTCTATTTACCCCCACCAATCAAGCCTCATGCCACATTTAAATTAATGTGAGCTGAGGCAAAATAGCCCATGGCCTTAAAGCCATGAACCTTACATCTCTGAAGTTGCACCATTCATATAAACTGTTCAATGTAGGACTAGTTGAAATAACGTTTGAACCAGAAAGTTAGATAATTGAACATTGCAAGAAGGATAATAAATGGCAGATAAAAACTGGTAAAGGGGCAAAATGGTCAAACTGAGTTTTAAAAAAATATTCAGTGGAGATGTTTTCCTAAATGAATTTATTTATGTATATGTTCCATAAGAACTGCAGGCAAGTAAAATTAGGCATGACACATCTTTGAAAAGACTAAACTTAGCCTTTTGATAAAAACTCAGTCTTTCAAACGCATGCAGTTTTAAAAACAAGATGAAGTTATTATGAAGGAGTGCCTTCTTGAGACAGAAATCTTACAGCTGAATGTTCCATTTAATAAAGTTAATTTTCATGCACTCTTTACTTTGCTTTTAACCCATGCCCTCTCATGCAAATTGGAGCCCTCAAACCTGAAATCAGTACATCACTTAATTACACTAACAATTCCATTTGTGTCTAATGTGTTAGTAACTAGCATAGGCTGGCAAAGTCTGAAGACAGCATAAAACAACAACAAAATATAGCATCTTGGCCCTCATTTATCACTGCTGTATACTCATATGATGTAAATTTTGGATTCTGATATGCTAGACATCATCCAGAGAGATTGATAGACAAATAAGGTATAGCCTGTGAAATTACTGCATGCAATTTCTCCTTCAAAAGATGACGAGTGCGTGTTTTACATGAATAACAGGGCTTGAGGCCCTTATTTACGAAGAAACAAGTCTGTACTTCACAATTTTGTTAGCATCATATGCTAATTTGGTAATAATATTACTTCTTATGTCTTGTTGCTTTGCTTTGTGACAACCTTGCTTTGTGGCAGGTTTAGAAATGCTACAGAACTATGATGCAATAATCACAGACTGCTTTTGGTTCTGCTTCACTGCTACTTGACATATTACCGTGGCTGCTTTCACACACACACACTGCATAACACACCATTTTCAATACACTGTGCAAATAGATTTTACTGTGTGAAATAGGAATATTCACTTGCCAATGATAGTTAAAGTACATTCATAGTGTATTGAAAGTATGTTATTCAATGTGTATATGAAAGCAGGTGTTTGCCAGATGGTGGTCCTCTGCCTGGAGTTACCAGCTAGGAGGCCGGGCTTGGTGGCAGTGACACCAGCCTCCCCTCAGTCCTTCCTGATGTTGGCAGAAAATCCAGTCACCTATCCAGTGCCTCTGGCTTTGTTGGGATGGCACTGTCTTAAAAGTTTAAAATTCACTCCTATGGGAAAAGATATTCATATCAGAGTCAAAGGATCTAATACTTCAGTTACATCTGTACTAATAGGGAGGACAAGCAATGGTAACTCAGAGCCAAACTACAAGTGACGCCTGACACAGGTTGGACACATGTCAGCTTCCCTCAAGTTTTGATGGGAAATGTAGGCATCCTGGTCTTGCAGCTGTAATGGAGAGCCAAGCTGTAAAACCAGGATGCCTACATTTCCCATCAAAACTTGAGGGAAGCTGACACGTGTCCAACGTGTATAAGGCGTCACCTCTAGCTTGGCCCTCACCTCAAAGAATGGCATTACAACACAGGGAAGAAAATATTCACAATAAAAGTGTATCAGATATATCTGAAGAGTGGACCAATGCTAATGCTAAAATTGGGCAGGGGCGAGGGGAGTGTTCTGATAATGGCCAGCTAACAATATTACCTCAGATTCACGCGTAGAGGGAGGAAACGAACAGGCAAAAAACAAAGAGTTGTGAATAGTTGCTCAGTAAGACAGGTCTTTTCTGTACATAACAGGAGAATCTGTCTTTCAAAGCAAGCAGAATATATTGATGCCTCCAGAACTCTGCCATGAAATTTTGCACATGAAATTTTGATCTACCTGTGTCAACTTCAGATATGTTAGCATGAATGCAGAATGCATAGTCAAAAGAACAGCATTTTGAATGTGAGTTGTCAAGCGTTGCTTAGCAACACTGTACAAGGATACCACATAAATCATGGCCTAAACATCAAGTCAATACTGTTCACAGAAAATCTTGAAATAGGTCACCTGATGTGGCAGAATGGGGGGGGGATTACCGTTTTTGTGCCAGTCAGCCATTCAAGAGTAGATATTCTTTGATGGATTGCAAGACCTTTTGAGCAATAACTCTGTTGCATGATACACAGAATGCAGCATCATGCACATGGTCCATAGAAATCAAAATAAATGCAGTAGTTGATTATATAATTCAAATCAATTATATGAGTGGGTTTGAAATACATTTCATCTTTATCCTAATATTTGCTTTCTAGGATTTTCAAATTACAGTTTCTCTTTCTGCTGGATTTTTTTTCTGCTTGGTTTTTTTCCCCTCCAGTGTTGCTGGTACTTGTAAGCTTTTTGTTTGCAAAGCAAAACTAATTAATAATTCCAAAAATATTACACACTTGCCTTAGTAAAAAGAATAATCAATAGCATTATTCGTTAGGTCCAGACTAAATTTTGAGCTGATGGGAAGGATGGGGTAATTAATTGTTATTAACTCCTCTTCCTGTTGCAGACCCCCCAGTTTGCTCCTCGTATGACCTCTGCTCCCCAAGAGCAGCATTTCAAGGAGATCAATGAGCTGCACCAGTAGAAGCCTCATGGCCCAGCTCGATTTTGAAGTCATAGAGTTGACCACCTGCACCACGGCCTGGTTGTCGCACCAAAAGTGGACAACACGGCTGGACAACTCTCCCCCCCATAGATGCACTGCCACAAGAATTGGAAAAAATTCCAGAAATGTCAAGTCCCTAACCAAATCTGTCCCTTGCCATTCAGGGGGCCACAATCCTGCGCACCAATGTCTTTGGAAATAAACTCCGAAGCCCAGCAAGCCAGATGCATCTGACATAACCTGCAACTCAGCCTCAAGCAGCAGGTCATCCCTCCAAAAGGTGACTCCATTAAATCCATCAGGGAAAGAAGACTAAACTTCCAAATCCTCCTGAATTACCCTGGTGACAATGCGGTGATGAGGAGCCCGAAAGGAAGACATAGCGTCACAGAGACACCGCAGAAAGGCCCTACCCAGGGCAATTGCCTTACAAGCGAAATTCAGGTGTCCTACAAGCTGTTGGAGCTCCAATAAGGACACCTTTCACTTTGGACCTAAACTCCAACAACCTAACCTTAAGATCAGCAACCTTATCTAGGGGAAGACGAAAACATTGATGGACTGTATCGAGCTCTATACCCAAAAACAGCAATACCTGAGAGGGCCCCTTCATTTTCTCGTGCGCCAATGGAACACCAAGCTTCCCCACGAGGGCAATGAACATATTCAACAGTCACGAGCACTGCCCAGACCCCGCTGCCCCCACGAACAAAAAATCATCTAAATAATGCACGGAATCACGATTACGTGACCTGTGCTGCAATTCTCACTCCAAAAAGGAGCTGAAGCGTTCGAATGCCGCACAAGAAATGGAACAGCCCATGGGAAGAGCCCGGTCCATGTAATACTTCCCTTCAAAGGAAAACCCCAACAGCTCAAAGTTGTCAGGGTGGATGGGGAGAAGGCAAAGTGCAGACTTAATGTCGCAGTTCGCCATCTCAGCCCTCACCCCACAATTTTGTACAACTCTGACCGCCTGGTCAAACGATGTATACCTGACTGAGCATAGGTGCTCAGGGATGGCATCATTCACCGACTCCCCTTTGGGAAAGGAGAGGTGGTGAATCAGGCGGAATTCCCCAGCCACCTTTTTGGGCACTACCCCCAAGGGGGACACCCTCAAATTAGGGACAGGGGGAGCGTCAAAAGGGCCAAGAACCTGGCCCTCAGCACACTCCTTGGCTATCTTATTCCTGACAACATCTTCCACCCCCATAATGGAACACAAATTTTGAGACATAAAAGGAGAACAAGGTCCCTGAACTGGGATCCTAAAACCAAAACTGAAACCTTGCAAAAGAAAAAGAGCATCTTGATCCTGGCTGGCTGAAGGCATGGAGTGGGAATTGCCACCTGCTCCACACTTGATCCTGGCCACATGAAGGGGGATGGGCATTGACACCTGCTCTGTGCTGAACCCAGCCGGGATATGTAAAAGCAGGATATTTATTTAATGCTGTTGCTGTGTTGTGCTGCTTGGAGCGCCCTTCTGCTTGAGTGACAGCCCACCACCACAACAGTCGATAGTTTAGAGGAAAGACTGTGTTCTGTGTGATTTTGGTGCCTTAAGTGCAAAAAAGGTGCCCCAGAGCCTTGCCCCTCCAGAAAAGAACAGTGTGCGTCTGTGCATGTGCAACCAACCCTCACCTTGCACATGCAGTGGGGCCAAAACACACGATAATGAAAAAAACCAAACAGATTAGATCCAAATAGGCAACATCTCACCTGAAACCAACCAATAATGGAATAGAAACCTTGGATTCAAAAACATAATGAAAATGTTCTCAGTGCACAGCCCTATGCAGTACCTAAACTATATTATGCTAAACTATATTATGCAATATGCATAGAGAAGAAAGTGACATGTGCCTGATCCTTCACCAGATGGCTTACAGCCTTGGCCAATAAGTGTCTGAACAGCAGACAATATTACTGGTTTCCTGTGGGTCCTGGGGGGATAAAACTGCTCCATTCACACATGGGTCCCAGACAGAGGATTGTTTCCAATCACTTTTTCTGCTGGTAAAAGACAAAGGAAGGGCCACCAAAAAGGCTGTGCCACCAGAGATTGTGGAACTCAGAATCACAAAAGCCACATGAACTGGATAGTTCATTGAGGGACAGGAGTTCAATGAGATGGAGCAGAAAGGCTGGTAGGATACACCGTGGGCATGGGCAGCAAAGAAGCAAGTTCCACTGACTTTCACTGCAGTTTTGTGTCCTCCCACTTTGCCCATTGACAAATCAAGCCCCCCCCTCTTAATTCCTGTTTTGAAGAAAGAATTGATGACACAAAGAATTTCAATCACAGTCTGACACATTAGGCTCATGAGATTTCAGCAGCTGACCTGGGCTGAATCCACATTACCTACGCACGTCCCAGTGTTGCACTAAATGTTTGCTAAACACCCGGAAGTATAGCGTCTTTCAAGCGCGATTTCTGGATCATGCTAGAAATACGCTATACTTCCGGGTGTTTAGCGAACATTTAGTGCAACACCGGGACGCGCGGAGGTAAGGTGGATTCAGCCCTGGACAGTCTCATTCAGTGGCATGCATGTAACCTTTTAAGTAACCGGTCCCTTTGGAGCCCACCCTTTTCCTGTCTTTTTTGCTTTTGTAGGATGAAACAGCTTTGATTGCAAAATTAGGCCTTTTGATTTAAAGAAAGAACTTGATGAGCTAGCATTTTAGCATTTTTGTTGAAAGACTTTCTGACTGGGCAGTAATGATAGCAGCATTCTTCTCCTCCATCAACAGCTGCATTACTTCCAGTTTGCTGGTAGAATTATGGCAGAACCCAGCAGTGTATGCATACAGAAATAATGATTTTTTTAAAAAGTTATATTTATTAAGCACTCTGCTAGGCAATTATGATCAATAAAGCTTGTTGCCTGTCATTTTTTACCACCCACAAGTCCACAAAGGTCCATGACACCAGACACACAGCATCCAAGTGAAACCAAGTGTCAGCAATCATGACTTTATTTAGGAGTCACAGTTTCCTAGGGTGGTGGCACAGTTGTATATCTATGTAACTCAGCAGGAAGAGGCAGAAGAGTTCTAAACTAGCTGTTCTTAACCATTAATTGAGTACTGCCAGCCAAATATCATTGAGCATGCTCTTCCAAACCATAAGTAAAAAAATTAAGACAAGAAATGGTACTCCAGCCAAGACAACTTTATATAACTTTATAAATAACTTTAATATTATGATATGTATATATGATACACAGATCTCAGGCATCCATTCAATGAGACCCTTGTTTCTGATTACCATCAGCCAATTCTTTAATGTTAAGTTTTATTTCTCTTTGCTGTGGGCTGTGGGGGGGGGGATTTTGGAATTGAGATTTTAGCTTCAGTGCAGGATGAGCAATATAAAATGAGTCTCATCTGCCAGCTGTCAGAAGAAGGTGCTACCTATGATGATGCAATAAAAACTTTAAAGAAAGCCTGAACAATTCATAAATGTAGCTTACTATCTAAAATGCCATATTGTTGTCCCTCTATGAGGCTTCAAATGCCTTTCTAAGTTCAGCTTCTCAGCCTCTCCAGCAACAAAGAGGCCTTTCTAATGTATTTGGAGAGGCTAACCCATAGAATGGGGACTATAGAACCTTGGATAACTGCTATAGAGGACCATGAGATGTCTTCCCACCTGTCCCAAAATTATTTCTTCCACCCCTTTGTCTAGGCATACCAGATCCCAAACCATCATGAAGGAGGAACACGGGGCGTGGCTTCGCAGCAAAAGCAAATGGCCGCCTAAAGCTGAGCTCTGTCTCACCCTGAGCCCTTTAAACAACCTAACAACTGTAAAATGAATGCTATGAACAAACAAACAACAGAAAAGAAGAAAGCAAACAGTAAGGCTGCTAAAAAGCTTCAAGATTTTTTCCTGGTCTCCCAAACACCAGCAGCAGAAATCAGAGCTGAAAAAGACACACTCAAAATGGCTGCCGAGGAAAGCAGAGTAAGTAACTCTTCATCAGACTTAAGCTTACCAGCCTTACTTCAAGCTATGGAGTCTAATATCCTTCAAAAATTTCCAATTTAACAGAGCAAATTGCAGAAATTAAAATAGACATTAACAAAGCAGTGCTAAAAGCTGAAAATGCAATGGATCTTAGCATTGCCTTGCAAAGAGATGTGCAAGACTTAAAAAAAGAGAATGACCACATGCAAAATAGAATTCAAACCCTTGAACGTGCAAACCGTCAGCAGAACTTAAAATTTAGAGGGATTGAAGAATCTGAAATAATAAATGCAGATTTAATCTCTTTCCTCTCTAACTGGCTAGCCACATGCCTTCAATTAGAAGAGGGCATCAGCCCTCTAATTTCCAAAGCGTATCGCCTTGGCTACTACCCTAATCATCCCAAAAGGAGAAGTCCCAGGGATGTTGTAGCAACATTTGTCGATTGGAGAACAAGAAAAAAAATCTTGGAGGTGGCAAGATCACAAAACACCTTTACATACAAAGGAGCTTCTATCCTGGTGTTAACTGATCTGCCAAAGGACATTTTAAATAAAAGAAAGGAACTTAAACCAGTAATGGAGGCCTTAAGGAAAGCTAAAATCAACTATAGATGGATAAACTTTACTAAACTCCAAGTAAAACAACAAGGAGAGACCTACACAGCAGAAGACCAAGAGATTGGATTATGCCTGTTACAGAGCATTAACCTGGAACTGCCTATGGAGTTAGACAACATATCTAACAAAAGAAAGAGATCATATCCTTCAACTCCACAAAAAGGAAGCAAGATACCGATTAGGCACAACTGAAGTCTCAAACTCTGCATTAGAAATAATAGAATAATTCCAATGACTGAAACAAATGCCATTCATAGCATCAAAATATCAACAAAGGGTTCGGGGGGGCAGATTATAAAATACAGTAATTTAATTAGCTTCCAAATTAGAATTACCCAGATATTCTGGAATTTTCCAGTAATTCAGGAGAGAAGTTTATCTCTTGAATTATAGAGGGTTATATAGGATAAGTTTCAGTTTCTTCCATTTTTTTTTTCATTTTTTTTTTAATTTTATTTTTTTCCCCTTTTGGCTTATTAATCGAATTCAAGTTAAACAGAAATTTATAGATAATAGGGATTGTTATTGTTCCTATATTATAGAGTGTTACTATTTTATATCAAATAATTAGTTATAAACAAAGTTTAGAGTTATAGAAGAGTTTTACTGTTATTAGAAAGTTATATTACTTCTTCAAGTTTATATTGTTACGTTACAGATATTAGAAGTATTACTGTTTATAATACACAGTTAAGTATAATCAAAATATAAAGTTATAACAAGTGCTGTATTGTCATCAGAAAATTGTCTTATCGTTCAGATTTTATATACTAAATAGCATTACTGTTACCAAATAAGTTGTTTAAAAGCTATTTCTTTAACACAAAAAATAATTTATTTCTAAGAAATTGGAGGGAGAAGTTACAATATGTGTTCTGAACTAAAAGTAATTTCTTATAATGTTCGAGGCTTGGGGAATCCAATTAAGAGAAAACGCATACTTACACATATAGCTAAACCTAAACCAGATATCACTCTACTTCAAGAAACACACATTCGTGCTGGTAATCCTTTAACACTGAAAGACAGATGGATTCAGACACAATACCATGCATATGGCACTTCTAAAGCACGTGGGGTTGCAATTATAGTATCCAAAAATACTCCTTTTTTTCATAAAGCTACAAAAGTTGATCCTCTGGGTAGATATATATTTGTAAAAGGAACTGTAGGCAATCACCTTCTTACGGTGGCATCCATCTATGCACCTAACCAAAGGCAAATAACCTTTATAGAAGAACTATTAATTAATCTAGAAAAATTTCAGGAAGGCGAACTGATTGTGGGTGGAGACTTTAATTTCATAATGAATCACAAATTAGATAGGTCAGACTATAAAAAATCCAATAAGAAATGTCACAATACTAAATTGGCAACATTGATTAAAAATCACAATCTGATTGATGTATGGAGACAAACTCATGCTACAGAAAAAGACTTTACTTACTACTCACCTAGACATCACATTTACACCAGAATTGACCTTATTTTAATTTCAGAAAAATTAATTAATCAGGTAAACTCAACCGAAATTGGTAACATAATCCATTCAGATCATGCTTGGACTACTTGCACCATTTCATTTAAGTCAGAAACAAAAACTGAAAAACACTGGACATTTAGTAAATCACCACTGTACCGTTCAAATCATGTTAAGGAAATTGAGAATATCATCATACAATACATGAAAGAAAATACAACACCAGAAACAAAACCACATATTTTTTGGGACGCTTTAAAAGCTGTCACTAGAGGACATCTAATAGCATTAACATCACGAATTCACAAGGATAAGAAAGCTCAAAAACAAGAAATTACAGGGAAAATTAAACACTTGGAATTCCTACATAAACAGAATGGTAGTAAAAAAGTATACCAGAAACTAATAAATGAACGCAAACTTTTAGAAACCATAGAATCAGATAATATTCAAAAAAATCTCATATATTTAAAACAGAAACATTGGTTCAATACACCAAAGACTTTACGTATTCTCTCTTGGAGAATAAAAGAAAAGAAGGTAGCAAAATTAATCAGGGTAATCCAAGACAAAAAAGGACAAATATACACTAAATCAAAAGACATAATTAATATCTTCAGAGATTACTATAATCAACTATATACATAAAAAAAAACAAAAATAGAAAACATATCCCATTTTTTGCAATCACTTAAAAATCTTAAAAAATTAGAAAAAGCACATCAGTCAAAACTGGAGAATCCAATCACCACACAAGAAATTGCAGCAGTCATACAAAAATCAAAAAACAACAAAACATCAGGACCTGACGGATTTCCTGCAGAATTTTATAAAAAATTTGCCCCACTTCTGTTACAACCCCTTACTGAAACTTGTAACATGTTACTAACATCAGGAATACAGCCTCCTTCATGGTCGACTGCTTCTATTATAGTAATTCCGAAGCAAGGCAAAGATCATAAAACCCCAGCCTCATTTCGCCCAATTTCTCTCTTAAATCAAGATTACAAGATATTTACTTCAGTTATAGCCGAACGTCTTAATTCATTTATCACTCACTATATACACGAGGACCAAAACGGCTTCATGCCCGGCAGGGATTTAACACACAATATTTATAAAACTTTAAATTTAATGTCTATATGCAAAAATCAACATACTGAAGCTCTATTCTTATCATTAGATATCGAAAAAGCCTTCGATTCCTTAGAAATATGTTATTTAGATGAAACACTATACCATATGGGCTTTGGAGAAAATTTCCGACGTATAATAAAGACAATCTATTCACAACCCACAGCGCATGTCAAAATAAATGGAAACACTTCAGACAAAATCTATCTACATAGAGGAACAAGACAAGGCTGCCCTTTGTCACCTGCTTTATTTGCAATTGCCTTAGAACCACTGACAATAGCAATCAGGAAGAACACCCAAATTCAAGGAATCGTAGTTAACTCTAAAACATATAAACTCAGTGCTTTTGCAGATGATATGCTGCTATACCTCACAAACCCAATCCTATTGCTTCAACACTTATCAAATCTTTTAAGTTTATTTGGTCAAATTTCAGGATTAGAAGTAAACTACACCAAGTCGAACATACTTCCTTTAAACACAACAACTACAACTCAATTGAATATTAAACACATATATAAATTCCAGTGGGAACCAAAAAAACTACCATATCTGGGTATAATCCTACCATCTGACCTCAACCAGTTACTAAAGTTAAATCACATAGATAAAATGGCTAAAATAAGAGCAGAATTAAGTGACTGGAATAAAAAACAATTATCATGGTATGATAGATACCATCTAATTAAATCATTTGCACTTCCCAAGTTGATTTTTCTCTTTCGAACAATTCCAATATTAATCCCACCAAAACTTTTAAAACAATGGCAAACCTTCTTCAATAAATTTTTGTGGCAAGATAAACATCCAAGAATTGCATTTACAACACTAAGATTAAAAAACACACAAGGAGGCTTTAATTTCCCAGATATTGATCTCTATCAAAAAGCTGCACGATTAACAGTGCAATCCTAAGCAGAGTTACACCAGTCTAAGCCCATTCATTTCAATGGCCTTAGACTGGAGTAACTCTTCTTAGGATTGCACTGTAAAAGATGTAATTTCTATAATACAGAAGGAAGATCATATGGATTGGATCAACCTTTTACAAAACACACAACAAAATGAATCCATTCAGGATCTTCTATGGAATAAACAACACGTCCGCCCAACAAACTCTAAACAAAACATCTTTTTTACAGCTATCCTAAAAGTATGAGATGCTTATAGAAATAAAATCACCCCCAAATATTCCAGGTTCTCTTCTTTTCTTTTTCAGGATTGGTTTCCACCGGGTCTCTCACCCGCATTCACTAAAAAATGGAACCAAAACAACATAACATGGCTAACTGAT
Organism: Eublepharis macularius; assembly: GCF_028583425.1. NCBI lineage: Eukaryota > Metazoa > Chordata > Lepidosauria > Squamata > Eublepharidae > Eublepharis > Eublepharis macularius. The sequence goes on from NC_072793.1 coordinate 107,953,530, forward strand.
ATTGCCTCCCGAGAAGGCTTACTAGATAAACCAGAATTGGAGCAAAAAATTAATAGTAATATATCATGGTTTATTTATCTTCAATTAAAGAATCTAGCCTCTTCTATAAACTTAAAGGACATTATGAAACAACCAAAGACTGCATTTGAACAAATTATAGATAGGAAAGGCCTTTCAAATAAAGGAGTAATCTTCAAAATTTATAATATTTTGCTACAAAACCTTAAACTTAAAACCTTAACATATCAGTCAAAATGGCACCAAGACTGTGACAAAATATTATCAAAAGAACAATGGGAAATATTATGGTCCTCTAAAATATTTAATTCATCAACAATTAATATTAAACTACAGTCCTATAAGATATTAACAAGATGGTATCTTACACCCAAAAAATTAGCAGCTATTTACTCTCACAGTTCATCTTTATGTTGGAAAAGATGTGGGGATACAGGATCATATATACATTGCTGGTGGAAATGTCATTACATAGAAAAATTCTGGAATACAATCTTGCACCAAATCTTTTTGTTAACTGGCTACAAAATACCAAAGAAACCTGAGCTGATATTTCTGAATCAATGGGATGATATAGAGATCCCACCAATTCGACGAGACCTTATCAATGTCTTCTTAATGGCAGCAAAAAATTTAATTGCTTTAAAATGGAAATCACATACTGTACTAACAATTACCAGTTGGTATTCTAAAATATGGGACCATTTTTTATTTGAAAAAATCAATGATGGAATCTATCAAGCTGAAAATTTCCCCCAAACAACAAATTTTATGGAAAAATGGTTCCCTTTTTTTGAATACATTTCTAAAGAAAATCTATATCCTCCCAATAAAATATACCAAACAATCCTGAATCTATAATCCAAAATATATCAGATCATTCAACTTGAATTTGTCTTTTCATGTTTTACCCTTCTCTGTTATGTAGTTTTTAACAATTTACCCATGTTGTATTTCATATTGTAAACAGTTTTGTTAATAATTGAAATAAAAATATATATATTAAAAAAAATGAAGGAGGAACACAAGAACACTTGGTAGAATTCTAGCCCAGCACGGAAGAAGATAAAATGTGTTCTCCAAAATGATGTGGTGTGATTACACAACTTTCAACAGTTGTGCAGTTAAATTTGAGCAGGTAAAGCTTTCTCCTATCTGAAACATTCCAACAAAACAATTTAAGATACAAAATCTTTGTATTCCTTTGAATCTATCTAATCTCTGAAGTTGTGGGTGTTGATTAAGAAAGATTAAGATTACCCACTTGCCAATGGGTAAAACCACAACAGGAATCCGAGATGCTAAAGAACCTGTACTGATCCCAGCCAAGCTCCCTTTCACTTTAGTTTTCTCTTTGACTTGAATCCACTGTCATAGGGTGGAAATTACTTGATCCTTTGCTTGCTAGATTTCCTGCACTCTGCATATATGTTTGCCTGACAAAAGTAAATTGTCAGTGCAATCCTAAGAACACTTTCTTAGGAATAAGCCACCTTGAATAAACCTGAGTAGGATTCTGAAGTAGACCTGCTTAGGATTGCTCTCTGTATCTATACCCAGGCTTTAAGATCTGAAGTGTTGACCAGTCAGTGTGTACAGAATGTATTGCCTCTATGGAGCTAAGTCTAGAAAAGCTGTCTTTTCTGTAGGTGTTAAATAACATTTTGCATACACAGATAAGATAAGCAGTCTTGTAACCTTTTGGTGGAAAGAGAGAGACATTATGAGCTGGCTTTGCAAGGTAATTATAAAACCTTTAAAGTGTTGGGGAAGACTTCCATCCTGAGTCAGAATATGTCTCTAATTCCCCTAGCTGCATTAAGTATGAAGAAAATGGCCAGAGATATATAGGTGGTGAGGGAAGTGGGGAGAGGGTGCAGGGAGTGAGTGCCAATCAGTTATAAAAAGTCATGAAAGAGGTGAAATTCCCAATCCAGGCTGGGTGTGACCCCCTCCCCTCCATAGCAGAATCTGAATGGAATGTCTGAAGGCAATGGTTATCTGGTAATGAGATAACCATCCAGTGTGTCTATTCAATCCAAGTCTGACTGGATCAAATTTACATATGCATTCCAATTCAGCAGCTCCCTTTTGGATTTTGTTTTTGAAATGTTTCTGTTGAACTATGGTGACCTTGAAGTGTTGAAGTGCCATTTTTAATGGCAATATCCAGAAACCAGTACGAGAACACTTCAGTCTACCAGGACATTCCATCAAGGACTTAAAGGGGAAACAGAGGGGAATGAGAAAATTGGCTTGCTTGTCCTCCTAAAATCATATTTTATCATGGAAAGAAAGAATTGGGTCAGCTGACTTTTCTAAGTAGTTCCACTTCTGCAATTCCTGACACTCACTCACACACACATAAGTATGAAATGGAAATTAAAAAAATTAAATTAATTTTTTTTTAAAAAATGCACGTGCTCCTGGCTGGTGTGATGACGTCACTGTTAATTGCCCCAAGCAGCTGAATCACCCCACTGCAGGGTATGATTCAGCCCAAAACGGGCCTGCTGCAGCCTGAAATGGGGGGTGCGCTGCACTGCTGGGGGCGTGCTGCACTGCCTGGGGGTGCACAATGCCTCCCAGGGGGATTCCCTGGAGAGTACATCCCCCTGCTGGCCAGGCAAGTGGGAGTGGGGGTGGGAAGGTAGGTGTAGGGGATCCCCCACCCCAGCGGGGGAATGGCATCCCTATCCCACCAGGGGGGTACCTGGGAACCCTAGTTGCTAGAGAAACAGAAAAGCTATGAATCTTCCTAAGGTGCATGCCTCGTGCTAGGGATGAAAGTAAATGTAGCTCTTTTGGATGATGCTAATTGTGAATGTGGCTCTCAACCTGCAGAGAGAGTATCACTGTACCTCTGTTCTAAAGGCAGTATTCAAGACATTTTGTACTATTCTGCATAGAGTACAATATGTGTATAGGCATATATCATGCATAATTGTGTGTGTTTGTATTTATGTTATTGGGTAATCATTCAACTGATACTGCTGGTTTTTGAAAATAACAGTTTTTCAAGTAGCATATCTTATCTTTCATAACTGAACAGAGGGAAATTTGTTCATCTCAGTCACTTGACCATGAATTGAAAAAGAAGTTGCAGCTTTATTATGAATTCAGGTGAAGAAATCAGTATTTCTCTTATCAGTTCACTTGGCAGCTACTGCTAAACTGAGTTGTTCATAGAGACACACCGACACTATAGGACTGGATTTTGTTTTTATTCCTTTTTTTGTAACAAAGTTTTGAAAAGTATGGTATTTTGCAGTTTCTAGAAGTGCCTTTATGTCAATTAGCCAAGGTGTAGCTGAGGTGAAAAGAAAGGGATTGCTCTGTGAAAATTAGCCTGTGAAGCAAAATGAGAAACTATCCTATAATTTATGACTGTTATAACTTTGCTTAGGAATTACTGTTCAGAGGTCCTCCACTACATTTGCCAGATGTTATGGTAGAACTAAAGGTGAGACAGCAGATGGGAATTGCAAGCCCTATTCTTTTTTTCCCCATAGTCCCCGTGTGAATTGTTTGTAGAAGAACCAGAGATCTTTGTGGTTGTGCTTTAAAATAGTGGATTAAAGAGGAGAAATAATTAATTTAGTTGTTTGTTTCTCCTTCATCTACCCTAATCCAAGAATGGGTAACTAATAGACTTGTCCATGAGAATTCTTTCATTTATTTCATTTTTTATCATTCCAAAAGAGATTGTTTAGTTATTGGGTTGTTTTGTATGGTTCTGCTTTGTTATTTTTTTCATTATTGTTGTTTCATTATCATAATTCTATTTCATTATTATTTCTCATTGGTTTCAATGAAAGACCACCATCTCCTTTTCTCAGGTCTTCATCTCCAAACTGTACAAAACTCAGAGGAATTGTAGTACTTCTTTAGGACAACTGCTCTGCCAAATTTCAGACAGATAGAATACCCCTCCCCTTTTGAGGGGCAGTGAAGCACCCACGTTTAACATTAAAGTCCCTGGGAAAATTGATAGGAAATATTCCAAACAGTAATACAGACAGCACTATGTAGTAGCACCTTATGGAAGATTATTGTGATTTCAAGGAGTGAGTGGTGTGCCACTGTTCATCCATATTGTGCCCAGTTGCAGACCAGGCCTGAGCATTCCTTTTTGACAATGTAAAGTGTTTTTCTCTTAAAGAACTTATTTTTCACTCAAATGTCCATTTATCTTCTATATTATTACATGTAGGAGTGAGGTATTAAAACTAGGCCCCTGGTACAAGCGGGTAAGTAATACTCTTCAATTAACATACTGCTTACACAGCTGAACCTCAGCACAGGCTGAACTGCAGAGCAGTGCCACGTGAACCAGCCAGAACCAGGGGTCTGCCTGTTGTCATCTCCAGGAGTTCCTGACTAGAGATGGGCACGAACAGAAAAAAAACAACAAACATGGTGTTTGTTGTTCATTGCCATCCATGAACAACAAACATTGAGGAACATGTCCTGTTCATGAACATGTTCGTTGTTCATTGTTCGTTGTTCATGGGGGCCAGCAGGCTCTCCTCCAGCCATCAAGATCCCTACCACACCACTCCCAGAAACCCTACCTGAGCAGGCAGCACGAAATGTACCAATAATAAATAATAGCTTGGCCCAGAGCCTGGCAGCAGCCCTGGAACTTGAAGAGGTAGATCCCTATCCCACCACACACAAAGAAAATTCAAGCTCCAATGCACACTCCCTGTCTCTCTCTCAAAATGCCAACAGCAACCGTCTCTCACTGTCTGCAAAACCAGAGCTGGGAGCCCCCCTCTTCCCTGCTCTTTGCTTCCTTGTAACAAATTTGGAGCTTCACACTTGAAAGGAAGACTTTCCTATCAAGCTAAATTGGGCTTAGATTGGGGTTTCCAGGGCAACAGCAGGAGTTCAGACAGAGTTCAGGCAGTCCCTGCCTCCGTTGCCAAGAGAATTGATTGCAGGTGCCAGATTATCTGGCTTGACGAACAGCAATGAACGAGGCTTGCAACGACCACCTGTTCATTTAGAATGGGGCCTCATGAACAGCTTGTTCACAAACAGCAGATTGGGATGTTTGTTCCTTTTTTTAGTTCATATTGCTGTTCATGCCCATCTCTATTCCTGACAGCAGGATAGGGTTGAAAGCACAATCTGTTTTGTATTATTTCTATGTTTTTTGCAATAGGTTGCTATTCAACAAAATGCCAAAATCCAAACCAGCATAACTGAGGAAGTGTTCTATACTTCAAGACATTTAAGACCAAGCTCCTCTTTAAAAGTTAGTTCTATCATCCCATCTTCCTCTGTTCTCCTTGAACCACAAGTAGTTGTAGTAAATATATGCAGACTTCCTTCAAAAGAGATTGCATTACCTGATAGTGTTTCATACAAAATTGACCAAGATTGACTCGAATTTCGTAACTAATCTTTCCTGGAATGTGACGAGGTGGGCTTCCTATCAGATTCTTCCAGAAGTGCAACAGCTGCTGAATAGAGCAGATATTGTTCTCCTCCAGGAAACTTGAGTGACTGGTGAAATCTGTTCTACAGGATACACAGGGTTTTCTGTTGAGGCCCAACTTACCCCCAAAGTGGGCTGCCCAAGGAGGGGCTTGCATGCTTGATCTTAGACAGACATAAAGGTGATAGATTAAAGCAGTTAGATTCTTTGTCCTCAGCTTTGCCAGTTCTGATGCATTTAAATGATGTCAAGCTGCTAATTATTACTGTTTATTTCCCTCCTTCTTCTGCAAGCGGGAAATTGAGATGCATGTGGAGCTTCTTATCTGAGCAATTGAGTAATCTGTTTTCTAAGTATCCTGAGGCCTTTCTAATTATAGCAGGAGATTTTAATGCTCACATTGGAGCAGACTATCAGTACTTGCTTTTAGACATTGGAAGGCTGGAGGATGACTATACTTACGAGTCCTTATTTCTTTTAAATGATAGGGACTGTAAGATAAGCAAAGCTGGCTTGCTTATCTTACCCTTTGTAGTACATAATGAACTGATTATTTTGAATGGCAGGAAAGGCATAAATGCACGTGGTGATTACACCTTTATTTCCCCAAATGGATGTAATTTAATTTATTACTTTTTAGTTTCTCTTAATCGGGTGGTTGGAAGACTGTGGGTTGAACCTTTTTTTACAAGTGATCATTTACAACTTATCTTGATATTATCAATTAATCCCTAGAAAGCAAGTCTGTTCAAATTGACTTCAGACTAGGAAACCTTTTCTAGAATACCAAGAAAATGGTCTCTTCAGTGTGGAATGGAAGTTGATATTTTATCTTCACATCTTTTTAAGAGGCTGATTTTGGAAATAATTGATTAGAAATAATTAATTAATTAATTGCTTTGAAATCATTGAGTGATTCTGCACACATCGGATAATGCACTTCCAATCCTCTTTATAGATCATTTGGAACGGATTTTTTTGTGTGCGGAACAAAAAATCCACCTCAAATGATTGATAAAGTGCATTGAAAGTGCATTATCCAACGTGTACGGAATTAGCCATTCAGAGATCTTCTAGAGGCTTTTAAACCACTGTTTGAAGGATCTGTGCACCCTTCCCAATTTAAAGGGAAGCACGCCTAGTATGACTGGGCAGAAATTTGGGCAGAAATTTTAGGTTCTCTGGAAACAATGGGCATTTAAGATTTTTTTTCAGCTTAAAAGAAAATATAGAGTTTAATAAAAATTTTAAAACAGCAATATACTCAAAAAGAATGGGATCTTCTCATTGACACCTCTAGGAGAAAAGACTACAAAACAAATTTGGTCGCTGTTCTCTAAAGCAAGTCATCTCTAAAGCAAGTCCACAATGGAGAGCTCTATTTCTTCTCAGAAGTGGGTCCAATACTTATTTTTATTTTTTATTTATGTTATTTATAGTCCGCCTTTCTCACTGAGACTCAAGGCGGATTACACAGTATGAGATTAGTGCAATCAGTATCAAGTACATTTCAATACAGTATCAAGGACATTTCGATAAACAATGCCATAGGGTAAATAGATACAAGTTTAAAAGACATAGTATTAGCAAGAATCCAATACAGAGTAGGAAAAATACTGAAACAGAACAATCAATTCTAGGACTAACATTAGACAACATGGAGCACAGGTGGTACATAGGAGTACATATTTAAAGCAACAGATAATATGTAAGGCAATATAGTGATGAACTCTATGGTCCCTAACTCATTAGTGAAGCATCTGAGACCCCATCCCTACAATACAGCCCACCCATCTGAGTAAAAAGCATTTTTGAATAGTTCAGTTTTGCATCGTTTGTGGAAAGCCAGGAGAGTAGGAGCTCTCCTGAGTTCCTCAGGCAGGTCATTCCACAGGATAGGGGCCACCACAGAGAAAGCCCATGTACAGACTGCTGTTGACTTCACCCGTGTGCAGCCTGGCACCTGCAGAAAACCCTGTTCAGATGAGCAAAACTGCCATGGAGGAACGTAGGGAGGGAGGTGGTCCTGTTGGTATGAGGAATATGGATTTGAAGAAAGGGATTTTATATACCACTCCTGTGCCTTTCAGTATTCTGTGCCTTTCAGTATTACATGCCTTGCACTTTTTCTATGCTCAGGAGCCAATGTAGTATTTGTAATGCAACCTATAAGAATATGACACTTGAAACAAGAAGACCAAAGAAGGATGTACGCTGAAACTCTGTAAGAATTGAGGACTAAATATACTGCTTGTAGAGATGCACCTATAAAAATATTACACATATGTTATATTATCCTATAGGATTCCAATAGGAATCAATACAAGAGAGCCTTTTGTAGAAACTGATTTATGCAGCAAGCTGGGTCGGCCACCTGTGGCATTATCTCCCTCAAGGCTGCAAAAAGGGAGAGAGTGCAGAAATGGGGGAACATTCCTTTCTGCCCACGGACCTCAGTTATCTGAAGGCCCCAAGGCTGCCAAAATGAGACTCCGTGGCGCCGTAGAAAGTAACAGTAGCAAAAGGGAAGTGGGCAAAGCGGCAGAAGATGTCCTTCCAAGGAGAACAACAAACAAACAGCTATAATTGTCTAGGTATGAAATTTCAATCTAATCTAGATCTAGATTTTAAGGCCTTAAGATCATCCAAAGGAATTCAGCACTTTTTCTTCTCCAGAAGAGGACAACATATTCCCTCTGCTATTATGCTCTTTGAAGCAAAAGTAGTTACCCAGCTTCTCTATGCTGTTCCTCTCTGGGCTGATTTAGTGGATGAGCATCTTCAAGCTGTTCTGCATAGATTTCTAAGAAAGCTGCTCTCCTTATTGTGTATCAGGGATTGCTATTAGAGCTGAGCTCAGGATTCATTCACTGGAGGCAAAAGTTTGGGGCTTAATTTTTAGTTAACAATTAAAATTTCTTTTGGCCCTACCCAAGGACAGCCTTTTAAGTTTGTTACTAAGGAACTCATATGTGAATTCTTGGTTTGGGTATGTAGATGCTAAACTTTGGAGGCTGGGATTGGGGAACACTTTTGTGTCAACTATGTCTTTTTCTACAGCTTGCTCTTTGGTTAAAAAAAAAAAAAGATTGTTCCAGTGGGAACTAAATAGCACTGTTCTTCATGCCCGTTGTGTGTGCTCACCTGCTTTTGGGGGGGTTACATATTCAAATTCTTGTCGTCTGTATATGGATTTCATAACCATCTCAGTTTATAGAAGAGCTTTCTTTCTAGCCAAATTCAATGTATTACCTACTGCTGTTATGAGTGGATGCTGTTCTAAAAAGCCTTATTCCAAGCATTTATGTGGCTGTGGAACTGGTTCTATTGAAACTAGAGATTGGCATGAACAGCAATACGAAAAAAAGCCACGAACAGCCCAATCCGCTGTTCACGAACAAGCTGTTCATGAGGCTCTGTTCCTGGCAAACATGTGTTCCTTCCAAGCCCTATTTGTGGCATTTGTCAGCTGTTCATAAAGCCAGACAGTGTGGTGCCTTTCAATCAATTCCCCTGGCAACATAGAGCCGAAACAGACGAGACGAGTTCCCTCAATTCAACCTAGGTTGAATTGCCTCAAGGTTTGACGGGAAATGTAGGCATTTCTCCTTCCCGTCGCTCAGAGGAGGAGGGGGGAGGAGGAGGGCTCCTCTCCCCTGGCCGCTGCCGTTCCCAAGCGCAAGGGACTCGAGGAGCCTGGAAAGTGGCGGGGGGATGCTCTTAGGCTGGAGCGCGGCGGCAGCGGCGCTCTTGCTGCAGTCGCCCCCCACCCACCCCGCCCCAGCCTCTTCCTCTCGTCCTCCTTCCTCTCGGCTTCCTTCTCCAGCAGCAAGAGAGGCGGCGGTGGCAGCAAGCAGCAGCAGCAAGAGCACCGCCGCCACCGCACCCCAGCCTAAGAGCATCCCCCCGCCACTTTCCAGGCTCCTCGAGTCCCTCACACTTGGGAATGGCGGCGGCCGGGCAAGAGGAGCCCTCCTCCTCCCCCCTCCTCCTCTGAGTGATGGGAAGGAGAAATGCCTACATTTCCTGTCAAACCTTGAGGCAATTCAACCCAGGTTGAATTGAGGGAACTCGTCTCGTCTGTTTCGGCTCATAGGCATGGACTGTCTGAACTCTGTCTGAACTCCTTCTGGCTTTCCTTCTGGCTTGTGACCCCTCAAAGTAGCTTCCAGTAGACAGTCCAGTTTTTGCCACTGTGAAAAAAAATGACAGGAAAGGGAGGGACCCATGGATCATGCCTTTCTCGGCATGCAATCTCTCTGAAACTTGGTGGGTCTTCAGAGGACAGCGAGGACTATGTCCCCTGCAAATTTGGTGGGTATCAGACATTGGGAAGGTCAGTTTGTAACCCCTCAAAGTAGCTTCCAGCAGACAGTCCAGTTTTTGCCACTGTAAACAGAAAATGACATGAAAGGGGGAGACCCATGGATCACGCCTTTCCCAGGGTGGAATCTCTCTGAAACTTGGGGGGAGGGTCTTCAGGGGACAGTGAAGACTATATCCCCTGAACATTTGGTGGGTATTGGACATTGGAAAGGTCCGTTTGTAACCCCTCAAAGTAGCTTCCAGCAGACAGTCTAGTTTTTGCCCCTGTGAAGAGAAAATGACATGAAAGGGGGAGACCCATGGACTCTCCTTTCCCCGGCTCAAGTTCAACTAAGTCCCAAGGGGGCCAATCTGGCTTCCACGAACCTCCAGCTACGAACATGTTTGTGAACATGTCATGTCCGTCAATGTTCGTGAATCCCTGTTTGTGGATGGCAATGAACAACGAACATCATGTTCATTTTTTCCCTCTGTTTGTGCCCATCTCTAATTGAAACTATGGAGCATGTCAAAGATATAAGCAATTAAGAACACAGTTGATTGATCCATTAGTTCCTGATTTAAACATGATGTAGCAAAAAAAAAGCTCCAATTTTTGCTTGGTGGTTTTGATCCAGCCATTACAGCCGCAGTAGAGAAATTTATTTTGGGTTTGCTTGAATTTAAAAGACATGAGGAGAATTTAAAGAATGATTAAATAATAATAATAATAATATGTTTATTGCTTTTCCGGCCGAAGCCATAAGCCATACAAACACCAACAAAATATGAACTGTACACTTGAACATACCCAATTCACATAGACATAACTCATCATTATCACTTTAAACTATCTAAACTCATGAAAATCTTGTTTCTTTATCACCGTGGCTAAAAAGGAAGCCACTATAGCAGAGGTTTGATTGTCAGGAAAGTTATCAGACAATAACACTGAGATTGCCCAAGGAAGGGAGGGAAGCTTTTCTTTTAACATAATAGGAATAATAAATCTCTCTCTTTCCTTACTCCACTTAGGGCAGAAAACTATTATATGATCCAAGGTCTCTAACTTTCCTTGTCCACAGTCACAAACTCGTTCAGAATAAGGGAGTCCAGAGAAATGACCAGAAAGCACTTTAGAGGGGAAGGAGTTAAGTCTAGCCAATGTGAAGGCTCTGCGTTGAGCTGGAATCTTTAAAGAATAGCAATAAGATGGAATAGCCTCGGGGTGAAAGTCCCAGGGATAAGCCCGAACATGTACGTCTGGCTGTCTGGAGAGTACTGCTGTAATCGAGATCCTTTAGTTTTAATTTTATAACTCTTAGGGCCTCATTTGTCTGTAAAGATGTTATATCAATATCCAGAAATTTTAGTTTCTGGTTAATTAAATTAGTTCGGCTACTCTTATAGGTATCCTGCGAGATCAAATGTGCAGAATAATTAAATAAACAAATAATAGAAAATAAAATATTTTAAAGGAAGGGGAAAAGTTCTGTTTTGCAATGCAGTGTGGTTAGCTCATAGGTTGAACTGCAGAGCAATGCTATGCACAAACCAGCCAGAACCAGGGGGCCACCCGTTGTCATCTCCAGGGGTTCCCCACAGCAGTATAGGGACACAAGCATCTGTTCTGTATCTTTTCTCTGGTTTTTTTTTCATTTATTCATTTCTTTCCAGTAAAATACTGGAGGCATTTAATAAATCTGTTTTGCTTATTGTTTTCAAATCCAAAAGAACTATTTGCCCCTTGGCAACTGAACTTGAAGAGTAGTAGCACAAAGAAGAGGCAGATTGACAAAGCAAGGACATTGGGTGGCACAAGGAGGGTAAGGCAGCAAAAGGAGGACCTTGAGGTAGATTTGCTTGGATGGAGGATAAGGTTTAGAAAACAGTATGTAAGCCGAGAGAGTGCAGACTGCAAGGGAAATTCTAGCACAGAAGGGCAGTCATTTGGAGGAGAGAGGAGGCAAAATCTCACCCCGTATCCTTCAGAACTGAAATACCTTGATTGCAGTTAATAAATCCCAGAGCCTCTTCCCCCCTTCTCCTAAGCAACACTTGATCTCTATAAGCCCTTATTAGGAAAATATTGTCTACCTCATAAAAGTGAAACCAAAAAAGGTAGAGACTGCAATAATGAAAGAAAATAATAATAAAAGAAAAACATTGGGTTTTTTTCATAATAGGTTGTTTAGATGAGGAATTAATTTTGATTTCATATTATGATCATTACAAAACATGGCATTTTCATAATTATTATAATTAATAATGAATGAAACAGACAACTCTAGTCATTAACATGGTTTCATGTCTGTTCCTACAGCTGTAATAAGCACATGGAAAAGGGTGAACTATTCAAATGCTGTCTGCAGGGGGGCACTGAAAATAATTCTTTCTTTGAATGGTGCCTGCTTGGTTCTCTTTGTCCCCACATTACATGTGCCTTTACTATGCTGACCTCAAGCAGACTTCCTTTGGTGATCTACTGACTAAGGGCAAAAGAAGACAAGATGTCAGGAGATGAGCAGCAAGCATCCTGACAGATGATATTTCAGCTAAAAAAAATCTGATTATAACAGCAGTAGGAGGGAGGATGTTTAATGCTTTCTCATTGAGACATTTGTTCCCAGTCCTCATCATTTTCCAAGCTACATTCCTAACTGTGTGTGTTATGTGCCATCAACTGACTTCCAACTTATGGCATCCCTGTGAATTAATGACCTCCAAAAATGCCCTATCATTAACAGCCTTACTGAGGTCTTGCAAACTGAAGTCCTTGGCTTTTATTGAATCAATCTCAACTGTATGAGGAAATCCCCATATCTCCACCTCCAACCAATGGACAGCACTTGAATTGGAATGGAAGTTATTTGCAAAGTATAAAGTCTACCAATACGCTGAATTCTCATGTGTTCAACATCTTAATGTTAAGGAAATAATGAGAGGCCATCTCTACTACTTATTAAGGAAATGAAACAGTTCCTTGCTGTCAGAGCACTTAGAAAACCGTATGTCTTATACAGTATCTGAAACCATATCCTGGGTGTGCTCTCTTCTGTGACAGAACAGCAAATGTGAAGTTCCTCTGTGTTGGCCTTGAGTCATCACAGTCTTCTGTAGCACATGCAGAAGTGAATATATTTGTCGATTGTTGAGATATTAAAGTTTACAGTCTCAGCTATGCAAAGTGACAATGTATTTAGCATGCAAATCGAAGCTTTAAATTGAAAATTGAGAATGCAGAAGAAATCCACAATTCTTTTTTTGTACTATATCTGTACTTTGTCTTTAAATGTTCTGTAGTAAGGGTCAAGCTAGACATTAAATGGAGTTCCATCTTACTTTCTTCTGTAGATTTTTTAGAAAACAAAAGCAGCCTCAGGTGGCTGCCAGATGGGGATTAAGGCGAGATGGCCAGGGAGAAGACCATCTCAGCTGATGAAGTCTATTTCTCAGTTTCATTTCTCTTGTGCCATATGAGGATCATACCTTTGACTGGCCTATTTTACTGGTTTGTTGTAAAGATTACTAATATAATATGGGTTGTTGATTACCATTTTGTGGACCTGCCTAAAGAGATAACAGGTTTCAATGAGTTAGAGTTCTGGGACCCTTCTCTTAGGAGCAGATGTACATATGAAGCCAGGCAAGGATCAAGTCTAAAGCAGCCTGTGTATAGACATAAAATCCAAAAAGACAAACTGAATCCAAATGGGGAGATGAGCTAGGTGATGTCTTCAACCAAAAGGAGGGAGAAAGATGTTTCAGAGAATGCAGCCAAGAGTCCCACCATTTGTAGTTCATGGCTTCCTTAAAATAGAGATGAGGAGTCGATGCAATATTATATGCTGCTGGGTTCAAATGAGATTTTCATTTACCCCAAAGATTTCTGAGATTTCTGGGATAAGAAGCATACATGGAGTCTTTCTCTTTGAAAACATAAATGCCAGCATTTCATCAGTACTGAGGAACAAGTTAGGAACTAGAGCATTATAAAGCACACTGGATGGAGATTAGCCTCAAGTGTTAGCTGACTGGAGTTCTACATTCTTACAGCCTTTCACGATAAAGGTTCAGTGGCTATGCAAATTAGAAAAGAGATTCATATCCAGTCGTTGAACTCATCTCAAATATGAATTAGCAACTTTAAGTCATTTTAACATTAATGTCTTATTACCACATAGTGCATTAGTCACATTTTAACAGATCAACCGCTCTCTATATTTGGTGAGAAATAGAGTTTAATGAAAATTAAATCAGATACAGTGAAATTATGTCTTTTTCTTTTTCAAATTAATTTAACGAAACTCATACTTTACAAATTGATGTGTGTGTGTGCTTCCTTCCACATTCCATGCAAACACAAAAATGTTGGCATGTTTGACCTTCAGAAAACTCATAGGAGCAACCTAGAACTATGTCATTCTGTTAACATTTCTTTTTAAATACACCCAGAGACTTAGGAAATGAGTCTTTCTTCACGAACAATTTTGCTGCAATGAGACCCATTAAGAAACAATAATAATAATAACATTCGATTATATATCGCCCTTCAGGACAACTTAATGCCCACTCAGAGCTGTTTACAAAATGAGTTATTATCATCCCTACAACAATCCCCCTGTGAAGTGGGTGGGGCTGAGACATGGGCACAAACCGCATTACGAAGCAAAAATCCCATGAACTGTCTGATCATCTGTTTGTGAACCGGTGGTTCATGAGGGTCCATGGCCAATGAACCAGCATTCGTTGGAAGCCCGGTTTGTTGTGTTCACCCACGGTTCGTGAAGCCAGACAGTCAGGCACCATTAATCAATTCCCTTGGAAACGGAGCTGGGGGAATGCCTGAACTCTGTCTGCACTCCTTCTGTTGCCCTGGAAATCTGAATTGAATCCCAGCTTACCTTGATCAGCAGGTCTTCCTTCCAACCATGGAGCTGCAAATTGGTTACAATTGGTTACATGAGAGAAGACACCTGGGGGGAGGGAGGGGGAGGGGTGTTCTGTAGCCATGGGCACTCCAATCTCATCCCTGCACACCCTGATAGGCAGTTCTGATGGCCAACTCTTTGTACACTGGGCCAACGTCAACTGGTGGCTCTAACTGTATCAAATGGGAGTTTCCTGGGGGCCTCGGATCGGAGAGGGTATAACTCCAAGATCCCTATTGCAATCTTGACCAAACTTGGTTGCTGGCTGGAGGAGAGCCTGCTAAACACTCCCTGGGAATATGGGCACTCTGAGTCCAACAGGGGCATTCTGACGCCCACAAACCTCGAACCGGTTCATCAGCGGGAAATGTTCATTTCGGTTCGCTGGTTCGGGTTCATCGTCAGCACAGAACCATGAACCACTGGTTCATTAAATTTTTTTAGTTTGTGCCCATGTCTCGCTGTGACTGACCCAAGGTCACCCAGCTGGCTTCAAGTGGAGGGGTGGGGAATCAAACCCTATTCTCCAGATTAGCGTCCTGCCACTCTTTTTAAAAAAAAACTGCTTAATTTTTTTTATTTTATTATGAAAAATTAAAGGAGAAAACAGAAATGAAAAGAAAGATACATATAACTAATAGAGGCTTAGAGTGGCCTATACAAAGTAACTTAAAAAAACCTAACTCATATGACAGAGTCATGACAGTTTTTCCCCTACAACACTTCACTTTTCACATCAATCAGCTTGTGGTCTAATTAATTTCCTTTTTTCTTTAATATATATATATATATATGTGTGTGTGTGTGTGTGTGAGTATACATATCTTATCTCATCTCTTTAACATCCCAGCTCTACATTCTAACATAATCTAATCATTAATTTATTTTTCTTCTCCATTCACTGAGCGTCATCAAGGGCTTCCAATTTGCTATGTATACAAATCATATTTGTATATCTCTTTATAACTATAAGTTTGGAAATCTCAATTACAGCCCAAATCAGTCTGATCCAATCCCTCTACTATCAGGAGACAAGCCTTTTTAATATTTCCCCACATCATTAAAAAAGGGAAAAAATCATACTCTCCTTCCCCCGTCATATTGCCCCATGCATAGAACTCTGATCCAGACTGAAAATGTATCTTCAAATACACATTAACCACCCAAAATAATAGAATAAAACTTCTATTCCCCTTTCTAATCTTTAACTTGCAAACCTTTAATCCTTTTTAAAGCATGTATCCTCATATACAGGCTTTATTTTATTTTTAAAAATTTACAAAATAAATTTGTGGCCCCTTTATTTACCTTTCATCCCTTATTTATTTATACTCAAAGTTCTTTATTCATGTCTTCATGACTGTTCTAATCTTGATCCTCTTCCCCTTCTGGTCTGGAAGAGTCTTTTTTCTTCCCATTCTTTCAACTCTTCACAACCTAAATAGTGGCTTCTCTTATTAATTTATTCTTTTTTATTATTGTGTGTTTCATTACCACATTTAGGTTGCCAATCTAGTATGAACTTTATATATTACAAATTCACAATTGGGTTAACTGTCTGATGTAAACTTTGAACAGTCCTCCAGCCCATTTCCACTCTTTAGGTATATATTCCATTCTTCTTTTTTTTACTTAGTCCCATAAATTAAATTCCTTCTCTGTTCAGATCCAATAAAATCCAATTACTTAGATGTAATTAATGTCCAATTTCAAAACGTTTTCTTGGTATTATCTCTCATAGATCCAGAAATTAATATTATTAAACCAGAGGTCTATAGCCCAAAGCATAGAATAATTTCTGAAGGAAAAAACAAATGAAGAGAGACAGGGACTTCTCAGGAAAACTTGTTATTATTCTGTCTTATCTTCCAAGGCTATTTCTTCACACTACATTCCAGCTTCACATGCCAGACTGTTTGTCTTACCAAGACATAAAAAAGAACATAGCAAAAAGTCACCCTATGTCCATTTGAAACTTGAAAGCAAGCTACTGTGAGTATATTCATTCCTTTTAATTCTTATTTTTCAACATATAAGACACACCTAAGTTAGACAAGAGTTAAGCAAGAGAAATTTTCTCACCAAGCTGAATAAACCATTCTGTATCACAGGTTCCAAACTGTAGTTAAAAGGTCAAAGAAAGCGATTAGTAGATAAGATTGGGAGGGGTCATCCTTCACTGCAGAGTAGCTTTCAAAGATATTGCATTCCCAGTCCTTGGCACTTCAACATCGGACAGTGCACCAACATAATGCAGACAGTAAATCTTCCATTGAACTCACCAAATGAGGCACAAATGGGTATCTTCTATCATTCTCTTATCAAGAATGATAAATGGCTGGAGAAAAACTCTCCAGCCACAAAAAAACCCAGCTGCATGTCTTTCCCACAGAGTGGCAGTGTCAGGACGCCATTTCCTTCTGAAGCAGTGGGGCAGAGTCCCGCCACTCTTAACCACTACACCAAACAAAAAGAATGACAAGTTTGTGCTGTTGTTTTCTTAAGGTTTACTTCAATCCAGGATCAGCACAATTTATTTTCCTAATTCCCCTGGTCCATGCTACAGCTCTAACAGGTCTCCCTTAGAACCCCTGGCAAGATATGATGCTACCTGATGATGCTTAAGCCATAGAGTTTTGAGGCAAATAATAGAGCACTGCCCCTATGACATGATGTCACTTCCAGGTTGCACTGGCAAGACTGGTGAGGTCCCACCTAGGTAGGTCACCCACTGGTTGTTAGCCTTGTTGCCTTAAATCATAACTAATATTTCTTTAAAGGAAGGTGGCAAAAGAAATATTCACTGTTGCTAATAAAATAATGTTGCATAACCACTTAGGTAAAATTAAGAAGGATTGGGGAGAAGAATGGATCATTAAGCTGCAATGTTTAGCTGTAGGGAGTCTGTTACTAGAATAACATTTCCTGCTGGTTGATTTAGCTTTCAAAGGTCTGAAACTGGATAAGTTGCAAATTAAATTAGTCATAATGGAAATGCAAAAATATTTGCCTTAACATAGTATATGAAATTAAACTCTGAAGGGGAAACATACCAAATATTTTATTTATTTTGCACTACAGTGTAACATTTTACAACATAAAGACTGTTTTGTATTTCTAGCACGTGGTGTTACCAACTCTCCAGAACTGAAGACGACTCCTGGACATTAATAAGTTATATCCAGGTACAGCTTTTCTTACCAGTAACTGTGAAATCCTAAGCAGAGCTACTGTAGTTTAAGCCATTGAAAACAATGGCCTTAGAGTAACACTGCTTAGGATTACACTGAAAGCACTTAGATATACTTTGTTCGGGAAAGTCATGCCTTGTAGGAATTTCTCCCTTCTTTTTTATGCACCTTCCTTAATATGCCTCTTTCAGCATAATAACAATGTGTGTTAACTAGTCATTTATTTATTTGTATACTGCTGTCACTGTACATAGTGCCTCTGAGGACAAAATGACAGCTTTATGCGACATTAAAATTTTTTAGAAGAAGGGTTGTTACGGGGGAGGGGATGGAATTTCTTTCCCCAAAATTCTCTTTTCTAGATACAACAATTGGTTTTCTCTTATTCTTTTTTCATCTTTCAAAAGAGAAATTATCTTTGATTTCTCATTATTTTTGGAGGTTTTTAAAAACTTTTTTACAATGGGATGGTACTTTATGTTCCCTTCAGCCCTTTCAGCCATACCTGTTTGTTTGAGGATAAAAATTGAGGCAGTGTTGTGTAGTGGGTAGGATGTTGAACTGAGTTAGCTCCTACCTTTGCCACAGAAACTCCTAGGTGAACTTGGACCAATCACACACTCTCAGCTTAACCAACCTCACAAGGTTGTTGTGAGAATAAAATGGAGGAAAAGAGATCAATATAAGTTGCCAGAGGAAAGAGTGGTTAAGAACTTCCCTGAACTTCCTAGGCAGTGTGGTGAAGTAGTTAGAATACATTATTTCTTTGAGATCAAATTGAATCTTCTTCTTTACAACAGAGGAACTGATTCAAAACCAACTCAAATTTCTAAAAAAGGAAATAGAAATGGATTACTGGACTTCAGGGACAAATATGGCAAAGAAAAATTAAGAGAATTCCACTTAACAGCCCTAGTTTGAAGATGGACAACATAAGGAAGCAGAGGTAAAAAAAGGGAAAGATCAGAGTTCCTTTCAATTATAGGCAAAGTTATTTAGGCTACGTTTCAGGAGGGCGTGAAGACTAAGTGGTTGTGGCAGTTGACTGTTGGTTACCCAAGACTGCTCCTATGTCACAATTTGCTATAACTGAGCTCCAAAATTAGTTTCAGTGCTTGGTCTTAGTCCTAAAACATGTGATGTAACATAGAAAGAAGTACTGGTCAGGGCAACTGCAGGGGCTGCAGCCTCACACCACCACATTCAGGTTACCAAAGGGATGAAGGCAGACCTACGAGTGCGGCATGCTTTCCTGGCTGACTTCAGTGGCACCTCTTTTTGGCATGAGCCAACAGAGGCAAGGGCTGCCTTTTTGTGAGGGGCATCAGGTTTGGAGTGTAGTTGGATGGGAGGTGGTGTGCCCAGCAATGGCTGACTTCCTGACGGAGGATTGGAATCAGCAGGGATCTTATATTCTAGGAGTTCTTCCCACTTCCGGTGGCAATGGTTCTATGGCAGGACATGTTCTGGAACAAAGTGTTAATTTTGGTGCAACAATCATGCAGTGGTGTGGATGGTGAACCAGCAATTGTCATGCTCCAAGAGGGTCATGCACCTTGTTCGGAGATTTGTCTTGATCTGCTTGAAAGCTAACATTGCGTTTGCAGTTCACTATATTGCAGGTGTAGATAACAACATTATGGACGCTTTGTCTCACTTTCAGGAAGAGAGATTCCGGGCTTTGGCACCTGGACCCCTTCCCAGAGGAGCTGTGGGAGCTTGGGATTAACACATCTTGCAGGAAGTATTGAACTTGGTGGCACCATCCATCATGTGGGTGTATTTGGCAGCTGTCTCTTCATTCCTGGCATTTCTTTTTAGGTCAAGGGACACAAGGGTTTGCCTGTGTTGAAGATAGCAGTGTTGACATACCTGGCCTGCTTGCACAGAAAAGGGTACATTCCAAGACCACATCACTCCACCTCATAGCTATTTTCTTCTGCTGCTGGATGGTGGGAAGGGTGGACCCAACCAACAGCTTCCTGGCTGAATGATGTGGCTAGGGGGGCACCCTGTCCAGTAAAAGTGGAATCAGCCTTCCTGGCTATCTACCTGCACATCCTGGGCCCATTGTTTGTGCACACTGATAGAATATCTCTTACCAGGTTCCAATTCATCTCCATGCTGATGGTGGGGTTGGATGCTGTTGGGTTCCCCACTAGGGAGTTCGGGTCCCATTCCTTCAGGATCAGAACAGCCTCCTCTGTGGCAGAAGCAGGGTTGTCCGTGTCTTGGCAGGAGTCAAGCCTCTGCAGGACTCCCCTAGTGGCAGTTTTAGGTATTAGGCCAGGTCCACTGGGGTGAGTGGTATAGAATGGGCAGCTCGGATCTGGGGCAAAGCTGAAGGGTATGCACTTTGGTGGGCCATTGCAGGCTTCACCCTGGATGGCAGGGGCTATCTGGCCATGCCGGGATGGTTGTACATCACCTGCCATCCTGTGGCATGCACAGCCAAAGTGGAAGGTGTGCCCATACCGAGGCAAGAGGGAATCCACACTTTGGTATTGATGTATAGTGAACTAGTTGAATTACCCCTGATGAAATTTTCATTTTTGAAACAAGCGGTTTAATAGCTGCCCCCTTGTCGGGTCTTCATCAATTTTGACTCCAGCTGCAAAAGAAATATATGGAGATATTAG
Organism: Eublepharis macularius; assembly: GCF_028583425.1. Lineage (NCBI taxonomy): Eukaryota > Metazoa > Chordata > Lepidosauria > Squamata > Eublepharidae > Eublepharis > Eublepharis macularius. The sequence continues at coordinate 107,974,060 of NC_072793.1, forward strand.
TACATTGTTTGGATACTTATCTGTATCTGGACATTCATTTGCTGGACTTGGTGTCTCCTTTGGGGACATCTTTTTAAACGCACCTGCAGAAAAGAAGAAAGAAAAAACTTACAGAGGATTCGCATATGTGCAATTGGACTTTTAATATTGCATAACAGGATTTGGACTATTTTGGCCATTCTGACTATTTTGTATTTATTGTGGAATGTACTTGATAGAATCTATTTATTAAAGCAATTATTTATTGTAATTTATATTCGTATTTATTAGCACTTTTTCATTTTACAGTAATTAATTTTATATATAAATTTACATTCAGTTAGTATCCATGTTCCATTGTTAGATTGTTTCTAGTCCCTTGGTTGTGGTTATCCATCCCAGGCAGAGTCTGTACTCCAGGGGAGCTTCTTTTGGTTTGTGCTTGATCCTGTGGTGCCCAGAAGGTATGCTGTGAGAAGCTAACATTGGACAGCAGTGGGTCATTCAATGTAGTGAATCTGTTGCCCTGTGCATTGGCAACAGGGCCGGCGCGCCCATTGAGGCCAGGTAAGTGGTTGCCTCAGGGCATGGGGTGCCGGAGGGGGTGCTGGAGGAGGTGCTGGGGTCAGGAGTGCACGCCATGGAGCTGCAGCCTCCCAGGCCTCCTGACCCGCGCTGCCGCCGCCACCAGAACATGCCCCTGGCTGGGTGCAGCAGCCCCGGGGAGGCATCTGGGGCAGTGCATGGCAACCAAGCAGGAGAGCTGAGAGGCCACCTGAGTGCTGTCCCAGTCGCCTGCCGCAGCAATCAGGCTGGCTCGAGCGCGTGCCCATGATGGCGTGACACATGACATCATCATGCAGGCTGGTGTGCGCGCACGCCCAGCCCACTGGACAGCCGGCCACGGGCACCCAAAACTCTGGCCACTCATGATTGGCAATGCTCCAATGGCTATAATTATAGAGTAGTGGCCCATAACATCCAATCACGCTGCATGTTGTGTATTCTCTGCCAAGGCACCAGCCTCACCATCGCCCATACGGATGCAACAACTAGCTTCAGAGGAAAGACACATTGACAATGGTGTCACTGAGGTCAGCAGTATTATACCAGCCATGTGCCTTCAAATCTGAGGAGCCAGAAGTAATGTCACAGTGTCCATAATGCTCTAAGATTTCCCCCAATCACTATGGTAAAGAACATAGAGATATGGGGAAATTCCTAGAGTATGCTGGGCGGGGGCGGGGGGACAATTTTTCCCATTCCCAATTCTCCTGCTGCTCAGTTGATTGAATGCAAGCAATTGAGGGCAAGGGCAGGAGTTTGCCCACTGTAGGCAGGCACATACTAAGCCTAAGCAGCCATGGCTGATCTGGGAAATCTTGTCATCATAATGTAGGGGAACTCCCTACAGCATCTTGTGGTGGGAAAACTGCAGGATGAGTCTTAACATGAAACTGAAAATAGCTGGGCTGATTGGCATGATGAAACGTTTCTTTTTATTATAGTTACATTTTCTTATTCATTCATTGGCTTTTATTTAAAGCCACACACAGGTGTCAGAAAAGCTGAATGGAGAACAGACTGTATTTTGCTGGAGATCAGCTTGCAAAGGATGCCAGAAACTTGTCTGGAGAGCCAAGGCAAAAAACAAAGGCCTTTGCAAAAGTTCCAGATGTATAGCCTGGTTCAACTTAGTAAGATGTGGATGTGTTTAGTATGCCATTGTCAGGGTACAGTGCAGTGGATAGACAGCCAAAGCTTCCATTAACTTTGACACATAGATGATGCTGACTTACTTTGTTTTTCAGTAAGAAAGAAGCAGAGGGAATCACTGTCATAAGTAACCTTGCAGTTAAATGTTGTCCCGCTTTTTATTGTAAATTCCTAAATCATTTTTGATAAAACACTAATGTCTTATTACATTAATAGCATGCCCTAGAGACAGTGTATTAACATAAAGTGAATTTTTGCCATCACATCTAATTACAATATGCAGGATCTTCAATTGTTTTTAAAAAACCATTATAAAGGCAGTTATGAAAAGATCATGTGTTTAATCTATGACATAGAACAGAGATTAGAACAATTTGTCACCAGCAATAGTTGGTTTTATTCAAGTGCCTCATTTTAAAAAAAAACTTTTGCAAAACACACAGCCACCAAAAGCAAACACTGAATTTAGAAATGTAAATAGTAAATTAGAAGTTGCTGTCTAGTTAGCATGTGCTTATTTTATAAAGCAAATGCACAATAGACTGTCACATATTTTACAATTTCTATGAGATGTTTTATTGAGTTCCTATAAACAATTTAATACAATGCTACAGAATATAAAAATGTAGTAAAGGGGAAAACAAACTGAAAAGAGTTGTGTCAATATTCATTGTTAGTGCTTTATTCAAACATTTCCTGCTAGTACATTCTGAAATCATGCTATCAACAAACCTAAAGCCCCATTTTATAAGCTGCTACACTGAGATGGCAGCTCACAGAATTCTACACCCTGAATGATAGCATATGGTGAAATCAAGTGATATCATAGCTGGCATGTGATGATGTCAGCAAAGTATGAATAAATGTAGAGCAATGACCCACACACCAATACTAGTGATCTCTGACTGGGTGATGAGATACTACTGCAGGGCTTGAAGGAGACAAATGGAGACCTCCCCCCACCCAACAGAGTCAAAATCAGAAATGGATTTTATGAAGAGGGAATCATACAAATCAGGAAATAAAGAGATTTGAGGATAATGCTTCCCAAAAGAGTGTAGGAAAGTAACCACTCCCAGAAGAGAAGAGGTAAATAAAAAAGACAAAGGGGGAGAGAGAATCAAGAGATGTGCAACACCAGAAAGCAGACACAAGCACACACTTTGTAGGACTCAAATGAGATAGTCTTGGAACCAGTTAGGTCATGGCATATGTATCGTTTCTGTATGACACAAAGTGAATGCTAATAATGCCAAAAGCTTGGCAACGCTTCCTGTGTCCCACATGTGCTCAGTGGAGCAGCAGGGGAGATGGTGGTGGGAGACGTCGTTCAGCATAGTGGCATCACTTCTGGGTATTCACCCAGAAATGACATCACCACTTAAGCACTGTGTTTTTACCATGCCTTGCCCAGCATGCACTTGGCAACTCTAGCTAGTAGTGACAACTTAGTATGGCAAAATGCACACTTCTACAATTAGTGAAGGCCCTTAATAGGGGACCAATTACTGAAGGTCCTTAATGGGGTATGCAAAATGGAAAAAATAAGCTGAAAATACACCCAGAAATCACTGTTTTGTTAAAGTAGCTTCCAGAATGATGAGCCAAATCCAGGATATGAAGTAATAATAGCACTCACACACACCTCAAAAGTTTGTGTGTTTCATTTCAGTTCATACTTCATAGCAGCAGCAACAGGACTAGCCAACTGGGCTCACAGGGCAGCATCTTGTTTTCTTGAACAGCATTCACCAATCAGATCCCAAGGGGAGAGAGTCCTTATGTTATTAATTAACTCTATTGACAGGAAGGGGGAATGAGTGCAAAGCACATGAGTGCATCTTTCCCCTCCTGTCATTACCTGGGAAATGGCATTATCTCCTGACTAATTGAGTCCTCACAAGGGGAAACCCTTTCTCTCTTCTCCTATCACCTTCAGAAATGTTTAGAAGGGGAAATGTCACATGCAGACTACCATCATAGGCTGCAATTCCAAAGACACTTCCCTGGGAGTAAGCACTACTGAATAACATGGAATCTACATCTAAGTAGTCCATCTGGAGTGCATCTTGGGTTTGTTTTGCAGCACTACCAGCTCTACCCAGGCACTGGTTTGTTTCCCCCACACCTATCAGGGTACTTGGACAGTTGCAGTGAGGGAAAGTGCCACTGGAGGGAGTACAAGTGGTCTGTTCAATGAATCAAGCCTGATAATGGCCCTGGAAGATTTCAATCATAGGCTACAAATCTAAAAACGCTTCCCTGGGAAGCACAAGGAAACATGACACCAAAGGTAATAATTTATTGGTAGTATACAATTGATGTTAGCCAAAAGGCTGAGAAGTGAAATAATGCAGACTAGGTTTCTGAGAGCCGTACTTGCAGTAAACACACACATGCCACACGCCATGTTCTTAATGCTGTTTTGCACTTTGAAGTGGGATTAATTTCTCTGGAAATTCATGCATGGATACACAGGATTAACTACTGGCTGAAGCTTGTTTTCCTTCCTGTGGGTCTTGCACCTTTGACATTTCAGTCAAAATGGAGAAGGTCCCTTTCAGAGAAATTATGATCCATTGGATATTCTCCTAGCAGCTTAATAGCCTTGGGTTATTCCAAAACTAAATCAGAAATTAAGTAAAAGATCTGAGACACTAAACTTCAACACCATTTAAGTTCTAATGTAAAAACCATCATCTTAAGAACACTGGGGCAAACAGACTATTCCAGGACAGATATGTTGTTCCCAGCAGTGTAAACAATGCATTTGCTAGACCATTCCAAAAGTGTTGTGAGAGGAGGCTTAACTCCCCCCCCCCCTTGTGCTGCAGACCCAACCATAATTAGGCATCCACATGTCTGATTTTGAAAGGAAAAAAAAACCTTCTGGGAGCTTTCTGCATGTAACTTCCAGCATCTTATGTAGTTCTGCACCAAAACTGTTACACTGCTGAAGCTATTTTAAATATGTAAAGTGGCTGCTAAACTTACTAAATAAAGAAGACAAAGTGGCCTATAGATGGTGTTATACAAATAAAACTAATTAATAGAAAAGAGATGTGAACATATGGTTAGATTGAGTTCAGCAGGATCTTGGCCACATTCTGCTCACCTCTCTGGTTCACGTAAACAAAATAATGCACAAAAGTATCTGGAAGTAATAAAACCATATAGGATATAAGGAGCAATTAGATACATCTGTTGAGAGCTTTCTTCTCTTTTGTGAGTATTAAATAGGGAAACTCGACTTGAAATTTATAAAGCTTCAGCATTTGTTCCATTTTTAATTTTGCCAAGTGAACTCTCAGAAATTAGACATTATTGTAGGAAGTGATATTTAATGAGTGAGCATCATTTAGAATATTCAGTGTTCTGTTACCACCATCCAGATGCCAAGCCCTAAAACTGCCATTAATAGGTTCCAGAAATATGTGAGATTGGAAGCAAAAACAATAGACCTGGGTTACAGCTGTTTCTGCAGCTGCCATAAGCCTCATACACTCCAGCCATGACAGTGATTGATAGCCAAATTACATTGCCATTACATTTTTTTGTGTCAGACTAATTATTACACAATGTATTAGTTGCTCTAGGGAGTTTATTTCATTTATCTGTGCCCAAGATGATTTCCCGTCTCTCTGTAGAATAATATAAAATAAATTAACAGCTATGTATCTGTGCGTGTGAATGCGGATGCACGAGTATATAATAAATACTTGATGAGCCACAAACTGTTTGAAACATTATAAAAAGAACAGAATATGAAAGAAAATCTGGACATTTGTGACTCAATAGCAATGTATTCTTTAGTATCCTGAAAGTTCCAATATATTCAACTTTTAAGATGATTTTTGTTATAGAGAGACAAAAAATGTCCTTAGGATACAAATTTTCTCTATGCTGTATTTTTAGGCTTGTTTTAATACAAGAAATAACCATGCTTAATTCTTCTTATTAATTATGTAAGAAAGCAATTCTGCTTTTACATGTACTGAAGTAAAACAATGAACTTTGACAAAGTTGCCACAAATAAACAAGGGTACAAGCTAGGAAGAATTTGTCCTAGGCTCTCACAGATAATCTCATTCTTTGTGTATGCCTAAAGTCCTAACAATAATGCTTAGAGCATGGTGCATGACAGCTTCCAAACAAAGTCTAAATTTAAAATTAGTCATTAATCCTTACTGCAGCTTTGAGGGTAAACAGATTCTGTGGACAAAGTGAAGAGTGACACCTATAGTAAACAGTTCCAATTTCATGCTTCACTTTCAATCACTAAGAACTTTTAATTTGTGCCTTAGGTGTAATTTGGGATGGTGGTGGTGCATAGTGAATATTTTTAGGGGAAATATAGTATTAAAAACATGAGAATAAAGAAAATGAAAACAGCACAGTGACAAACAAGCTCAAAAAATGGAATCTGTGACAGAAATGGGTGGTGTTGAAGATAGTATTATAGTATCAGTATTATAGTATTCAGTCATCAGAGCACATCAACACCATGAGAAAAAGCTCAGAGGTCATAACGAGTAAGTTCTATTTTTCATGTATTCACTGGAAAGATTGTGTTTAGGAAGGGGCTGTGGCTTAGTGGCAGAACATCTGCTTTGCATGCAGAAGGCCCCAGGTTCAGCCCCTGTTATCTCTAATGAGAAGATAGGTGATATGAAAGACGTTTAGCTGAAATCCTATGGAACCACTGCCAGTTAGAGTAAATAGTGATCTTCATCAGGGCTCATTTCGAGGGGGAACGCACAGGAACGCAGTTCCGGCAGTTCCCCAAAGAGGTCACAAGTCAGGTGGCCTCACCCACCTGACTCTCGGCCGTTTTGGGCCCGTTTCACCCTGGATTGGGGTCGAAACAGCCCAGATCGGGCCTCTGACGGGTGGTGAATCACTCTTCCACTCAGCAACGGCCTGATCCTGACCATTTTGAGCCCCTTTTCGGCCATTTTCAGCCCCCTTTTGCCATTTTGGGCCCAATTTCGGCCCTGAATGGCCAGGATTGGGTCCAAAACAGCCAGGATACGTGATGTCAGGGGGTGTGGCATATGCAAATCAGTTATGCTAATAACACACTTCTGGTGATGTTAAAGGGCATGGCATATGCTAATGAGGTATGCTAATGAGTTATGCTAATGAGTTCTTCCAGCTCTTTTTCTACAAAATGACCCCTGATCTTCATACACCAATAGTCTGACTCAGTATAAGGCATGATGACATAACTTTGAAAATTGGACCATTTGGAGCCAAAATGGTCACCAAGTGAAGTGCAGGATAGCTCCAGTGGCCAGCATAATGATGTCACTCCCAGAAGTGACATTGTTGTACCTGCTGAGAGTGTACGTGCTGTTCTTCTGCTAGGGTTGCCAGGTCCCCTTACTGTCCTGGCAGGAGGTGGGGACCTGGGGCTTACCTTGTTCATGGTGGCAGCATGCCTTGTGCATGCAGCCCCCATGCCTGCATGATGACATCACTTCCGATGACAGCACTTCTGGATGACATCATCACATGGGTACAGGATCGCATACACACTTTGCAACAGGCTGATTTGGGCCTCAAACAGGCCCAATTCAGCCTGTTTTGGGCCCAAATTGGCCCACTGCAAAACACACGTGAGCTCTAGGGGTGGCACAATGATGTCACTCCTGGGAGTTATGTCATCACACCACCCCCGAGAGTGCACTTGAGAAGCACATTCCAGCAGCATTCTCCCCTGCTGGCCAGGTGAGCGGTGGCAGGGTGTCGAGGATGAAAGCAGGGGATCTTCTGCCTCCACCAGGGGAATGGGATCCCTAGCTTCTGCCCAATTACTGGTGATGGGTAATTGCTGGGCAGCCTACAACCTCCCGCTGGTCACCAGTGACCAGCAAGTAAGTGGGCAAACTGCCAGGAGATTCTCTGCCACTGGTGGGCACCTGGGATCCCTACCTCTGAGGACTGCACTGGCAGTAAAATTGCCAACCTCCAAGTTAGGCGTAGATATCTCCTTGACTTACAACTGATCTCCAGACTATAGATATTAGTTCCCCTGGGGGGGAAGGCTGTTTTGGAGAGTGAACTCTATGGCACTATACCCGCTGAGGTTCCTCCCCTCCTCAAACCCTACCTTCTCCAGGTCCCCCGTCCCCCCGCTGAATCCCAAGAATTTCCCAATCTAGAGTTGGCAATCCTAATTGTCAGAGTTGCTGTCTCTTGGCTTTGCTTGATCATAACCACCAGATGTCCTCTAAGGTAGGGGCCCACCAAGAAATTTTCCTGTAAGTCAAAAGCCCAGTCTACCCCTGGCCTATTTTGAATGCCATTTCAGTTCAAAGCAAAGTCACTGTATTCATCCCTTTCCCCATTTGACTCTGTTCTTGTCTCCATTGCTTCTCTGACAGTGGCCAGTAATCATGGCTGTGTCTTGGCTTTAAAGGGCCTTGTCACTTGGTTGCCTGTGCAACTGATGGGTGCTTGATAGCTACCTTATTGAACCTCAGCTTTGCCCAGGCCTTCACTACCTTGAGTGAGATGTTGTCTGCCTTTGGAGTTGTCCATGGCAGACTTATTTATTTATGACATTTATAGTCCGCCTTTCTCACTGAGATTCAAGGCAGATTACACAGTATGAGATTAGTACAATCAGTAGCAAGTACATTTCAATATAGTATCAAGGACATTTCCATAAACAATGCCATAGGGTAAATAGATACAAGTTTAAAAGACATAGTATTAGCAAGAATCCAATACAGAGCAGAAAAAATACTGAAACAGAACATAACCAATTCTAGGACTGACATTAGACACATGGAGCACAGGTGGTACATATTTAAAGCAACAGATAATATGTACGGCAATATAGCGATGAAGTCTATGGTCCCTAACTCATTAGCAAAGCATCTGAGACCCCATCCCTACAATAGAGCCCTCCCATTTGAGTAAAAAGCCTTTTTGAATAGTTTGGTTTTGCATCATTTATGGAAAGCCAGGAGAGTGAGGGCTCCTGACCTCCTCAGGCAGGTCATTCCATAGGGTAGGGGCCACCACAGAGAAAGCCTGTGTACAGGCTGCTGTTGACTTCACCCATGTGCAGCCTGGCACCGGAATTTGCCACCTAAGGGCTATGTCGGACTGCGCTGCAGAATAAACACACCAGACACTTGTGTGGGTTATAAATGGCCACAACTTTATTGATTACAGCTATATGGAGCATTGGCCTGGCATCTGGGCTGGATCCCCGTTGGCATCGTAGGCCTCACTGCCGAACTGATGCATCACCCGCCAGCCTGCCGCTGGCCATCACAGCACCTCTGCTCCGTCGCTGGCCCCGCCTGGCGACCCGTGCCTCCAGATCCATTGGGGTGAGCAGCTCGCAGGCCCGCTCACCCTGCTGGGATCCAGCCCAATGCCTCAAAAACCGCCACTGGAGGCAGGCTGAAGGCCCGCCTCCCCGCCAACGCTCCAGCTGCTGTAACCACAAAGGTGGAGCCACCCCTACCCCTGGGGGGCCCCGACTTTGATGACCAGAGGGAGGCAAAAACCCCAAGTGGCCTCAGCCAATCTGGCCCCTTGCAGGAAAAATTCCTCCCTGGCCCCCAAAGGCGACCGGCATAACAGCCCTGGTGATCTCTGCCAGGGCCTCCCAGGGGGCCCACTCTCGCCCTCTGCCTGCGCTGCTTTCACTGCACTCCGGCCTTCCAGCATTCATGCAGCCCCTTCGCAGCAGGGGAACCATGTCTGCATCCATGCCTGCAACTAAACACATAACGTTAGTACTCCATCCTGTCCTACCCCGGTAGGCTCCGACGTCCTGCCATATCCCCAGGTAGGCTCCCCTTGTCCACCACCTCGCCATCCAGTGGCCAGGCCCATCTCCGCCGCTGTGGTGGCTGCTCCGGCGCCACACGATTAGGACTCCATCCGCCCCTGCGGGAGGCCCATCGCTCAAAGGCTGACTTGCCCGCCTGCTGTGACCTGGTGGTGACTGGTCAGCTGGCTGGTGGTGCCGGGCACCTGTCCCCGTGTCCCCAAATGCCTGACCTGGGCGAGGGGCCCCCCAGCTCAGCAGCGCGGGTGGCCACTCCGTTGCTTCATGATGGAGCCGCACTGCCAGTCCGTGCCCTTACCTGTCGGGCTGGCACTGGACCCGCCTCCCGCGCGGCCCCTTAATGACCCTCTGCCGGCCCTGCGCCCCATTGGACTGCCCCCTCCCAGGCTGAGGCTGCCGCCCCTTGCCCCGTGCGGCGGACTCCAGCAGCCCACGATGCTGTGGGCTGCCTCAGACTGTGTGCCTTCCTGATTTGAGACGCAACTGGCATGAAAGTTGCGATCACGGCCCCTTGGCCCTCCAGTCCGCAGGCGCCAGTGAATTCGGCTTTCATGCTGCCTCAGCTGCTCTTGGGTCTTAAAGCTCTTCTGGGAAGGGGCTTCGCATCTGGTGTTTTCGATTGAACCCTGCCCCCCTGAAAGCGAGACAGGGCATCCGCTATGGTGCTGTCCATCGTTCCAGGTGTGTGACGAGCTCCGCAAAGATGCTGTTCCGCAATCGGTGCTGTTCCAGGAACCCAGAAGTTCCGACCTGCGCCTGACTCGCCCTGAGCGTGCTGCTGCCCGCTAGCGGCTCCCACCCTGCTCGATTGCCACTTCCGACCATGAAGGGTGAGTGAGGGGGGGTGCCGTGTCCTTTGGTGCCCGCACGAGGATTGCACCAAAGGCCTCCACAGTCACCATGGCTGCCGCACAGCCCATGGTGTGGCCTTGTCCCCCCGCTCTTTGCCTAGGAATTTTGGGGCTCCCAGGGGGCCCCCAGCCTCTGGGTGGATCTGCAGCGGCCGAAAGGTACCGCCCCAGGCCCCCCGTACGAGGCGTACTTGCCCCGTCCCCCACCAGGGGGATTCCCCGATAGTTCCCAGGGGTGAGTCGGAGGGCCCACCATGCGCCCTGCCTGTTTTCCCATTTGCTCCTGGCCGCCAACGCGGCTGGCATGTCCCGCACCCCTGGAGTTGGGCCCATCTGTGGCGACCCGAAGGCCCACGCATGAAATCCGACGCCTCTGTGAGCCCCCCCCGGGGGAAAGTGGCAGCCACCCAGTAACGTCCCTGCTGTGGCCCAGGCTGACGCGCTGTCGAGGGGCTGCCGTGCGGGCGCGAGACCGCAGTCTCCCGCACTGATCGACTTGCTTCTGTGGATCAGCGGCAGCACCCTGACCCTGCTGCTGGCGATCTGGCCCCCCTCGCCCCCTGGCTCCACTCCCGCCATCGCCTCCAGACGAGCCAAGGGGGTTCCGAAGCAGCTGGGGCTGTCCCTCCGTGGGTGGCGGACCTGGCCACCTGGCCCCACGTCATCCCAGCAGCACCTGGTCAAGCACCGCCTCCTCGCATCGACTCCCCACAGTGGTGACTCGCCACGTGACGCTTGTGCCTTGATGCCGTGGCCCTGGCGCGCTCCCCCCATGCCTCCGCTGTTGATCGCCTGCAGTCCTCTCAAGCTGCCTGGCTGGCCCCGCGTGTAATCTCGTTGCTGGGTGTCTCCTTCCGGTTGTGCCGTCTTGTTTCTTGTGTGTCCTCTTCGCTCGCTGTGTCTTAGAGGCGCATGACCTCCCTCCTACGCCTGACGGGTGCTGGGCACCCTCGGGGTAAGTTGCCTGCACCACCTCTGTGAACTCGCAGCCCCCCAAAACCCAATAGTAACTGCGTACTTGGCCAGCTTCTCCTGGCAGCGGGTGATGCCTGCCCGCGGCACTCGTCAAGATCGGCTCCCTCACCCGGGCCAGCTAGTGCTGCCCCACTGGGGCCTCGCCTGGCCCCGGACTTACCCTTCGTTCGCAATTGAATTGCCTAGATCCCCCTCTGTGGGTCTAGCCTCACTACCCATGCCCGTGAGTCAGTTTAGCCCCTTGCCCCCTTGATGACCTCTCTGTGCCCCATGCTGTGATCTATCAGATCTAGCACTACTCCCCCGTAGCCCCCCCCCCTGTTGGGGAAAGGCCTAGCTGGACTGGGATAACTCTAGGCAAAGAGCTTGAAGTTATAGCGAATCTTGAATCTGCGGCTAGAATCTGACCAACAGGAGCTGGCTTTTCTGTTTGCTTCCACAGAAGCCCAACAGGAGCATTCTGTCTCCCTTCTGTTCTATCTTTGGCTGCCACGAGGCCTCTGTACGACGTTTTCGGCAGTTGGTCAGGCGTATCCAGTTGGTCTGATGTGTTTCACTGAAACATCTGCTTTCCCTCTCCGTCGTCTGGTGCCCTGTGTGCCAGGCGCCAACGCCTATGAGTTCTGAGGGTGGTTTCTCTGCTCCCTTGTGCACGTTCGAGGGGAGGAAGAGCGCTGATGTGACCTCACCTGATTTCCTTCTTTGTTCCTCCTGGGGCTGCCCATGTGGGCATTCCTGTGCGACTGAAATCCTTTTGTTGTGCCTGGCTGTGACCAGCAGTCAAAGAAGAACTATGTCGCAAATTCCTTACATCTATGCAGCTGCATCTCCTTAGGGTCGAATTATGGGCTGACCATGGCCCTGAGGAACCCGGGCAGCTTGTCCTGGCCCTGTGTAACTGACCAAAACTGAGCTGCCAAGCAGCCTCTGGTGCTGCTTTTCCCCTTTGCGCTACCGTCGGAAACTTCCCACCTGCGCAGGCGGCGAAAGCCCGCCGTGCGAGGTGGTCTGCGGCATGCCACCGGGTGTGGCCATCGAGGAAGGCCTGCCTGGGGCAGCGCCCCCTTGGCCATAAACTGCTGAGCCTGCCAGGCACGGCCTGGCACCTGGCGCCAGGCCGCCCTGTCAGCCGCCAATGGTGCCCCAATGGTGATTAAGCCCCCCCAGGGGCCGGGGGCCGTGCCGCAGGCCTCTCAGCTGCTGAGCCAATTGCCTGAGAAGCCCGGTGCCAGAGAAGCACCGGTGACCCGGCGATGGCCCGCCGCCGGGTGTGCCCTGTGCCGAGCTGGGGCCGCGGCGCTTGCCGCCACACCGAACTGTGGCGGTTGACCCAGGAAAGGCCACCATGAGGGGGCTCCGGGCGGCCTGGTGCCGCCGCCGAGATGCCCCTTGTCGGCCTGAACACCGGCCGGCAGAGGCCACTCTGGCCCCACCGAGCGGCGGCCGAGCAACCCTCCTGCGCCGCTGCTGAGAGGGGCACTGCTGGGTCAGGAGGGCACGGCACCGCAAGGTGTCAGCCCCTTTGAAGGCCGTGCCTGCACGCTCATGTGTGCCACTGCTGAACAAAGGCCCCCGCGGCGGATGCAGCCATGCCGGTTCCCAGGGCGGTGGCCAGGCAGCGTGCCTGACCAGCTCCGGCCGCGGCCGGGCAACCCACCTCGTGCCGCCACCGGGAAAGGCCCCCCGCGGGCCAGAGCCATGGGTGCAGACCGGCTACTGGCGCGCCAGCATGTGAGGAGGCCGGGCAGCCCGCCCTGTGCCACTGCCCTGACAGGCCGCCGCGAGGCTTGTGACTGAGACCCGGGCCGGCCCCACTGGACCCGCTCAGGCGGTGCCCTGGCATTGGCCAGGCGCTGCCACCATGAAAGGCCCCATGCAAGGCCGCCCGGCGGGCACTCGGCCACAGCCCAAGCCAGCCGCGGCCATGCTGGGCCCGTGCGTGCGGCGGCCAGCCGGCCCGTCCAACGCCGCCGCAGGGAAGCAGGGTCCCCTCTGTGGGCCTAAACCACGGGCGTGGGCGGCTCTTGCCACACCCCCGCACAGCGGCGGCTGGGCAGCCCGCCCCGGCCGCTGCCCCGAAAGGCCCCACGAGTGGGCCTGTAGGTGAGGCCCTGTTCGGCTGATGCCGCGCCGCCACCCTGAAAGGCCCCCGGCGGGGGCTCGACTGCGACCCGGGCCGGCCATCGCTGCGCCGGGCCTGCACCGGCGGTGGCCAGGCAGCCCAGCCTGCACCGCCTACAGAAAGCGGCCTCATCTGGCCAATGCAGGCAGCAGCCGGACTGGCCGCCCCACGCCTCCACCGGGAAAAGGTGTGCCAGTCCGCTCAGCGGCTGCCGGGCACCCCGCTCGGGCGGCACCCGTGCAGCCTGCCCCACGAAGTGACCGAGGGGATGGCCCCCCCAGGGGTCTGAGCCCCATTGCGAGCCGGCTGCCGCCATGCCGCCCCCCCCGGCGGCAGCCGGGCACCATGCCCCTCGCCGCCACCGCGGAAGGATCCCAGGGGCCGCTGCGAAGGCACAGGCCAGCCGCAGCCGTGGCAGCCCGCGCAGGCAGTGGCCAGGCTGCCCGCCAGCGCCGCTGCTGAGCCAGGCCCCCCCGGGGGCCGCAGTGAAGTCACGGGCCGACGGCGGCCCCGGCGGCCCACTAGGGCAGCGGCCAGTCAGCCCACACGCGCTGCAGCCGGGGAAGGATTCACCGGGCCCGCAGCCAAGGTGCGGGCCGGCCGTGGCCGCGGCGGCGCACTCGGACGGCGGCCGGGCAGCCTGACCACGCCACCACCAAGGAAGGGAAGGACCCCCAGGGCCTGAGCCCAGGGCGCGGGCCGGCCGCACTGACCCGCCTAGGCAGCGGCACGCCCGCTCACCCTGCACCACCGCCGAGGAAGGACCCCGGGGCCTGAAGTGAAGGCGCGGGTCGGCCGCGGCCGCGGCGGCCTGCTCATGTGGTGGCCGGGCAGCCCGCCCACGCCGCTGCCGAGGAAGGACCCCGCGGCCTGGCACAGAAGGCCGTCCGGCCTCTGCTGCGCTGGCCCGCACGGGCGGCAGCCAGGTAGCCTGCGCGCACCGCCACTGAGGAAGGCCCCCCGGGGCCTGAAGGGAAAGACGCGGGCCGGCCGCGGCTGCGGCTACCCGCTCGGGCGGTGGCCGGGCAGCCTGCCCATGCCGTCACTGAGGAAGGCCCCCCGGGGCCTGAAGGGAAAGGCACGGGCCAGCCGCGGCCGCGGCAACCTGCTCGGGCAGCGGCCGGGCAGCCCGCCCGCACCACCGCTGAGTAGGGCCCCCCGGGCCTGAAGGGAAAGGTGCGGGCCGGCCGTGGCCGCGGTGGCCCGCTCGGGCTGCGGCCAGGCACCCGCCCGCGCCGCCACTGAGGAAGGCCCCCAGGGCCTGAAGGGAAAGTTGCTGGCCGTCCGCAGCCGCAGCGGCCCACTCAGGCGGCGGCCGGGCAGCCCGCCTCTGCCGCCGCTGAGGAAGGACCCCCGGGCCCGGCGCAAGAGCGTGGGCCGGCCGCGCTCGCGGCGGCCCGCTTGGGCGGCGGCCGGGCAGCCCACCCGTGCCGCCGCCGAAGAAGGAACCACGGGCGCCTGCGCCGTCGCTGAGGAAGGCCCCCCGGGGCCGGGCAGCCCGCCCTCGCCGACAGCCAGGGACGATCCAGCCGCGACTGCGGGAGCCAGGCAGTGTCCAGTGTTGGGGCCAGAGCCGGGGCCCGGCCGTCGGCAAGGAGGCCGCGAGCAAAGAGAGGGGGGAACCCGGCCGCCCCCCCGGCCTCCCTCCCCAGGCCCGCAGGGGTGGGACAAGAGCCCCGGGGCCCGAGTGGAAGGGGGAACAGGGGGCAGGCACCCCCTCGCTCCCCCCAACCCCCTTCCCCAGAGAGGCACTGGCCCCTCCTGGAAAACAGGGGGAAGGGGGACCCCTAGGCTTGACCCCCACCCCACCAGGCCATGAGATGGAGGAATCCCGCCCGAGCATCTGCCTGCCTTACCAGGTGCATGTTGTTCCTGCAGATGCTCGAGCAGTAATGGCGCTGACCATGCGGCTGCTCCTCGCGGGATGGCTCCGCCTCCGTTCTTCGTCCCGCCTCCACTCCGTCCGGCCCCAGGTGGCAACTCAGCTTGCTGGTGAGTCAGCCGCTTCCTTCTATACATTGGGTTCAGGCCCTCCACTGGCAATAGTAACTGGGGTCAGCTAACCACTTGTCCTTCCTGCCTTGTTAGTCTGTGGGAAGAAGCAATGGGTGAGGAATGGCTATTGTTGGTGCTGCTGATCTGGTAACTCTCCTCTGCAGTGCTAGCTTGTAACACCATCAGGGCTGTTTAGCTTGGCTTGCTCTAGGGCCATTTTCACTTCACTTTCTGGTCCACTCCTGAAATAGGCTCTTTTCTAAATAACAAATCTCACAAACAAAACATTACAAGAGAAAAAGTGACAATACACACAAAAAAACCCTTTACTAATTTCAGTTTGAATGGAAGGCTTCAGTTCAGCTGTGCCCGTGAAACAATTAATGATTGACTAACTGCTTGTCCAAGAAGACAGATTTATTGGCAACAGAATCCCACCACTTAGACTCTTCTTTTCATTCTCCTCTGTGATGTTTTGCAGCTGACTGAAGATGAGAGATCCAGTCTGATGATCTCTTTAAGGACATTTGCTGCTGAACCCAAGAACACTTTATTACTCCCCCCCCCTTTTGCTAAGCCAGTGACAAGCTAAAATGCCAGCAGCCACATCAGTCTGGTCAAATGAAATGTTCCCGCATCTCCTAACATTGTCTTTAGTGTGACACGTGCTCTTGAAGCTTCAAAACTTTATGAGCAATTATCACTTCCTTCATCCTGGAGTTTTAGTTGAAACAAATAATTGCCAGCAATTAAATTGCTGGCAGGCAGGTATTCAGCCTGGGCTGAAGCATGGGGCTGATCCCCTGACTAGAAAGCAGCCAGAAATGTTCCAGGCCAAAAAGGGCCACCCCTGGTCTACTCAATTTGTACAGCCTGTGCCTTTCCATATTACTCTCTATAGCTGTGTGTCTTGTTTTATAATTTTATATTTATGTGTGTGCACGCGCACACACATATATGTCTAACAATATAGGATACACTTCTTACCTCTGAAATAGTTCACAAAAACATCATGTCACAATAAATCTTTAGTACGTAAATAAGTAAGAAATCTATTTCAGTTTGCCCTTTTACCTCTGCCTTTACCTAGCACAAAAGCAGAGTCAAAATGGATTATGTAGTGGTGCTGGATGAGAAGCCCTGGAATCATTGCTGGATTGCCAACCTCCAGGTGTGGTCTGAAGATCTGCCAGTAATTTAACTGATCTCCAGACTACAAAGATCAGTTCCCCTGGAGAAAAATGCTGCTTTGGATAGTGGACTGTATGGCATTATACCCTGTTAAGGTCTCTCCCTTCCCCAAAACCCACCATCCCCAAGCTCCAGCCCTCAAATCACTAGGAATTCCCCATTCTGTAGTTGACAGCCCTAGATTATTGGGACTGATTTTGCTGACATGTTTTTTAAAAGATTGCATCATTTGTCATATAACATGAAGCTTAATTCCTATACTAATAAAGTAGCATTTACAAAGGGATTACTTATAAAAATAATAACAACAACCCACTGCCAGAACAGTGTTCAAAATGTAATTAAATCTAATTAAGGGGGGGAATCATATATATATATATATATATATATATATATATATATATATATATATATATATATATATATATATATATATATATATATATTGTTCAGCATATATAACAGCTAAACAGATTACATCTCATTACTGTGCAGGTAAATTGAAGTGTCCTTTTACTACTTTGATAGATCATTAGGAAATATTAACCCTCCCTCTTCTGTTCCTAATAATAGCAAAGGTTTTCTGCTAAGTATGTTCCAAATTGCCAAGCAGGATAGGGATGAGAATGAGTTGAGAATGAGGCTTGATAATAAAGGCAGCGGGGGAAAGAAACAAAAGCAACTCATGAAAGGAAGAGAGCAAAATGAAGGAGGAGGAGAAAAGCGTAGAAAAGAGGGAGAGAGATTAAGGAAGATTGTTTTATTTTGCTATCACACAGTAACCGCTTCACAAGATCTGGCTATCCAGACAAAACTATGGACCTAGGTGGAATGGAAACGAGAGGGAAACGATAGACTACTGGAGGCAGCAACCTTGTTAGCAGGCTGCATCCGGGCAATCGCTGTAGCAGCCACCAGCTGTGCTGGCTGGTCTCGCCTTTCTCCATTGCTGGCTTGGTTGATAAGTTTAATTGGCAAGGGTTTGCCTCAGCCTGTATTCAACTTTACAGAAAGGGCAGAGAAGCAGATAGTCAGAACTATTGCTATTTGTTCTATGAAAGTCCCTGTACCTCTAGTGATGCAGCGCAGAACTGAATTAGCAGTAAAATAGATTGAAATACATTTGCTGAATATAACATGACTCTGACTCCAGAGGCCTTCAAGAGCTGATGGGCCCCAGGAGTTTTATCTCTACATTTGCCCTCTTCTGTCAGCAGCCCTGCAGGAATGTGACTGGCTGTAAGAAATCTGGATCTCTCATGTGAGGAGAGCAAGAGAAATGGGGCTTACCATCTGCCAACAGGCACTTAAAGCTGGGGAAGGGAAGGACAAGGAAGACTGTATGGTGGTTCTTCTTATAAACCAGAGCAGCAGATTTATCAGGATGCCAGCATTTCCTCTGCCTTCTGGAATGGAGGCCTGGGAAGACAAGCTTGGCAAAAGGAGAAACGTGTGGGGGTTCATCTGACCATTTCAGAAGTCAGCAACCTGTCACACATGGTGGAGAACAGGATATTTATGCTGTCCAACAATCTCACAAATTCCCACTTGTACCAGCTGAAGATTTGAACCACAACACTACTTTCTACTAATTTGGATACTCCACCATGGCGGGGTGGGGGAGTGTCAGGTTACTGATGAGAGGCATTTCTATCCTTTCTAAAAAATTTCTGAAAGGGTAGGAACGGGAAGCCTCTATCATTGTTAGAGATGATCCACTGACATCGTAGTTATTTAGTGGGTGTTTAGACACTAAGATGTGATGTTGCTAATACAGGACAGGGAGCAGGATAAATGCAGAGGAGTAAGAAAGAGACAAAGGAATAGGTAAGATCCTGCAACTTCCCAATCCCTCTGTCTTAAGTTTTCAGCCTTCCTTTTATCTCTGAAACATTCATTAGGAGAAGAGACGCAGAGACAATGCTTCCTCACATTATACAATCTGAGAGCCAAACAACACATTACATGAGTCTGCTATGGAGATTTGCATCCACACTGCAGCTGTGAATTCCCAGTGGGAACTGCATTTATAGCACTGCGGGGGCCCAATTTGAATCAGAACCATGGTCCTTGGAGAGAAGGGCCTCCTGCCTTCCCCCATATTATTTTTTTCCTAAGTTGAAACAACACTGGGGGATTTTCTCTGTCAGGGGAGGCTACACATGCATGGAGTCCCCTCACTGCAGCAGATAATACCCTAACACCATTTTGACTTGGAAAAATGGCAAAGAGAGGGAAGCAGGTGCCCCTCATCCCCACGCACCATGATTCCAAACTGAATCAGGTACCTACAACACTTTTAGTTAGAGTTTCCCGTCAGGAACTTGCAGCTGCAATATGGCTGCAGATCCCTGTGATGGGCTATGTAGTTTGGCCCTATGGAAATGGTCACCCAGGGCCATCTGTCTTCTGTTGTTCTGAGGAGTAAAGAGTCAGATCCAGCATTACTTATGTTCTAGTGGATTAGATTTAAACATGTCAGAATTGCTAGGATTTTGACAGATTTGCAGTAAATTAGTGTCCTGACTGAGGAAAGGAGGTTACTATATTGGTTGCATATGCAAGACTTTTTTCCAAAGGCCAAAAAAGGTGGAAAGATCATGAGGTTTTTTTAAAAAAAAGACTATGAATCACCTTGAAAGAAAAGAAGACGTTTTCTTTAATTGTAAAAAGCAGAGTAACATGATTTGAATACTGCTGGGAGAAAATCATTATTTCCTCTGTTTGCAGAGGACTGGGACTTCATAGCTCAACATTATGACAATTACAGTGCTGTGGATTTGTCTCTGAAGGGAAATAACTTTTATGAAATATTTTTTCTGTTGTGGGGGCTCTTAGAGTTTATTTGTTATTTATAGTCCAACAGTTGTATTGGATCTCAAGCAAATTACACAGAGTAAGTCAATACAATCAACAGGATGATACATCCGATAAATAATGTAGAAGAAGACCTGAAATCAACCACATATCTAAAATTAGAAGCAAAACTTAAGTATTAACATGACATGTTAAACTATGCAGAGAATTACATAGTAGGGTCCCACTTATACTAACAGGCAGAACAAGCTATACCCACTTGCACAGTAGTATAGACTACAGTCCCTAAACATTTACTTTAGTAGCTTTCTAAACCATTCTGTACAGTACAACCCTCCCTATTCAGGAGGCATGTGTAGACAAGCCTCCTGAATAATTCAGTTTTGTATGGACTGCTATCAACCATCTAAGACTCAGGTCCTAATCAAGGTCCAGGTCTCACAGAAGTTTGAACTATTTAGATGAGCTAGGCAGAGGAGACTCCTTTTGATATTTATATAGAAACTCTGCCTAGGATAGTAAAAGTAAGAGACTTCCTGACTACATTAGGCAAGCCATTCCATAAGGTAAAGGTATCAACGGAGAAAATACATGTATGGACAGTTGTTAATTTTGCCCATTTTCAGGGTGGCATCTGCAGAAGGCCCTGCTCAGGTAAGCAAAAATGTCATGGTGGAACATAGGGTGAGAGATGGCCCCATAGATATAAGAAACCAAGGCACTTTGTACATGATAGCCAATACCTTTAATTGAGCCCTGTAATTGATGGACAGCCAATGGAATGACTGCAGAATGGGAGTAATGTAATATGCATGCTTCATCTAGCTCCTGATAATAGCTGAGCTACGGCATTCTGTGTCAACTGTAATGTTGGTTTTGAGGGGCAACTGACCAATGAAAGTCCATTGTCTGGAGTTGGGCCCAGCCCCCAAACTTGCCAGAAGAAGGGGATGGGAGGCAGCTGGGGGACAGCTACCCAGACACACCAATGGACACCCAGGACCAGACTAGGCTGACAACAGAAGGAGAAAGAGAGACACCCCAGTCTCAGGAGGGCAGAGCAGCACCCAAGACCCCAGAGAGTCAGGTGGAGCAGGTAAAAGCCAGCTAGCCCCACCCTCTGGTGGAAAGCCCAAGGGACAGGCCAGGAGAGTGAGGACCACCAGGGAGGGAACAGCCACAAGGGAGAAGGCTCAGAAAACAAGGGCAGTTAGCCAGCAAGCCAGCCAGCAACCTTACCAGCAGGGGAGGAAAAGCAGCAGCAAAGACAGCTCAGGACCACGCCCCAGCCTCCAGGAAAGCTAGAAGGGATTAGCCAGGACCAGGAAAAGCTGGGAGCAAAGCCATCCCAGGTGTGGTGACCTGAGGCACTCAGCAGAGAAAGCTTGGCAGCCAGCCAGGAAATCACAGCTGTAGCTGATCAGGACAGCCAGCAGAGAAAACCCAGGTGTGGTTGCCTGAGACATTGAAGGCTGTGGCTTTGGTGCAGGGGCGGGGGGGGGGGTTTGTGGCTGGCACATGGAGCTGGGAATAGGGGAAAGGATATAAGGAGAATCCACCCACAGGGCATGGTGGGTTGTGTAGGAGGATGGTGGAGTTGAGGGGAGAGTGCGAGTGCAAGAGAAGCTGAGAGGAGGATGAAGGTGAGGAAAGGACAGGAGTCTGGGGGCTGCAGAAGATGAGGAGGAAGGGAAGGCAGCCAGGACTCTGTCAGGTGGAGTAGGTCTGCGAGGGGAATGAGAGGGAGTGAGGGTGATGTAGAGCCACCACCACCCCCCATCCACAGAGCAGGAACCTGCATATTCTCTGACAGCATCCCTATATCGAGGTCCGGCGGGCCAGCACATCACAGGGTGATGACCAAGACAGAACCTGACATGTATTACAGGAGACTAGTCTCAATGTTACTGTGGTATGGATCCTGGTGGCCAGCCTTATCAAGGGAGGGGGGCATCTTCCAGGCTAGACTGAGTTAGAAAACAGCATTATTTGCAGCTGCATTAACTTGCTTTTCCAGCAGTAATGTTGGATCCAGTATAACCCCTAGGCTCTTCAACAAGTCAGCAAGAGTCAACAAAACATAGAGTTCCAAACCTCCAGATGGTGACTGAAGATCTCCTGAAATTACAACTGATCTCCAGGCCAAAGAGACCAGTTCCCCTGGAAAATATGGCTGCTTTGGAGGTTAGATTCTATGTCATCATACCCACTGAGGTCCATCCCCTCCCCAAATCCCTGTTACGACGTCTGTGCTGTAGTTTATTTCCTAATTTCACCCATATTGTTCTTCAGTCCACCTAAAGTGTAGCAGATCCTGATAAGCTGCACAGTTCATTTGAAATACTATTGC
Source organism: Eublepharis macularius (assembly GCF_028583425.1). Classification (NCBI taxonomy): domain Eukaryota; kingdom Metazoa; phylum Chordata; class Lepidosauria; order Squamata; family Eublepharidae; genus Eublepharis; species Eublepharis macularius. Next base: position 107,995,869 of record NC_072793.1, read on the forward strand.
AGAAATTCTATTATTCAAGCAAGCTAGCAATAACATGTATGAGAAGGCAAAACTGTCAGACTTGATTAAACCAGCACACAGGGGATTTCTGGATAAGATTTATTTGAAGGAGTGCCAAGAATAAGAAAGGCTATAGGCAGAACTTTTTCTCAAATCCTGAAAATATTATACTTCCATTTATGCATGAACTACTTTACAGTCTTCTGTATATTCACACAGCCAGAATCTGATGGTTTTCTGCTCTGGATGAACCAGTTACATGTAGAGATTATCTGAGGTAACACTTTTTAGTTGCTGAAAATATCAAGACAATACTGTGAAACGTTTAAAAGGCAGAAAATAACACCAAAAGGGATCTCATTGGGAAAGAAAGATATCAGGTTTGCTAAATGCAAATGTTCCAGATATACTGTATGCATAAATGCCATTTGGACTGGATTTGACTTATTTTAAACAAACGTTTTGAGAAGCAGTACAGAAAATTTTGCAAACTATTCAAAAATTACTTGCCTGAAGCTATAGGAAACAGCAGTATGAAATCAAAAGTTTTGATAATCAGCAACATTTAGTTTGTGTGAAAGTAGTTCTATGTATTAGCTTTGGTTATCCCTTAAACATTGTGATTGAAACTCATGTCTTGTTGTATGTTGGGACTGAAAATGGAGGTCAAGTTTTCAAGTTGTACCAGCTCTCATTATCAAGCCAAATGTTGAAAAACAAAAGGTGGAAAGTCCAGACCCTGATCTTAAGACCTCTTGCCTGCATCCTGTATAGAATGCCTGGCTGACAAAGTTGAACAGATTACATAGTGCTGGGTAGAGCTGATATCAAGTTGTACCTTTAACCTTTGGAAAGAAAAAGAAAAATGAACATATGAAAACCAGAAATTGATCAAATGTCTCTCTAATAGAGGTGGGCACGGTCCGCATAAGGGACCTAATTTTCCCACGAATTTACCCAGTTCGTCGTTCGCGAACACGCGGGCCGTGGGCGCATGTTTTTTCACGAAAGTGCCGAACTTTGGGGCGTTTTGTCCATCTGTCCATTGGCCCGTCATGCCAGGATTCCCGCCGTCCCCACTCAAACAATTTCCTAGGCAACGGCGTGGAGCCACCTTCCCCGTTTGGAACACACCAATCTTAGCCCAGGAAACCTTGATTGGCAGCTCTGTCAGCCAAACAGAGATCACCAGCGTTTCTGCATAAAAGACAAAGCGCGCGAAGCCCCTCTTCATTTTGCTGGTGCGGGGACGCGAGTTAGCTTAGCAACTGCTTGCTGCGGGAAAGTTTTTCTTTTTGAGAGAGCATCGCTTGAGCCTTAGGGCTTTGGGGCTTTGGTTGCAAGACAGCTTACTCTATTCTCCATTCCTGTTTAATTTGTTTCTCCTTTCAATTCTGGTTTTCTTGAGAGCACTTTTTTGAAAATCCTTTTACCGTACTATCGGGTTACTCTGATTTCTTTCCGCTTTTGAGTCCTTGGGTTCTGGGGCTCAATTCCCCCCCCCCCCAAAAAACCTCTTCATTTTTTCTGGGTTGCCAGTGGGTTCTATTGTGCTCTGACCCCACCCATTTGCAGACCCACAGTGGGTGCAAGGCAGCTTTGGGCGCTGTCTGCTTTAGTTCTTTCCTTCTTTCCCCCACTTTCTTCCTTGGCTGCTGATGAGGTGCAAGAGGAGACTGCTATTGGGCTCTGTGAAACACCTACTCTCTGGTGACCGGCAGCTCGCTTTGGGGGCTCTCTCTACTTGATATCTTTCTAAGCCTTTCACTCCCTAAATAGTGGGTGACTTTGGGAGAGCTTTCCTGTCTGGCATTTGAGGTGAAGGGGGGGCTGCTACTGGCCTCTGTGAAACACCCACTCTTGACGACTAGCAGCATGCTTTGGGGGGCTCTCTGCTTCACTTCTTTCTAAGCCTTTCACTCCCTAAATAGTGGGTGACTTTGGGGGAGCTTTCCTGCCTGGCTTTTGAGGTGCAAGGTGGGGCTGCTACTGGCCTCTGTGAAACACCCACTCTCTGACGACTGGCAGCACGCTTTGTGGGGCTCTCTGCTTCACTTCTTTCTAAGCCTTTCATGCTTTGGGGGGCTCTCTGCATTGTCCCCCCCCCTTTGCATGGGCACCTGCTGTCCCCTCTGGCCAGGGGGGAATGGGTCCCCTGAATCATGCCCACCCCACGAAGGCAGGAAGGTGGTTGAGTTCTGTTGCTGATGCTGCTGTCATGTTTCTGTCCCCCCATCTCAGGAACCACGCTGACCCATCCAAGCAATGTCTCCTGTCCTGCCCATCCCCCACATTCCGCAAAGGCAGGATGGCAGGTCTGGTCTGTCTCTCACTTCACGAGGGACTCTCCTGTTACTGCTCCCTCCTTGGTTACATACACGGTTGTGATGGAGCTGCCGATTGTACCATATAGGGGTGGAGTCGGTTGTCGATGTGGCAGCTCCCCTGTCAATGGGACTGACGGGACCTCTTTCAGCTGGGTGGGAAAGTGTCATGCTGCAACTGAGGACCTCAGCGGCGAGGCAGAAAGGTGGGTGGGTGCAGTTGGGTGATGTCGGCTACTGTGCTGCTCTCTCTTCGGTTAGCCTGGTTGTGTGATCCCACAGCCGAAGGATACAGTCGGTTAACAATGTGGAGGATCCACGACGGGACCTCTTTCAGCTGTGTGGGAATGTGTCGTGCTGCAACTGTGTGTGGACCTTTGCGATGAGGCAGGAAGGTGTGTGGGTGCAGTTGGCTGCTTTCGGCTATTGTGCTGCTCTCTCTTTGGTTTTACAGTGGCCGACTACATTGTGTGAGGATACATCTGGTTGACAATGTGGAGGCTCCCCGACGGGACCTCTTTCAGTTGGGTGGGGATGTATCCTGCAACTCTGGTCCTTTCTGGCGAGACAGGAAGGTGGATCTGCTGCCGCTGCCACAATGTCCCTTGGTGGGACCCTCGGCTAAGGAGGACAGTCAGTAGCTGTGGGACCTTCCCCCTCCTCCCCCTCCTCATGACGACACGTAGTGTCCCTTGTGTCCTCCTCATGATGACACGTCCTCTCCCTTCCATCCTTTCTGGTGTGGCAGGAAGGTGGGTGAGGTCAGCTACTGCCGAGTTTACGCTAAGATGGAGCTTCAGGTGTGGTCACCTGGTAGGTGTGGGATCAGGCTTCCCCTGGGTGAATGTGGCCTCCTTTTCCCCCCTCGGTGAGAATACCAGCGTGCTCTATTTTGGCCTGTTGGGAAGGGGGGAACCTCCCCCTCCCCCTCCTCCTGACGACACGTCCTGTCCCTGGTATCCTCCTCATGATGACAAGTCCTGTCCCTGGTATCCTCCTCCTGACAACAAGCCCTGTTGCTCGTATCCTCCTCGTGATGACAAGCCCTGTCCCTGGTATCCTCCTCTTAACGACAAGCCCTGCCCCTCGTATCCTCCTCCTGATGACATGTCCTGTCCCTGGTATCCTCCTCATGATGACAAGTCCTGTCCCTGGTATCCTCCTCCTGACAACAAGCCCTGTCCCTGGTATCCTCCTCCTGACAACAAGCCCTGTCCCTCGTATCCTCCTTCTGATGACACGTCCTGTCCCTCGTATCCTCCTCCTGACGACAAGTCCTGTCCCTCGTATCCTCCTCCTGATGACAAGCCCTGTCCCTGGTATCCTCCTCCTGACGACAAGCCCTGTCCCTCGTATCCTCCTCCTGCTGACAAGTCCTGTCCCTCGTATCCTCCTCCTGATGACAAGCCCTGTCCCTCGTATCCTCCTCCTGATGTCAAGCCCTGTCCCTGGTATCCTCCTCCTGACAACAAGCCCTGTCCCTCATACCTTCTAAGTACCTCCTCTTATTCTTTATAAACTCAACTACTTCCATTATAATTTGTATGTTGACAAAACAGTCTAAGGCATGACTGTTGTCCCTCCCATCCTTTCTGGTGAGGCAGGAAGGTGGATATGCTTGCTGTGGGGGAGGGGGCTGCTGTGCCCACATGTCCTTCCTTTGCCAACGCCGCCACGTTTGGGGAAGTGGGTATCATCGGCAACCGTCCTGCTCCTGCGAGTGCAAGGGCCCCTCCGAGTGGGGAGGCTGCTCCTGCTCCCTCCCCCCAGGCATAGAGGAGGGGACTCCAGTGCCAGCAAGTCCTTCTTTTGCCGACACCGCCACATTCGGTTCAGTGAAGTGGGTGTTGTCGGTGACTTTCCTGCTCCTGTGAGCACAAGGGCCCCTCCAACTGGGGAGTCCGCTTCTGCTCCCTTCCCCCAGGTGTGGGGGAGGGGTCCACAGTGCCCACATGTCCTTCCTTTGTTGATGCCACTACATTCAGTGAAGTGGGTGTCATCGGCAACCATCCTGCTCCTGCGAGCGCAAGGACCCCTCTGAGGCTCAATCCTCAAAGTCCAGTGACAAGTAGAACAGTGGCCCAGGTCAGAGCCCTGCCCCTAACCCAAGCAAGCAGACACACCACGTCACTGAGGTGGGACTCATTGTCCACTGCTCAAAGAGGCTCCCTCTGAACAGGGTAGCATAAGTCTCCTTTCCTCGAGATGTGGAAGACATCCTTTCCATCCCTCTCGTGCCTTCCATTCCAGCAAGGGGCCTTTGAATTGCTACATGATCTCTTGTTGTGGAGTTGGCTTTCACTCAAGTACATCCATTCATTTCCCATCATGGGGAGTTGGTCTCCCTGCCCCGAGGGAGGGCATCTATTGTTGATTCAGCCCCATGTAGGTGGGTTTTGTGGGCAGCCACCTCTCCTGGACAGGAGCACAAGTCTCCCGCCTTCCACCAAGGGCAGGTAAGGGTCAGTCAGAATAAGGGAGGGGAAGTTGCTGTTTGTCTCTTTGGAAAAGTGATGATCAAGGAGTGTTACATGAGAACCTTTGGTGGGGAAAGTCTACTCAAGTGAAAATCTGTGGGAAAAACAAGGCCTTTCTGAATCGAACCAGTTCTCGAACCGGTTCTCGAACCGGGCCGGTCTGTTTAAAAGTTCGTTGTCTGTGGAAGTCCACGAACCTCGAACTGGCGATCCGTGGCCGCCTCCCGTTCCGTGCCCATCTCTACTCTCTAACATCACATATGCACACAAGTCTAGTGGATCAAAGGAAAACATGGTAGTGGTTATATTAATGAAACTGACCATTCAAAAGATTACTTCAGTGTCTTTGCTGTTCTATGGCTCTGCCTAGTAGTCAAATATTTAAAGAGACAGTAAAATCAGTCACAAATCATATAAATCAGCCATAAATAAATGCTGTGTTTAAAAAATACCCTACCATTCAGTATTCATCTAATTAGTCCCTTGCTATATTAATGGCTGCTATTCTGTATGGATGGGCAGCATTTTCATGTGTGCACACTCTTGCAAAAACCTGATACAAACTTGTTCAGGGAGCATTTGGTGCAGAACAGATCCAGTCAAATACACTAAGTTCATCTGACAAACATGTTCACTGCAGATCCGTGGCATCCCTCTGGCTGTTACAGTTTAGTAATTGCTTCAGTTTTAAAGATTCCACTGCTGAAAGGATTCCTTTAGAGATAGCCTGAGGGCATAGTTGCCGCCTCCTTTGTGGTTGCTCCCATGCTAGTAACCATGTAATTATATGGTTTGCAGGCCCAGCATCGAAGGGGGAGGAGGGGCAAGGGGGGCAACAGAAGACACAGTCAACTTACTGGGATTGAAAAGGCCACAGATTTTATTGGTTACAGCTTGGGAAGCCTTGGCGTGCACAGGGTGCAGATCCAAGCATTGACCAATCTGCCTGCTGGCTGATGACCCCCTCAACCCTTCAGGCCACCAGCTGAAGGGGACACCAGGGGATGACAGGCTGTGGGATTCCACATAGGTGGATGCCTCTGCATGGATCTCCCTGCCACCTGGGAGTGAGCATACCCCAACAGCCCCCACCTGGGCTTGTCCCTGAAATGCCTCACCCCAAGATCTTTTAAGAGGATCCCCAAGTATGGGGAAACTGAGCTCATGGCCCTGTTTCCCCCCAAAAGGATCCATGCCCAATGCCCAAGCTGCCATTCCTGGAGTTGTGACAAGAATAGAGTTTGCCAGCATAAAGTTGACATTCCAAACCCAAGACCCAGCATATCCTAGAACAAGGAAGGGATGGGTAGGTAGCTGGTTCAGGAGCCAAGCACTGGCAGCCCTGACAATGGTCCAACAGTCCAGAAGGAAGCTGCCACTGCCTGTCCCACCCCAGAGGTAGACTTCCAGGCCCCAAGAACAGGGGCTTCCACCCCCTGCAGTGTGCAAACTGAGTCCACTGGGTGAATCAGCAGTCAAGGCTTTCAAAAAATTCTATAGGACTTTGTGAGGACACACATACTTGCCTGGGAGAGTAGGAAATATGTTGATAGAAGTCTTGTTTCTGAGACAATGACCAGCGTAGAAGCAAGTATAGAGGTGACTGTGTAAAAGCAGGATCTTGTTATCCATAACCTTATGTATATCTACTTGAATCTTTCTATTGCTGTCTTTAATATGAATAATTCAAAGTTAATTTTAAATGTAATTTGAATCCATGTAATAATCTCAAAACAGTGCTTATTTTTTATACAAGAGTAGAAGTATGAATAATGATATATTATGCAGAAATTATATGCTTTTTTAAACAAAAATTTGGAAAATACACCAAATATTATTTTATTTACTGAGCTGGACACTGTCAAAAGAGAAGAAGGGAAAAGTGAGGAGTATAGTGCAAATATGAAACAGGCTCTTCCAGTGTGTCCAGGTGTCACAGAGATGAACATTTTACTTAGCACTCTCAGTGCCTTGCAGGTCCTCTCTCAGCTTCTGATTTCTTTGCAAGAAGGATGAGAGACAGGATTCTAAATGGTGCTCATTCAAAATCCTGGGAATAAATAAATTTCAAGCTGGGCACTGGCTGAGAAATAATGGAAGGATTATTGCTCAGGTTTTTTTGATATTAAGGAAATATAACAAACATTCATAGGGATTTAAGACACAATTCTTACCCTTCAGAAGCAAAGTCTCCTCTCCGCACAATATTATTTTTCAGTAATTTTGTCTCATTATGTTGTAGAAGGTTAAATACTCCCAAGGACTGGCTAGTTTAACTGTATCCAAGAATTAACTTGTTTAAGTGCATTTTAACAAAGTTTGAACTTGAAAATATCAAGCTTAGACATGGGCACAAACAGAAAAAAAAGAACATGGTGTTCATTGTTCGTTGCCATCCACGAACAACGAACATTGATGAACATGACCTGTTCATGAACATGTTCGTTGTTCATGGGGGCCAGCAGGCTCTCCTCCAGCCATCAAGATCCCTTCCACACCACTCCCAGAAACCCTACCTGAGCAGGCAGCACAAAATGTACCAATAATAAATAATAGCTTGGCCCCAGATCATGGCAGCAGCCCTGGAACCTGAAGGGGTAGATCCCTAATGCACCACTCTCAGAAACCTTACCTGAGCAGGCAGCAGGGAAAGTACCAATAATAAATAATAGCTTGGCCCAGAGCCTGGCAGCAGCCCTGGAACTTGAAGGGGTAGATCCCTATCTCACCACACACAAAGAAAATACAAGCTCCAATGCACTCTCCCTGTCTCTCTCTCAAAATGCCAACAACTCTCTCTCCCTCTTCACTGTCTGCAAAACCAGAGCTGGGAGCCCCCCTCCCCCCTGTTCTTTGCTTCCTTGTAACAAATTTGAAGCTCCACACTTGGAAGGAAGACTTGCCTATCAAGCTAAATTGGGCTTAGATTGGGGTTTCCAGGGCAACAGCAGGAGTTCAGACAGAGTTCGGGCAGTCCCTGCCTCTGGTTGCCAAGGGAATTGATTGCAGGTGCCAGACTGTCTGGCTTGACAAACAGCAACGAATGACCATCTGTTCATTTAGAAGGGGGCCTCACAAACAGCTTGTTCGCGAACAGCTGATTGGACTGTTTGTGGCTTTTATTAGTTCGTATTGCTGTTCCTGCCCATCTCTAATCAGGCTACACTCATAGACAGAAGGAAAGGTGGTATGATATAGCCCGATCTTGTGAGATCTTGGAAGCTAAGCAGGTTCAGTTCTTGGATGGGAGACCACCGAGGAAGACTATGCTGAGGGAGGCAATGGCAAACCACCTCTGCTTCTCACTTGCCTTGAAAGCCCCCTGCTGGGATCACCATAAGTCAGTTGTGACTTGACAGCACTTTACACACACACACACACATACTCATAGCCATCACTTCACCCCCGTTTTCATTTAGTCCATATGTGCTTCTGTCTCACAGAATACTCCAAACGTTGAAAAGTTCTTATAAATGCAAGCATTAAATCATGTAGATTATCATCAAAACAAAGTAATTATAATTTAATTCTAAACAGAAGGCGTCCGTAAGCAACTCCTCTCATTTTTTGTCCATGGGGTTATTATGAATCATTACATCAAAGTAAGTACTTTCCATTTAAAAATCCTATTTGTAACACTGATTATAAGTATGGATGCAATGCAGTTGATTGAAACCATGCCCACATATCCACTTAAGGCACAATTAAATACTTTGGAGTCTGTGAGTACAACCTGTGGATGACACCATCACTTTACAGCTCAACTCAGGCCATTTTAAAATGATTCAGCACTTGAAAAGGGCGGGGAGCACCTGGTCCTGCCACACTGTGGGCATGATCAGGGTTGGGCCCCTGCAGCATATTTCAATGGCCCAAGTTCAGCTGTAAAATGGTGGCTGTTATAGATCAGACTCTTGGACAGTGTAAAGTCTACTTGTGCCTTTCATTTCAGGAAATCATGTTTCCAGTTGTGACATTTCCCCAAGGCCTCAGAGTTAGATGTTCAGTTTATGGATACTGGTGTCCATGAGCACTCATCCCTGGCCTCACCTTGTGTTGTACTCCACCAGCCTGCATGTGCCCACCTTGACTCCATCCTTTAGGTGGCCTCTGTATAAGGGAGGAAGGCCTTCTGCCTAGCCCCACTGGGTCTTCACCACTCCTTTGAGACCCTTAAGGTTGGTAGGGGACTGGATGGGCAACCTGGTGCCTTCCTAGAGGTCCCTGCCCAGCTTTGCAGTCTCTGACTCCCAGGAGCATCAGGTTTCTGCAGCCTGCCTGGTGTCCTTCATCCATGCTGGCCTCCCTGCTCTCCACCAGACATTTGCTTCATCACCCGTGCCTTGCTCCATGCTCTGCCGCTTGTCTTCACTCCTCACCACCACCCTCCTCCCTGTGCTTACAGCTGTCAGGTTCTGACTGTGTTTTATGTATCTTCTAACCAAAGAGACTCCATTTTAATCTTGTCAGTATTGTAAGTGCTTCTGTTGCAGGTGGCAAGCAGTTCACTGGAACTTCACAGAGAGAAGAAGAATGTTATGTCTACAACTTTTCCAGCCTTGGGAAGCTTTCACTTTCTCACCCTCGGGCTGTTTGTTTTGAGAACTGTGGGGGAGGATGGGGTCTACAGGGAACTGCTATTCTGTACCTTTGCTTTTGCCTGTCATTTGTAACAATACTTCTGTATCAGCCAAGATCCTAGCATCTTGGACTGTGGACTATAATGGTTGTTTATATTCAGTAAATCTTTTGAAACCAATGGACTCATGTCTCATTGCAAGAGGTAGTCTGGAATACAACTTTTAGCAAGCCACAGTCTGACAACAGCCTCTCCCTTTAAGTCTCCTACCTTCCCAACAAAGTCCTGCCCTCCCAGCAGTATCCCAATGCCTGTTCCAGCCCAGCTGTGTGCTCTTCCAACTAGGAAGCACACTGATGCTGCTCAGGCCCCATGGGCCCAGCTGAAGCTGTGGGGCTAGGAACCATGCCTCAAGGCCCAGCAGTGGAACTCATGCTGAGGATCGCAGCTCTGGGAGCTGTGCTGTCACATCAGGATTGCTTTGTTAAAGGATGGAATGTTGATATCTGTCTACTAGAAAGAACCAGGACATAGGAATATTCATGCCGGATCTAACCTGTGGCCAATCTAGACCAGTAATGGCTAGTCAAATGCTGCAACAGAATTCACAAGCAGGGACCACAGACAACAGTCCTAGCCTGCTGACTACTCCCTAACATCTGGCAATCTCCTTTGGGTATCATGGGCAGAAATCCATCTAAGCCAGTGGACATCACTACATCTCATGGCACAAGTTCCACAAAAAGTATTTTCTTTTATTTATTTGGAATAAACTACAAGTTCATTTATTTATCCATTTATTAGGCAGTTAGTATCTATTATGTTTCTCTCCTTTCTGTCAAAGTTGTAGTTCCTGAATAAACTCTTTTCATTCACTCCTTAATCAGACTAAGATATACCAGAACCTACAAAACTATCCAAAACAAGAGGACAAGAAGGCACTTCTGACACCTCAGGTACCAGATCCGTTCTCAACTTGGCTTTCAGGGCAAAACAGATGAAAGAAATTTTGTCTCCAATGAACCTTGCAAAAACATCACAACTGGAAGCCAGATTTCCATTGCTGGCAGGATGAGACTTAGGTGTTTATTAAGTCACAAACCACTTTAAACAATTTTGCTGGGCAACATTCTGTTGAAGCAATGAAAGCAGAGAAAAAAAGTCTTCACTGCCATCATCATCACCTCACAGACCTGCAAATGGGCTCTATGTTGTGCTCTGTCTGATTCATCCTGAATCTTCCACCAGTATTCCTGTCTGTCATATCTCCCAGCTCCCTCATAAACCAAAGAGCTGGGGGCTCAGAGACCGTAGAAGAGGATGCCAAGGAGCAACTCTGTTTATGGCCCCAGCCAGCCTATCATTACATGTAGCTGCAAGGGCCTCTACAGAGACACTAAGGTGGCTCTCAAAAACCCCAGAGTTTTCTGGAAACCAACAGGATCCATTAACCTCCAAGGACAGACTATCCAAATTGGCTCCTCTGCCCCTGCAGGAAGGAGGCAACAAACTCAACCAAGCTTTCAGAAAATAGTGATTTGATCATGACAAAGGCCAAACCTCCAGCCACCTGGTCAGATCTCTGGAAAGCTGCTCAATATAGAAAAGATGATCCAGTGTATGTCCTTTTTCATGTGTTGGGCCCATGACAACCTGAAACAACCCCATGGTCATCATAATGGCCACACAAAGTCCTGAGCCTGACCCAACAAGAAAACCTAGGCATGTTCCTAAGGACAATAATCCTTGGGGTCCTCTCAGCACCAAGTCTAACACCATCAGCTCAACTAAAGAATCTGATGGTAAGCTAGGTGGACAATACACCAGCAGGATCCCTAACCTGTCCCTGGTGCACAATACAAGGTGCATACAATAAAAGCCAGCCTCTTTTGCACCAGGTACCTAGTGATGGAGAAAGACTCACAGAAAAGAAATGCTACCCTCCCCTGTATCCAGTCTGAAGTACTTTATACCCAGCTAGAGTCAGCTGTGTCAAAGTGGCCACATCAGAATCATCCAGTCAGGCTTCAGTCAAGCAAGCCAAGTCCAGACAATTAGGCACCCCAGAATCCTTCATGCACTCACAGCCTCTTCAACTGATCTCTCCTTACTGAGCAAGTGCAGCAGGTAGTGAAAGGTGGGTGGGAGGACTAGATGAATTGTCTTTCCCTCCTCTCCCAAAGTGTCACAAAAGCAGCAAACACTATTAAATATTAGTATTAATATTAAATATCTAACAGTATTAAATGAAATAGTATTAGTATTAAATAAATACATTTCCCTTTGCTTTGATTTACTACAGCTCCTGCTTCCTTTTTTAAGTATGAATTTAATAAAATAAGAAGCGGTCTGACAGATCAACCCAAAGGTCCATCAAGCAATATCCCTGTTTCCAACAAAAGTTAAATGCTTCTTAGAGGCCATGTGCAAGGCATGAAAGCAACAGCCTTCCATTGTAATTTACCCCCCCCCACACACACACACACATCTGGAGTTCTCAGGTATAGTTCCTCTTTACATAAATACTCCATTTACTTGTCATGATTAGTAACCACTGATAGACCTATCCTCCATGAATTGGTCCAATGTGTTCCTTTTTATAGTCATTATCATGTCTAGTGGCAGCAACAAATATGATGTGTGAAGACTAACTTAATTTTGTCTGTTTTGGATTGTGTGTTGTGTTATGTGACATCAGGTCACTTCTGACTTATGGCAACCCTATGAATTAATGGCCTCCAAACATTCTATCATTAACAGCCTTGTTCAGGTCTTGCAACTGGAGAATGAGGCTTCCTTTATTGAGTCAATCCATTTTATGTTGGGTCTTCCTCTTTTCCTACTACCTTCAACTTCTGCTAGCATTATTATCTTTTCTTACTGCCATTAACTTCTAGCATTATTGTCTTTTCCAGTGAATCTTTGGTGATGGTAACATCAAGTCATGATGTTACACCAAAGCACAACTCGATTTAGTCATTTTTACTTCTAGGGAAAATATAGGCTTGATTTGATCTAGAGCCCATTTATGTGTCTCTTTGGCAGTCCATGGTGTCCATAAAACTCTCCTACAGCAGCACATTTCAAATAAACCAGGGTCGAATCCACATTACTCATTCTAAGTCGCATGTTCCCCGCATTCCCCACGCAATCCTGAGTGCCAGTCACATTACCTCATTAAACAGACACATTTCATTTGCATTTCTCCCGAATATGTGGTCACAGGTTTTCAACAGGAGTTTCACGGTGGCCGTGAATGGGCCAATGCGCAATTTACGCAGTTTTTTTAAAAACCACCCCCCTTCCTGTCTCTCCGGCCATTCCGAGAGTTCCTATTGGCTGATTCAACTTGCAAGTGCTCCGTAGTCTGCAAAAGACTGTTTTTGACTTCATAGCATTGGATTTATTGATTATGCTGTTTCTGAATCAAATCTGGTCGTTTGAAAAACCATTTTGGGGTGAATCCATCCTCAGAATGGACTCGCGAAACTTCCTTTTTAACTGTTTTTTATTTTTTTTATTTTATATTACTGTAATATCGAAATTACGGTTCGATAATTTCGATATTACAGTAATATAAAATAAAGAAAATATTTCCTGATTATCATATATATTTCAGTGGGTACAGTATAGATTTTCAAACAATCTGCAACATACTAGGTGTATTCTCCCCACTGAATATGTAAATGTCACAAAAATGTTTTGTACTGGATTAATAAAAGGTTCCTGAGGATTATTACATGAAGCAGGATCTTTTATTTCTAACCTTTCCTGGATCTGCATTTTAAACATACACACACACATTTCCTTTTCCTGTATTAATAGGACAATAGTGTGTCCCTCTATTGAACTGAGTACCAAAAAGGCTAAAGTTGTCACATAAACGATCATTTCATAAAATCATTTGATTAAAAAATCACTTGCAAACATGCAAAATATTATAAAGACTAATATTTATATACAAGCACTTTTTGACCTCTTAGATTGTAATATGGTTTTAAATGCCTAGAACAAGCAGTTCTGCTTAAACATGTATCTGCTCTTTCTAAATAAGTAACTGATATTAATTTAGCATTTTGCACCTCTCCTTGCATGAAGGTCGTGGTTTTGCTGTCCTTAATGATTATTAATACACTCCTTTCATGCACTAGGATATGGATGTTTGCTGTAGGGTTATACTATGTACACTGGCTGAATGAATTGTTTACTGAATAGATATCTGTTTGTGGTAAAATGGGACAGTGGGACGTTGTTTATAGAGAATGCTAAACCCACAGAGAGAATGTTGAATGTTCTGCATAGCAATGGGTTGCACAGTGTTTTAACAGTATCTAGCTAGATGAATAATGAGCACAGTGTCCGACTCCCCACATGAGGAGGAATGTTATGTAAAGCTCTGAAAATGCTTCTACTTTTTCTTAAGCTTATTTGCTAAGAGCAGATAGAGATTTAATTTAGGGACACTGTGTATCTTTAATTCACTTGTGGTGGCTGAATTACCACCTAGAGTACGTAGGTTTTTAACCACCATCTTCCTTTAGAAAGGCTTTTATTTAGGGGGTTTATCTTTCCAGGTGTTTTATGGTTTGCTTCTGGTCTGAGGTCTGTCTTATGCTGTTGTTGCCCTATGTCCCTGGACTTGCTTTAATCACTTATTTCAATTACTTGTTTGTTTATATATTAATAATATATTATTTTAATTGTAAGCTGCCTTGGGCAGGACTTTGGAGGGGAAACATAAACATCACCTAAATGGGTCAATTAATTAATTAATTAATTAACTTATCAGTAAAGGGAGGATTTTGGACAGCAATTTATTTTGGAAAAGCGTGTGTAAACCTCTGACTTTGTGGAAGTTGCTGATTATATAATAACTAAACTTCAGGAATATAAAAAAAGAGCAGCCTAATTTGCCAGTCACTGCCTCTTTATGTCATTTTTTCTCTATCCAAATATAATTCACCTTTTCCAGCAAAGGGTTTCCAAAACTAAAGGAGCACGGATGCTGTTAAAGAGACAAGGAAGCTCTTGTCAAAATCTGTTGTGACTATTTTTCGAGCATAAACTCTGAAGCCATGTCTGGTATTTACTGTTGCCTGTGTGTATGGAAATCATCAAGCACTCAAAGCCCTCAGTACTTATCAATATTAAATCTCAAGACCATTTGGAAATGGATGTTTCTAAATCATCAGAGTTATCAACAAAATAAATATAACACTATTTTTAGGACAATCACAGAAACATCAAATGCTCAAAGGAAAGGTCATAGAACATAATACGTATTCATAATCTTAACAAAGAAATGGGGGGGGGTTGTTTGCTTTTGGTTAAACAGTGCCATCACATGGCAAGAAAAAATATATATATATGAAAACCTGTGTTCGGCATTAATTTTGGTGACCTGTTTTTGTGTGTGTGTGTGTGAAAGGTGGGGACAGAGAGAGTTTACCAAAATGAATGCCACGCACAGGCTTTGATTTTTGTCTGATTGTATCTTTATTCAGGAACAATAGAACATATACATCTTCCAACATGCTACCTACCTTCCAGTCATTTGAATTACAGAAGCTAGGTTGATTCCTGCATCATCATTTAGCTTGCAGTCTGACTGAAAGAAATGTGAAATGAAGGGAGGACACTGCGTAAGGCCACTTTTATTTTATGTTGTTATTTTAGTGAATTCCATTCTGATTTTCCAATAAAAACCTGCTCAAAGCAGACCACTATTCTGATTCATTTGTTCTTTATGGCCCACCACATTTTTTTTTTATTACATCAGCCGTATGGAAAACTGAAGTCATTCCTTTACACTGTGAAATAGTTAGATTGAATGCATGGAGTCTGAATTGGTGAAGAATAGCAACTTGCCTGGCAAAACTCACAGAGAGACTCTGGGGAGATGCTGCCCACTAGAGTTGATAATATTGGGCTTAAGGGACCAACTATCTAAATTGGTATAAGTTGGCTTCATGTATTCAAAACATGCAAATCCAGCAACACAAATTCACCGACTGGCAATGATTTTCTATCTCGTTGCTCCACACATTCAGAATGGGTGCATAGGAGAATAAAAGGTACCTTTAAAAAAATAACGTTCAACATTGTTTTTTCAGGAAAAGGTATTTAGCAGTTTCCTATATTACTTCCACCATCCATATCAAACTTTACTCTCAAGTATATAAATTAAAAGCTATGACAGATACTACTTTGGGGGAGAGGATCAGCAGAGAAGCAGCAAAGGAAAAGGGTATTTAACCCTTTCATTGCCAATAACTTTTTTCAGCAACTTCTCCAGCAGGGTTCTCAATACATTTTCTGTAAGATTAAATCTGCATTTGAACCCCTTGAGAAGAAAAGTTGCAGAGGATGAGTTGCTACCAAAGGAAGCCTTCAAATGTGGCCTTATGAACCTACCTGGCCACTGTGATAATTTCCAGATGTCCTGCTTCGGATGCCTCTACCTTCTTAGATTAGGTGGGTGGCAACCAGAGTGAGAACCTCTCAGTAGTGGCACCAAAATTCTGTTACTCTCTCCTCAGGGAGACTCATCTATCCTCCTTTGTTGCCATCTTCCACCAGGGGGTGAGGACTTTTTTGTTTAATCTGGTGTTCCCTCAGTGATCCCTCCTCCCTGTCCTGTGTTTTAATTGCTGTTTTTATGGCTTTGTATGTATTTTAGTTCTGGTTTTAATTGTTTTGTGATTTTAATGGTTTTTAAGATGTGAGTTTATGATGTATATTTTAATTTGTTACCAGCCTTGATTGCCCTAATGAGGGCAGAAAGGCAAGGTATACATTTGGTTAAATAAAAATAAAATAAAAGCATCCACTTCCAAATCCCAAGGTAAGGGACCAATGAGTATATTTTTACATGAGCCCAAACTTGAATGATATCTTGGGTGTCATAATGGAGAAAGAGAAAAAAATAACTAGTTTCTGAGCTTTATCATGCAAGTAAAAATAACAAAGTGAAAAGGCAAGGAAAAGTAAGCAAATTAAAAAGGCAACACAATAGTCTAAATTAGGAAAATATATTAAACAATGAGTAGCTTGGTAGATTTTATTTTATTTTAAATTTATTTACAGCCTACCTTTCTCACAGAGACTCAACGCAGACTATAAAATATAAAAAATGCAGACAGAATAAGATGTTCAATAAAAAGGCAATAAGACTAGGATCATAGAATTAGAAAACTGTCCAAGCCACATCCACTTAGTTGAATCTGGGGAATGCTGTGGACATCATTTATCTTGATTTCAGTAAGGCTTTTGATAAAGTTCCACATGATATTCTTGTTGACAAATTGGTAAAATGTGGTTTGGATCCTACTACTATTAGGTGGATATGTAACTGGTTAACATATCACATCCAAAGAGTGCTTGTAAATGGTTCCCCATCTACTTGGATAGGAGTGACATGGTGTGTCTCAGGGATGTGTGCTGGGCCCTTTATTGTTCAACATCTTTATAAATGACTTGGATGAAGAAATAAGGAGGATTCTCATTAAATTTGCAGATGACCCTAAATTGGGACAGGCAGCAAATACAGTAGAAGACAAAATCAAGTTTCAGAATGATTTTGACAGGCTGGAAAATTGGCCTAAAACTAACAAAATGAATTTCAACAGCGATAAATGTAAAGGTCTGTATTTATGATGGAGGAGACTAGTCTTGATAGTATGAGGAAAGATAGAAAGAGCTAGGTATGTTTATCCTGGAGAGAAGATAGAAAGGTGATTATAACAGCCATCTTCAAGTATTTGAAGGGCTGTCATATAGAGGATGGAGCAAAGTTGACTTCTGTTTCTCCAGAGGGTCGGACCAGAACCAATGAGTTAAAATTAAATCAAAATAGTTTTTGGCTAAGCATCAGGAATAGCTTCCTGACAGTTAGAGTAGTCCCTCAGTGGGACAGGCTTCCTCAGGAGGTGGTTCTTTGGAGGTTTTTAAGCAGATGCTAGATGGCCATCTGTCAACAATGCTGATTCTATGACTCACTATGAATTTAGGGGAACCCCACAGAAAACAGAAAAATACCACACTCTCTCAATTTTGATATTAAAGTGCAAATGCTAATTGCTTTATCAATACATAAATGATCCAAAGTTCATAATACTTATTTCCTAGTTCCACAATGCAACAATTCCTATACAACCATAGTGCAATAAATACAGTAAGATACAAGAAGCAAACATACAACTTATAAAATTTACTACAATTATCCGGGTGTATTAAAGAATCTGTTCTATTAGCACTAAAGAGGCATAGTGCTTTTATTCTGAAATGCTAATAGAACGGACTCTTTAATACACCTGGATAATTGTAGTAAATTTTATAAGTTAAGAACATAAGAACATAAGCAAAGCCATGTTGGATCAGGCCAGTGGCCCATCCAGTCCAACATTCTGTCACACACAGTGGCTAGAAATCCAGTGCCATCTAAAGGACTGTCAGTGAGGCCAGGACACCAGATGCCCTCCCACTGCCTTCCTTCCAGCACCAAGACAACAGAGCACCACCTCCCCACAAAGAGAATACCATCTATCTCCTGTGGCTAATAGCCACTGATGGACCTCTGCTCCATATATTTGTCCAGTCCCCTCTTGAAGCTGGCAATGCTTGTAGCTGCCACCACCTCCTGTGGCAACGAATTCCATGTGTTTATCACCCTTTGTGTAAAGTAGTATTTTCTTCTATCTGTTCTAACCCGACTGCTCAATAATTTCATAGAGTGCCCACGAGTTCTTGTATTGTGAGAAAGGGAGAAAAACACATCTTTCTCTACCTTCTCTAACCCGTGCATTATCTTGTAAACCTCTATCATGTCTCCCCTCAGTCGTCTTTTCTCCAGGCTAAAGAGCCCCAAGCGCCTCAATCTTTCCTCATAGGGAAAGTGTTCCAACCCTTTAATCATTTTAGTTGCCCTTCTCTGTACTTTTTCCAGTGCTATGATATCTTTTTTAAGGTGTGGCGACCAGAACTGTACACAGTACTCCAAATGAGGCCTCACCATCGATTTATACAGAGGCATTATGATACCAGCTGATTTGTTTTCAATCCCTTTCCTAATAACCCCTAGCATAGCATTAGCTTTTTTTATGGCAGTCGCACACTGTGCTGACGTTTTTAGTGAGTTATCTATCATGACTCCAAGATCTCTCTCTTGGTCAGTCTCCGCCAGTTCAGACCCCATCAACTTGTATTTATATTTTGGATTTTTGGTTCCAATGTGCATTACTTTGCACTTGGCTACATTGAACCTCATTTGCCACATGGATGCCCACTCTTCTAGCCTCGACAGATCCCTTTGGAGTGCCTCACAATCCTCTCTGGCTTTCACCACCCTGAACAATTTCGTGTCATCTGCAAATTTAGCCACTTCACTGCTTAATCCCAATTCCAAATCATTAATAAACAAGTTAAAAAGCATTGGACCCAATACCGACCCCTGTGGCACCCCACTGCTCACCACCCTCCACTGTGAGAAGTGCCCGTTTATACTCACTCTCTGTTTCCTATTAATTAGCCAGTTTTCGATCCACAAGAGGACTTGGCCCTTTATCCCATAGCTACTGAGCTTACTTAGGAGCCTTTGATGAGGAACTTTGTCAAAAGCTTTCTGGAAGTCAAGATAAACAATATCTATCGGGTCTCCCTTGTCCACTTGTTTGTTCACTCCCTCAAAGAACTCTAACAGATTGGTGAGACAAGATCTTCCCTTACAGAACCCATGCTGAGTTTTCCTCATCAGCTTTTGGTCATCAATGTGCCCACTAATTTTATTTTTGATAATAGTTTCCACCAACTTACCCGGTATTGACGTCAGGCTGACTGGCCTGTAATTTCCCGGATCTCCCCTGGAACCTTTTTTAAAGATGGGGACAACATTAGCTACCTTCCAGTCTTCAGGAACAGATGCAGAGTTTAATGACAGATTACATATTTTTGTGAGGAGATCTACAAGTTCACACTTGAGTTCTTTCAGAACTCTTGGATGTGAGTTGTATGTTGTATGTTTGCTTCTTGTATCTTGCTGTATTTATTGCACTATGGTTGTATAGGAATTGTTGCATTGTGGAACTAGGAAATAAGTATTATGAACTTTGGATCATTTATGTATTGATAAAGCAATTAGCATTTGCACTTTAATATCAAAATTGAGAAAGAGTATGGTATTTTTCTATTTTCTGTGGGGTTCCCCTATTTTTGTGCCAGTGTTTGTGGAAACAGCCATTGTTGGTTCGCTTCACTATGAATTTAGGCAGATTGTGAGAGGGCGGGCATGAAGGGATGAATCAATACTAGGCTCTCGTAGCCCTTTTTGCCCAGGGTAATGGGTAGCCTATATGCCCAGGGTAATGCTGATTACCACCTTGGAGCCAGGAAGGAATTTCCTCCAGGCCAGATTGGCTAGGGATCCTGGAGGGGTTTTTTTTAGTCTCTTAGGAATTTCCTCCTTTGTTTAGTATGTATTGGGGACCACTTTTCCTCATTGTTATTATATGGGGTTTTTTTTACCTTCTTCTAGGAATAGAGAAGTAGTAATTGTGGGAGTGGCAGCAGAGGTAGCTATGAATTTGTTGCTTTAAGCAAGGGGTTGGACTAGATGACCCCTGGGATCGCTTCTAGATCTATCTTTCTATGATATACCATAAACAATTAATAAGGTGGATTACAAAGGTGGAATTGGAGGAATTATCAGGATCCTAGATGTCATTGGAGAATTTGATCTTTTTTTGTGGGAGATGCTAATGTAAGATAAATCTAGATGAGGTAACTTTTACCCAATGGGAAGGTCTTCTTGCGATTTGGGGGAATCAGTATGCAAGGGGAGGCAGCGAGAGAGGGTAGCTTCAAGATCTCCTCCTGTGTATATGAGGATTGTCCTGGCTAGTGAGCTCTTTCAATGACCAGACAGATGTTTCAACCAAAAAGGGTTTTTTATTTGAAAATAACAAAGATCAACAGCACACAAAATACACACAGCAGAAAATAACAAAGATCAACAGCACACAAAACACATACAGCACACACTCAGAGCTAACTAGAAACCAGTGGTGAAAGTTGGATAGAGTTTAAGGGATTGGGTGATATTTACCATCCAGAAGAGGGCGTCCAGGAGAGAAAGCATTGAGCAACCAGCGTGTCATGCGGAAGAGTTCCGGTGATTAATTCAGGAACTCCAGGAAGGCCCTACTGTATCAGAATCCTTAGCATATCTCCGGGGCGTGGGAGGAGATAAACTGGCCTTGCCTGTCATCTCACATGCTAACAATGTTCCATCTCCTGGTATTTCTGCTTGTTCGGGCAGCGTGACTGTGTTTTAAACATGAGAAGAGTGGCTTATATTCCATAATCATAAGCCTTATTAATATCATGAGGACAAGTCTGACCTCTAACATAACTGGGCTACCTAAGTGTAGGATTAATACGTGTGTGTGTGTGTGTGTGTGTGTGTGTGTGTGTGTGTGTGTGTGTGTGGAGAGAGAGAGAGAGAGAGAGAGCTTTTATTAAGATATCCTAATTCCTGAAACATTAATTTAGTATGGAAACCCCTATAGTTTACACTGAGAACCCCTGTGCTTAATGTCACAAGCTCACATTGTGGATGCCTGCCCCCAGTTTAGTATTGCTTGGGCCATTGTGCACTGCAATACTTTGAATATGAGAAAAGCTTTCCTTCCTTCCTGGGACAACTAAAGTGGTAAATAATTTTCTTTTGAAGACTTTCTGATTTAAAAATATTGCAGGACCTTACACAAGGAACTCTTAGGAGAACATGACTTTGAATATGATAAAACTGGTTAAGCAAGTTCTCAGAGAGAGGTTAATATAAAGTTGTATGAATACAGGCTACTATTAAGCAGGGCATTAGAGAAATATTAATTGAATGGTATAATATTCTATGAGTTTATTAAGGATTATGAGAGCTAAAGGTTGTCTGAAAAAAGGATGTTTAAGTCACTTGATTCAAGTAAGTATCTGTTTATAATAAAATGTGCTTAAGAAGCAAAGATAAGCTTTTCATTTTAAAAACCCACCAAAATTGCTCCTCTAATCAATGTCATCAGAAGAAAATCAGCATGGGTTTTATAAATTACAGCAAAGCTTTTGACTGTGTGGATCTAGAAAAGCTATGGATGGTGTTAACAGAAGTGGGTGTTCCACAACATCTGATTGTGTTGAAGCACAACCTGTACTCTGGACAAAAGGCTACTGTTAGGATAGAACACAGGGAAACAGAATGATTTCCAATAAGCAGAGCTGTCAGACAAGGTTGTATATTATCTCCCTGTCTGTTCAACCTGTATGCAGAACACATCATAAGGAAAGCTGGATTAGATTTAGAAGAAGCTGGAGTGAAAAATGGTAGAAGGAACTAACAATTTGATATATGCAGATAACACCTTGTTACTGGCAAAAAATAATAAAGACTTAAAATGACTACTGATGAAGGTTAAAGAAGAAAGTGCCAAAACAGGATTACATCTGAACATCAAGAAGACTAAAATAATTACTACCGAGGAATTACTCAATGTTAAGTTTGGCAATAAAGAAATTAAAATAGTTAAAAGATTTTCTATTCCCTGGCTCAATCGTCAACCAAAAGGGAGACTGCATCCAAGAAATCAGAAGGAGACAGACTTGAAAGGGCAGCAATGAAGGAACTAGAAAAGATCCTTAAGAATAGGGTCTTGGAGACCAAGATCAAGATAATCCACACTATGGTATTCCCCATTGTTGCACTTCGATGTGAAAGTTGGACAGTGAAGAAAGCTAACAGGAAGAAAGTTGATTCATTTGAAATGTGGTGCTGGAGGAGACTTTTCTGGGTACCATGGATTACCAAAAAAACAAATAAGTGGGTTCTAGATCAAATAAAACCTGAATTCTCCCTAGAAGCTAAAATGACAAGACTGAGGCTATCATACCTTGGTCTATCATGAGAAGACAAGACTCACTGGAAAAGACAATAATGCAAGGAAAAGCAGAAGGAAGCAGGAAAAGAGGAAGACGCAAAGCAAAATGGCTTGACTCAATAAAGAAGGCCATATCCTTTAGTTTGCAAGATTTGAGCAGGGCTGTTAATTATAGGACTTTCATTCACTGGATTGCCATAAGTCAGAAGTTACTTAACGGCACATAACACACACAATGTATGTCCATTAGGTGTCACTCAAAAGCCTATGATCAGTATGCAATGCTGTTATACCGGAAGTTGCTCATGGGCCCTGCACTTAAACTCTGAAGGCCAATCCTTTTTAGCTCTAAGCTTCTTGTCCAACCTTTGAGTGGCATCATAGCAGGTAATTCAGTCACAGTCAGAGTGTTCATGAACCCCTTTGTCCTTAAAGGTCCACTTATCAAGAGTACACATCAGACTCTTCATTCTAGATATGTTCATAATCCATTGAGTGCAGACATAATAATTTGTTGTCACTGTTCATTTTATGCTATATTACGTAAGATAAGTTATATTAGTCTTTCATGAAAACAGCAAAATGTCTCATCACTTTATAGACTACATCATCAGATGCATAAAAGGGACATTGAAAAGAGTCAGCTATTGCAAACATGTAGGTCCATCAGAGTCAGTTTTACAAGGTGAAATTAAAATATGAAGGAACATATCACAAAAGTAGCAATACAGTACATAAAGCAATCCCTGGAAGGTTACAAGATATGATCAGTTGGTAACAACAAACTTGTAGATTCAGATCATGCCTCATGGTATTACAATTTTTAATAATGTTTCTGGCCACATGAGGTCACTATTGTTACAGTGCAATTCACATGAAGAATTAGGATGCATACATACACAGCACAATATACCTTGAAAATCTTGTTGGTCTCTAGGGTTCCACTGAACTCATATCCTGCTGTTCTATTACAGACCAACACAGCAACCCAGCTGACACATAGACAGCTGCTGTAGCATAATGGTTAAGTTGCAAGTCAGCAGTCTGCTGGTTCAGATCCCACAACTGCCATGAGCTCAGCAGGTGGCCTTGGGTAAGCCACTCCTCTCAGCCCCAGGCAGCTCCCCAGCTGTATTGAGGGGATAACAACAACACTGACTTTGTTCACTGCTTTGAGTGGGGCACTGATCTGTCTGGAAAGGCAGTTTATAAGCACACTGTTATTACCGTGAGTCCAGAGGAGTATAAAGGAAAACTTCATGCATAGACACAGCAGAATGAGGGAGAACTGTAAACTAGGAGCCATATTAACAATAAATAATAAATATTTGTCAGGGCTCGCTGTCGCTGCTGCTGGGCGGAGCACCGGCTGGGCCGGCCCTGATGTCAGGGGGGTGCCAGGGATGCTGCAGGACCCTGCCCCATGGAAGGAGGGGCAGTATACCTCACCCAGACTCCCTCTCAGTCCACTCACTGGCCTGCTCAACCTGGCCTCCTGGCCTGCTCACGGCCTGCTCGCCCCCTGCACCCTCTGTCATCTCCTCCTCCCAGAACTCTCCTCCAAGCCTCCACTCTCACACTGCTCCACACCATCGCTCCTTACTCACACCAACCACTGCAGAGCTCTTCCCAGCCAGCCTTTATAGGGCCTTCTCTCCACGCCACGCCCTCCTTGCAGGCCCTGCCTGCCAGGCCACACACCCCCCCCTTGGCCTCTCAGCATTGGCCTGGGCTGTCTCAAGCTGCCGCAGCTGGGGTAGCTGGCTGGGAGGCCTGGGTCAATAAAAGCTGTGTCATGTTGGCTGGCTGCCAGGCCTCTCTGGCTGAACTGATTGCTGAAGGCAGGCTCAGCTGTGGCCCCTTGGCTGGCTGCCCGCCCAGCTCTTCCCCCAGAGTGCCTTTAGCTGCTCCACCTGGAGGGGCTTGGCTCTTAGCATCTCCTGAGCCAGGTTGCTGTCTTCAAGCTGAGGTGGAGGCTGGGGCGTGGTTCTGAGCTGCTGTGGCTGCCTCTCCTCCTTGGCTGGTAAGGGCCCTGTTTGGGCTGCTGCTGGGCCCCTATTCTCCCAGCCTTTGCCCTCTTCCTCTGTTCTGCCGCCCCCCATCCTCCCCCTGGAGGGTGGGACTAGCTGGCCTCTCCCTGCCCCCTCTAGCCCTCTGGGGCTTTGGACCTCTGCCCCTTTCCCCTGGGTCAGGCAGGCTCTGGCCCTGGCCGCTGGCTGGGGTGGCAGGGCAGCCACCTCCCGGCTGCCTCCCCTTGCTTTCTCCCGGTGAGGCCGGGGGCTGTGTCAAGTACAGGAATAAATTCCTTATGTTTAGCACAAATGAATATTTGTAAGTCACCTTCTACCAAGGAGTGGAAGGGCCTTTTCTCCAGCAATAGCTGCAAATGATGCTATTATGTCCAGAACTCAAAGAAGTATATTATACTGTGTGTGAAAAAGCCTCATCCTTTCCAATGCCGTCTCCCATCCCTCTTCTACTAAGATAGCTCCCTGACTAAACAGAGATGCATCCTTCTGGGTCCATTTACTTTAGTGGACTTAAAATGATACAACTTTGTTGAGGATTGGCCTGTTAATCCCCTATGCAGTTCTAAACTGGCAGTCTGCTGACCTGGCTGTTGTTTCTGTATCGCAGGAAAGATGGGACCATTTACATCTAAGGGGAATAATCCTGGTAGGAATGGCAATAGGTTCCTTAGGACATGACAAAAGTTGGTGGCTCCCTCTTTTCCAGCCACAATTTATGTCCCGATCCTGAATGAATTCTTTTAACCTGTGTATGTATAAGGGGCAATAACTTGTTGTAGTGAGTCCGTGAGAATCATTTAGTCCGTCTGTGAGAATTACATTGTTTTACCTAATATTTCTTCCCTTCTGGTAACCTACTAAGGCATTTGTTTAATTGGGTACAGCTCCTACTGGTCATTTAAAAAAGAAATTTGCTTTTAAAGACATCCCATATATGATTTTGGAAAATTCTTTTCTGAACAGTATTATATCCATAATGTGAGGTGCACATTTTGAACTTGCAAAAGGCCTTAGAGAGACATGCACTAATGCAGCCCCCCAGAGATTATTCACAGGTCTGCAGTCAGACCTCGCCCCCCCCCCCCCCCACACACACACAGTATTTGTTCAGGAATTACAGGGATCACATTACACCCTCAAAATAGCAAAGTCTCACATTTCTTGTGATCCAGTATTTTTAATGGAGTGAAATATGAGAGTGAGCTAGTACACAAAAGCTTGTTCAATTTTACCTTCAAGGTTCCATAAGACTGATTTTGCTGCAACACGTGAAAACAGTTATCCTGTGGGATGTATACTTCAGTTACTATAACAAAAATCTGATTCCCAAGTATAAAAAGAAATAGGAATAGCATCTATGTGCCCGCTTTGCATACCATTGTTACCACATCTCTGCAAACGTGAGCATTTGTGTTCAGACTGACATGGGGAAGTGTGTTTGTACAGGGAGTGGAAACAGGGATCTTTTACCAAAAGAGGTGGCTTTGACTGAGTAGCTATGAAGAGCATGTTTCAGTAGGAAAACGTCAACAGAAACAGATTTAAATGTTTAACATTGAGGAATTTGGTACAATATAGGGGAGTAAGAAGGAGCCCATCCTAAGCAAATACTAGCAAAATCAAAGCACAAACAAATGGCACATTCCCTAACAACACCTAGAAAACATAAAGCAAAGCTATTCCAATTCAAAGCTATAACAACATTTGAGTTAACATTCAATTTATTTACAGCCCTTAAGGATGACTTAACATTAACTCAGAGCATTTTACAAAGTATGTCATTATTATCCCCACAACAACAATCACCCTGTGAGGTGGGTGGGGCTGAGAGAGAGCTCCTAGAAGCTGTGATTGACCCAAGGTCACCCAGTTGGCTTCAAGTGGAGGAGCGAGGAATCAAACCTGGTTCTCCAGATTAGAGTCCGACACTCTTAACCACTACAACAAACTGGCTAGGAGAGTAAATACAGGAAACTTGAGGGGCAGAATGGAGGAGAAGTGAGTCTTCTAGACGGGAGGTCCTCCTAAGTCCTAACCAGCAGAAAGAAGCAAAATGCCAGCTCTCTGTGTGGTGCAGCATGGGTTGGAAAATAGGGGAAGAACTCAGGATGGAAGAAGGAATGATCCAGTAGCAGGTACATTGGGAGTCTGACGTGCATTCCAAATGGAAGCTTAGGGCAAACTCAGTGATTTCAGCAGGAACAGGCCAAGCATGGGGTTGGGATAGCAGATAGGATTCAAAGAACAGCAACAAAGATCTGGGGGTTGAGAGCTGAGTTTTATATATATTTTATATACATTTAATTGCATTAAGAAGAGGAAGCATCTCTGCTGTGATGGAATTAGGTTTAGACTAGAAATTGACTTTTATTGGAAGGTTTGGATTTTAGGGGATAGGAAGTTAGAAAGGATGCCAAATATGAGCATGATTTAAAAGTATAGGTAATTTTAACACTTGGTGCAATTGGGCTATCTGAGGGCTGGATTAGTTTAGGCCTATTGGACAAAGGCTGGGCAATGGGTCTTGATGGCTGTCCCTGAGTCTGTGATTGAATTACCTGAGTATAATCCTGATTAACAAAGACTAGGAGATGGCTGATGGCCCTGGCCTTCATTGTGACTGGGTTTCCAGGGAACTTTTCATTGTAAAGCAGTTTCCTAGATGGTCTTAGCAGGTTGATTATTATCTGGCTAACCTTGATGTGTAAACATTATCTGAATTTTGATGAGCCCTTAGAAAGCCAAAGAATAGAACCATTGTCAAGGGAGTGTCCATGTTTTAAGGGGAACCTTGCTATTTCCCTGTGAATCATCTTTTCTATTGTTTGCAGCCTGTTCTCAATTCTCATCCCAAACATGGGATCCCTCCCACAATCCCAGACAGCATATGGCTTGAGAAATCATGGAGATGATTAATAAACATGGTTTCCAACCCAGGCCTGCTTTCAGGGTTACACTATGCCAACAGAGCCCCAGCCCCAGGCTTATCTGGGGACCCTATTTACTGGGCACTGGGTACAGGGCAAGGCAGCACCATGTTCCCCAGGCCTAGGTGGCCAGTATCTTGTGGGCAAGCCCTGCTGAAGGACCTGGAGTAAGCAATCTTCACTCTGTCTTAAATTCAGTAACCAACTAGGTCCTGCAAGCATTTGGTCTCCAACCAGCTTCCCACCCATCCATCCCTTGGCTTAGGTTGTGGGCTTCTGGCACCGGTGGGTCTTTGCCCCTTATATGTCAGCATCTGAGCCTCTTACATAGTTCTCGTTCCTTGGTTGCTGGTTATAAATTTGTCACAACTTTAGGTGGTGACAGTTTTGGCATTGGGCACAGATACTTTTGGGGGGAAACATGGCGGTATCTTGGGGATGGTGCATGGCAGGGATAAGCCCAGCTTGGGGGCTATCAGGACATGCTCACTCCCAGGTGGCAAGGGAACCATGCAGAAGTTTATGCTCATGTGTAGACCTATTTACTGTCACCTCGCTGTCCCCCCCCCTCCCCCAGTAAGCAGGCTGAGGGGGCATGAGGGTCAACAGCTAGCAGGTGGGTCAGCTGGTGCTTGGATCCATGCCCCATGCTGTGCCAAGGATCTTTAAACTGTAATTAATAAAGCTGTGGCCTTTTAAAAACTCCATTTGATGCCTCAGTGTCTTCTGTCTCATTGCCCTCATCCCTCGAGCTGGCCCCGCAAAATATTCATGATTATTGACATGTATTATGCCAGCAAAAGCAGTAGTTCATACAAATGTTCTAACAACTGTTCATGCCAATGCACCCTAGGCACAAATGACTAGCAATGGGTCCCCACATGAAGCAGTTCTAAGAGGTATGAGAGTTAATTATCTTTTCAAATGTTAGTTTTGAGAAAGCAATGACAATAATTCCATGCCTCTGTAGGCTGAGATGATGTTCTCTTCAGGAGCCCACCTAAATAGAAAGTACTCAACTGACAAATAAAAGGTGAAGAGATAAGAAACTCTGAACTTCTTTTCACACTCTCTTTTCTGTCAAGCAGATAATATGCCACATCAAACCTGCTGTGATTCAGCACATTATCTACTTCATCTCAAAAATATCAGTAGCAGTGAGTTACTTTTCCTGTGTATAGTTCATAAAGTGACAACACCCTTAGTGATACTGATCTTCTTAGTCAAATATTTGATTTCCATAGTCACTGTGACACTGAGTGACACTGTGACACTGAGAAATCTGTATCTTTTGGTGCTACACCTCTGAAGATGCCAGCCACAGCTGCTGGCGAAATGTTAGGAACGTCAGGAACTACAATGCCAAGACCATGGCTATACAGCCTGGAAAATCCACAACAACCATCGTTCTCCGGCCGTGAAAGCCTTCGACAATTTATCCATAGTCAAAGTTTGCTACCACAAAAATCATTTACATACTCTTCTGTTTCTGGAAGTACAGCCAATTGCTTTCTGTATTTAGTGCAAGAAGTGATGAACCTACCATTATACATAAGACAAATTCTGTTACAAAATAAAATTCATAGTTCTTATAACAGATGAGCAGACAGTTGTAATAAGCAGTACAAATTCCACTCATTACCTTAGGTGCTTCTTCATGGGTTAGAGGTCAGTTGATATGTCACTGATATGGCTACAACTTCCTAGTACAGCCCCTGGACATATGTGATGTAGTGTGATCTTGGAGGATAAGAAGGGTCAGGCTTGGTTCATATCTGAATAGACAACAGCCTGAGAATACCAGGTGCTGTCAGTTTTTGAGGAGAGGCAGTGACACAGTGGTGGAGAATACATGCTGTATGTGGAGACTCCCAGACTCAGAATCTGGCATCTACAATTTAAGAGGAGATCAGGTAGTAAGAAAGCCCTTTCTCTGCCTAGAACACTGGAAAGCCACTCTCAGTCAGAGTAGTAAACACTGAGCTGGATGGACTAATGATCTGTCTTGGTAAGGCAGTTTCATATATTCATAATGGTTGGATTCTCCACTACTCCAGTAATATATGAATAATGGAATCAGATGAGATGTGTGGCTCATGTGGGAAATTCCTGAACTCATATCACTTTATGGTTGCAACAGGAATTTCCGTCTCACATCATTCAATTATTCAAGTGTTATCAAGTATCAGCAAAGGAGGCATGGTACTGGCACGAAGAAAAATGGGTGCCTGAGGAGAATGCTCTGACCTTCCTCATACCAAAACCTTAAAAGCAAATGCAACTAAAAATATGAAAATACAAGATCAAATGAAACTTGAGAGCAAAACAGGGTTTAAAGTTCACCCATGGGGTTTGGGCCTACTTTTTCTTCACAAGGATGGCGCCCCTCTCACACATTTCCAATTCTCCAGCGTACTGTGCACGACCCTGGCAGCAAGTGCATATCGCTCTGAAGATTTTGAGGCCCGCTCATTTCGAATAGGGGCTGTTACTGCAGAGATGGGCCTGCCTCGGGCCTGAGTTAAGGCCATTGGGCGATGGCGGTCCAATGTTTTCAGGTCCTACATTTGGCCCGAACTGGTGATGGATTCACACTCTTGTTAGTTCCCGCAGGTGGACGCAGGCTAATTTGGATCATGGGGCATAGCATCGTATATTGAGCAGCTGACTATGCAAGATGGTCAGGCTGGACTTGGAATTTGGATCTGCCGAAAGACGTCTCCAACCAGTGGTTCGCCATTCGGAGAATGACTTGGGACACTCTACTTTCTCGTTTTCTCCACCTTACCAAGCGATTTGGGACACTGGATGCCATAGTTATCCAACTCGGTGAAAATGACTTGCCCAAGACGTTCAGGCTGACTTTGCTACACGCCATGCTGAAAGATCTTGAGACACTTCAGATTTGCTATCCAACCATGTGTATTATCTGGTCGGAGTTGTTGGAGCATTGCTTTTGGCACAGGGCTTGGAAGAATAACAGAGTTGACTTGGCCTGCCGACGGTTGTTGAAGAGGGTGGGGTGTTCTTGGATCAGGGGGTCTGGTGATTCCTCATTCTGACATTTCTTACCAGTTACAAGCATTATATTGCAAAGATGGAGTGCACCTGTCCAGTTGGGGGCAGGATATTTGGCTACAGGACATCTGGTATGGCATGCTGGTTTGGTTGCAGTTTTTTGCATGTTGGCAGGTGCCATTTTGTGGCTCTAGTGGTGGTTTTGGAATTGGGTATGGATGCCCTTGGGGGAAATAGGGCCTGCGTGCACTGTTTCCTCATAGATGGGGATCCCCATAAGGGATCTTGGAACAGGAGCAAGCCCAGCTCAGGGGGCTGACAGAGCATGCCTGCTTCCAGGTGGCAGGGGAACCACTCAGAGGCTTCCACCTGTTGGTTCCCACTAACTGTCATCCTGCGGTTTTACCTTTCAGCAGGCAGGCTGAACATTGAGGGGTCATCAGCTGGCAGGCAGGTCAGCCAATGCAGTGATGCACACCCTACACCAAGCCAATGCCCCTAACACTGTAACCAATAAAGCTGTGGCCTAATTTTATTCCACACAACGTGTCATGTGTATTTATTACCTGCCCATTACTCTGAGCCTTAGAGCTGGCCCTGCAAACCTGTGTGAAGTTATTTCCCTCAAGTTATAGAGTTTAATATTTTGGTTTAGTTTCAGAGAAGGTATTTAGGATTATTTTGTGCTTTGGTTAGATTTTCTAGGGGTGGGAGAGAGGGAGGTATAACCTACTACATTAAATAGAACATAGTTTCATGGAGTGAAATTACTAAAATTACAGTTTAGTCTGTAAGAGAATTGCTTTAAAAACACATCTATACATATATTTATTTTTCTATTTTATTGTGTTTTGCGTTGTTGATATATTGATAAGTGTATTGTTATTGAACTTAATAGAAAATAGTAATATCTCTATTTGAAAGTTTTAAATATTTAATTGCAATTTAAGTGTATTTGTATCTATTGTGGAGTAAAAACACGCACACAAAATGATATAAAAACAACAAACAAATCAAATTTAATAAAATTTTAAATAAAAATACATAATTATATATTACACACACCATTTAGAAAAATACACACATACACAAAGTTTTGTAACATTAATTGACAAATCTAACTCTACTCTAAATTTTGTAACAAGCTATTGGAACATTCTATTGCACCCTGGGTTTTTTTTCCACTCCACTACCAATATAAAAAGTTACTGAAAGTTTTAATTTAATTTTATCAATCTTTAACCTAACCAACACAACCTTTGTAAGAAACTACTATGAGGCAAAATCTTGGAATGTACTCAAAACTGAATGTAATCTTTTAAGAGAGCAAGTGTAAAATTTGTGGAATAGTGATTGGGTAAGAAAAAGATTAAATGATGCTACATTCATAGTACAGCAGTAAATGGGAACAGGCTGAGCCTTCAAATTCAGAGGACTTCAAAGATGCAGAAAGCACTCTGTCAGGAAGGGCTTTAGAAAGGGCCCCCTGCACTGGACAATTGCCTTCCCCTCCCTTCACCTATCTGATTTTTAAGACCATGTGTGTTTATTCCTTAGGATCAACTGTACATCCTGGAAATTCACTGGTGCTATAACCACTGCCAAGAAGGGAATCTGAACAACTGAGTTGAATTGAGGTAATGAGAGGTAAAGTTCTAGACCTACTGGGGAAACTAAAAACCAGTATGTCTCCAGGTCCTGATGGCATACACCCAAGTGCTCTTAAGGAACTCAAATGTGAGTCTACTAACCCATATATATATAACTTATCACTAAAATCAGCCACTGTATCAGAGGACTGGAGAGTAGCAAATGTTACACCAAAAGGTACCAGGAAGTTACACAACTGTTAGCCTACTGTCTGTCCCAGGCAAATTAATAGAAGCTGTTATCAAAGATAGAATTATTAGGCACAAAGTGGGGAAAAGTCTGCTGAGCGAAAATCAGCATGGCTTCTGCAAAGGCAAGTCCTGCCTCACCTGTCTTTTGAAGTTTTTTTTTAGAAAGTGAAGAAGCATGTAAATAAGAGTAACCCAATAAACATTTTCTTTCAAAAGGCTTTTGACAAGGTTCCTCACTAAAAACTCCTGCGTATGAGATAAGAGGACAAGTCCTCTTATGGATTCAAAATTAATTAAATGACAGGAAGCAAAAAGTGGAAATAAATGAACAATTCTCACAATGGAGCGAAGTAAGCAGTTGCTTCTCACAAGGATTGGTATTGGGGCTGGAGCTATGTAATTTGTTCATAAATGATCTGGAACTGGGGGTCAACAGTATAGTGATCAAGTTTGCAGATAACACGACACTATTCAGGATGATGAAAACCAAAGCCAATTGTGAAGAGCTCCAGGAGGTCACCACAAATTGGGCAAGTGGGCAACAACATGGCACCTGAAGTTCAATGTAGGCAAGTGTAAGGTGATACACGTTGGAACAAATAACTTCAACTTCAGGTGTATGCTAAGGGGGTCTGAACTTGCTGAGACTGAGAGGAAAAGAGACCTCAGGGTCATAGTGGATAGTTCAATGAAGGTGTTGACTCATTGTGCCACATCAATGGAAAAGGCAAACTCTATGCTGAGTATTATTAGGAAAGGGATTAAAAATAAAATAGCCAATATTATAATGCCTCTGTATAGATCTATGAGGCATCCTCATTTGGAATATTGTGTGCATTTCTAGTGACTGTATCTTCAAAAGGATCTTGCAGAACTGGAAAAGCAGTTGAGGGCAACCAAGATGATTAGGGGGTTGGAATACCTTTCTTCTGAGGAAAAGCTGAAGAGTCTAGGACTTTTCAGTTTAGAAAAGAGATGACTAAGGGGGAACTTGATAGATTTATAAAATTATACCCAGAGTAGAGAGGCTGGACACAGAGAACTTTTTCTCTCTCTCCCATAATACTAAAACTCGCAGACACCCAATGAACCTAATAGGAAGTAGATTCAGCACAGACAAAAAAATACTTCTTTACATGACCAGTGATTAAGAAGTGGAATTCACTTCCAGAGGATGTATGATGGCCTCAGGCATAGACCGCTTTAAATGGAGATTAGACAGATTCATGGAAGATGGGTCTACTAGCCATGGTGACTAAAAGGAACCAGTAACAAAAAAGAGAGGGGTCCCAACCCAAACAGACTACAACAAGGGCACAAGCCCTAGGAACCCAATAAATCTATGATTATTATATCAAAATATTTTGTTATTTGTGTCTTACTCACCAAGTGAATACAAAAAATGTACAATCAGTCAAATATTTACAATGCATACATCTATAAATACAACAAGTACACACATCTGTCCCATAGTTGCTGCAAAGAGTCTAAATATGCTGGAGTAGTCCTTGGAATGATTCTTCCTCTTGTGTTCACATCAGGATGGTCAATGTAAAGGTAAGTGTCCAAAACAGCAATATCAGAAGGGCCTAATAGGATCCCTCTGGATCTCCAGGTAGGTGGCAACGAGCCTGCCAGCTTAGAGTTGCTCGTTTCGGTTTCCCTTCATCCTGGCCTCCTCTACACACATAATAGTCCCAATCACACTCTCCAGATGGATATTTTCGTTTGGATATTTTCCGTTTCTGATCAATGCTAATTCACAGCAGGTGACCTGTGTGAATTAGCATTGATCAGAAACGGAAAATATCCAAACGAAAATATCCATCTGGAGAGTGTGATTGGGACTATTATGTGTGTAGAGGAGGCCAGGATGAAGGGAAACCGAAATGAGCAACTCTAAGCTGGCAGGCTCGTTGCCACCTACCTGGAGATCCAGAGGGATCCTATTAGGCCCTTCTGATATTGCTGTTTTGGACACTTACCTTTACATTGACCATCCTGATGTGAACACAAGAGGAAGAATCATTCCAAGGACTACTCCAGCATATTTAGACTCTTTGCAGCAACTATGGGACAGATGTGTGTACTTGTTGTATTTATAGATGTATGCATTGTAAATATTTGACTGATTGTACATTTTTTGTATTCACTTGGTGAGTAAGACACAAATAACAAAATATTTTGATATAATAATCATAGATTTATTGGGTTCCTAGGGCTTGTGCCCTTGTTGTAGTCTGACTAAAAGGAACCTCCACATTCAGAAGCAGTGAACCTCTGAATACCAATACCAGGAGGCAAATTCAGAGGAAGGCCTCCATAGCAACCGGTTGGCCACTGTGTGAGACAGGATGCTTAACTATATGAAGCACTAGTCTGATCCAGTAGCCCTTTCCATATGTTCTTATGTATCATATATGCCAAAGGGGCAAATAATCCTTTTGCTTTTGAAAGATGTTGCTTGACCTATGTTGATAACATCACCATAATTACCATGAAGTATAAAATGTAGCTACAACAAATGCTCTTAAAAGATGGAACTTTTAAAACAATTTAATTTTAATATACACAGCAGCAGCCCCTTGAACACTGCTTGAATGCAGCCAAGTAAAACTAGAAAGTATATGGAGAAGTGGCAGACAGTAGTTGTATGAGCTGTCCCAGCTTCCTTCTGCGGAACTGACCTCAAACTGACCTCACAGCTTGCAATTGGGGGTGGGAGGGAGGGTTTTCCTGCAAGAGGAATAAAAAGAATGATGATATGTAACCTGCAGAATATATATGCCACAGAAAGGATGTAACAGAAGTTTGTAATTAACTGTATGTATAATTTGTTCATTTCAAGATATAATTGCATCTTGAAATGAACAAATTATATGTTTAGTTAATTACATACTTCTATTGTATTCTCAAGCATTCTTTTCATGGAACATACATTCTTCAGATTACATTTCCTATAGTGAATTACAAATATACACCTAGGTGCCCCACATTTCCACAGGCAATGCTAGCAGTTTGGGGTTTAATATGACCATTACAAATTATTGGAAATGCAAGCCAAATAGGGACAGATGTGTTTCCATTGCTGATGTCAGCATTAAAGCCAGAACTATATAATGTCTTATTTCCCTTTAGTATATTCCTCCAGGCACTTTTGCTCCCAAACCCAAGTAAGGAATCTCAAATATATAGCCACACAAATTGATTGTATAATCACTATTAGATTATTATAATATGCAAATAAAATTGTAGCTTTAGAAAGCTAGTACAAAGCTTGTTTAATACTTGTATTCTTTAAGGAAGCATCAACATATGTGCTAAAACTATAAAGAGAGATATAAATAATGTCAGTACATAAAATAAGTGAAACAAGTTTGGACAGAAACCAAGAATGGGGTGATACAAAAATCTCTAAGGATATGACACTTAAGATCAACATACACATTTATCTCTGCCACATCACAGTTGTTCCCACCCTGCCAAATCTCCTACTTCACTTCTGTTTTTACAAGTACCAAATCAGAATGGAGCTGATAAATGATTGCATAGGGTACATCAAATCCTTTTTCTTAAACTGAAGGTGTTAAAATATGCAGTACCCTTTACCATAAGCAGTTTAATTAACATTAACATTATTCATATCGTTTTTCTTAGTTCTGTAATAATGTTTAATCTAGAATGAATGACCTATATTCTTACATCTACTTCTGAAATATTTAATAAATCGTGATCACCCTGCAGTGCTCAATGTTTCAGTTTAGCATTTGATATTAATAATTATTTTCACCTTTTGCCCAGACTACCAAATCCACCATTTAACAACCTTTCTGGCATTATGCCAGTGAAACTGATACTTTTCATTTTCAAATTCCCCGTCTGCTCCCCCAGTAGTGTGTAAGATATCTCAATATTTGGCTTTGCATGTTGCCAAAACCTCTGAGCCAAATTAAATGTGAGGGTGGCAGATTGATCTCTTTTCATATGACAGTCCTGATCACCATATGACAAATAAAACCACACAGGTTGGGATGTGCTGAACTCTTCCATTCCTTGGTCATGCTTTAGTTCCCTTTACTGTGTTCTTCCAGGCACTTTTCTCCCTTTCCAACTTACATTATGGTGGTGGAAGGAGAAACATAAAGAGGGAAACAGATGAATAGGGGCAAACATTCTGAATGATGGCTCATCTTGTGTAATCTAGGTCTGAGCTTTTGAGAACTGTGGAATGTACAAGGGCTTCCTTTCTTTCCCTACCAAGTAATATAATCTGTGTTTTGCAAATAAGACATTTATTTGTTTGTTTGTTTATGTCATTTATAGTCCGCCTTTCTCACTAAAACTCAAGGCGGATTACATAGTATGAGATTAGTACAATCAGTATCAAGTACATTTCAATACAGTATCAAGGACATCTCCATAAACAATTCCATAGGGTAAAAAGATACAAGTTTAAAAGACATAGTATTAGCAAGAATCCAATACAGAGTAGAAAAAATACTGAAGCAGAACATAATCAATTCTAGGACTAATATTAGACAACATGGAGCACTGGTGGTACATAGGAGTACATATATAAAGCAACAGATAATATGTAAGGCAATATAGTGATGAAGTTTATGGTCCCTAACTCATTAGCGAAGCATCTGAGACCCCTTCCCTGCAATACAGCCCTCCCATTTGAGTAAAAAGCCTTTTTTGAAAAGTTCAGTTTTGCATCGTTTGGGAAAAGCCAGGAGAGTGGGGGCTCTCTTGACTTCCTCAGGCAGGTCATTCCACAGGATAGGGGCCACCACAGAGAAAGCCTGTGTATGGGCTGCTGCTGACTTCAACTGTGTGCAGCCTGGCACCTGCAGGAGACCCTGTTCAGATGAGCGAAGCTGCCATGGAGGAACATAGGGAGGGAGGCGGTCCTATAGGTATGCCGGACCAAAGCTGTGAAGAACTTTGTATGTAATAACTAATACCTTGAACTGAACATGGTAACTGATGGGTAGCCAGTGGAGTGACTGTAGGATGGGAGTGATGTTCATGTTCCTGCTCATTCCTGAGAACAGTCGAGCTGCAGCATTTTGCACTAATTGGAGCTTCCTAGTTAACTTAGTTGGGAGACCTATGTATTGAGCATTACAATAATCAAGCCGTGATGTCACCATAGAATGGATACAAGTGGTCAGGTCAGCCATGTTAAGATAAGAAGCCATCTTCCAGGCTAGAGTGAGGTTATAGTAAGCATTTTTTGCCACTGCCTTAACTTGTTTTTCTAGTAATAACGCTGGATCCAGTATAACCCTTAGGCTCTTAACTGAGCCTGCAAGGGTCAGATGAACTCCATCGAAAGTGGGGAGTACAATGTTCTTCAAGATCTCTGCTTTCCCAACAAGCATCACTTCAGTCTTGTCTGGGTTCAATTTCAATTTGTTGTTTTTCAACCATTTCACCATGGCTGTCAGGCAGCGATCTAAGATTTCTACTGCATCCTGTGCGGACCTGGATAGCAAGATATAGAGTTGGGTGTCATCTGCATATTGATGACATCCAACTCCACAGCTGCAAAAGAGTTCTCCTAAAAGTTTTACGTAGAAGTTGATTAACATAGGAAATAAGATTGCGCCCTGCGGAGCCCCGCAAGGTAGTTCCTATTCTGGAGATAGTTGATCTCCAATGGCCACCCTTTGAGTCCGCTCCAAGAGAAATGATTTAAACCAGTCCAGGGCACATCCTTTGATGCCCACTTATGTTTCTAAATGCCTCAATGGGATGGCATAGTCTACTGTATCAAAGTCTGCAGATTGATCCAGGAGGAGCAATAAAGGGGCATGGTCTTTGTCTATATTCAGACAGAGATCATCCACTAACGCTACTAGTGTCGTTTCTGTCCCATGCCCTGGTCTGAAACCTGACTGGAAAGGGTCCAGAGTGCTCGAGTTATCCAAGAAGGTTTGGAGTTGGTCAGCTACTGCTTTCTCAATCACTTTGTCCAGAAAGGGCAGATTAGAGACTGGGCTATAATGGGCCGCATCATTTTTGTCTAGGGATGGTTTTTTAAGTAGCGGACGGATAACCACCTGTTTGAGCTGCTGGGGAAAGCTGCCCTGAGTAAGTGATTGATTTACAATAAACCTCAGTGGGTCACTTATGTGGTTCTTACTTGATTTTAACAGCCAGCATGGGCAAGGATCAAGCGCACAAGTAGTGGTTTTCATAGACATCAAGATCCTGTTAAGATCTGTCATTGTGATTGGTTCAAAGCAATCCAAATATAAGCTGGATGGTGCATTTATCATTTCTTCTATCTCGCTTGCATTGTAGCTAGCATCTAGATCAGAGCATATTCATGCTATTTTATTAGCGAAAACCTTAGCAAAGGCCTCACAGCTAATTGTCTGTTCTTGAGACTGTAAAGGTTCAGATTTAGAGGTTAGAATGCATATGGATATCTTAAACAATTGAGATGGTCGTGAACTAGCCAATGCAATTGTTGCTGAAAAATAACGTTTCTTTGCCGCTTTCATTTCTGCTTCATAGGTCCTCCAGTGGGTTCTGTAGTATGCTCTATCTGCTTCCATACAAGTTTTTTGCCAGTGCCTTTCTAGACGTCTTCCAACCCTCTTTAAGTCAGGCAGCTCTGTGGTAAACCATGAAGCCAGCTGCCATCCCAAGGACCGGAGTGGTCAATAAGGAGCAATGGTGTCAATAGCTTCAAGGAGTTTTGTGTTCCACACTCCTACAGCAGCTTACATGGGACTGTAAAATCCCCCAAGGCATTTTGGAATCTAGGTGGATCCATGAGCCTTTGTGGGCAAATCAATTTAACTGGACCCCCAATTTTGTGGGGAGTTGGGGCTACATTCACTTTTGCCTTCAGCAGATGATGGTCTGACCATGGTTCAGGCCGAACCTCCAATGTTGAAACAAGGTTTCCTCTTAAAGGCTCAGTGCAAAATATTAAGTCTAAGGTATGGGCCTTTTTCATATGTAGGGCCTGTCACAATTTGCGAGAGGCCCAGGGTTGCCAGGGAAGTTATCAATTCCTGAGCTGGGCCTGACATTGAACACTCAGCATGGATGTTGAAGTCTCCCAGAACAATAAGTCTAGGTGTCTCCAACACCATGTCTGCTAGCAACTCCACCAACTCAGAAAGGGTGCTTATGGGGGAGCTAGAAGGTCTATACAT
Source organism: Eublepharis macularius (assembly GCF_028583425.1). Taxonomy (NCBI): domain Eukaryota; kingdom Metazoa; phylum Chordata; class Lepidosauria; order Squamata; family Eublepharidae; genus Eublepharis; species Eublepharis macularius. Next base: position 108,035,163 of record NC_072793.1, read on the forward strand.
AAGAGGTCTATACTCAAGAAGGATACCCAATCTATCTTTAATTCCCAGAGACAGGTACAAGCAGTCAATACTAGCTATAGCTTGTACTGGAGATCTACAGAAGTTGAAAGACTCATGGCTACTATAGCAAGGTTGGTGTAGGACCATGTAGCCAGGGGGAGTTAGTTGGGACAGACACACCTTGTCATTTTCCTGCAGCCATGTCTCTGTTAGGCAAGCCACGGCGATTTTCTCTTCCTGCAATATCCCAGCAAGGCATGTAACCTTGTTCCTAACAGATCTTGTATTGCATAGGATTAGTGTAGTGGGGGGTGGGGGTGGGAGCGTGGGGGTGGGAGCAGCCCCATTATCAGCAGGAGGAATACTAGAGAGGTTGGATAAGCAGCGAGCATTACCGCTCGATGCTGGGCACCTTTCATAAGCCATGCTCCCATATCTACCAGCTCCCAACTGCACTTGAATTGTAAATTTGCTATTGCATACCTAGCAGTGCCAATGCAATATTCTCAACTAATTAGTTCCCATCATGGATCATTTTAATACTATGTCAAACGGGGGCTTGTTATTTACAGACCTGGCACTTCAGGAAGAGTAATTAAAAATGCCCTTTATATTGAAATAGCCAAGGCAATAACAATCTAACAAAGCATCATAAAAGCATCCAATTAATCTTGCTTAGAACTTCTAATCTGACTAATCCATGGAATACATGGAGTGCTTCTTGCAGATAAAAGAGACAGGTCTAGGAAAATGTCCAGGATGTATGGCAACTAGTCATCATGTTCCAAAGCACTCCCCCCCCCCCCATATACACACAAAGTAGAAATTAATTGACTGGTACATTTTAAATAGTCCTAGTCCCTCCCTACCACCTTGTCAAATGGTTCTTGTTTTGCTTCCTTTCCAAATAATGACATCATACAGTATATACAATTGTCCTTAGCCAAGTCCTGAGATACCACTGTGTTTGCTCTAATCCTTCAGACAGGGACAAGCCAGATTCACATCAAACATTCCTAAAAGTACAAATATTCACTTGAGGAAGTAAAGAAACAGATTGACAAGACTAGACAGATGCCCAGTAATCACCATTGACAAGACAAGCCCAGCAGAGGAAATGATAGACTGTCGCCCAGCTAATGCCTCATAGCTAAAGCCTCTCCCGCACAGGGATTTACAAAGTCCCCTGGATGGTGATCCATTCCTCTCCCAGGCCTTCCCTGCTTAAAGACCCATACCGCCTGAAGCAACCACTTACCAGCAACAATGGACCATCCAAAGGAGATTCAGACCAGGATCCAGCCCCTGCAACCAACTCAGGCTCCAACTCTGTCTCCACATCTAATCAAGTGACATTATCTCAGGACCCACGCATTCCAACCATACCAACAAGAGCTCATCTACCTGTACATCTACTGTAACATACCTGTGTCCTCAAACACTAGGCCTTCTGAGCTTTCTTTGTAAGAATTACCACTCCATCTTTCCAGTAACAAAGCCTGTTGTGGGGGGAAAATACAATAGGCTCTAGAAAGGGCAGGGCAGGCAACTAGGCATTGTCCCTCCCAGCAGTGGCACCAGGGTTTTTGGTGCCTGCAGCCAGCCAGCTGGCCGGCTGCCCCCACACACGCACACACACCAGCCTGCGTGATAATGTCACGTGTGATGTCATCATGGGTGTGTGCGTGCTGCCGGCCTGATCGCTATGGCAGGTGGCTGGGATGGCACGCGAGTGGCCTCCGAGCTTTCACACTCAGTAGCCCTGCGCCGCTGCAGATGCCTGCCCATGGCTGCTGTGCCCAGCCAGGGGCATGTGCTGGTGGCAGCGGCAGCATGGGGCAGGTGGGCTAGGAGGCTGCAGCTCCATGGTGTGCGCTCCCGCCCCCCACACCTCCTCCGGTGCTCCCTCCGGCACCCTGTGCCCTGAGGCCACCGCCTACCTGGCCTCAATGGGCGTGCTGGCCCTGGTCCCTCCCCAGTGCCGTGATGGGGAAGCAGGCACCATGGCAGGCTCCTGCAACTGGCAGTGGCCTGTTCCAGCCCCATTGGGAATGGATGGGGCCAGAGCAGGCAGGAACCACCACTGGGACTCCTGCACCCAGCAGCGGCCCATTCTGACCCCGTTGGCATTGGATCAGGCCATTGCTGGCGGGGAGTGCCACCAGGATGTGGCTCCAGGTGCCCTGGTGGGTTCCTGCTTCTGGCAGCAGCCCATTCCAGCCCCATTGGGGTTGGAACAGGATGCTGCCCGGGCCGCCGCAGGTGGAGAGTGCTGCTGGGGGGATGGCACCAGGCACCCTGGCAGGCACCTGCACTCAACAGCAACCTGTTCCAGCTCCATTGGCACTAGATTGGGCCGCTGCAGGCAGGGAGTGCTGTGGGGGGAGGGGTGGCAGGCATGCTGGCAGGCTCCTGCTCCTAGCCCAAGAAAAGTTTGTGAAGCCTAACTAACAACAATGAAAAAAAGTTTATATAATTCAATCACATGTAATTATTATTATATCATAAACCGTAATGTATCAAATGTTGTACATAATATATACAATTTTAACCACACATCATCACCGCAGCCACATTAAAAATTGTTATTCAATGCATCAGTTTGTTATAGGAGGTCACAATTAAAGTGCTACGTGCTACGCCTTGCTATGGGATAATAAATATTTTCTTAAAGTACAATTCTAAGTAATATTCTTAAAGTGCAAGGTGCTAAGGCAAGAAATTTTTCGTTCAAGCACAATGTGCCTCACAAAATATTCCAATGATAGACTGTTGAAATGCCGCAGGTGAGATTAAACCAGGAAGGAGCAGTCCAATCACAATCAAGCCATCGAAGGATGGATCGGTTCCTGAGAAACCATTTCGATTCTTCTTCAAAGATGGCGAGATGGTACCAAAAAGGGTGTTGACACTTTTCTTAATAAATTCATAACAATATAATAGTTCCACACATGCATCAACCCCTCTCCTTCATGAGAATCAAGTATAACAGCATGCATTATAATAATTAATAATTAAATAATAATTACACGTGATTGAATTATATAAACTTTTTTTCATTGTTGTTGTTAGTTAGGCTTCACGAACTTTTCTTGGGCTAGGCTCCTGCTCCTGGCAGCGGCCCGTTCTGGCCTTGTTAGGGTCGGAACAGGCTGCTGCCTAGGCCACTGCAGGCAGGGAGTGCCATGGAGGGGCGGTGAGGTGCCTGGTGGGCTCCTGCACCCAGCAGTGGCCTGTTCTGGCTCCCAAGATATCAGAGGCCAGGTCTACTGGCCCTGTAAAAGAATGGGAAGTAGACTTGGCCACTATACTCCTGGAGGCCAGGTCTACCTGGCCAGCAAGGGATTGGGATGTAGATCCAGCCTCCAGGAGTACAGAGTCCAGATCTACAGGCCCAGCAAGGGAATAGGAGGTAGAATTGGTCTCTACAGGTTCAGAGGTTATCTCTACTGGCCTGGAGGGTGGGGAAAGCACTGCCGGGTTGGGGGGAGGCAGGCAGAGGGGCTCTGTACCTGGCAACCGCCCTGTTCAGGTAGCTGGTGGGCAGGGAGAGCACTGCAGAGTTGACAGGAGGCAGGTAGTGGGGCTCTACGCCTGTTATCCACCCTGTTCGGGAGGCTTGTGGGTGGGGAGAGCACTGCCAGGTTGAAGGGAGGCAGGCAGCAGGGCTCTGTGCTTGGCAGCAGCCCCATTCAGGTGGCTAGGAGGTGGGGAGAGTGCTGCTGTCATGGGCTAGTCTGGGCTCAGTGAAAGTGAGGACTCCTCAGGAGAAGAGGAGCTCCATGTATCCAGCCCTGACTCAGCAGAAGCCAGTGATCAGGAAGAACAGCTGCTGGCTAATCAGAGTCCACAGCCAGCAGCTGAGGCAGAGCCACAGCACCTCCATCTCCAACACCACAGAGGAAGCTCAGCCAGGGGCTTCCATCCCCACCCCAAGTTTGCCCACAGCCACAGAGCACTACAGACGAAGGCAAAGAGCAGAGCTGCAGGAGAGACGGCACAGTGCTCACCTGCTGGGCCGATGCCAGCTGCTTGCAGTTAGTGACAATGAGTAGCATCAGGTTAGAACCCAAGCAGCTGGCTGCAAACCACGCCTGTCTATAGAAGCCAGTCTAGAGGAACTGCCAAGTGTGTAAACAAAGTGTTGTATTCTTGCTTCTGCTGTGACCACTCCCTTGAATTTTGTCTTGCTCCAGTAGCTTTGGACCCTGTCTCTGCCTGCACCTAGATCTGATCTTACTGGTAACTGACCCACAGACTCCCTGACTTGGCTTTTGGATTTTGAACTCACCTCTGGCTTGGGACTCATGTTCTGATTTTGGACTGGACTTTGACAACTCTACTTGGGCTGGCCCAGCCCACGACAGCTGCCGGGTTGAAGGGAGACAGGCAACCAGGCTCTACACCTGGAAGCTGCCCCATTTGGGTGGCTGGCAGGCAGGGAAAGCACAGCCGGGTTGAGTGGAGGCAGGTAGTGGTGCTCTGCTCCTGGCAGCTGCTCCATTCGGGTGGCTGGTGAGTGGGGAGTTTGCTGCCGGGTTGAGGGGAGGCAGGCCACCCCCGTTGTCCACAGATCAGCTGGGTACAGAGAAAACCTTCTTCCTGTGCAGCTGAGCAGCAAGTAGGTGGGTGGGCTCCGCCATCTCCCATTGCCTGCAGATCAGCTGGGCAGGGAGAAAGCAGCGGTTTGCCTACCTTCTCCTTGCCCAGCTGAGCGGCAGGCTCTGCTGCTGCCCCTTGTCTATGCTGACTGGGCAACCCCATGCTGCAGTGGCCACAGTTCTAGGCCATGCAGTCCCATGCCGCAGTGGGCAACCATGCTGGCAGCCCCATGGCAGGATGGCCCAGGACTGCAGTGGCAGGTCTTCTCCTTGCCACTCTGGGCCTTCTTGGGCCTTCAAAAGCTCAGAAGCAGCAAAAAGATTGTGCTGGCCCTTTCCAGGCCTAAGGAAGCTTCATTATTTTAACTGTAGGAGAAGAGTGCTATTATTAGAAAAATATTTAAGATGGTAAATAAGGTATGCAAGCTGTCTTGAATACAAGAACTGAATAATCAAAGTGGAAACCCACAACTAAGGGATACAGTCAGTCAGGTTCTGAAATTCTAGTGTATTAAAGTGGTGCAGTGCAATGAATAAATAACAATACTATTATAAGCATATCAAATCACATAAATAAACAATGTGCAATAAACAGCTCACAATCGGCCAATACAGAAATATCCAATGGTGCAATCAAGTTCATATCAGAGTTCAAAGCAGAGATGAAACATAGACAGCAAACCAGAGAAGCCGTGAGTACCCCTCGTTCCTGTACAAGGTAAGTTCTTAGATAGGTGTACTCTTCTCATTTTCTTTCAACAGGTGGAACAAGGAGATGGAACACTCTGCAGGACCGAGACCCGACAAGGAACCGGTCATCAACAACGCTTGTTTCCAGACTGCATCAGGGGCCAACAGACCTCCTCACCAAACATCTCTGAGAACTGCAAATGTATAAGAATTTCACTGCTGCCGCTGTTACAAACTTCAGTGGCAGTCTGTCACACCTCTCTTAATTGGCCAGTTTGTTGCTAAGGGAGCTTCCTTTTGTTTTATTGAATACAAGAACGGCTAAAAGTACTGTTAGGGATTTTTTAAAAATAAAAGCCACCCCCTACTTGGGGTGGATTCTTTAGTTCTTCCTTCTGAGAATGTTAACTCTGATTAACATCTCACTCCTGTAAACTACCTCATTGCCTTCCTGGAGTCTCTACTTGTCTTTTCTCTGTGTATCTATTTCTATGACACCTCAATCCTAACTGGCTTTGATCAGGAGCCACTGTCCACAAGATGGCTGACCATCCAGAACTCACCTCCCTCTAGATTCAGACCAAGAGAAGCAATGAACACACACTGCCACATGAAGAGTAAGTGCTGTGAACTGGACCAAGCCATTGATAGTGTAATCATTTCATTGTTTAATTTTCACAATATTAAAATATTGCTTCCCTGAAGATCTTTTGTGTAATTCCATTTTAAATACCAGACAGAAAGGTATAAAATGCATAGTCAAATATAATTTAAAACCCCAAATGAATATTCAATTAAGATTTGTTGACAAGGCTGATTCATTAGTAATTGCTATTCCTGGAATGAGACAAGTTAAAAGAATGTCAGTATTCCTTATTTTCATTTATTTATCAGCCATGTGTTACTCTGATTATACATTTCTTTTTTCACATTAAAGATACTGAAATAAAGCTGTTTTGTTATTATTTTAACACCAATGTTGTGCTGCATATAAAAAAGGATTAATCAGAGTCCTTGAAAGAGAAAACTTTCAAGTGACAAATCTCAATTAATACAATTATACCCATAAGGCCCTCTTTTTGAAAAAGGTGACTCATTTCTTTCATATAATGAATTGAATACAAAGCGGGACCTAGGTCTGCTACTCTTGCATATTAACAAAGAATTATCATAGTCTAATAAGTCTGAGAGGGTGCTTCACTCAGAGCAAAATTAGTATCTAGTTATTGTTTGAGAAGATTATTGTAAGAATGATTACTTTAGTACTCAAGATGATGGCCTCTTGTGAATAAAACAATTAATTGTAATGTGAGTACACACTATGTCTTATTTATTTTGTTGAGAACAAATGGTTTCAGAGGGAAATATAGAGTCAAGGGCTTGGATTCCATTAAAAAATTTCCATCAGCTGAGCATGGCTTCTCCAGCTTCCCCCTCCTGCTGCAACCCCAAATGCCCCTCAGATGGTACTCCTGTAGGACAGGGGAACCCCAGGAACAGCACACAGGGGAGCTGGAGGTCTGATGCAGGAGAGGGGGATCAGTGGAAATTGTCTCCTCTTGTGCATGCTTCTTCACTTAACATGGAAATCGTGGATCCATGTCTGTATGCTTTGGAACAGTCTGGGAATGGGCTTAGATGGGTGTTGCTCTGTTTAGGATTGCACCATTAGCTGTGACTGTGGGCCAAGCTACAAGTGACGAATGACACTTGAATGGCAAGTGGATTGAGTGGAGGGCAAGTGAACAGGGAGAAATACACTTGCCATTCAAGTGTCATTCGTCACTTGTAGCTTGGCCCTCAGTTATGTTCCATTGATAACAGATTTTTTTGCTTGATTTTGCATCATATAAATTTATAGTATAGTGTCATTTTTAGTACAGGCAATCATGTTTGCTTTTGGTAAGGGTGAGCCAATAGGGCAGTTTTAATTCCTTATTCATTTTGCATGTTGTTATCAGTTTCAGTTTGTGTCATTTTCATAGCTGCTGTTAATGATTCTTTAGTTTCTTTTACACCATTTATGTACCATTTGCACTTTTTCACCTCTTATAACTTATAAGCTTACTTATGTGAGTAGTAATAGGGCAGGCAACTTTTGTCATCACAAAAAGTGACAGGTGCACCGTATTATTTCCACTTTGAGCACTTGCACTTTAAATACATGTGATTGTTGGATTGGATAGTCTGTAATTATTGTTTTGGCCTTGGAGCAGTTTAACATCAACAAACGAACTTGGGAAAAATTGGCAAGGAAGTTTGAGAAGTAGGTGCAGGCTCCCATTCAGGCCAAAGAAAAGGGATAGATTTTCTGAGGAGACTTACCTGCTCAGATAAACAAGGAGGTAGCTCTGAAGAGTGAAGAGATCCCTAGTTGGGTGTGGTTGGAAACTGCCTTTGGAGACGTTAAGATTCAGTTAACAAGTGAATGAAAGCACTGGTGTGTGAAGAGAAGGGGATTGGCATACTAGAAAGTGGATACGAGCACTCCTAACTCTGGAAGAGGAAAAAACTAAAAGAAAGTGTACCAAAGTGTTTGGAGAAAACACGTGTCATGCTCTGCCAGGGCAGTGTTGGCACTTGGAGTTTGTGTGCCCTCCAGTTGAGCCTCAGGCACAGCCAGGCTTGGGGTAGGCCTCCAAATGATGGGAGGAGGGGGGTGTACATCACCCTCACACCCTCTCACCCACCTGTTGGTCTGGCTCAACTGCCTCCACCACTTTCTCTCCACTCCTGTCTCAGTATCCTTCTTGCCTTCTCTCTTTCCCTCTCACTGTCTGCTCTCTGTCTGCTGAAATCAGGGCCCGGCAGGACCTACTATCCTTCCGCCAGGCCTGCAAGACAGAATTGTCATAGCAGCTCTTTTTCCTTTGTCACCTTGAGGTTGTTACAAATCCTATGGCTGTGTTCAAATTGCTTTTTGTAGCTCTTCTCAATATTTTGTGGAGGGTTGGGCTTCCTCCTTGTAAGGGAAGATCTGCCTTTAGCATTAGACTCAGCCTGGTGTCTCTGATATGTTGGTTGTACTCTGCTGCCTCTGGCCAACCAAGGGTGTAGCAGCTGCTGTATCTAGGAAACAAAACACATTATTGGCTTCCTCTGCAGTTATCTAATGTCACTCTCAAAATTTGGTTAAGCTGAGACTAACTACTGGCTGTTGCAGGAGTGTCTCCTTGTGATACTGGCACAGCTTTCCCCTTTGAAACAATGTAAGGGAGTGAAGAAATTAATCTAACAGTATTGATGCTGCTTTATAGTATGCATTAGGAAGCAGCAGGACTTACCTATCTAAGAGCAGAACCACAAGTGACAAAAGGCACAGATTGGACACTTGTCTGCTTCCCTCAAGTTTTGATGGGAAATGTAGGCATCCTGGTCTCGCAGCTTCGCTCTCTGACTGCTGTCTAATGGACTTTTCAACTGTCACTTGTCCAACATTCCACCAAGCTGCCTACATTTCCCATCAAAACTTGAGGGAAGCAGACAAGTGTCCAATCTGTGCCTTTTGTCACTTGTGGTTCTGCTCTCACTAGTGAAAAAAGCAGAGACATAGGTATGAACCTCAGCTTGCACATCTGTAGTACTCTGCATGTTGACTGGGTGTGCACCAGTGACAGGGAAGTTTCCATGGGTACATCCAATTCTTCAACAAGTATTCCTGCATGGAAATGTTAGAGGGCAAGAGATAGATTTTACACAGGTGTGCTGAATATTTGAAATATTCACAGGGTGGTGTATGTATGTGGTGTGTGCATGCTTGCAGGCACCTGCATGCCTCCATACAGAGAAGAGGGAGATACGTGTGCTTACATGTGGTGCAGTTGCAATCTGTGGCTGTAAGTAGAGAAATGAGTACTCTGTGTGTGTGAGAGGGTGGGGCAGATGTGTGTGCTTATATGAGTTTATGCATACCTCCTTACAGAGAAGAAGGAAAGATGTGTGCTTTACATGTGGTGCAGTTGCACTCTGTGGCTGTATGTCTGTGTGTGGAGGTGAGTGTAGTCTGTCGAAGATGAGACTATATTTTAGTTACTATATACCAACCCTATTACATATACTACTAGCAACAAAGCCCGTTGTGGGAAAAAATACAACGGGCTCTAGAAAGAGAAGGGCGGGCAGGTGGGCATTCCCTCCTTCTCCGTCACTGACCCTAGCCGGATGAAGGCGGGGGGAGCAGGCATTGCCACCTGCACCGCACTTGATCCCAGCTAGGTGAAAAGGGGGCAGACATTGCTTGCTGCTCTGCACTGGATCCTGGCTGGGTGAAGGGGGGTGGCATTGCCGCCTGCTCCATGCTTGATCCCAGCTGGGTGAAGCGGGAGGGTGGGAATTGCTACCTGCTCTGCTACTGATCCCTGCCGGGTGAAGTTGAGGTGCAGGCACTGCCTCCTGCTTTGCACCTGATCCTGGGTGGATGAAGGGGAGTTGGCATTACCTCCTGCTCTCTGCGCCTGATACAGGCCAGGTGAAGGGGGATGGGCATTGCCTTATACTCCTTTCCTGATCCCGGCTGGGTGATGGGAATGAGCATTATCACCTGCTCCTCACCTGATCCCGGTTGGGTGAAGGGGGATTGGCATTGCCATCTGCTTTGCTCCTGATCCCAGCTGAATGAGGGCATCGGGCAGGCATTGCCACCTGCTCCACTCCTGATCCCAGCTGGGTGAAGAAGGGACAGACATTGCTTCCTGCTCTGCACCAGCATGTTGAATGGGGGGGATTGCCACCTTTAAAATTGTCCACTGAATACCCTCCCCCAAGTATATGTTACCTTTTCCCACTTCTTGGTGTCCAGGGTGGAAGATGTGTGTTGGAGTGGGGCCAGTCTTGGGTTTTTAAACCCTTCAGACCCCACACCTGTCACAGCCCATATCTGGATGTCTGGAGCCAGCCCCATGGTGTGGTCCAGACTGCTCACTGCCATCCCTCCCCCGCATCCGAGAGCACCCACCTGAGGTCAGACGTGCCCCGCAGTCAAGGCAACAACAGAGCCCGATGAGACCCTTGCAGCCTAGAAAGTGGCCCAATGACCTGTAGTGAAGGAGGACAGGAAGAGGACGCCATCAGGAAGAGCAGGCAGGACTCATGGAGGCTGAGCATAGCCGACTAGGGGAAAGCCAAGCCAGGAACTCAGAAGGGGAAGACTCCTGGCTGCAGTGGATAGACACCACCTGGGCCATCTGTCCACCTCTGGCCAGGACCCAGACCAGTCAATGGCACCTAGCTATGATTGACCCCAATGCCCAGTAGCAGGAAGGAGGTTGCTCATGGCCAGCCTTGTACAGCAAAGGCCCAGGGGCAGGAGGCAGGCCCCAGTAGGTGGCAAGAGCAGCCATAGTGAAAGGCTGTATGACAGCCCCTGGCCCAGGTGCTGGGCCTTGCCCTGGGGGTGGGCCCCTAGGGTATGGGGTGGAAACCCAGTGAGGAGGGAGACATTTAAAGATGACAGAAACTCCTGCTGGAGAGGGAAGTAGAGGCCCATCCCTGCCTGTAAAGGTGCAGCCTCTCATGTGGGAGAGGAGTTTTTAGCAGCTACAGTCCTGGCACCTCTTGCACCATTTCTGTGGCTACCAATGGGAGCCTCTTGGGAAGAGCGCACCTGGTGGAGCAAGGGCAGACAAGGCAGACAGAGGTACTAGGACCTAGCCACAGTGGACAAGCAGTTGATGATCCTGGCCATGGAGCACCCTCACAACTTAAAATATAGATTTCCTCTTTCCCGCATCCTGTAACATTGGGGGAATCAGCAAATTTTAAGAATGTTTTTGCAAGTTTATCATTTGGGGAAGCAGACACACATTCTTGCACCTTATCTCAGAAGGACAATACTGCTCATTTCAATTAAGACCTGAGAATGATGAATGGGAGGGGGTGCAATTAGCATGCAGTTTTGGTATATGAGGAATTGCATGGCTGGACAACTCATTACTTGAACTAGCCAGCTTTTATCCACCTGAAAAAAGAGGAGAAGCCTGCTTGAATTATTCTCCTAACAGAAGGTACCAAAAAAACACCCCAGGTTTTGGCAGAAAAACATTGAGTTCTTTTCAGGAAAATCACTGTCTGCCCTGATAATCCTCCCACCTCTTTCAATCTAGAGGCCCACAAAACTTCTCACAGCAGGGGGACTTCCGGTTTGGGATTTATGGAGGTCTAACGCAGCTCCATTTGTGGAGCTGACCGGACTGCCGTTTTAACCGGCCGGAGGGGTGAAAATAACCCGCGGCCGACTGCTCTCAGGCGGGGAGCAGGCAAAGAACGCTCAAGACCCTAGGGTGAGCTAGATCTCGGATGAGGGGGGGCTCTACTCAAGGAGTCTCCCCCCCAATCCTTGAGGTCCCACCTTGCGACGGGTCGGCTATAATCTCTGCGGCAGTTCTGGGGCCAATTCGGCTGGCATAAGACCTACATACCCAAGCTTCGATCGGGGAGGGAAGTTGAGAGGAGAATTTAAGATCGAAACAGCGATTACAACCCGAGAAAGTTGAAGAGAAGGTAAAGATCGCTATCTCTTGAAACGGGACAGATTGATAAAAACAGAGAGGAAAGAAAGTAGATTTTTAAACTGCAACAGACTAATGAAAAGGAGGTGAAGACTCGGCAGGAGTTGTATTTTAAAAGAGACTAAATTTAAAGAAGTTATTGCAAAAAGCGGACTATTGTTTTGAATACCTGTGGTTTTGGAGCTGTGGGAAAAAGACACCATCGCGAGACCTGCTGTGGGAAGACGGGAGACAGGAAGTGCGTCACAACAATAGAGTGGCTGGAGGGAAGCGGCCCTTGCCGACGGACAGGAAGTAGGGAATCGCCATTTTTGAAAAGGGAAGGGTCGCGGCTTCAGCGGAAGAGGAAGTAGGCCATCTTGGATTACAATAACATAGAGAAACCATAGAGAAAAGACGCCCGACATTTTGGATACAAAAAATTAATTTTGGCAAAGATTGGGACATTTGAAAAAAAAAAAGGGAAAACGTTTAAACATACGCCACGGAGCTAAGGAAGAGAGCAGATTCGTGGGAGCGAGCTAAAGCAAGCCCCACGATGTCGAAAAAAGAGTGGCAATCGGCAATAGAAAATTTGGACAAAAAGCTTATAGACATGATGAAAGAACTTAAGGACACGAAATTGGAGCTTATTAAAGAGGTCAAAGAAGTTACACAGACAGTAAAGTCGGAGCTGTCAGAAGTGAAAAAAGGCGTGGAAACGATCAGTAGTGAATTACAAGGAACGCAGCAGAGAGTTAAAACAGTAGAAGACGCGATGGAGAATTTAATAGAAACGCAACAAACAGAGATGAGACTGGTGAAGGGGAGGATGTCAGTTGCAGAAACTAAACACATGGAGAAGCAGCTTCGTTTTCGTGGTCTGCCAGAAGTGGAAGGGAAGTCAGCGCAAGAACAGATGACTGAGGTGTTGGCTGATTACCTGGGGAAGGAGGAGGAGGAAATTGTGGCTATCCTAGATGTGGCGTACCGTGTGAACTCGAGAATTGCAACCCAGAGGAAACTACCAAGGGATGTGATTGTGCAGTTTACAACTAGAAACATGAAAGAGAGGATTGTGACAAAACAATTTCAAGATCCATTGGAGATTGACGGCAAGACGATTATCATAATGAAGGAACTGCCCAGATCAGTGTTACTGGACAGGAAAAAATATAGAGTGCTAATTCAAACTTTGAAGGACATGAATATCAGATACAGATGGGAGTTACCGGAAGGAGTGTCCTTTGAGTTTGGAGGGGCAAAAAAACGCATCAGATCTGAGCGGGAGATGGAGAGATTTATCAAGGACAATGAAAAAGACTTACCAACAAAACCATGAATATGGAGTGTAATGTATTATCTTGGAATGTAAATGGACTAAACTCACCGAATAAGAGGAAAAATATTTTTCATTGGCTACTAAAACAAAAATGTGATATTGTTTGTTTGCAGGAGACCCATATTAGGAAACAGGATGTAAAATATTTAAAATCTGGAAAATTGGGCAAAGAATTTGTAGCGGCCTCTAATAAGAAAAAAAGAGGAGTGGTGTTGTACATAAAAGAGGAGCTGCAGCCAAAATTTGTTATGAGAGATGTGGAAGCTAGATTTGTAGCGGTGGAATGTAATTGGAATTTAAAGAGAGTGTTGGTAGTCGGACTTTATGCACCTAACGGTGCAAAGGAAAGCTTCTTTGAGGATTTAAGGAAGCATTTAGACGATCTTGTATATGACCAGATAATTCTTGCTGGAGATTTTAATGGAGTGACAGATTTGGAACTAGATAAAAAGACTACAACAGCACAAAAGAAAAGAGGACTATTGCCAAAGCTTTTTTTTGAGTTGATTCAACAAGAGACTCTCGAAGATGTATGGAGGAGAGAATATCCTAAAACCAAACAGTTTACTTTTTATTCTGCAAGGCATCTTACATTATCAAGAATTGATATGATCTGGGCCTCAAAGGACTTAGCGTTATGGACTAAGGAGGTAGAAATAATGCCGATGGTAGGCTCAGATCACAATCCAATTATGTGGAAATTTGGAAAAAGGAGAAAAAGGAAAGCCTGGAGAATAAATGAGGACTTGCTACAGGAAAGTGAAAATATGGAAATATTGAGAAGAGAGACAAAGTTTTTTATACAATATAACGTGAATAAAGAAGTACCAACCAGTAAAGTTTGGGACGCGTACAAGGCGGTTGTAAGGGGCATACTAATGGACTTAAATGGCAGAGCAAGGAAAAAGAAAGAGGAGAAAAGACAAGAGATTGAGGAGAAAATAAAGGCCAAAGAAATACAGTTAAAAAAGAGACCAGGGAAAAAGAAAATACATCAGGAAATTAAAATTCTTCAAGAACAGTTAACAGCAATGAGTAATAAAGAATTGGAGTGGAACCTTAAAAGACTGAATCAAAAAGTTTTTGAGGGTGCTAATAAACCTGGGAAATATTTGGCATGGCAATTGAAGAAGAAAAGGGAAAAGAAAATAATAAATAAAATCTGTGAAGAAAATAAAACGTACCTGGAGCAGACTACCATTAGTAGAGCCTTTTATAAATTTTATGCTAAGCTGTATAATAAAAAAGAAGTAACCAAAGAATCAATAGCATCATATTTGGAGAAAACCAAACTTCCAGAGATCTCGGAAGCCTGGAGAAATAAGTTGAATAGTGAAGTAATTGATGAGGAAATAAGTAAGGCAATACAATCCGCAAATCTAGGAAAGGCGCCAGGGCCAGATGGACTTACGGCTAAATTTTATAAGACAATGGCCAACGAACTGGCACCATTCCTAAAAGAGGTGATGAATGGAGTTTTTAGGGATCAAAGAATTCCAGAGACTTGGAGCGAAGCGAATATATCATTGATCCCAAAAGAGGGCCAAGATCTGACTAACGTGAAAAATTACAGACCTATATCATTACTTAATAATGATTATAAAATTTTTACGAAGATATTGGCGGAGAGACTGAAGGGGTGGCTCTCGGAAGTCATAGAGGAGGAACAAGCAGGCTTTTTGCCAGACAGACAAATAAGAGACAATTTAAGGACAGTGATCAATGCTATTGAATATTATGACAAGCGTTGTGACAAAGAGGTTGGTTTCTTCTTTGTAGACGCTGAAAAAGCGTTTGACAATTTAAACTGGGATTTTTTGTTTGCCACTATGGAAAAGCTACAATTGGGAGAAAGATTCATCAGAGCAATTAAAGAAATTTATAGAGACCAGACTGCAGCAATTGTAGTGAATGATGAACTGACCAAGAAATTGACGATTAGTAAAGGAACAAGACAAGGTTGCCCGTTATCTCCATTGTTGTTCATTTTAGTATTGGAGATTCTGATGATACAAATACGACAAGACGAGGAAATACGAGGAATAAAAATAAAGGACTATTCATACAAGGTTAGAGCATTTGCCGATGACATAATGTTAATTGTAGAAGATCCATTGGAGAACATGCCAAAAGTGATAGATAAGATCAAGGAGTTCGGTGATTTGGCAGGTTTCTTCATTAATAAAAAGAAGTCAAAGATACTATGCAAAAACATGACTAAGCAGAAACAACAATTGTTAATGGAGACAACGGACTGTGAAGTAACTAGTAAGGTGAAATATTTGGGAGTTGAGCTGACTGCAAAAAATATAGATTTGTTCAAGAATAATTATGAAAAATTATGGACTCAGATAGAGAGAGACTTGATCAAATGGAATAGACTGAATCTGTCATGGTTGGGCAGGATTGCAGCAGTTAAGATGAATGTGCTACCAAGAGTAATGTTTTTGCTACAGACAATACCAATCATCAGAGACTCTAAACAATTTGAAAAATGGCAGAGGAAAATATCAGATTTTGTTTGGGCAGGCAAGAAGCCTCGAGTGAAAGTAAAAGTTCTACAAGATGCAAAGGAAAGAGGCGGAATGCAACTGCCCAACCTGAGACTTTATCATGATGCAATCTGTCTAGTTTGGTTAAAAGAGTGGATGACGTTAAAGAATAAGAAATTATTAGCCCTAGAGGGATATAAAAAAATTTTTGGATGGCATGCATACCTATGGCACGACAAAGTAAAGGTCAACTCGATGTTCCTACATCATTTCGTAAGGAGAAGTTTATATACAATCTGGAAGAAGTACAGAATTTACTTACAAGAAGGAACCCCCTTGTGGGTGGTTCCATACGAGGTGATAGATCCGAGAGCTGTTGATAATGAACAACAATGTTTAACATACAAAGAAATAACTAAAATTGAAGTATCTAAACTTAGAATAAAGACGCAAGAGGAACTATCACCTAACTACGATTGGTTCCAGTATAGACAGATTAGAGATTTATACAATTCGGACTCTGCAAAAGGGGGCATACGAACAGAGAACTCGGAACTAGAGCAGACCCTTCTTAAAGAAGACAAGAAAAGAATATCCAAGGTATACCAAGTACTGTTGAAATGGTATACTGAGAATGAGATAGTCAAAACACAGATGGTGAAATGGGCTATAAATTTCAATAAAGAAATAACAATGGAGGCATGGGAATACTTGTGGAAAACTACAATGAAGACAACGACATGTATCAATATTAAAGAGAACATTTTCAAAATGATCTATCGTTGGTACATGACACCAAAGAAGATTGCGCTAGGGAACTTGAATACTTCTAATAAATGCTGGAAATGTAAGAAACATGAGGGCTCCCTCTACCACATGTGGTGGTCGTGTGAGGTAGCTAGGCAGTTCTGGGGAGAAATAATAAGAGAAATGAGTGAAATTTTACAGTTTCAAATAAATAAGAACCCAGAACTCCTGCTGCTAAACTTGGGAATGGAGGGAATTCCAGCCCATCATAGGACGTTGATTTT
The DNA here is from genome assembly GCF_028583425.1 of Eublepharis macularius. Classification (NCBI taxonomy): domain Eukaryota; kingdom Metazoa; phylum Chordata; class Lepidosauria; order Squamata; family Eublepharidae; genus Eublepharis; species Eublepharis macularius. The sequence continues at coordinate 108,051,804 of NC_072793.1, forward strand.
TTATATGACTGCAGCAGCTAGACTTTTGTATGCGCAGAAATGGAAAGTACAGGAAGTGCCAACTATTGAAGATTGGATCTACAAATTGCTGTATATGGCTGAAATGGACAAGATGACAAGAAAACTGAGAGATCTGGACTCAGGGCAGTTTAACACAGACTGGGAGAAGCTGAAACAATATCTGGAGAAGAAATGGGAGGTGGGAGGAAAACTGTGGCAGTTTGAGAACTACTGAAGTATAATAAAAGTATAAAAGAGAGGGGTGACTTTACCGGGGGAGGAAGAGAAATGTGAATTTATAAGCAGTTAGATTAATTAATTAATTGATTGAGATATATATAGATATGTAAAGGTTAATTGATAGAATATTGATAGAGAATAATTAACGGTTTAAACATGAGGATTGAGTAATTAACAATATTTTTTTTATTTTATTTGATAAGACTTATATGCACCAAACTGAATGTATAGAAGAGTTAAAATGACTGACTATGTGATGAGTTATATAGAAATACTATAAAAAGAAGAAATGATTAATATATAGAGAACAAATCAAATTGTTTGATTTAAATGTGGGAAATTTTTATGGTTTATGACATACAGAAATATTCAAAACTGGAAAATGGGATAAATTGTTTATCTAAAGAAGTATAGTTTGGATGTATAGTAAGTAAAAGAGTTAAAGATGTACTGCTTAATATAATGGAGAATATATATTTGTTCTAGATAGAGGAAATTAATAGAGGTAAGGGAAAAGGGACAGAGGGTGGGAAAGCTGTTGGAAGTCAACAAAAGGGGGGGAAAGGGAGGGGGTTAGAAACGAAAAATTAGGGGATAATTGAATGCAATGTAATGTAAAAATATTAATGTTCTAACCCAATAAAAATTTTACAAAAAAAAAAAAAAAACTTCTCACAGCATGTTGGTGGTATTTTTGAAATTAAAACAATCTTCGTCAAGTATTCCATAGCACAGAAGAGGGGTTATCTCTGACTGACCTCTGGCCTTGCATCCCATAATTAAAACACTGAGAATCAACACACTTTAAGAATGTTTGTGTGATCGGAGGATGAAACAGTAAAAGTCCAGATGGTGAAGTGGGCAATAAATTTTCATAAAGAAATAACAATGGAGGCGTGGGAGCACTTGTGGAAAAATACACTGAAGATCTCAACTTGTATGAACATTAAAGAGAATGTGTATAAAATGATCTATAGATGGTATTTAACACCAAAGAAAATTGTGTTAGGAAATACTAACATGTCAGACAAATGCTGGAAATGTAAAAAGCATGAAGGATCATTGTACCATATGTGGTAGACTTGTGAGGTAGCTAAGCAATACTGGGGAGGCATAATTGAAGTAATTAATGAGATTTTACAAATCCAAATAAATAAGAACCCAGAATTGTTGCTACTGAACTTGGGAATGGAAGATGTTCCAATGCAGTACAGAACATTGTTATTTTATATGACTACAGTGGCAAGACTTTTGTATGCGCAGAAATGGAAAATACAAGGAATACCAACTATAGAAGATTGGATTTACAAATTGCTGTACATGGCGGAGATGGACAAAATGACAAGAAAACTTAAAGATCTTGATCCAGGACAATTTACTGCTGATTGGGGGAAATTGAAACAATATTTAGAAAAAAAATGGGATGTGAAAGGAGAACTGTGGCAGTTTGAGAATTATTAAAATGTGATGTTGAAGATAGAAGGGAGAAGCGACTTTACCATTAAGGGGGAAATTTAACTATTACAATCTAAGCTAGTATTATGTTTAAGGAAATTTTATCTAGAACATATAATTTAACTAAGGAAGAGTAAAATGGATATATTAGTGGATTTAATATAGTATATATATAAAACAATTTGAATATGCTTAGAGTAAGAGATATTATGAAATATGTGTTATAGAAGAATATAAGTGAAGTTAAGTTAAGCAATAAGAAGGGTTAAGGGTTGGAAAGCTGTTGGAAGTCGACAAGGAGGGGGTAGGAAAAGGGTGGGGGGTTAGAGCAAATTAGATATAATGGGAATGTATGTATTAAATATGAAATAAAAACTCACCAATATATTTTTTTTTTTAAAAAGAATGTTTGTGTGACTTTATCATTTGTGGGAGCACATACACATCCTTACAGTTCTCATGACACCCAGTGCTGCTAATTTTAAATAAAGCAATGGAAACATCATACTTCCAGTCTATTCAGCAAATCTGAAAGCACTTGTTTTAAAGTCACTCATTTAAAAAAATTAAAAGCAGCTTTTATTTTAAAGTGAAAGCTGGCAATATAGATGGCTACTATATAACCACTAGATTCTGATCTCTAATATTGGTGTGCATATATCACAAAAGTTAAGTAAAGGTTTATGTTGAGGAAATTTACTTTGAATAATTTTTTAGCAAGATCCATATATTGTTTCTTACACTTTGGTAAAATTTGGGGCTTTTGTGCATTATTAGTATAATGAACCCCATCTACGTACCTCCCAAGCTGTATAATATTATTCTAGTTCATTGTAAAACAACAGGCTAACATTATTGTAACATACAACATAGGCTCCGTGGATAGTTTAGCAAATATGTATTTCAAGTTCTGGTTATACAAATCTTCTCCCCATGTCAAACAAATGTGAGCACCTTTTCCATCACATTTCAAGAACATTGTCTCCCTGAAGTACTGGTTCAAAATTGAATATGCAATAACTTTGACAACTTCATTCATGAATATCATTTATGAGCATGAACATCACTCTCATCCTACAATCGCTCCATTGGCTACCCATCAGTTACTGTGCTCAGTTCAAGGTATTCGTTATTACATACAAAATTCTCCACGGCTTTGGTCTAGCATACCTGTGGGACTGCCTCCCTCCCTATGTTCCTCCACAGCAGCTTCGCTCATCTGAACAGGGCCTCCTGCAGGTGCCAGGCTGCACACAAGTGAAATCAACAGCAGCTCATACATGGGCTTTCTCTGAGATGGCCCCTATCCTGTGGAATGACCTGCCTGAGGAGGTCAGGAGAGCCCCCACTCTCCTGGCTTTCTGCAAACGATGCAAAACCAAACTATTGAAAAAGCCTTTTTACTCAAACGGGAGGGCTGTATTGTAGGGATGGGGTCTCCGATGTTTTGCTAATGAGTTAGGGACCATAGACTTCATCATTATATTGCCTTACATGTTATCTGTTGCTTTCAAGGGAGTTTGCTGGCATGCTCACCATCTTGCAAAAGTTCCAGTATTTAAAGAGCTAGTTCCCGAACTGCCTACATGCTCATTGGCACATTTAAACAACATCTGCAAACTCCCCCATGGGAGGGGAGACCATGATGAGCATGTAGAGATGTCATATGATCCCCCCTTTAGGGGTCTATAGGGAGCTGGGACGAAGGGGTGCCCCTAACTTTCCACCCAGGACTTTTTTTCAGTTGGAACGTGGTGTAACGGCCCTCTAGCACCTCTAGAAAATGGTCAAGTGGGTGGTGACCATTAAACTTTAAAATCCCCCCTCCTTGCAAGAGGGGGAGTTTAGATCACCCTCCGTGCCACTTGCAAGTGGTGAGGAGGGCAATTTAAACTTTAAATCCCCCCCTCCTGCTCCAGCTAACTGGTGCCAGTCAACTGGTCAGGGGACAGGGATCACTCCATATCACATGGGGTAGTGCTTAGGCCCTAAAAGGGGAAGGGGCACCTGTCACTTTTTGTGATGATGAGAAGGACAATCTCATTACTACTTATGTGCCATTTCTGGATGAATAATTGAAAAATACATTGATTGTAACAGGAACAATTCAGCATGATGAATGAAAAACTGGTGTGAAAATAAAGACTTGCAGGTTCAGGTCTCAGAAGAGAGAGATGAAACTGAAATGAGGTTAGGTCTCATCTCTTAACCAGTCTCCCCATGCACTTGGTTAACTCAAACCTGAGTATAAGTCTCACTCGTTACAGGAAATGCTGATAAAATGCTCAGATATACTTTGGTTGCATGTGAAGCAGCCCTCACAGGCTCAGTTCTCTTTAACGGATTACCTCCACTGGCATAAAATAGTCAGATCAGATCAGATCAGATCAGCAACCTTTTATTGGCATTCAATAAAACAATAAAACAATTTACAACTTGCAGGGCAGGAACCAAAAGAACAGCAAAATCAGTCAACAGAATTTACCGTATACTCCCTAATCCACATGGCAGTTGAGAAATACAATGCAACGGTATATGTAGTGTGGGGACAATGATCTGATAGTAAGAAAGAAACTAATCCTCTGTCAGATTGACCCTGACAATTGATCAGCAGAGGGCTAATCAAGGAGTCCCGCACGTGAACATAAAAGTCACAATAAAATAAAACATGAAGTATGGATTCAGGTTGCATCCTTCCACAAGGACATAATCTATTGGGGTAGGGTGTGTTTGTAAATCTCCCAAACAGAATTTAGAAGGATAAAATGTTAAAATGTGCAAGCATAAAAGCTCGGTGTAGGCGAGGGAAAGACAGCAATGAGAAATAAGCGGCAGGGCTTTTGTACATAGGGATGATTCCAAACTCCAATGGGGAGCAGGTCTTCTGTGCCAGAGAGCAGAGGGTTTGCCTATCGATATCTAACAGCCTTTGTTTTAGGAATCTGAAAGCTTGGTTTTCCGTTAACATTAGAAGGGAATCAAAGGAGATCCCTATAGACTGTAGTTTCCTCTGAATCAGGGAAGCCCATTTGGATGTAAAAGCATCCATGAGCATCAGATAAATATAACTCGCAGGTTCGGCCCTAAAATGGATGCGTAGCCAGAATTTAAATGTTGAGGTCCAAGCACGGGTCTCAAGGTAGCACTGCCCAGTCTCCAGGCACATGGCTGCGTAACAAACACAATTTGGAACCCCCAAGATACGCCTCAAAAACATTGCCTGGATTTGCTCCAGCTGGTGGTTAAAACCGCTAATCCAGATAGGAATCCCATATAATATTTGGGGCATGGTTTTAGCATTGGAAACACGGAGAGCAGCAGGAACAAACTGGTTGCCTTTCACATGAAAGAAACTGGCAGAAGCTGCTGCACTGCACTTAGCCAGGTTTCTTACATAATTCCGTTGCGATATCCAATTATAGTTATACTGAAAGGAAACTCCCAGATATTTGAAAGATTTTACTTGCTCAATATTGTTTCCTTTAATCTGCCAGTTTAAACGCTTCCAGGATCTTGAAAAGACCAAAATTTTAGATTTTACATAGTTGACAACTAGAGAATTGGCTTCACAATATGAGGCAAAGGCATTAAGGAGACGCTTGAGGCCCTTCTGTGTCTGAGATAGAACTACCGCATCATCGGCGTAAAGTAGCAAAGGGACAGGGAGGGAGCCAAGTTTAGGGGGGTGGCCATCAATCTTGGCTAGTGAGGGAGCTAGGTCACATAGGAAAAAATTAAATAGGTAAGGGGCCAGGATGCATCCCTGCTTGACTCCACGGTTAGAAGGAATTTGGGGGGTTAGCCCTCCGGCAAGGTTGAAACGGATTTGGCAGCTAGTGGAGGTATACAATTTTTACATGAGCAAGAGCAAACGTTTGTCTAAACCCATCTTTTCCAGCATAAAATAGTAAGAACAGAGAATTTATCTTTCAGTCAGTGGATTATCTGCCTGCTATATCTTTTCCAAGCCTTATTATTGGAGTTCATTCAGTTAAACATGTTGGTGGCTTAATTTGATCCAAATATATACAAAGATATACTGGGTACACAGGTCCCAGGGAATCTTACCAGCTGTAACTGAAAATGTGTCTCTCTCGGAAAACCAATCTTCTTCAGAATCCTCAGCTCTTACAGCTATAGTGGATAATAAACTGATCAACAATACAATGCTGTGGATCAACATTAGAGATGGGCACAATAAAAACAAAATAAACAATCAGCTGATCGTGGATCGGTGCCAGCGATGATCCCAAATTAACGATCCACACCGATCATTTCCCGTTCCCGAGCTGTGGATCGTGGATTGTGGATCGTGGATCGTGGAGGCCAAAGCGGGGTGCGCTGCTATTCCCAGCTATGTGGGAAGGTGGGTAGTGGCGGCGGCCGCCGGGCCTGGCAGGCATGGGGAGGCAGCGACGAGCCGCCTCCCCTCAGGGGGCGGGGGGTCTGGCCACTTGCCGGCAGCACCCCCCATGTGCCCGCCCGCCAGGCCAAACTGGAGCATGCTGGTATTCCTAGCAAGAAAGGAACGGTGGGTACTGGCGGCGGCCGCCGGGCCTGGCGAGCACGGGGAGGCAGCGGAAAGCTGCCTCCCCTCAGGGGGCGGGGGGGTATGGCCACTCGCTGGCTGCTCCACGATTGGAAGGAAGCCCTGCTGATCAAGGAAAGCTGAGCTTCCATTGGGGTTTCCAGGGCAACAGGAGGAGGGCGAACAGAGCTCAGGCATTCCCCTGGCTCCGTTGCCAGGGGAATAGATTGCTGGCACCTGAGTGTCTGGATCCTCGATCGGAGCCCAATCACCCCGATCCCGGCCTCTCCCGATCTCTGGATTGTTGGCCGTGGCTGATCAAGATCACCATTATCATGGGGGATTTTCGATCGTAACGCAGATCATGCCCATCTCTAGTCAGCATTGCTAAAATGTTGTAAGAGGAACAAAGAAAAGAAGAAATAAGATGCTTAGCAACTGTGATGCCTCATTTGAAGAATTGCACTCAGTCTTGCTTCCTAGCTCAGGAAGGTTCAGATCCTCAAGAAACACAACTTGTTCTGAAAATAAATCACGAGGAAACCTTTAGAAAAACTGTAAAAGCTGTTGAGCAAATATGATTATAAGCTGTTAAATCTGTGGATAGAATTTAGAAAAGGGAGCAGCACTCATTTCTTGCATCAATTTAAAATTAGCCAAGAAGAAGTGGGACTAGTTTCCATAAAGAGCTATATTAGGCTCTAAACATTAAAAAAATCTGTAAAATCATTTCAGCAAACAAAGAAGGAATGTCATCTCTTGTATGCTTTTAAGAAGGGATTGGGCAGATGTCAAATTTTTTGAGATAATATATTTCTGGTAGAGGAATAAAAGAAATAGGAATTTTCTACCTTATTTCTGCCATAAGTTAGAATAGAAGAAACAACCCATTGGGTCTACGTGACTTGCTACTTCTACTGTCGCAATACATTTTTAAAAATATGTGAATTGTTGTCTAAACAATAAGGTGCATATATTGTTATCCAGACATACTATTTCTTTTTATGATGCGTTATAACAGCAAAGGATTTATTAATGTCAGTTTTTCAGCTTACTCATCCATTGATTCAGTCATTCACATAAATGTCAGCATAAAGCAAAAACTGTGTGGAGTGCACTGCTTACCAACAGCTCTGCTATTTCCATAATGAAACATCTCTGAGCAGAATTTATCCAGTTGCTATGGCACATTTTCTCCCTTGTGCATCCAATTTGTAGTCTCTGGTGTTGTAGCTGTCTCCCCATTCAATTTACTTTCCCATCGGTAGAGCTAATTTCATTTCACATACTCCTCTCTGTTATTGGGGTGTCATTGCATTCGCTACTTAATAAAATTTGCTTGCCACTGTTCAAACACTTGTCACTAAAATCATTGATTTTATAGTCCTGTTCTTCTCTTGACCTGATCAAAGTTCATGCTGGAAAGAAACTAGTGATTTATCTAAGTTGTATTGTGTGGAATGAGTTCTTCTGCTTGATTAAATTCCCTATTAGAAAAGCGTGACGCTGTGGCTGTTGGCACAGTTTGTTTTATTCCTGCTGTTTTGCTGCTACAGCTTTAAACCAATCCCATATTGGCCTTTTGAGTGAGTACTGAAAACCTGGAAATTTCTTAGAGCCAACTCAGAAAATATTGTTTTATGAACGTCTTTCTTGCAACTATTCTTATGATCAAGAAACATAGGGCTGGACTCAAAGAACTATGCGTTGAGTTGCAAAAACAAATGAAACTTTGCTGACTCACACTGTACTGAATTTACATCTATCCCATCACTCCTGAGTTCAGGGATCTCCCTGAACAATATGACATGATGTAAAAGAGACTGCAGTGAGAATAGATCAGGAGGAGTTAGCCTTGTTAGTCTGTAGTTGCAAAATAGTAAAAAGTAGTAGCACCTTTAAGACTAACAATTTATTGTAGCATAAGCTTTCGAGAACCACAGCTCTCTTCATGAGATGCATAGAGGGTATGAAGAAACTGGCCAGAGAGACATAGGTGGGGAGGGGAGGGGGGAGAGAGTGCAGGGAGTGAGGGCCACGTAGATGCAAATCAGTTGCAAAAGTCATGAAAGAGGTGGAGTGCGCAATCCGGGCTGGGTGTGACCCCTTTCCCTCCATTGCTGAATCTGAATGGAATGCCTGAAAGGCAGTTACTTCTGGTAATGAGATAACCATCCAGAGCCTCTATTCAATCCAAGTCTGACCGAGTCAGATTTTACATATGAATTCCAATTCAGTAGCCTCCAATTGGAATCCATGGCACTCTTTACTCTTTACCCCTAACTCTTTACCCCAAGCTTCTTTCTTAATTGTCTTGTTATAGTATAGCCCAGTTTTCTGTGCAAAAAGCCCTCATGAATAATTCAATTTTGAATAGTTTGCAGAAAGCCAAGAAGATGGGAGCCTTCTTGATGTCATCATAAACCATAAATGGGAGGCCACAACATAGAATGCATGTGTACAGGCAGTTGTTGATTTTGGCCATTTGCAGGGAGGCACCCGCAGAAGGCCCTGCTCAGATGAGTGAAGCTGTCGTGGTGAACTACTCTTAGCAGGTAATCTGTGCAGATGAGGAAGATGTTAGAAACAAGAAATGTATTGTGAAATATTTATGTTACCATTATTATTGAGCTACCCTTTGGGGAGTGGGGGGATTAGGGGCTGAAGAACAATAGTACAGCCACTTCATATCAGTAGAAACAAAATGGACTAGTTGGGAAATAGTAGTAGAGAATTAAATGCCCTATGGAGGAAAAGGAGAATCAGTCCCAGAAACCACCCTTTCTCCATTATCACACCTTTGCCCTGTGCCATGAACTGGCCCCCATGTAAGTCCAGAAGCCCTTTTCTTGGTATGAGGATTGAGAAAAAATACCCTATGCTCTAGGATCCATGTCAAAGTTATGGAAATTAGGTCTGCACTCTTTACATGTTCAGAAGAATTATTACAGGTTACCAACCTGGCAATGGGAAACTCATGGAGAAATAAATTAGCTTTATAGGACAGGGCAATTTGGAGCCATAAATATGCAGATGCTCTGGCCAGACCAAGACATATGGTCTCAGTTAATACCTCTGCCAGAGAGTCCCACAAGGGGAGGATCAGACAAAAGGTTACAAAATATTTGGACACAGGGAAGAAAATCTCTTCTCTTTAGATTTGTCTGTTCTGCTGTCAAGCAGCTCTGTCCAGTTAACATGAGAGATTAAGCCATGGATACCAACTTGAGCTCATGTTGTTGAATGAAGGGAAAGAAGCCCTAATATAAGACAAGAAGATAATTTCTAAATGCTCTAAACTCCAATTAATAGGAGTCTATCCTAAATTTACATCAATAGAGTATGTACCAAAGTATGGAAAGAGAATTTACAGTTATATTGATTTTCATTTTCATCCTTGATCAGTATGCTGAGTAAATAGACCATGTCTATTTGATTACTTCATTAAACTTCTTTATTATTTGAAAACTTGTCGTCTCATATCTAGATTCATACCTTGCTTAATTCAGCCACACTCATTCAGGAGAAGAAAGGGGAGAGGGCAACGTAGATCCATTCATCTCCAGGCTGCACAAGTGTTCAAGTCCCTGCGGCAATTGGTGAGTGTAAAGTGGAAGACTTTAAGTGATGTTATGGTAAACAGTACTGAAGTGCTAGTCCTTCAGCAAAAGATCTTTCAGACTTGGAGAGGTGGCAGCAGAAACACCCAGAGAGATGTAGGTAGCCCAGGTATAAAGGAAGGTGGATTTTTCCAAATTCCCACATGGAAAGAAACATGGCTAGCCAGCAACATTTCCCCACAGGGATGACAGATGTTTTTCCTGAAGCCCATCTGTTTTCTCAGCAACCTTGTACATGCTGGATTCTTGGTGAGTAATGTGGTAGAATCTCCACATTAAGAGTAAAACACAATTGACCTTTAATTTTGGAATCTCAGTCAATGTTTCCATGATGACTCAGCATGTAGAAACTTGAAGAGCTTTTGAAATATATATAAAAATGGGGAATGATAGATGAAGCCACAAAGAGCATTGTACTGTTTGTGAAACATTCATTTGAAAAAGAAAATTCTGTCTTGTTTTCCATTCTAGTCTCAAGAAATTGGACCTTTTTTGACACAAAGATAAGTCCAACAATTTTTTTCACAAATTTTCTGGGAAAGAGTTGATGCCAGATATTGGACAGCAGCGGTCTTTACTCTTTACCCCTAACTCTTTACCCCAAGCTTCTTTCTTAATTGTCTTGTTATAGTATAGCCCAGTTTTCTGTGCTTTAAAGTAGATTCAGGTGACTTTTATCTATGTGACAACCATATTTAAACTTAATTCTTGGCAGTTCTAACTACTTTGAGATGGCCCTACATGATGAGAGCATCATTAGCTCAGTCCTGCAACTATTCAGATAAAGATGACAAAGAACTACCGATAAACGTGATGAGAATTATTCTATGGTTGCTGTTCCCATGCAAAAATTCACATATGCTTTGCTTATTCAAAAATGAGCTTTAGCCTACTTATTTCAGTAAAAAAGTTCTTTCTTGCAAGCATGCCTCCCAAAGAAAATCAAAATATTCACATGCAGCTTTTAGGTTATTCTTCACACAGTTCTTTGCTTTTATCTCATGTGAAGTATGTATGCTTTGAGTACTTACTGTGCAATTTACATTTGGTCACAGCTAAGTGGTAGGAAACATGCTTGGCATGGCAGAAGGTCGCTTCCTCACATCTCTAATTGAAAGGCTCTCCATTTTCAAGGCTAGGAAAGACCTTGGTGCATTACCCCACAGAGCCACTGTCAATCAAAGTAGTACCAGACTCAGTTGAATAGTGATCGAATTCCGTAAAACGTAACTTGATGCTCTAAGAGGGGATTAGACAGATTCATGAATGGTTGATTAGACAAATTTAGACATATTCATGAATGAATGATTAGACAGATTTAGGATGGCTCAATGAAGCCTCTAGATTCAGAAGCAGAATGCCTTTAAATATCAGTTGTTAAGGGGAAACAGCCGGGGAGAGCTATTGCCTTTATACCCTCCTAGTGTGCTTCCCCAAATATCTGGGAGGCCACTATGAGAAACCGAATGTTGAGGTAGATAGTGAGGAATATGGATTTAAAGAAAGGGATTTTATATACCAATTCTGTGCCTTTCAGTATTACATGCCTTGCACTTTTTCTATGCTCAGGAGCCAATGTAGTATTTGTAATGCAACCTGTAAGAATATGACACTTGAAACAAGAAAACCAAAGAAGAATGTATGTTAAAACATGTTAAAACTCTGTAAAAACTGATTAATGTAGCAAACTAGGTCAGCCGATTTTAGTATCATCTCTCTCTCAAGGCTAAGAAAGAGAGAAACAGGCACAAGGACAGATAAGTGGGGGAACATTCCTTTCCACCCACAGGAGGTGTCCTTCCGAGAGGAACAGGCACAAGGACAAGATAAGGAACTGCAAATCTTGGAATTTCCCCAATTATGTAGCTGACCTAGACTTGCGTATTCCAATCAAACCAACCCTAGACACCTGTGTCAAAGACTACGAGCCAATAAGATAACAAATATTAGAATATTGTAATATTATTATAATTAACCTGAGGGTATTAATTGCTTTGCACTTCTATTGTAGCTTTGATGAGCTTTGGACACAAGGAGACCACCTACTCTTGTGTAAATTGCTCCTCCATTGTTTAAATTAAACAATCTATTCTGCTTCAATTCAACAGGAAATCTTTGGTGTGTGTCTCTTATTGTGATTGGCGAGAGGGACACCTAGGGCACAAGTTAGTGCATAACAATAGGTCTTTCATCTGATACAGCAAGATATCTTCCTTCCAAAATGCCAGCTTCAGAGCCACGTGGCTGTGCTGTTCTTTGATAAACTTAGGGTTGGATCCATCCAACATTTACACTGCTACAAAAGTGAGGAGGGGTCCTCTTTGATCACCAAAGAGGTTATGCTAGTGCTCACAGGCCTGCATTGGCATAAGGCAAATGGTATGGGTGCTGTAGCAAGGAGGAATTTATTGAGGTTGAGTGAAAAGGCTGGCTGAATCCAAAACATAAATATTTCCTGGTACTTATGCAGGGTTTTTCAAAAGTTTCACTTGTGTTTTGTTTTGCTATTTTCCAAAATGTTTTATAAGAATTGTAATGCCTATTCCTGTAAAATTATGGAATGAGAACCAGTAAAGGAGGGGCACATCATATATTAAAATGTTTCAAACATTAAAATAACATTTAAAATGTATATATAATGCAATAACAACGTATAGACATATAAACGAAAACAAATAATAAGAGTTTACTGGAGGTACATCAAATGAAATAATTTTTAAAAATCTTCGCCTACTGGCAGAAGACAACAGAGAAAGACAGGTGAAGCCCCCTGGGCATGGAGTTCCAATGTTTTGGTACCACGACTGAGAAGGGCCTTTCTTGGGTTATGACCTATTAAGCCTTAGCTGGCAGCGGCACCCAAAGCAAGCCCCCCAAACATGACCAGAGGGGATGGGTAGGTTTATATGGGAGAAGGCAGTCCTTAAGGTATGCTGATCCCAAGCTATATAGGGCTTTAAAGGTCAATACCAGCACATTGAATTAGGCCTGGAAGCAAATTGGGAGCCGGTATAGCTGGAACAAGACTGAATTAATATGGTCCCAATGACCCATTCCAGTCAACACTCTAGCCACCACAGTCTGTACCAATTGCAGTTTCCAGACAGTCTTCAAAGGCATCCTCACATAGAGCACATTTCAATAATCTAATTTAGAAGTTACTAGGGCTTGCAGCACCGCAACCTAGATAGCCCCAGTGAGCCTGATCTCATTAGATCTCAGAAGCTAAGCATACTTGGCCTTGGTTAGTAATTGGATGGGAGACCAATGAGGAGGATTTCAGAGGCAGGCAATGGCAAACCACCTCTGTTAGTCTCTTGCCATGAAAACCCCATCAGGGGTCGCCATAAGTCAGCTATGGCTTGAGACTCTCTACCATCACCAGGGCTTGCACCACAACAACAAGATCTTTCTCACCCAGGAAGGGCCAGAGCTGGTGAAAAGTGCCCTTGGACATCACTGCTACCTGCCCAGTAGCACCCCCCCCCCAGCAACAAACCTGTTCTTTTAAGGGGAGTGCAATCCCATCTGGAACAGAAAGCTTCCCCATTCCTGGGTCGAACCTTCCTCCCACCAGTAGCACTTTTGCTTTGTCAGAATTAAGTTTTGGTTCATTAGCTGTCATTCATCCTAAAACTACCTCCAGGCACCTGGTTCACAGTTTCCACAGCCTCCCAGATATCTGCTAGAAACTAAGATAGGTTGGCTTGCTAGTTTGGAAACTAAGATAGAGCTGAGTGCCATCCACATACTGGTGACAATTCAGCCCAAATTTCCATATGCCCTCTCCCAGCAGTTTTAGATAGACAATAAAAAGCATGGAGGACAAGACAGAACCTCATGGAACCTCAGAGGCAAAAGATCAGCACCACACTCTGAAACCTATTTTCCACAAAACAGTGCCTCTCAGTCCCAACTAGAGATGAGCACAAACAGCAATATGAACCAAAAAAAGCCACGAACAGCCCAATCTGCTGTTCGAGAACAAGCTGTTCGTGAAGCCCCATGCTAAACGAACAGGTGGTCGTTGCAAGCCTCGTTCGTTGCTGTTCATCAAGCCAGACAGTCTGGCACCTGCTATCAATTCCCTTGGCAACTTAGGCAGGGATTGTCTGAACTCTGTCTGAACTCCGGCTGTTGCCCTGGAAACCCCACTCTAAGCCCAATTTAGCTTGATAGGCAGGTCTTCCTTTCAAGTGTGGAGCTCCAAATTTATTACAAGGGAGCAAAGACTGGGGGGAGGAGGGCTCCCAGCTCTGGCTTTGCAGACAGTGGAGAGGGAGAGACAGCTGCTGTTGGCATTTTAATAGAGAGAATGCATTGCGGCTTGTATTTTCTTTGTGTGTGGTGGGATAGGGATCTACCCCTTCAGGTTCCAGAGCTGCTGCCAGGCTCTGGGCCAAGCTATTATTTATTATTGGTACCGTTCCTGCTGCCTGCTCAGGTAAGGTTTCTGGGAGTGGTGCGGTAGGGATCTACCCCTTCAAGTTCCAGGGTTGCTGCCAGGCTCTGGGGCCAAGCTATTATTTATTATTGGTATGTTTCCTGGTGCCTGTTCAGGTCAGGTTTGTGGGAGTGGTGCAGTAGGGATCTTGCCCAAACTTGGATGATGGCTGGAGGAGAGCCTGCTGGCCCCCACAAACATCCAACCACGAACATGTTCATGAACAGGTCATGCTCTTAAGTGTTCATAAGTCCCTGTTCGTGGATGGCAATGAACAACGAACATCATGTTCAATTTTTTTTCTGTTTGTGCCCATCTCTAGTCCCAACCCTGAAATGAGGTCCAGAAGGACACCATGATTGATAGTATCAAAAGTTGCTGAAAGGTTATCTACCCAGATAACCGAGGCCATTTCAATTCCAGGGCCAGGCCTGAAACCTGATTGGAATGTATTCAATCAATCTACTTCATTTTCAGTATTCCATCAAGAGATTTTCCCTTTCCCACTGCATTATCAGTATTTGTCTTTGCATTATTTTATCATAGTGACTGGTGCAGCTTTCTTGCTTTGCTGCTTTGGGTTGCATAGTCAATTCAAAATGGCTGTGGACATCTCATGAGTTAATATAGTGTAGTGTCTTGTCCTGTTGGCAAATGTTGCTGTTTTAGGACATCTTTTAACATGGCTTGGAACCAATGCAGCATTTCCATGAGCAGAAGGTTTTCCACCCATGGAGCATTAATTTTTGTCTACTCCACCACTTCAGCCCAAACATTGCTCATGGGTGACAAGGGTCCCCCCCCCCCACAGCAACAGTTTCTAAACAGTTTAATAGCAGAATCACATGGTAAAGCCCAGTTGCTAAAAATAAGGGTAATCTTTGTGTGTGATTTTTAAAAAATTGGATCTGCTGTCAAATGAATAAGGAATATAAATCAAATTAATAAGGAATCAGAAATATTATAGCGATTGGAACCTGATAATATCAGTCATGTTGTGATGGAGCACACAAAATAAAAATAGTCTTGACTAGAAGAGGTTAAATAAATTGGCTCATCCCAGGGGCAAAAAAATGTAGAGGAAAAGGGTAACTTGTCCTTTTCTGTTATCCGTGCTTGGCTGCCAAGTGTTTCCATTACAGTTTTTTTTTTGCTTTTGGTATTTTGTCATTGACTCTCAGTTGATTGCAAAGCCCTACTGCCTTCACTGGAAGTACCTTCCACTTGTTCTGTACACTGCCTACTTCCTTATAGTGTTGTCTGTCACTTTGAAGCTCAATCACAGATATGTCCCCCAGTGAGATGAGAGCTCAGAGACTGTTCAGAGACACTTAGCAATGAAACCAACAGCTGAGCTTAGTGGAATAAAACAACAAATTCAACTGCAGAAAAAAAATGTCACTAGTTATGTTCTTAAGAGTTTAGAAGAATGATTCATAAGGGACATATTAGGAGGGAAAAGGTCTTATACATTTACATAATTAGTGTGAAGAAGTTTATTATTCTTGCTTTAGAAGGGTAAGTGAAATCATTGTCTCATCATAATGTTCTCTTTGACTCCTCAGTGTTAGAGATTTATGGTATTTTATATATTTTAGTTTAGTAACTTAGCAGAGTAACATATAGCAGAGTAATTTTGGTCAGAAGCGTTTAAACCCTCACAAACGTGCATTAATTAATCCTCAGACAAAATTCATAGAAAGATAGAACTTACAGTTTATTGTAGCAGATTTCTCCATAGCAATATCTTCTGGTAATATCAAGGGAAAGAACCTATCTATAGAGTTACATTCACTAAGCTAATACCACGGCCTGAAAATATAGGCAGCGAGGCTGTAGGTGCAGGTTTGTGGACAAAGAGAAGGGCTCCATGAGGAGCATGGTGGCTTTACATCTTTCTCTTGGAAGAGCATGAGGGAAGGTGTGAAATCTCCCAAGAAGCACAGAGGCAAGAGAGGAGGAGTCAGTAGGCGTTCCCACCTTAGACAAGAGAGTGGCAGATTGCTAGACTTATACATTACATTCAAAAGAGACATGCAGCGCCCCCCAGTGTCCAAAGGCAGGCTGAGTCGCCTATTCCAACACTCCCTCTCGACTCAGAATGTCGTCAGCATTCACAACGTTCAGGTCACTTCGTAGACCTTGGTACTTGTCTCTGGGCAGCGGCTTGGTAAAGATGTCCGCTGTCATTTCTTCAGTGGGACAGTAGTGCAGCTTCACAATTCCTTGTGCTTGAAGTTCCTTCACGAACTGCTGTCGTGTCCCAATATGTCTTGTGCGCGGAGTATTTCCTTCTAAAAGAGAAAGGGCTATACAACTCTGGTTATCTTCTAGCATGTTAACTGGTAAAGGTTCTGTAATGCCAAAATCTTTAAGTAACATTAAAAGCATTTGTAAATCTTTGCATGCTTCTGAAGCTGACACAAGTTCTGCTTCAGTGGATGAAAGGGCCACAATTTCTTGTTTACGACTGGCCCAAGTTATAGGTCCATTCCCATAGAAAAACACATAACCAGTAGTGGATTTCCAATCTGAATTATCTTTAGCCCAATCTGCATCAGCGTATCCCAATAGTGTGGGATTTTTACTAGCTGGCAGCCTTAGTTTAGAATCTGCAGTACCCTTTAAATATCTCATTACTCTTTTTACTCCGGTCCAATCATTCACAGTGGGTTTACTTACCCTCCTGGATAGAATACCTACAGCTGTTGCAATGTCAGGTCTTGTTGTCATTGCTAGGTAAAGAAGTTTGCCTATGGCAGTTCTGTACCCGTTGTTCTCTGGTAGAGGCTCATTTGGTTCCTTTTCTTTCAGAAAACCTAGTTCCATTGGTGTAGGCATTGGATTGGCATTTTCTAGTCCAAAACTTTCCAGTAGTTCTAGTATCTTTTGTCTTTGGCTGAGAAGGTAACTGCCATCTGGTTCTCTCTCGATCTGGATCCCCAAATAAAAATTAGCATTGCCCAAGCGTTTCACTTCAACTTCCTTGTTTAGATGAGATATAATTTCAGCACAATCACTTGAATTTTCATAACAAAGGATAAGATCATCAACATAAGACAAAATAAAAGTCCATCTCTCATTCTTGTATCTACTGTAAAGACAGAGGTCAGCTTTGCCTCGTTTAAAATCTAGATCAAGTAACATTTTGGTCAGTTTATCATTCCAAGATTTGGCAGCTTGCTTAAGACCATAAAGTCCTTTCTGAAGTTTGCATACTAAGTGTTTATTCTGTTCATCTATGAACCCTGGAGGTTGACTCATATACAATTCTTCCTCAATTTCACCATGTAAAAATGCAGTCTTTATATCCAGGTGTTCTGTTTGCATGTTTCTAGAAGCTGCTATGCTTAAAAGCATCCTGATTGTGGAATATTTTACAACTGGTGCAAAAGTTTGATCATAATCAGTTCCATAAATCTGAGAATATCCTTTGGCTACTAATCTAGCTTTGTATCTCTCAACTGCACCATTCTCATTTTTCTTAGCTTTAAAAACCCATTTACATCCAATAACATTCTTACCCTTAGGTAGTTTTGTGAGAGTCCATGTTTTGTTCTTGTGCAGAGCATCTATTTCTTCTTGTGCTGCTTCCTTCCATTTCTTTGCTTCTGGTTCAGGCATTTGTTGAACTTCGGCCCATGAAGTTGGTTCTTGTGGTGGCGACGACCTTGCGAGGTAGGTCAGTCTCTCGGCTGGAACTCCTCTGTTGACGCGCTGAGAGCGCCTAAGGTCCTGAGTCACCTCTGCCTCCGCAGCGGGCTCTGGCTCCTCAGGCACATCTACTGGCCTGGGAATTTCCGCCTTTATTCTCTCACCTGGTCGGGCTTCTGGTTGCATCTGCTCAGTGGCTGCACCCATTGCCTCATCACCGGGTTGGATATCTGGTCGCATTCGCGTAGCGATGTCATCTGGCCGATACAACAGCAGCTGGCTGTCATCATTCTCTCCCTTTGAAGGGTCACGTGTAGCAGCATTCTGGTTGCTCCTTTGTCGCTCATCAAATTGCACAACTCTGCTTGTAGTAACACTGTTAGTTTCTGGGTTAAAAATCCTATATCCCTTACATCCTGGAGCATATCCTACAAAGATGCCTTCTAAGGCTCTGGGTTCTAGTTTGGATCTCTTTTCCTCTGGTATATGCGCATATGCTTTGCATCCAAATACTCTAAGATGTTCTATGCTTGGCTTCCTATTATGCCATAACTCATAAGGAGTTTTGTTTGTAGCTTTAGTGGGCAATCTGTTTTGTAAGTAGATTGCAGTCATGGCCGCTTCTCCCCAGTGTCTGTAGGGAAGTACTGAATCTATTAACATACATCTGACCATATTCATGATAGAACGATTTTTGCGCTCGGCGACCCCATTCTGTTCGGGGTTATAGGGAACAGTTAATCTATGTTGGATTCCATTTTCCCTGAGAAATCTCTGTGTGGCATGGGAAACGTACTCACCGCCATTGTCGCTTTGAAAGGCTTGAGGTTTCCTGTTGAACTTGTTAGACACCATGGAAACATAATCACGCAGTTTCTGCTCAGTCTGCGATTTTTCTTTCAGCAAATAGCACACTGTATATCTCGAGAAGTCATCAATGAAAGACAATATATAAAGGTTATTTCCTGTTGATGCTGGTTTAATAGGACCACATAAATCAGTATGGATTAGTTCAAGTGGTTGCCTTGAGCACCTTTGGCTTTGTTTGGGAACTGAAGGTCGAGTTGCCTTTCCCTTTATACAACAAACACATAATTCATCATCATTGCCACATGCACTTATATTAATACCTGTTACCAAGTCCTTAGACTGCAGCTCCTTTATGGCTTGCATATCGCGATGTGCAAATCTTCTATGCCATAGTTCGATTGGTTCTCCTTTTGTGGTAGCTGTTGTTGCCTTGTAGGCCTTTTCTCCTTGGCAGTCCAGTTCAAAGACTCCATTTCTGAGACTACCTGTGGAATATATCTCTCCTTCGCGAGAAACTGTACATTTGTTATTCTCAAAGTGTATAGAAAATCCTTTTTGTGATAGTACAGGTACGCTTAGTAGGTTTGCCTTTAAATCAGGAATGTATAAAACTTCTTCTACTTTAATTATCTTTTTAGAGAAATCATTATTGCTATGAAGCATAATAGAGCCTTTCCCAGCAATTTTCACATTTGTCCCGTTAGCCATCATAACATTCTTAGATGCACTGGTATCTAATTCATAAAACAGGTTAATATCTGATACCATGTGCGCTGAGGCGCCACTGTCGAGGACCCAAGGGCACTGTGGGCTATCATTTATTCGAGCGATATGAGACACATGATAATTACTATCAGCCCTTGTTTGAGGAAAATCTCTAAAATTACTAGCTCTTGCTTTTGAAAAATCTTCTCTGTTTCTCTCTGCCTGTTGCTTCCTGCTTGCAGCAGCATAATTGTTTCTGCCCTTGTGGCTGTAGCTTCTGTTGCTAAAACACTCCCTCTGGAGGTGACCGGGCTTATTGCATTTGTGGCAGAAGGGAGGAGTCTGCCTTTCTCTAGGATTGGCTCTTTGCCTGTAATCCATTTGCCTAGGTCCTGCCCCTCTGGGTCTGGCCTCTCTGACCATGTAATTTGAGTCAGTCTTGCATTTCCTTTTCTCATGATAAGATCTTTGCTTGTTGTACTCTGATCTTATCTTAGCCAACACTTCCTCCAGAGTAACACCTTGTGTGGTAACAGAACTGGTGAAACTGGAGTAACTCTCTGGGAGTGAGCATAAGACTAAAGCAATTTTCAAATCTTCATCTAATGTCTGACCAGCAGTTGCTAATTTATCAATTATGTTCAACAAGGATTCAATATGAGAATATGCATCGTCATTATCTCCCATTTTAGTCGAAAAAAGTTCTTTGAATAAAGCAATTTTGCTGACTTGGTCCTGGTCCCCAAAGATACTCTTAAGAGCATTCACCATATCTTTTGCAGTTTTCTTTGTCTTAATATGCACCAACTGGGAATTTGCCAGTGTGGTTGTAATGAGATTTCTGGCCTTTGCATCAGCATCCAGCCAATCTTGTTCATCTGAGCTATCATCTGAGCCAGATGGTTTTTCATCAGTTAATACAAAATATACTTTCTCTTCTTGTAATTGAGATTGTAATCTAAAATACCAGGATTCAAAATTCTCTCCTGAAAGCCGTTCCAAAACAGCCTGTCGTTTCGACATTTTTAAAAGAAATTTCAAAAGTACTTCTCTAGAAAACTTTACTTTTCCCTCTTTAACTTTTAGTTTCCTGGCTCAAGTTAGCCAAAACGTTTTAAAAGGAGGTTTCTCTGCTTTTCTGTGCACGCTTGAGGGTAGGGAAAAAGCTGTTAGACTTTTCACCTAATTTCTTTCTTTGTTCCTCCTGAGGTTGCCTGTGAGGGCATTCACGTGCTAATTAAGTCCTTTTGTTCTGCCTGGCTGTTAGACCAGCAGTCAAGGGAAAAAAAAACTTTGCAGTTTAAAACTCTTTACTTCTAGATTCAGCTATGGGCTTTTCTTTGGCCCTGAGGAACTTATTCAAGACTGGGCTACCATAACCCTGTTAGAGATTTATGGTATTTTATATATTTTAGTTTAGTAACTTAGCAGAGTAACATATAGCAGAGTAATTTTGGTCAGAAGCGTTTAAACCCTCACAAACGTGCATTAATTAATCCTCAGACAAAATTCATAGAAAGATAGAACTTACAGTTTATTGTAGCAGATTTCTCCATAGCAATATCTTCTGGTAATATCAAGGGAAAGAACCTATCTATAGAGTTACATTCACTAAGCTAATACCACGGCCTGAAAATATAGGCAGCGAGGCTGTAGGTGCAGGTTTGTGGACAAAGAGAAGGGCTCCATGAGGAGCATGGTGGCTTTACATCTTTCTCTTGGAAGAGCATGAGGGAAGGTGTGAAATCTCCCAAGAAGCACAGAGGCAAGAGAGGAGGAGTCAGTAGGCGTTCCCACCTTAGACAAGAGAGTGGCAGATTGCTAGACTTATACATTACATTCAAAAGAGACATGCAGCGCCCCCCAGTGTCCAAAGGCAGGCTGAGTCGCCTATTCCAACACTCAGTCTCTTCATACCACTGGAAAAATGGATGATATATGTATGGACATTGACAAAAGGAATGTGGGAACTCACCTGCATATTGTTTCTTATTCAGTTTGCCATTTTCATACATTCTTCTTTTCAGATATTTCTCCAGCTATCTTTGAGAAAAGGAGTGTTTAGAATGCAATCTGATTGGCTGATAATTAGGGATGACCTTAGGGTTGGCAATTCTGGGTTGGAAAATTCCCAGAGATTTAGAGGTGGAGCCTGGGGAGGGACCTCAGCAGGATATAATGCCTTGGACTACACTTTCCAAAGCAACAATTTTCTCCAGAGGAACTGATCTCTGTAGCTTGGAAAGTCATCATAATTTCAGGAAATCTCCATGCTCTGCCTGAAGGTTGGCAACCCTAGATGACCTCACATATTAAGACAACAGAAGTGGTATATAGAGAACGGCAGAGAAAGGAGTGTAGACCAAGTAATGGTTTTTAGAAGTATAAACATTCCCAGAGTGTTTATTTTGCTGTACACATATGTGGATTAGACAATTCACATGTCCATATTTTAAGCACTGTTGAGGTAATACATGCAAAGTGATTTAAACATTTGAAATGCGCCATATAAATACTCCTATTATTAGCATTTTGTTTATATTTAGAGGGCTATTAATTGATAAACGTCATCCACTTGTCAAAAATAAATAAATAAATAAATAAATAAATAAAAGCAACTAGATTTCCTTGCTTCATAAATCCTGATTAAATGAGTCAGTATGTAATCAATATCAATGTTGGTTGTTGGGGGTTTTCCGGGCTGTATTGCCGTGGTCTTGGCATTGTAGTTCCTGACGTTTCGCCAGCAGCTGTGGCTGGCATCTTCAGAGGTGTAGCACCAAAAGACAGAGACACTGAGAGATCTCTGTCTTTTGGTGCTACACCTCTGAAGATGCCAGCCACAGCTGCTGGCGAAACGTCAGGAACTACAATGCCAAGACCACGGCAATACAGCCCGGAAAACCCCCAACAACCATCGTTCTCCGGCCGTGAAAGCCTTCGACAATATCAATGTTGTTTCCATCTAAGTTCAATTAACTGTAGAAGATTCACAGTACAATTCTAAGCTGAGTTATATCCTTCTAAATCCAATGGCCTTAGGAGGCTGTACTTCTTAGGATCACACTACCACTTCCTTTCATTTTGGTTCAGTCTCTATTCTAGATGGTATTAAGTTCTGTAGGGTGGCATTTTTCATTTATGATACCTCTTGCAGAAAAACTGGTCTCTTTGGCCATAAAAATTAAGGCCTACTGGGGAGAGTCTAGATGGATTAATGGTAAGCCTTGGCTGCAAGAGAATGGCACAGGTGCTGGTAAATGAGGGAGAAGTCTCCAAGGCTAGGGGGAGGCAAGAAGGGTTGCCAGCTCTGGGTTGGGAAATTCCTGGAGATTTGGGGGATCAAGCCTGGAGAGGGTTTGGGGAGGGGAAGGGAAGGGCCTCAGCAGAGATTCCACCCTCCAAATCAGCCATTTTCTTCAGGGGGACTGATCTCTGTTGGCTGGAGATCAGCTGTAATTCCAGGAGATCTCCAGTCACCACCTGGAGGCTAGCAACCCTAAGAGGCAAAGCTAAAATACCCTAGCTATTTAAGCTTATCTATTCAGCTGTTGCTCTCGTGGGAAAAGGATACGTGCTCCTGGTGGTGTAACGGGCAATGCTGATGCAGCTGCAGAGTATCATCATTGCATGTCACTGCAAGGCAATGATTGGACAATTAAATCTCTCTGTGTTGCTAGTCCTGTGTATGTAAAAATGGAGTAAAGAAGTTTTGCCTTTGTCACTCTTGACTAGGATTGCCAGCCTCCAGGTGGTAGCTGGAGATCTCCCGGAATTACAGCTGATCTCCAGGCAACAGACATCAGTTCCCCTGGAGACAATGGCTTCTCTGAAAGGTGAATTCTATGGCATCATACCCCACTGATGCCCCTCCCCTCCCCAAACCCCACCGTCTCCAGGTTCCACCCCCTAAATCTCCAGGAATTTCCCAACATGGACCTGGCAACCCTACTCTTGACATTTGGCTTAGGCCTCATGCTGTTGGTCTTTGGTTCTTTCTGATCCTGCTTTAGTTATGGGAGTCTTTACACCATGAGATTATAACCTGAACTGATGCCTTGAACTTTGAACATGAATGTTGATTCAGAATAAGGTGTGACACTTGCAAGTTACCTTCATGGATTAAATTGGCAAAGTCACTTTCAGAAAATAAAAGTATAGTTTTAACTAGCTTTATTGTCTCACCTATTCTTTTCCACACTTTCCATGTCAGATTTCAGATTTATTACTGTCAAATGACAAGCAAGAAAAAGATCACATATACAAACCACAGTTCCTATCTACATAAAAAGAGAGAAAGGATTTAGTTAAAACTGTTATCATATTCTTCAGATAATAAATCCTAAAAAATAAAACTATCTTCAATCTCTCCTTTTGTTCTGTAATAGATTTTTATTAGTTTAAAACAAAGAAAGAAAACTTTTTAGTATCAGGTTCGTGTACAAGCTAATCATTATACATCCAAAATTTCAAGAAATTTGCAATACAAACATCAATCCATAGGAAAAAAAACTGAGTAACCGACTACCCCCATTTTTCCCATTTATACAATACACAGTCCATTTAGATCTCTCCAAGCACCTTTTAAATTCCTTGCTCTTTTACACAACTACTCAATTCCTTTTCTCATTTCTTACAATTATTTATGTTCTAAGTGAGCAGATTCTTAAGACACACTTCAGTCCTTTAATTCTTAAGCCTAGGGTACTAAGCCCATAGCCCGTCCAGAGACAGAGCTAAAAAAAACAAACAGCCACATCTTTATATTCTATTATTAGTCCCATTATTTGTGTATATTATTGACTAAATAATTTCTTAAAGGAGAAAAGTGTACAAAAAGATTTTTGTAACACCCTACCCTCTGTCTTTCATACTTCAAAATCTAAGGCCATCTGAGGATTTGTACTTGTAATTTCATTACAAAAGGCAAAAGAAAGTATATAGGTAGATTTAGCTTAACCAATAGTTTGAGTTTTGAAATTTAGCAAATTTACAAAGTTCCCTCTACCTCCCTAGTGTTTCCCCTATTAATCCTAGAGGATATCTTGTCTCAACATCTTTCTTATACTTTTATTTAAAGGAAAGCAATCCAAAAAAGAAGATAAAGGGTGAGAAGGAAAATAGAAGACTACAAAGACCCATTTGCCACACTCCCTCTAGTCCAGTAACTAAACATAAACATTATCTAATGTTGGTTGTTGTGGGTTTTCCGGGCTGTATTGCCGTGGTCTTGGCATTGTAGTTCCTGACGTTTCGCCAGCAGCTGTGGCTGGCATCTTCAGAGGTGTAGCACCAAAAGACAGAGATCTCTCAGTGTCACAGTGTGGAAAAGATGTAGGTCATTTGTATCTACTCAGGAGGGGTGGGGTTGAGCTGAGTCATCCTGTAAGAGTTTCCCAGGGTGTGGAATGCTAATGGCGGGAGGCTTCACTGTATCCTGAGGAGGTTCTTTTGCATATGGATTGGTACTTGATGTGCTAATCTTCTCTGCAAGACGGATATGTGAGCCGCACTTTCTCAATGAGGAAATTAATCATCTAAACCACGCACTTCAGGCAAATGGCTACTCCAGAAATGAAATCCGAAGAGCAATCAAACCCAGGATGAATCAAACAACCAAAGAAAAACAGTCTCCCAATAAATAACTGACCTAACTGTACCTAGGGCTGCAAACTCTGGGTTGGGAAATTCCTGGTGATCTGAGGGTGAAATCTACAGAAGGCAGAGTCTGGGTAGGGGTACAAGTAGCCATTTTTTTCAGGGGAACCAATCTTTTTAGTCTGGAGAACAATTATAATCCCAGGAGATGACCAAGTAAGGGTGCCATTCTCCTGCCTGGGGTGGGGGATCCCCTGCTCCCACTGTCCCCCCACCCCTGCAGTCACTTACTTGACTGGCAGGAGTGTGCACTCCTCAAGGTATCCCCCCGGCAGCACTGTGGACCCCCAGGTGGCACAGCACACTCCTGTGCCCACAGCGGCCTGATTTGGGCCGAAACATGCCCTGCAGTGGGCCCTTTTCAGGCCAAATTGTGCCCTGCAGTGGGCCAATCCAGCCCCTGGGCGGGCATGAGAGCATTCCTGGGCTTCCCTTTGACCTATGCAATGACATCATCACGCAAGCTGGGAGCACACGCATGACACAAGGACCCCCAACATAAAACTACCCAGTCACAATAAACATCTCACTCAACAGCCCTAGATATGAAAAAAATTCCAAAAAGTTTTCTAGATGCACACCCCTATTATTTGTTTCTCCACAATGGACCCAAAGCAACTTATATCATTCTCCTCTACTCCATGTTATCCTCAACCTCTGAGGTAGATTAGGTTGAGAGCGTGTAACTGGCCTGAAGTTACCCAGTAAACTTCCATGACAGTGCGGACATTTGAACCTGGGTATCCCCAATCCTAGTACAAAACTCTAACCACTACACTACACTGGCTTTTGTTAGGTGGTTGCTGTTGAACAGTGGCCAGCAGCTGGGCCTGGATAAGTTACGCTAGTCACATAGTAGCAAATTGCCCTGTGGTTGCTGCCAGGCCTGGCCCCAAGTCCTCCCTCAAAAAACAAAGTAGCCATAAAAAGGGCTCCCCCCCCTTTCTTGACAGAAACTAAGAATTAAAGACTGACAAAGCTGTTGTGACTGCCTAGCAACCACCACTGAGGACATTCTTCTCTTAAAGCTACAGGTGCTTCTTTTAATATGAGGAGGGGGAAAACCCTTCCATTTTTTTCTCAGAGTTGTAGAAAGATCAGACTTATCTGTTTGTAGTCTCAATCTCTGCATTTCAGTATCCATAGATGGGGCAACATTGAGAATTTGATATATGGATTTACTTAATAGATTATTTTTAGATAATCAATTTGGTATTGTCCGGCTAAAATTCAGTACATTATGTTACATTTATTTAAGCATATGCTTTCTTCTAATGCAATTAAGGAGATTTACAAGTGTTCAACCACTACTGTATTGAATCCATGGGATCTTTAATACAGTCTTCCCCAGAATCTAGTCATGCAGGAGGCTGTCACTATGGATGAGTAATACAGCCATTGGTTAAATTATTTTGAGACAATGAGACAGCTCTGGTGAGCTGTGAAATATATACAGGTCATTTATTACATGGTGAATCACTAAGAGATAATTTTCTCAGGGGACACTGGTGTGAGGAAGAATTTTGTGAGTGTTCTGAAACACATTGATTCACAATTTCTCTGTCTCGAAGCTGAAACAAAGGTTTTCTAGGATGAAGTGAGCTACAGTCTCTGTGAATGTAGATTTCATGCCAGATTTCATCACATCAAAAGCCACCCCCACAGGACAACAAACAGAAACTTCCTTACCTAGCTAGAGCAGATACATGTGTACAAGTAGAGGACCTGTGAAGGACTCACTGAGGATAGAAAATCCCATCCCATTGCTGGCCCCCAACCTCTCACTTCTGCCATCTACCACCTCCCCTGGCCATTCCTTCTCCTGCCACTAACTCTACCTATCTGTCTTCTTGCTTCTTTTTCTTCCTTCCCTCACCCTCCTAGTCTCCTTCCTCCTTCCCATTTCCTCCACCTTCCTCTTTCTTACCTGCCAGTATCCAACACTGCTGCCACTGTCATGCCTTGAGAGATATGGGATGTAAATATTTTAAATAAATAATCTCTTCTTTATTACCTCCATCCACCTTGCTTTCTTCTCTCTCCCCTCCCACCTGCTGCCTCATGCTTCAGCAGTGCTTGTTATGATTCCTAGGCAAGCCAAAAATGACAGTCAAAATCACGATGTTCTGCCACTATATCATTTTTCTTTTAGTTGCAGTGTCTGCATAAGTGTCTGCATATCACCTCGATGTTTTTTCATTTTCAGATTTTTCTGCAAATTTTGGGGTTCTCTTAGATTTGCAGAAAAGCCCCCCCCCCCAAACATCTGTGCAAGTCCAATTGTGTGGAATTTTTGATTCACACTCAGGGGCCATGTTGAGAATTAGATAGATAGGTGTAAATTGATCCTTAGAACCTTAAAGGGCAAGGAACATTTTCCTCTTAAGGAGTTCCAAAAGGAACAGACTTTAAAAATTGGACATTTAAGAAGTTAAGCTAGATTAATCGCTTCTCTCTGTATATTTTTTTCATTTTCTCCCATCTCCAAAATATGCATGCTCCCGTGGTGGCACCATCAAATCACCATGCATGGTACTTCACTGAATTGGGCTTTCTGATGTATTCTATTCCCATAAGGTAGCCATGTTAGCCTGTTGCAGGAAAACAAAAAGGAATCCATTGCATCTGAAAGTCTATCCCTGACATCTAACAACAAACCTGTTACTCCTTAAGGTACCCCAAGGCTACTTTTTTTGTTTAGATTCTTGTCATATAACTGAAGATTGCTATCCAATTCATCCTGTGTCTGAGTCATCAAACCTGCTCCATTTCCTTTCTATGTAAATGACGCACAAAGGTTCGCACTTGAAATGCAATTTACTGGCAGCAGTATGGTTACTGCTGGCAGAGATGCAGGAACAATACTTCATGCTATTCACTCTAGACTGATGAAACAATGAAATCAGAGTGAGCCCTCTTACTGAGCCCTCCTTTCCTTCCTTAGCAGTCAAAAAATAGGAAGCAAAAATACCCCCCACCCTCCACACGCAATTTATAAACAAAGGCAATAGACAAGCTTACCTTCCTCATGTATGTGCAAGGGTATGATGTAGTTTTATTGAACAATTGCATGACCTATGATATCAAAAGGAAAATGCAAGATCAGATGAAGATGACAAATCAGGATTGCTGAAAAGCAACTACAGTGTGCCTGAACCCTAAACTTGTGGAATGGCTTATAAATTCTTCTTTGCTTGCCTCTAGGGTCTGTCTTCTGCATGTTATTTGAACTCGAACCTGAAGCAAGGAGAATAAAGCAGTGGAAGTTGAAGTGAATCTCCTTCTACTAGGTCCAGCTTTCTAGCATTTTGCTCCTTTTTCTGACTCAGCTTTTCCTACATGCTTGCCTTCTTGATCTTCACGCCTGGCCATGCCTACCTCACCCTCTCTATCTTTCAGTTTTAAAGTGGAGCAATAAATGGCACCAAAATCTCCTAAGATCTAATCTCAGCAGCAATTTTGGATTGCCCAGGCAACCACGAAAAGCATCCAAATCCAAAATGGCTTCCAAAATTTTGTGATATACTCTTGTGAGATCTTCTTAGCACTTGAAATATTTCATTCTCCCTCCCTGCCTCTTTTTTTTAAAGAACAAAGACACTTCCATATATGGAACAAGAAATGCCAGATGTGCAAGATGAATTCAGAAAACAAAGAGGCACAAGAAATCATATTACAAATTTATGGTTGTTCCCGGACAGTACCAGACTTTCAGAAGAAATTTGGTTTGTGTTTTCTAGATTATAGCAAAGTTTTCAACTGTGTGGGTCATCAAAAGCTATGGATGCTTTAAAAAAAATGACTGTGCCACAACATCAGATTGTTTTGATGCAGTAGGAAAAAAAGAAGACCCAAAATGAGATAGTTTGACTTCACTGAGCAAGTAAAATAATGTACAACAGTTAGGACATTTGGTGAAACACATACAATAGGGCACAGTAGCAGAACATTTGATAATAAGCATAAAGTCAAGCATAAAGATGATATTTTTCTGAAACAACTCATAGCTAATTTACATGGCATGTTAAGCAACATGGAAACTCCCTAGTTATACATATCTGCATCAGCATACAGTATCCATACTGTAGCATATAGTCCCTGTCCTACCAAAACATTCCTCTGAGCTATTTCTTATGACACAGCTGTATAATCTGGGTAGAAATCCTTCTTGAATAAATCAAGATGGGTAGCCGTGTTAGTCTGTCTGTAGCACCTACAAGACTAACCAAGTAGCACCTACAAGACTAACAAAATTTATGGTAGGGTATGACCTTTTATCACAGCTCACTTCTTCAGAATAATTGAGTTTTAGATGGTTGTTGTGGGTTTTCCGGGCTGTATTGCCGTGGTGTTGGCATTGTAGTTCCTGACGTTGAGTTTTACATTACTTGCAGAAAGTCAGGAGAGTGGGAGCTTTCGTGACCTCCTCAGGCAGGCTATTATATAAGGTGGGGACCTCAGAGAAAGAACATGCGCAGACAGCTGTTGATTTTACCCAGCCGCAGGATGATATCTGCAGAAGGCCCTGTTCAGATGAGCAAAGCTGCCATGGTGGAACATAGGAGGAGAGGTGATCGCACAGATATGAGGGACCAAGGCCCTGAAAGGCTCTGAATATGATAGTCATGATCCTGAATTGAGCCTGATAATTGATGGGAAGCCAATGGAATGACTGCAAAATGGGAGTGATATGCAGACTCCATCTAGTTCCTGAAGTGAATGAACTGCAGAATTCTGCATCACCTGGAGTCTCCAAGTCGACTTTGCAGGAAGACTTATGTAGAATGCATTACAGTAGTCTAGTCTCGATGTTACTGTGGCATGAATCCAGGTGGCCAGAGTGACTGTGTCAAGGTAGGGACGGCAGCCATCTTCCAAGCTAGTCTGAGTTGGGAGAAAGCCTGTTTTGTAGCTGCATTTATTTGCTTCTCTAGCAATAGTGCTGGGTCTAATATAACCTCCAGGCTCTTAACTGAGTCAGCCAGGGTCAACTTAACCTTATCAAAGGTAGGAAGCACAATGTCCTTCAAGATCTCTGCTTTTCCAACCAGCATCATTTCCTTCTTGTCTGGCTTCAATTTCAATCTGTTTATTTTCTGCCTTTTAACCACAGCTGTCAAACAGTGACTCAGTACCTCCACAGCATTTTGATGGCATCCATCTCCATAGCTACAGACGAGTTCTCCTAAAGGCTTTACATAGAGGTTGAATAACATGGGGGATAATATTGTGCCTTGTGGAATTTCACAAGATAATTCCCAGGGTGAGGATAGCTGATCTCCAATAGCAACCCTTTGAATCTATCCCATGAAGAACAATTTAAACCAGTCCAAGGCACATCCCCCGATACCTACTTTGGCCTCCAAACACCTCAACATAATGGCATGGTCTACTGTATTGAAGGCTGTAGATTGATCCAGGTTTGGGAACAGGGTATCTGAAAGACTGTCTTCTCCCATATGTTCCTGCCTGGGAGTTTAGATCACATTGAGAGGCCTTCCTGAATGTCCCATCAGCTAAAGAAGCTCAGTTAGTGACCACACAGGAGAGGTCCTTTTTGGTGACAGTCCCACAATTGTGGAACAATCTCCTCAGAGAGCTGTGGCAGGGTCCCTCACTCTCTAGCTTCAAGAGACAGCTGTTTTATTTAGCACAGCTTTTTAATGTATTTTAGATGTATTTCATCTCTGCTTTTAACTGTTGTTTAAAAAATATATGTTGTTTATATTTTACATTGCAAGCTGTCGAGAGCATCTTTGGAGGAAAGGCAGCTAATAAACAGTTTAAACAAACAAACCGGAAGTGACAAGGTACACAGTGGCATTTCTCAAAGACTTTTGTGGAAGTGTTAGAGTGTCCCTAGCGACACACTGACTGGCCCTGACCTGAAGGGCAGCTCTCCAGGGAAAGGATGGCCATGACAGATGAGGCAACCCAGCCCCTTTTCCTGCATCTGAGACCTAGGGAGACCCCTGCAGGCAACCCAACAAGACAACAGAAAGCTGGGAGGCATCCCCCAACTGGAAGAAACCGCACAGTATTTTAATGCATTTTGTGAAGGGAGTTATTGGAGAAGGAGTTTATAGCTGTTAGTTCTGAGCGCTGCAAAGTCAGAAATCGATGCTCCATTCCAGTAGGATTTAGGGTTGGTTTTAATTTCTAAAACTTAGCTGAACTCATGCTGATCTCAGCCTCATATCAATGATTACTGCAATAAGTGATGTCCATTATTTTTACTGATTGCAATAGTTCTTGTTCATACAGGAGGGCATTTTCATAATTCTGAGCACATACACAGGAAGTCATAAGCGCTTGTGTTAATAATTCTGATGACAGAATTTCAATAGAGAGCTTATCAAAAAGAGACTGGAGATATATAATTAGTCAGAGTTGCCACTGGGGAAAAGGTAATTTTATTTTATATTACTGAATATGCCACAAAAGATAATCCATACCAATGTTTTTCAGATATATGTGATGGAATTCATAATGCTTTCCACTGCTTTTATGTATAAAATTAACACATACATGTTAATTATCATTTCAAAAGTCAACTAGAAGAGATTCTCTCCCCATCTCTAAGAACTCTCTCAGCTAAGTTTTAGGCATTTTTAATGTTCCTTATTTGATCTCCATCTAGAGCTTGTAATGTTTTGCCACTGTCACTGACTGTAGCATTCTTTATAAAGTAACCCTTCTGGCAATCAGAAAGATATCCTTTTATGGGCCTTTCCCAATCCAAAGCATTTATCATGATTATCAAACCATCAAGCAATCTCTTTTTGACATCACAGTATGTTCACTTTACAGCTAGCTCCTTTTGAGAAAAGACAGATGCAAACAATCGGCATTTCAGAAATAAAATAGTTTATCAGCCTATATGTATTAAGGAGATTGAGTTAGTTGTCAGAAGTAACTGCAGTTCAGAAGCTAACAGCTGGGTCTGTTCAGGTTTTATCACTATGAGGTGTCAATGCCAGGGTTGTATAGTAGATATCTTTAGGGATTACACCACATCTATGAAGTCATTTTCTTGTGCTATTTACCCAAACTTGCAATGAAATATGCTGCACCTATGAAAAAACACAAAACGGGAGGAAACAATTCATGGTGAAATACAAAACATTTTTTTTAGACTTGAAAACCTCCTTTAAAAATTACAGCTTAATTAAAAATTCATTATGAAAACGGTGTTTCTTCTTAGATACTTAATAAAATATAATGTGGAATTTGAACATTGGGATTTGGTAGTGAATTGTTTTAAAACAGAATTCTAAATTAATGTGTCAGCCCCTTTTTGAATATGTGCTACGAGCAATAGAGAAATAAATTTTCTGCATAGTTTGTTGTTTGCTGGCAACCTTTTCAAGCAGCTCTGAAATTTGGCTACATGCTTTTTTTAGCTTTTCCATTTATCAGATGCTAGCCTGTACAAAGCCTTATCCAGAAACTTGTTAAACCGTTTACAGCTGGACTGATGTTAAAACTGGCAAGAGTTTGCTTTCATATATTTTGATGCATTTTGCATCAATATGCAGATATGTATATCAATATGTTATTACCAGAAGTAAAAAGAAGAAATAGTTTATTCTCCAGAACTACATTGTGTCATTAATAGCAATGCCAGTACATTACTAATGAAAATTCTGTAATAATTAATCTGAAGCACACCCTTAAAATAGTAAATTAATATGGCACTAGAACAGGATATTGGCATTAAATCACAATTTACAATAGACTGAGACAATACAAATACAAGATGGATGCTAGAAAAATCCCTCTCCTGTCTGCTATTTCATAATTATCAGAAAGTGTGGATAGTTCCTTTTGTCCTTATGCCTTTAGATTACAATAGAAAATATGGCTCTGGGAGGGAAGGAGACTTTAATTTAAGGTATAAACTACTGATTACATATCTTTCTACAATGCCAGCTAGTTCTTTCTACAAAAAAAAAACCTTTAAGTTATTCCCATAATAACACTCAAACTATTTTTTCCTTCCTTATATGCAGGGCTTTTTTTCTGGGAAAAGAGGTGGTGGAACTCTCCTGCTTCCGGAAATGTGTGATGACATCCCTTCTGGAAGTGACATCACTCCCAGAAGTGATGTCGCTCCCGGAAGTGCCGTTACACCCAGAAGTGCCGCCGCTCCCAGAAGTGCTGCCACTCCCAGAAGTGCCACCGCTTCCCAGAACCCAGCACAATGCATTGCGATGAGATAAATGTTAGTAAGCTTGGAAAATAACACTATTATGAGAAAGGGTTTTTTTCCTTTCTGTATCCTCGACAAAGTGAAATCTTGCATTCCCTTTCCCAAACATTTCATTTCTTTGGAATCATATTTTAAAATATGCAAGAAGGAAGGGGCCTCTAAAAATCCAAAACCCATCTCACAAATCTAAATTCTAACAGATTCCCTATGCCAGCAAAGGAAAAAAAATTCCAAAATTACTTCTTAAAATTCCACCAGGTCTGAAATTCCTAATCTAATGAATATTGAATTTTCAAGGAGGGTTTTGCTTTATTGGAACAATTCAAAAGAAGATACTCAACTTTAGCTGCATTAGATTGATACTTAGTTTAAAATGGCTTTTTTTGTTGCCTGCCAAGTCTACCTTACCAATGGCTAAGCTGTTGTGACATTGTGAAATGCTCATAAATATTCCAACATCCCACACAAACAATATTCATAAAAACTTCCTTAACAACCATATGTCCACTGCAATTTCAGTAATGTATTTGAGTTACAGCTATTAAGACATAAGAACACCTATATGCTGATGAATATATTGATGAACACCTTCTGTGACTTGGACACAGCTATCCATTTCTAGCATAAAACTGGAATAACCATAACTGATATTTTAACTAATACAAATAACCATAACTGATATATTTAACTAACACAGAACCAATCTGCATTCAAAAGCTGTGGGAACCATAGCAATGTCAACTTCAATCAGCAAAAGAATGAAAGCAACACACACACACATACATGCACAGCCCTACCCACCCCCATGAACAGAGGAATGAAAAGAAAACAGAATGAACTCAAAGCAGCTTAACCTCTTCTGCAGAGCCTGCACCAGGTCCCAGCTTGCTCTCTCTCACACACACAGAGGAATGAAAAGAAAGCAGAATGAACTCAAAGCAGCTTAACCTCCTCTGCAGAGCCCGTGGGGCCAAAGGAGGAAGGAATCACGTGGGCAGATTCCAGAGCTGTTGGAACACTGTTCCAGGGTGTTCCCGCTCAAAAAAAGCCCTGCTTACATGTACAACATTGTCATCATTTTCTTAAGCTACTGAGAGAAAGCAATAAAACCTTTGGAATGGAAAAGAAAAACAGAGATGGCTAATTAGATTTTATTCCATTTCAATTTGTAATAGCATATGTTTGCATCAAGACATGATTGTCTTGGGACCTGAAGGACAAAAGGGTTGATGAGTGACCTGTTTGATATCTTGTGGCTTAGTTTCTGCCTTTATGAAATAATAGATTCATCAAAGATTCAGTAAGAAGTAGTATAAATCTGATAGAATACAGGACTCTGGAACAGAGTAAACCCATTGTATTTAATGTGATTACTTCAGAGGAAGCTATTTGTCTTCAGAAGTCATATATGCAGTAAGTTATATTGTCATTAATAAATATCTAGTCCTACTCCTCTAGTTGGATCTTTCTTGAAGGAGAGTATCAAGAAAGAGTTTCACCAAGATTCAAATAATACTGTGACTTAGATCTGTATGCCAGAGAGGTTTTTGTACTTAAGGGGGCTTTTAAAAGCAGCACAGGGCTTTTCCACATGAAAGCCCTTGTACTGTGATTTCTTAGCCATAGATCTGAAAGCAGCATAATCATGTCAAGAGCTAAGCTTCTGCACATGTTCCCTCCGTCTTCAGTTTACCAGCTGCCACATCCATTTATTTTTTTATGGACATGCCTCAATTTGATGAAGTTTTCTAATCAAGGATGATGTCATCACAAGCTGTTGTCACCAGCAGTCACATAGCACCACCACCCTTTTTAAAAAAATGTGTATGCACTGAATCAATATCTGGTGAAAATCACCATATTCTCTCTGGGGGGAAATGCTCTCCACTCAAAGGTTCACATTAGTCTGTCAGACTAGAATTTGGGCATGTCAGAGCAGCAAGAGGACGGGA
This sequence comes from Eublepharis macularius, assembly GCF_028583425.1. Classification (NCBI taxonomy): domain Eukaryota; kingdom Metazoa; phylum Chordata; class Lepidosauria; order Squamata; family Eublepharidae; genus Eublepharis; species Eublepharis macularius. Next base: position 108,087,082 of record NC_072793.1, read on the forward strand.
GGTAGAGAGTCAGGGAAGGGTTCCTGAAGCTAGCAAGCAGTGAGCAGTGGCAGAAGGAGCTGCTGAGGCTGCCACCACCACTGCTACTCCATCATCCCATTCTTAAAAATGGAAACAGAGAGGGGAAGGAGTCTCCGATTACAGTTCCCAGGTAAACTTGCACAGACCTGCATTGCTCAGCTCTCAGGATGGCAAGGAGAGTTGCCTATCAAGGGCCGTCGTCACACGGCCATAAATTTAGCGCCAAACTAGCGCTATCTCCCGCTGAATTCTCACCTTATTCCGGCTCGCTTGTGATTTTGCCATTCTCCCCAATTCACGCTTTGTGACTCTTTATGTCATCTATCTTTATCCACTTCCATGTGAGTGCCCTGGATCAACTATGAACGCTTTGCAACACGAAAACGCTCACTCTCCCTGATCATCTGTCTCACCTAACACTGATTCTCCTGCCCTACACTCCCACAAGCCCCAGTGCGACCCGCAATTAAGCCTCAAAGTAATTTTTTTTAAAAAACGTCAGCCTTATAGTGCTATAACACTATTGTGCTATTCTGCCATGGGTGGGAAACCTCTGCTACCTATCATGGTTGGCTTTTGGGTTGGCCCAGCACAACATTATAATAGAAGAGTGATATAACACAAATATGTGAAAAAAAATTGTTTTAAAGGGGGCAGGATTTTTAGGGCCCTGTTTCCAGAGGCACTTTGACTGACTGTCAAATTGCACTTTTCCCTTTTAATGTGACTGACTGGAAGCGGAAGCAGTCATCAAAAGATGGGAGAATCCGTTCTAATAATGATAACAGAAGAAACGATTTCTAGTGCAAAACTGGCGAAATAAGGGCCCATGTGATGACGGCCAAGGTTATGTGGGCTAAGATTGGGGTTTCCATGGCAACAAAAGGTCTGCAGACATTCCGAGCCTATGTTGCCTAGGGAATCAATGGATCGGTGCCAGCCTGTCTGGCATCACGAATTCACAAGTCGAATGAATCAGCCCCAAAAGTTGTGGATTTCATGAAAAACACAGCCCCATGAAACACACTTTCGTGATACATGAATCGGTCCAATTCATCACAAAATTTGATTCATATTTCAATTCATGCCCATATCTATTTTGCAGTTGACCAGAACAATGAAGTAAAGCTTTGTAGTTGACCAGAACAATGACACTGTCATTGTGTTCTCCTGGGGTCACCCCCTTGGCCTCAGATGCTGAAGAAGGGCCTGGATGTGCCACCTGGCTTCCTCTGCCTGTTCTGGAAGTGTTGCCCTTCAGCAGCAGGGACAACCCCTCCTGGCCTCTCCTTCCTGGCCTGGGTGCAGAGTCCTATTTATTCTTCTCCCTATTCTTAGCTCTATCCCCAGGACCTGCTCCTAGTACCTACCCTAGTGATTGGGGCAATGTCAGACCCACCGCACTTGGCCTGGGCCACCCTCTTGCCCTGTGGGCCAATCCTGGGCCCTCCCTGGCCCCACAAGGAAAAGGATCATCTCCTGCAGCTGGCCCTTCTCAGTGTCTTCACCTCATCTTGCCTCAGTAGCCTGTCTCCCCACCACATGGCCTTTTGAGTCCTGAGGGGGGGGTGAGATCTTGTTTCAGCCTTGGCTGGCTTACCGGCTGAGAGCTCTGGAGAAAGACTCAATGGGCACCCCAGAGGCCCCACCCTGCCTGCCTTCTTGGGTGTTGCTTGATGACACTATTCCTGGCTGTGGTGTTGTTCTTATCCTGGCTGCAGTGAGCCAGACACAACCCTGGTTCCCTCAGTTGAGCTGCCTTCCTTCATTGCCACTTTTTACAAGGCTTCTGGGAGTTTGCCCACTCCTCTGCTGGCCAAGTGAGAGCAGCTGTGCAGGACCTCACTGCCCAGCTTCCTGACTTCTTCATATGGGAGAGGGCAGCAGAAGGCCCTCCCATGCCGAGTCTGGGCTGAGGATTGGCTCAGGACCTGGACAACATAAAATATGAAATTTCCACAAAATATAAACACAGTAAGGCAGGGCTGGCTATCAAGGCAGTAACACATCTTATAGAGGTATATCGCTATCATGCAATTGTTTTTTTTTAATCAAAGACTTGCCAACACACACAAAAAATCCTTCTTTCCATGAAAAAGGAGGGGTTGGGTCATATAAAGCCACAAATCCAAGTATAAAGGCAAAGAGTGAAGGCGGAGTGATGGGGGAAAGCAATAAACATTCTTGTGCCTTCTGAAACTGCAAGGGAGCAAATGGACTCAGCAAAAAAAAGTATTGGGGAGGTTAGAAAGAAAAAGGCACCAATTTCTATAAGCACACAGGAAGAGTAACGATTGCTCCTGTATCTTCTTATAGCAATATATTTCTATCAGGCAAGTGTTTTTTAAAAAAATAATACTTAAAACTTTGCCAACACAAGGGATAAAAAAATCTTTATTACCAAGGCAGAGGACAGAGAATACAGAGCAAGGTTGTCCCACAGTCGGGGTCCCATTCCCCTGTTGGTGGTGAGGGATCCCCATTCAAAGACTCCAGCCCCTGCTACCTATCACCTGACTGGCGGGGGGTGGGGGGAGGCATGGGAACAGGCCTGAGACTCCCTCAGCGTGCTTGCAGCACTTCCTTGGTGTACTGGGAATAACATCATTCCTGGCACGAAGCTGAAGCAAGGGGTTGTGTAGGGGGCCAATTTCATAAAAACCAGCCCCCAATCTAGTGTAAGTCTTCCTGGTGCCTAGTCCTAACCCCCTCATCCCCTGGTTTCAAGCCCAGGGGACCTGGCAACCTTGTCCCACAGTCACAGTCTAGTCAATGGAAAGTGAGTGGGAGGGGGAGGAACCAACAAAAGCACAAGAAACATTACGCATGTGAGCAAACACTACTCAAATTTGGATGCTAGAACAAGGTAAAAGTGACCCACCCAGCCCCTCCCCCCAAAAAAACAGGAAAAAAGAAAAGAAAAATGTGAGGCAAAAACTAAGTAGTTTGGGGGCAGAACTGACACAACCACACCATGCGGAAAACCCCATATAATATGCCCAGGGAGCCCACTGTTCAAAGTAAAACAAAACCCAGCCCATGCTACCCTTGGTTTTCACAGAATCATCTCTGCTCACTTTCTTTGCTTTTTAGGAACAAAATGAAACTAGACTGATATAAACTCTGATCTTGCTATGATAACTTTGGTGGGTCTTCTGCCCTAAGGAGGAAAGAGAGGGTACCATCTATCAATTAAACTCCCAATTAGGCCTTGCCTACAAAAATCACTGGGAGGATGATTCATTATCCTCAAAGGCAACAATTGTATATATTCTGTATATTAAATACTACCACATGGCTCCCTGCAGCTGTACTCTTTACTGATAATCTGAATACTGAATGAGCAGTTTTGCCTTCTGCAAAAAGAGCTGCTGCAATTCCATAAGAAGCAAGAGCCAGGTGGACCATCCTTTGTTGGTGAGCTGTAAGCAAAATTAGATTTATAACAAATCCACACCTTTCCCCCCAGGAGGCATTCAAGTGGCTTATATTGTTCTTCCATCCTCTGTTTCATCCTCATAACAACCCTGTGAAGCAGAACTGGCTGAGAGGGTATAACTGGCTCAAAGCAAGCTTCTATGGCAGAGTGGGGATTCAAACCTGGATCTCAATTCATAGTCTGGCACTCTAACCAGGACATCACACAGGCTTAGATATGCCAGGGAAGCTGTTAAACCCCCTTTTATATTGTTAGAAATGAGATAATTTCTACCCTCCCTGTTTGTGCTGCCCATCCTTCCTGCCTTCTCATGAGTAAATATTTGTGCCCACTGCAAATACCAGAGGAATGTTCGGGAGACAGTCTGTGCCAGGACAGTTTGATTCCCTTCATTTTTGGCACTGCAACCTCCACCATCATCCTGAAGGCAGTGACCAAATTTGAAACTCTTTTCTTTATTTTCTGAGGAATTATGCCTGTCACAATCAGAGTATCTTAGCATTCATTAGAAATAGCAAGAGGGGTAGTAGTTTGTGACATTAACCTGGGTGAGGATGTTCTGTTTCCCTTCATTTTTGGCACTGCAACTCCCTTGTGGGGGCTTCTGCAGCTAACCCAGGCCAGCTGTTCTGATTCTCTTTTATTTTTGGCACTGTAGCCCATCATCCTGAACTGGATGTCCAATTTGCACATGCTTAGCTTTATTTTCTATTGAGTTATGCCTGTCAGAGATAACCATAGCTTCCAATTCAAAAAGCAGGGTGGTCAGACATTCTGGAGATGGGCCAGGATATTCCAGTTCCCTTCATGTTTGGTACTGCAACTCCCATGACCATTCTCAAGTGAGTGGCCAATTTTGAGACTCCTCGCTTCATTTTCTGATGTAATGTGTGCCACAGAGGGACAGTCAGACAGATGGATGGACAAATATTTTTATTATTACAGGAAAAGACTAGGCTTTAAAATTAGTTTGGGCAAATATTTTACCAAGGGATATGTTGTAGGGAGATTGACCAGAAATCACATTTTTTGTAGCATTTAACCACAGTTAAATGGACAGAGGAAGTTGCTTTGTGCCTTCATCAAATACTAAATTTCCGCAGCAACATCATGGTAGTTTCTTGTTTACTTCCATCACTTCTTTGCAATAAGACTTGCAACTGCCTGAAAACAAACACTGTATTTACCTCTTGCTCTAAAACAAAGGGTAGAACGCAATCTGTGTACAGGCTACAATTTAATTCCAAGGAAAATATGCTATTCCATCGCTGCAGCCATAGCAAATACAAATCTGCTGTTTTTCATTGTCTGCTGTAGCTGACACGCAAACTATAGCAACTGACTAATAGGTCACTTGCAAAACACTCATTAGCAGTCAAGCACATCTCCATTAAGACCCTTATCTCAATTTATGCTTTTTTCTCACAACCTTTTGGTCTTTACCAAGTTGAAAACATTGCTAATGAAATCCAGTTTTCTATCTGACTTTTAAAAGAACCTTTCCTTATCAAAAAAAATAGCACCTGTCCTATTCTAAAACCATTATAGAAACTAATGGATTTAAGATTGCTATGTTCCAAAAAGTGGTTAGTATAAGGACCTTTAATTAAATCTCTCTGTCACACTACTATGACTAAAAGTGGACTAATGTATCCAGCTCTACTACGTAGGTCCTAAAAAGGAGAAACTAAAGGGAATGTTGTGGATAATTTGGAAGTGCAAAAGATATTATGCGGAAAATATTAATGTGTTCTTGGTGGCTGGTAGACTCAAAAATTAAATACATTAATGTTGTAGGGGGTAGGAGTGTTCGCGTTTTATTGTTATGGGCAGTCACTTATATTTCCTCCCAGTATGTAGGGCAGAACTGTCTATCACTAGAGTCATAGAGAGAGAAAACCTAGACCTTAGTTTCTATCCTCCCTTCTTGCCATTTTGTCAGCACTGCTTTCCTGCTTGTCTGCCAGCAGGTCCAAGCAAAGTCTGTGCCTCTATTACCTGCAGGCAGGTTGGACGTCCACCCATCATGGGAGAAACACTTAATTTGTTCTTCGCTGCTCCTTCAAATCTGCAAATGAGCTGCACACAATGTGTATGTGGGGCGTAGCATCTGCCTCTCCTGCCCCCCAAATTGCTCCCATGCCAATAACTACCAAAAAGCCTGCCTAACTGTCCCAACAAGGGATACTATATGCAAACACAGGACTCAAGTTTATATAGAAGCAGAAATCCCCTCTCTCAAATAAATCAGTGAAACAGTGCAAAATGATAACTTTGGACATAGAAACATCTATAGCTTTGATAGGAAGATCATTTGATTAGAAGAACACCCTATAAGGCATATATTGGCTGATCTGGATAGTCTAGGAAAAACCAATCTCACCGTATCTGGGAGCTAAGCAGGCTCAGCTTTGGTTAGTAACTGGATGGGAGACCACCAAGGAAGACCAGGGTTTCTGTGTAGGAGCAGGCAATGGCAAATCACCTCTGTTAGTCTCTTGCCTTGAAAACAGCCGCCACAAGTCAGGTATGGCATTACAGCATGTTCTACCGCCTCTATCCCATCACTGTCCTCCCATTTCCCACTGGTTGGGGAACTGAATCACTGTAAGACCAGACTTTTTGCAACATCTTCAAAATATCAGAAATATAGATTCGTAACATTCATTAAATTTATTAATGATTGCACATTGCTACTACTCTGTTCCAGACTAACTTATGCCACTGAAAGACCAAGGAAGCATTTTAGTAAATAACTGCTGATGAGAAAGCATTACTAAGAGAACAGAAGAGTATTTTGATTTTAAAAATTATGTAGCAGATGGATCTAGAGTGTCACACAAGAAAACAGGTGTTGAGATCACTGATGCAGTTTCCTAAACAGCTTTTAAAAAAAATGCTGGTCACTTAGAACTATAAAAAGCAAACACATTAATGAGACAGCAGCAGGATGCAAAACAACCTGTAGTCAAATATTAAAAACAATGTAGGCTCACAGCCAAAATGAAATCAACAAGCATCTCTATCACTGTGCTTTCCATATTGCTGATATGCACACAGGCATGAATATTCTCGAGTGCAGAATGAGGGCCAGTCCATGGGCTGTGCTGAAGAGCCAATTGGAATTCCCAGCTTCATATAATTAAGCTGCAAAAAGCAGGTGGGAGAGCAGTATGGATTAGCAGCATGACACTGGAGAAGAGAGGGTTTAGCTCTCTGTTACTTTTCCAGTTGGAAACAGGAGAATTCCCAAGGCTTTAAGCCCCAGCACCATGGTCCACACCACCCCATTGCTTTGGCAGTTCTGCTACACATTGGAGAATCTGAATATAGATACTCAGCATCATAACAGAAGTAAGTTAACTGTTTCTACTACAGCACAGTGATGAGAGTCAATAAACTGAAGTACAGAAGGATTATTGGTCAGCAATAAATATAAAAAAGATTTGAGGATCTGCCTGTACTGGGCAAGGGTGTGTTCCTCACATCTTGGTCCCCTTTAAAATATCTGCCTGAACGTAGAGACTTGAGTCTCCTCTATTGCAAATAGTGCTTTTAGCTGATTTTTACAGTGTAGAGAAGGAAAACAAATGGACAGTTGCTATCTAAGGAAATAGGTATTAGATGCAACAGTAAAATACAGCACTATGTACAATTATATACTTTGTTAAAACCATTATGATTTACTGATAGCTTACAATTTTACCATCACATAATATCCATAATCTTTAAAATTACATTAAAATGTAAACAAAATTTTAAAAGAAACAAAATCTACAGCTACTGTGAATTATTTAATGGTAGATAAACATCCTTCATGTTACAAGTTACAGCTTCTAGGGCAGGATTTGTATAGTCCTAATGGCTGAAATTAAAATCTGTGGGAAACTGAATCAATGGGTGGAGGGGATCTTGGGAGAATCTCTGCCAGATATGTAAAGGTTGGGCTGAACTTGTGTTTCCTTCCCTGTTACGGATATTTGGTGGCATCTGGAGATGCAATGCCTTTGACCCTTATCCCCATGGCTCACGGCTCTGTAGCCCTGATTAAACTGGGCTACAAGATCTCGTACCAGCCAAGGATTTTGGAGTTGCATTCTCCATTTTTTTATTTGTTCATCTACATTTTATTTTTGTGTTTCTTTCTATGGCCCTTTGAGTCCCTAGTAGGAAGATAAGCAGAAATAAATAAATTAATAGACTATCTATAATCCAACATATACTAGAAGAACTGCAAAATCTCTTCAGCTCTATAACATAAGACCACCTTTATAACAAATGAAAAAGTTAGCAATATGTACAGACCTGGCTGATTTGTATTTCAAAACTTTAAACATGTTCCCTTGCAATGCTCTTTATTTTGGCTCTTTTGATTCATTTTCTTTTATGGTAAATTCTTAATCACTTAATTGCATTGCATTTAACACAACCAGCAGTCCAATCTACTGGGAAATGCCACTCTCTTAGAACAAGCTGCGTGGTATTTAATCCTGTCAGAGTTACTGAAGCATTTAACTCCCCAATTGGCCTTTCCTGTCAAAATTATTGGATGTGACTAGAGAATGCAAGAGTTTGTTGTTTTGCTATATATTCAACATGAAGGCTATTGCAGATCTGTAGAAACTACAACATATACATACAGAGGATCCAAAATACACATATTATCACAGCTGCCAGCAAAGGAACAGAATTTGTATACATACTGAATGGAGCTGGAACTGCAATTATATAAAAGTCTTCATTATACAGAAAGCTAAAACTGAAAACTTCATTTTAAAGTATGATTTAAGTAATTATTCAGCACTCTCTGACATATGAATTTGTATTTCATTTGAAATATGATTGGCTCGTTAAAATTTATTATACCAAGTTGCAGACAAGATCAAAGAGGTGGTTATCCATCCAGTACTTTAAAAAACCATCTCTCTAGGGAAATGATGCAGCCAATTATCATCCAGGCTCTAATCTTTCTGGGCAAGGTGATTAAGAGATCAGTGACAGACAAACTCCAGGTCTTCTTGGATAACTCATCTGCTCTGGACCCTTTTCAGTCTGGTTTCAGGCCAAGCTATGGGACAGAGAAACTGCTGGTGGCTTTAGATGATGACCCCTCCAGAATGTAGATAAAGGCCATGCCTCTTTGTTGCTCCTGATGGATTTATCTGCTGCCGTTGATACAGTGGACCATGCCATCTTGTTGAGATATTTGAAGGAAGAAGGATGTGCTTTAAATTGGTTTAAATTGTTCCTTACACATCAGATCCAAAGGGTTACCTCTGGAGACCAGTTATCATCAGTGGGGCACTAGTACTGTGGGGTTCCATGTGATGCTGTCCTTTCTCCCATGCTTTTCAATCTCTACATAAAGGCTTTTGAGAAATCATTCATAGTTTTGGAACTGGAGGCCATCAGTACACAGATGACACTAAGCTCTGTATCTCACTATTCAAATCTTCTGACAATAGCAGAGGTCTTGAGTAGAGATGGGCACAAACTGAACTATGAACCAAAATTAGCATGACCCAGGATGGTTCGTGGTTCGCAAACCAGTGGTTCATCAGATCCCATTTCTGACGAACAGCCATGAACTTTAGGCTGGTTCATTTGATTCGTTTTTTGATTTGTCACTGCAGACAGCCTGGTGCCAATCAGTCAGTTACCTAGGCAATAGGGGAAGGACTTCCTGCAGACCTTCTGCTGACCTGGAAGTGACCTTCTGCTGGCCTGGAAGTGACCTTCTGCTGGCCCGGAAGTGGTGATTTTCTGACCTGGATGTGATGTTTCCACAAACCAAACGAACTGGTTTGTGAACCAGGGGCAGGTTCATGAAAGATTGTAGTTTGTGAAATTTGACGAACCACAAACCACATGGTTTGGGTTTTTCCCAGTTCGTGCCCATCTCTAGTCTTGAGCCACTGTCCAACTGTTGTGGTTAACTGGCTAACAGTGAACAAATTAGACCTGAATCCTAACAAGACGGAGGTAATGCTGGTTGGGAAGCCTGACATTTTCAGCTTCCAACTTTCAGTGAGGTTCAGTTGACCCTTGCTGACTCAGTTAAAAACCATGGGGTTATACTGGATGCAGAATTACTGCCAGAGAAGTTAATTTAGTTGCAAAAAACATTTTCTTTCAGCTCAGTTTAGCCCAGAAGATAGCTCCCTACCTTGATGTGTCCACTTCTATCCATGGCTTGATAGTATCAATGCCAGGCTATTGTAATGCACTCATCAACTCAGGGACTCCAGCTGCTACAAAAAGCCATAGCTCAATTCTTATTAAGAGCGAAGCAGACCATGTATATTACAGCCATTTTTCAGTCACTCAATTAGCTGCACATCAGTTACTGGGTTCAATTCAAAGTGCTAGCTATCACATACAAAGGCCTTTATGGCCTTGGACCTCGTATCTGCAAGGCTACCTTTCCTCTTAAGCTCCACCATGACAGCCTTGCTCATCTGAGCAAGGCCTTCTGCAGGTGTCACCCCACAAATGGGCAAGATCAATTGCCTATACAAATGCATTCTCTGTTGTAGCTTCCATCTTGTGGAATGTTCTACCTGAGAGGGTCAAGAACGCTCCCACTCTTCTGTCATTCCACAAACTACATCGAACAGAATTGTTCAGGAAGACATTTTTAATAGGGTATATTATAATAAGGTAACAGGGAATATTATAATGGCATGGTTCAGGAGGATGCTTTAAGAAAGAGAATGGAACTATGTTATTATCTGTTTGCTGTGTGTATTACCTTGCTTTCATTGCATTGTTCTCTACCTATGCAATACCATTAGCATTGTTTAGCATATTATGACTAATATTTATGCTTTCAGATTTCACTAACCCAAATCCTATTACATTGCTTATTAGATGCCTTGTCATATTGATTGCATTGACTCACACTGTATAATACAACTTGAATCTCAGTGAGGAAAGGGGACTATAGATAACGTAAATAAATAAAATAATACATAATAAATAAAGATCACAATTTCTCAAAAGCATACTAGGTTTGGCAAGCCTTTGAGAGCTGTGGAGCCCTCTAAGTCTTGAGTTCAAACATTTAATGAGAATTAATTGTAATTCCCAAAGCTCACTTGGGTTGCCAGAGTTCAGCCAGGGGTAATCAGACTTTCTAGTACATTTTTATTCTACCTTCTCCATGTAAATCAGGGAGATGTGTAGTGACAGTGTGATCATTTGAATCCAAGACTTATGAATTTTAGTGTGATGCTCTAACCACTACACTTCATTTGCAGTACACTTCAGTAGCCTATTGTATCGACTTCTCCAATAGTTGATACTAATCAGGGTATTACACTGGCTGGGGCAAAAAGTTTGCTTCAGTGCCTTTAATGTAAGGGTAGAACTAGAGGGTCCTAATTAAGTGATTTTGAGAGACAGAGATTTAAATATAGGTGAAGCAGAAGCAATGCCTAGCACGTCATCCGGTCTGCTTCTGAATCATTTTGACCCAGTTCAAATGACAGATATTCTATTATCTGTGAAAGCCACTACTTGTGCACTGGACCCCTACCATCCTGGCTACTAAAATCTTGTAATGACCACATAAAGGAGTCCTTGATGTCTATTACAAATCAGCCACTAACTCAAAGCACCTTCCTTTAGCCTCTCAAAGAGGCGGTCATCTGCCCACCACTTAAACTATCCTTAGGCAAAAATGATATAGCCAATTATCCCCCAATATTTAATCTGCCATTTCTGGGCAAAGTGGTTGAGAGAGCAGTAGCAGACCAGCTCCAGGCCTTTTTGGACAACTCTTGTGCTCTGTACCCTTTTAAGTCTGGTTTTAGGTCAGGCAGAGACAGCTCTAGTGGCTCTAGTAGATGACTTCTGCCTAAATGTAGACAAAGGCCATGCTTCATCATTGTTTTTCTTGAATCTATGCTTTCGATACAGTAGACCATGCCATTCTGTTGAGGCATCAGAGGATGTGCCTTGGACTGATTTAAATTGTTCTTCGTGGAACAGACTCGAAGGGTTGCTATAGGAGGTGAACTATCCTTAGTCTGGGAATTATGTCATGGGGTTTCACAAGGCGCAATATTATCCCCCATGTTATTCAACCTCTTTTGAAAGCCTTTTAGGAAAAATTATTTGTAGCTATGGAACTGGATGCCATCAATATGCAGATGATACCCAGCTCTATATCTTGCTATCCAAATCCTGTGGTGATGCTGTAGAGGTACTGAGTCACTGTTTGACAGCTGTCATCAAATGGCTGAAAGCAAAAAAAAGTGACATTGAACTGATACAAGATGGAAGTAATGATGGTTGGAAAAGCAGAGCTCTTGAAGGGCATTGTGCTTCCGACCTTTGATGGGGTGCAGTTGGTCTTGGCTGATTCAGTGAAGAGGCTAGGGGTTATATTGGATCCAGCACTGCTGACAGAGAGGCAAGTAAACACAGTAGCAAAAAAGGCCTTCTCCCAACACAGCCTAGAAGATGGCCCCCCTACCTTGACACAGCTGATACGACCACCTGGATTCATGCCATGGCAACACTGAGAATAGTCTAATGCACTCTACACAGATCTCTCCTCAGAGACTCCAGCTGGTGCAAAACTCTGCAGCTTGTTTACTTTCAGGAGCTAGATGGAGCATGCATATCACTCTCATTCTGCAGTCATTCCATTGGCTTCCCATCAGTTACCAGGCTCAGTTCAATTCAACTATTACATTCAAATCTCTTCATGGCCTTAGCACCTCATATCTGTGCAACCACCTCTCTCCCCATTTTCCACCACAGCAGTTTCACCTTCTGCAGACGCCACCCTGGAGTTGGGCTAAATCAACTGCTGCCTGTACATGTACTTTCTCGGTGGTAGCCCCACCTTATGGAATGGTCTGTCTGAGGAGGTCAGGAAAACTGCCACCTCCTGGCTTTCCACAAATTATGCAAGACTGGATTATTCAGGAGGGCTTTCTTCTCAGTTTATAGAACTGTGTCATAAGAAATAGCTCAAAGAGATACCTTGGTAAGGGATAGGGACTATAGACTATGCTATTGTGTACTGTCTGCTGTTGTAGATATACTCCTACTGGGTAGTTCTAGATTGCAAAAGATATCATGTTAATTAATTATGCTTTATTTCAGAATGTTTTCATCTCTGTGTTCAGCTTTATGATAGTTTTGAAATTTCTTGTTGCCCTACTCTATTGTATCTGTTTTTATATATTGCCTTAACTGTTGATTATATCATATTTTGTTCAGTGAATGCTCTATGTTGTATTCACTACTACTACTACTACTACTACAACTACTACTACTACTACTACTTATTATTATTATTATTATTAACAGTACTACAGTACACTACTTGACTCATACACTTTTTCAAAAAGTGACAAAGGATGCCAGAGTCAAAACAGCTGCAGCTTCCCTCACCTTTTTTCTTAAGTCATTTCATCAAGTTTCCTACTTACTGAAATGAATAGGACTCCAGCCATTCCATCTTTCTGCTCTTCCCCTGTTATATAACATTAGAAATTTCTCAGCATACCAATGGGAACAATACAGATATCTGAAGGATAAAGTAGAGTGGCAATTGAAACCAAGCACTATTTGTTTTTTAAGAAAGAGAATGCATTTCCCAGTATTAAAATCCCAACCTCTTACTGGGATTTCTTTGAGTCCAAAACCAAAAGCAGAGTTCACTGAAACAGAAACACAAAAGAGTAAAAACAGACAACTGAAAAAATGCAGTACTTGCCTCCCCAGGATCAACCAGCATGTTCTTATCATACCCTTCCAGGACAGGGGCTGAGCCTTTTTTCTGGTATTCCTGTTCCTACCCATGCAGGCCTGTCAGTGGCATTCCAGGAGTCATTCTTATATTCTTTAAGAGTAATAAAAGATGTAAGAAGCTTCTTTGTACTGAAACTGCCCATTCATTCAGTTCGCCTGTGGCAAGCTATTCTGAATGGCAGCAACCCCCCCAGCCTCAGTATAAAAAGACCTGCTACTCAAGCTCCTTTCAAATTAGAGAAGATAAGGATTATATCTTTGTTTTTAGACACAGTACCAATGTAATTAGAAACAATTAGAACTATAGAAACTGTGAGAGAATAACTGTCTTGGGGTACAAATTATTTTTCAAAACTGGGTGGGAAGAGAAGAGAGAGCTGGCAGATTCCAGTTGAAGTAGGGCAATCATGAGATTTTCACAGGGTCCCTTATTGCACCAACCCATGCTAAGCCTTCCTGGAGGCTCTACTATTCAAGTCCAAAACTCACAGAGGGTTTAAAGATTAAAGAATCCTTTTTACATGGATTCCTTGCAATGGTGTGTTTCAAGATCAGGCTGTAGGCAGGCAGAAGTATTGTGCACATCAGGAGTCTTAGGGCCAAATTAGATATGGCAGAAATCTCAAGTCTGAATCTTTAAATGGTTTTGGGATCTGAGAGGGTTTAGGATTGCACTGAAATTGAATCTATTTGCAAATCTGGAACAACAGATCCCCTCGGTTGATTTGGGACATAGGATTTTTGTTTGGTTTTTTGCACTTTTCACCCAGCCTCTAGCAAGCTCTAATTTACAATAGCTGTCCCATCTTCTGCCTGGATTATAAGGGCCCTTTCCTTTTTCCACTCTTTGTATCTGATGAAGAGAGCTCTGACTCTTGAAAGCTCATAACCTGGAAATATAGTTGATCTTTAAGGTGGTACTGGACTCAAAACTTGCTCTTGTACTACAGACCAACATGTGTACCCAACTGAAACTAACTGCAAATCCTTGAAACCCATCTTAGTTAAAAACTGTGGGTGCCTATTGCTTTTCTTAGCATTTTAAAGCCATACAGGGAGGGTTTTTTTCCCCTTTAACATATGGCACAGAGTAGATTCAATTAGTGAAACTGTGTGGGAGTTGAAGAGTTACATTCCTTCTCCCCACCCCTTGCAGCACCTTTATGAAACAGGGCTGTATCTGTATATATGATTTACCTAATGGAGCTCTATTATCTCTGTCATATCTGGTTTGACTCTTAGAGCGGAACTACAAGTGACAAAAGGCACAAGTTGGACACTTGTCAGCTTCCCTCAAGTTTTGATGGGAAATGTAGGCAGCTTGGCGGAATGTTGGACAAGTGACAGTTGAAAAGTCCATTGGACAGCAGTCAGAGAGCCAAGCTGCAAGACTAGGATGCCTACATTTCCCATCAAAACTTGAGGGAAGCTGACAAGTGTCCAACCTGTGCCTTTTGTCACTTGTAGTTCCGCTCTTAGATGGAAGATCAGAACCCTGTCCCTGGAAAGCAAGACATTCCGGAATATTGCTTTAGCATCAATCAAAGACCTGTAGAAGGTTTATATACTTACTGGTGTGTGCCCATGTCCCTGACTCCTCAGGTGACCCTCTCCCAGTTAAAGAGAAAACAAGTACTCTGCTATTGGCCTTGTAATGAAGGACAGATACATTTAAGAGGTTTCTGAAGAAGAGGTATTATCTGAGCAAGTCCAGCAGGGGAGATAATTTCAGAAACACGTGGCGAAGGAAGCATCTCTGCGACTTCTCTTCCACATGATCTTGGAGTTCTCTGAAAGAGAGGATCTCCAGTAACCGCTTTCACCAGTAGCAGTATTTTTTATGCCCCCAAACTCTTTCCTCTGTGATGTTTTCAAGCCTAAATCCTGGACTATGACATCAGTTTCTAAGCTTTAGTGTGCGCTTTCAATCTAATTGGGGCATGCTACAGTTTTGACTCGGCTTCTATCCCTGCAGCAGGGATAGATTAGGTGGCATGGTATGGATTAGGTGCCACCACTGACAGCGGGGGGAGGGATTAATTGCACTCAATGCAGGCTGCAGCAGGCTCAAAGATCTTTACTAGTCTAAGAATCCATATAAAATCAATCCACGGTATTAATCTGCATCTTGATGAAATCTACTGTGAATTCTGTGAATTTTATTCAAACTCTATAGAATCCTCTGCCCAGATGGATTCCATAAAATACTGTTGAATTCAAGGCTTTCCCCTCAGAATTTCATGGAAATCTTATATAGGTTATGGCTCCTTTTCATTGATTTATCTTTCTTAAAATTAATGAGTTTTTTATTCATAAAGTTACACAGAGGAGAGTTTGACCTAGTGGGTCTTTCTTCTAGTTTTCCATTGAACTTTTATTTCTTTTATGGGTTTCTGCTGCTAGACTATATTACTGCAGCTTGGCTTCATGTTATTCCTTCCATTCGTGTGTAATCTCTCTCTCACACAATATTTTTGTCACCAGCTTTCCATCTTTTAGGCAATTTAAGGACATCTCCCTTTGCTTTAATTGTTTATTGTGCCTGTAAATCTCCTATCTTCGTGCTATTTGTTACAGATATCCTGCTGGTTTCAGAAATAGATTCTAGACTGCAAAAGGAATGGAGGCTGTTCATCATGAAAGCAGCCTGAGTTTGGAAAGAAACAGTTTTTCCATTTTACTCAGCGCAGACAAATCCCCCAAGACATATCTTTTTATACCTGATTCCATCTACAGAGGACATTTTTTCCCCAAGTAAGGAACGTGGGGTCCTTTAATCTACTGTATGGTAAAGTATTTATTTAGAGCCAATGCACAACATTTGGTTTCTTTTATCCTATAGAATCAAGGAAGAAATTCTAGTTATGATATTGAATTGTTCATTTGGGCTCCTGCTATGGAGTAATAAATACTCGGAGAGAAACTGTTCCTTATCCTCACCTTTAAAATTCTTCAGAACTCAGAACCAGGACATTGCCTCTTATGATATAAGGAATTTTCAAGTTGCTGACAAATTTAAACATAGGTATTTTCCTAAAGAGGCGATAAACATTGTCTGTTTTTGTCTCACTTGGATAACCTTCTGGCCTTCAGCTACCTTCCCCTCAGGAAGGGATGGACAACCCTTTGTGATGGGCTAATCTGGGCCCCACTCAAGTTAGGGCCTAGAGTTTTCTTAGAATTATAATGAATTTCCTGATGGCAGCTTTAGAGGATGGAAACAAAAGTCCTACAGTGGCTACCCCCATGACATTCTGATGGGCAAACTGGAAGACTGTGGAGTAGACTATAGGACAGTTTGGTGGATAGGGAACTGGTTGGAGGACCGCACTCAAAGAGTGGTGGTCAACGGCGTTTCATCAGATTGGAGGGAGGTGTCCAGTGGGGTGCCGCAGGGCTCGGTTTTGGGCCCGCTACTTTTCAATATTTTTATCAATGATCTGGATGAAGGAGTGGAAGGGCTGCTCATTAAATTTGCTGATGATACCAAATTGGGAGCGGTAGCAAACACCCAAGAAGATAGAATTAAAATTCAACAAGACCTGAATACTCTGGAGAAGTGGGCAGCTGTGAATAGGATGCAATTCAACAAAGACAAGTGCACAGTATTACATCTGGACCACAAAAATGGGAAGCACAAATACTGGATGGGGGATACACTTCTGGGCAGTAGTATATGTGAAAGGGATCTTTGGGGTAAGAGTGGACTGTAAACTAAATATGAGCAGTCAGTGTGATGCGGTGGCAAAAAAGGCTAATTCAATCCTGGGTTGTATCAAAGGGGCCATAGCATCGAAATCGCAGGAGGTCATAGCCCCTCTCTATACTGCCTTGGTCAGGCGACACCTGGAGTATTGTGCACAGTTCTGGAGGCCTCACTTCAAAAAGGATGTGGACAAAATCGAGAGGGTGCAGAGGAGAGCGACAAGAATGATCAGGGGTCTGGAGACTGAGCCCTACGAGGAAAGGCTGAGGGCCTTGGGAATGTTTAGTTTGGAGAAGAGGAGGTTGAGGGGGGACATGATTGCTCTCTAAATATTTGAAAGGCTGTCATTTGGAGGAGGGCAAAGAGCTGTTCCAGTTGGCAGCAGAGGGTAGGACGCGAAGCAATGGGCTAAAACTACATGCACAAAGGTACCGTCTGGATATTAGGAAAAACTTTTTCACGGTCAGAGTAGTTCAAAAGTGGAATCAGCTGCCTAGGGAGGTGGTGAGCTCCCCTTCACTGGCAGTTTTCAAGAAGAGGCTGGATGAATACTTGTCAGAGATGCTTCAGGCTGATCCTGCACTGGGCAGGGGGTTGGACTAGATGGTCTGTATGGCCCCTTCCAACTCTATGATTCTATGATTCTATACAGAGGGTAGATGCTCCATGTGATGATGCTAAAATCCAGAGGTCAGCTGGGAATTGAGAGAGTGTTGAGAATTCCGTTGGTTGGCATCCTCCAATCGGCCTTCAGAACATAGGGAGTGATATGAGGTAGGAAATTTACATTTTGGTGAAATGAAGTGACCGTACAGGAAGGGGAGTCCTTGGAGAAGATAACCTTTGACTGGGAGGACCACATCTCCCACTGGCAGTGACCTCTGCTGTACAGTACAGGAGCAGGAGAAATTTTCTAGGAAAAGGACTGTTGTGGCAACAGTGTGATGTCACTTTTGGTCACATGATTAGAAGTGACATTGTGCATCACCATAGAGATTTAGGGGAATGCTGGAGCATTGTGTTGATGAGTAAAGTTGCTTCTGGTTACTCAATGGCATGGAGCAATGCCACATGTTACCAAGCTACATTCCTAAAACCTTCTGGGAGTTGTCAACCCATGACATCATAGAATGTGACTGCATAGGACACAGCATCATATTCCTCCTTGATATCCATCTTCTCCACATCCTCTTTCCTCTCCAGTCACTACCACCACCCCAAATCTCCAGGAATTTCCAAATTTGGATTTGTCAGACTTATGTTAGGCTGAGAAAGAATGATGGACCCAATATCATCAAGTGAGTTTCATAGCTAGGTAGAGATTTCACCCTCAGCCAACCCTACTTGGTAACCACAGCTAGGTAAATGGAAAAGATAACTGTTCTAAAGGAAAACGTATATTTCAATTAAACATGTGTTCTAGCGCCTCTGCTTTCAAAAATGAAGGGCTTAAAAAAAAGTTCCAGGAACAAAGAGTAGTTAAAAAAGAGCAACTGAAAACGCATAGAGAGTGCCTTTGTTTTATCATTAAGTAACTACCTCCAGCTTTCAAACCACCTGCATTAAATATCATGACATTCATAGTAAAGGAGATTAGAGCACAGATTGATTTAAGCTAGGATCACTCTGGACGTCTCTCAATACAATGTTAAATAATAAAAAGAATAGATGGTCCCTGAACATGTGTGGAATGCCTTTACTTTTCTAGATATCGTGGAGAATGAGACCCAGGCTTCTGTAGCACAGTATGCTGTGGCTTAAGTATTGGCATCTCTCCCTTTTTAAAAAAAATATGCTTTGTATTGCAGAAGTTTGAAAATCTTGTAAGAGTCAACAGGGCATCTGGGGTGGGGACATAATATAAGTCCATGGGGTGTTACCTGAACTGGTCTCATTGCAAGTAGGGGGAATTAGCGGCAAGGAGGAAGGCTATGCAGGAGGGGTAACTGTGGGATAACTCCACCAGTATTTATGGGGTCCTTTCCCCAAGGTAGCGACGAGGCTTGGTGCTTTTAAGGTCAAAGAGAATTTTTATTTAAAGAGGAAAAACCAACATACACACAAGAGGCAATTAAAAATGGTTGGTACACATATATACACACATATACACAGAGTCTTAGGAAGCTAGCCAGAAATTGGAATAGAGTGAGGAAGGGGGAAATATATTTACCTATCCAGAAGAGTAGAGTAGTTCACAGAGGAAGAGAGCTTCAAATGTCCTGTGTCTTCGGCCAGGGAGGAGGGCTCAGAAAGAGAGACTCTGAAAGCACTATGCTGGGTAAGCATGTACAATTTGAATTGGGCAAAGCCAGGATTTTTATGAGGCAAAATGTGTCGTGAGGCTGGGGAGACCCCTCAGTCACTGGGACAAAGACTGTAAGCATCATCTCTGGGGAATGACAAAGGTTTGATTACCTTTGATTGGTGCTGCCGGGGTGTGGGAAATGAGTGGTGGGGAACACAGTTTGCCTTTTATAGAGTAGGATATGGAATCGCTATTCTACTGTTCACATATTTATTAAACACTTTTGCATTTAAAACTTTGAGCAGGAAATAAACAGTAGAGGAGTATGACACATGTCCAGTTTCTTCAGAAGCTGAAAGACAAGATAATGGTATAGCACAATCCCGCATGTGCTCAAAAAAACAAAAGGAAAGTAGGGCGAGAATGCACCAACCTCATTTGTGACGGGGTGCAGATAAAGAATGTGTTTTCTGTTTGGGGACCATTTTTTCCCCATGACAAACAACCACAAAACACGCACGAGGATGATACATGCAGATCGGGAAGATGTGGCTTTGGGACAAGAGAAACCCAAAAAAAATGGAGCGTGTGGAAGCGACCATTGGAAGGATTATTAGTAACAGTATTTGTATCATTACTGATATTTTAGTTGAGGAAACTTAAAATATTCTTTATTCTGTTTATGAGTCAACACTTTACTGACAATTAAAAAAAGAGTGGGGGATATGATGAGGCGGAAAGCCTGGCAATCCAATAGAAAAAAAAATGAGACAATAGATTCAATCTTCATAATATTGAACATATGTAACTTGAGAGCTGGATGAGTAATCCAATGCATGTTTATCTGGGCGTAAGCTCCAATGAACTCAAGAGCAAATGTGCATAGACTCAATTGCACAAGGGCTGCTTCCACCCCAGGAATTAAACCACTGAACCAGCGTGTGTGTTTTCTTTTCCATGTTTCCACTTTTGTTGTCTTCTAGCCATGCACAGGCTCTTAGCCCACTCTTTCCACACACACACAAACACACACACACACACAAAAACCCCACTTCATTTTTAACCTGTAAAAAGGTATTTCTCGGACAGAACGCTATCTGCATGAGCAGTTTCTTGGGTCTGAAACGGAAACAGTGTACTTGCTAGTTAAGAACTAGTCAGTTACTTCTCGATTACATTTTCATTTGTTGATGACTGCAGGGTGCTAGGCTTTGGCAACAATTAGCATTACAGAAGATAACCACCTACCTGAGACTGTACAAATACAAGGAGCTTTTTAAAAAGGTTGTTAAAGGTATTGTATAATTCCTATCCAGTGTTACTGTTGCAGAAAGAAGAGGGGCTGTGCAGGGTCTACTGCAGAAAAGAAGTCCCTTCTATAGATCCTCCATCCCCACACATATACCTGTTTCCCTTCAGCCACCTTCAGCAGGTAAAGGCCTTAACTGGCTGCCATCACTCCAGTTCTAGATCTTTATTGGGCAGAGTCTAGAACACTCTCCCCCCACTAGGGGTTCCAGGTGCCCACAGGTGGCAGGCAATCTCCCGGCAGTTTGCCTTTATTGCCCACCTGTTGCTGGCAACTGGTGGGCAATTTCAAGCCACCTGCAGGTACCCCAGGAGCATACACAGCATGAGAGCTCCCAGCAGAGGTGACAACATCACTTCCAGAAGTGATGTCATTGCATCAGTCATGAGAGTGCTCCATGAGGGGCTGATTTTGGCCCCAAAGGGGCCAATTCTCAAAGAGTACCACCCTCTGGGAAGGTATAAGGACCTGGAAACCATATCTCTTACCAGGCAACTCCTTTTCAGTCATGGGGTGCCCTGATATGTGACCAAATATGAGGAACAAAGGACCTAAGCAGAATGAAAAACAGTTTATTAAACTAAATAGGGGAATAGTTACAAAAATGGGGCAGAATTAATACTGGGGCACTACAACTGCACAGGGTAAATCTCATATCAAAAGAAGTTGGCTGGAAAACAACAAAGCTTCCTAATATGAGTTTGTTCCTATTCTTGTCTCAATACCTGATCCCAGTTGACCAGACTTACCCCAGCCATGGGGTCAAGGAACAACTCCCTCCAAAAGCAGCCTCACTATTGCTGCATTTCTAGGAGTGAACACTCTCCCTACCCCTACAGTGCCTCGCTGCCTTATATGCTCTCTGTTAGATTTCTGCCTCCTTGACTGTAATTGGTGCCTATTTCCCCTCTATTTTCACTAGGCCCAATCCTGAGACTTGAAGGGTGCCTGAGAAATGTAGCCCTGCAGGGAAACTGGCAGCCAGGCCTGAGACCTGGCTTAAGAGAAGGAAGGGAAACCCTTGATGGAGGGAACAGATTTTTGAGAATATCTAAGAAAATATATTTAATATAGTGCAAAGAGTGCTCAAACAGTGCAATGACAGTAATAAATACAATAATAAATACAGTATCTCTATTAGTAATAAATACAAGCATACAAAATTGATCCTCAGAAGAATAATCCTATGTGCATAATAACAATGAATCAAACACTACTGGATACAATATTCACATCAGCTGTTGGTCCTGAGGTGGTACAAACATGTCCAACATTTTAAAATTTGTCTCTTATTTTTACAGATGTGCAAATCTTATGAAAAAGTGTCATCAGATTTCTCCTCAGATGGCAACAATATATTGTATCTTGAAAGCCAATAGAAGATGGGCAGAGCCTAATGGGCATTCACCAGCATTATGATCCCGTTTCATGTATCACACTTTTTCAAAGGCATAATTCAGTGACAGTCACTGTAAAACACTATATACAAATATTAAAAAATAACCATTTCTAATGTACTATGCAAGAATCTTCTTTGTCTTTACTTACATTCAGTGTCTCGCAAACCCTATTCATAACACCCAGTAGGCATGTCTTCAATGGAATAATCACCGCAGAGGGCACACTACAACATCCTCCTTCATAAAGCATAGGAAAATTACCCAATATATTAAAGCAACAAGACCTTCATACAGAACATTCATAGAAAACAAGAGTAATCAATACTGCTGTTCAGACCATTTGGGATTAAAGAATCTGCTTTTAAAATCCACTCTGATTCACTCTGTAGTAATTTTCATTGTGGGTCAACACCATCAACAGGTTTGATCATAGATAGAACTGAGAATTTAAAGATACCATCACCCAAATATTTATCTACGAAGTGGGAAACTAGTGGGGCATCCATAACTTTATTTTTTTCCTAGATCTATGTTCTTGTATACGGGTCTTTAAAGGGTGTGATGTACTGCCTATGTATATCTTAAGGCAGGGGCACTGTATCACATACACTACAAGGGCCGTTTTGCATGTGGAAAAAGAATCACAAAATGAATAGTTTCTGATCGTGAATACTTTAACACTACATTTACAAACAGACCAGCTTCTATATGGAAAGTGTCCAGTAGGCTCAGACAATTTTGCACTCCTTTCTTGGTAATTAGAATGCACTAAAATGTCTTTCAGATTTTTGGTACATCAAAAACCTACTGTAGGGGCTTTTTCACAGCTGGGAAGATCACTAACAATGTGCCAATATTTGTTTATAATTTTATTAATTCTAGCTGAAAGAGGGGTGTGATCAATAGCCCATCTAATATTGTTGGAGTTTACTCTCACTTTGGCGACAGCAAAGTACTGCACTGAGTTTGTATGGCTCTTCTATTTGCTGCTGCTACCACATGTTTAGGGTAACCCCTAGTAAAAAAGGACTCCATAAGAGCCTTACTGCCCTTGGTGTACTCTTCATTGCTAACAGAGTTCCTTTTTATTCATAAGAATTGCCCCATGGGGATGTTTCTCTTTGAAGGACCAGGATGGAATGATGAAAAATGTAAAAAGGACCCTCTATCTGTGGGGTTTTTTATAAAGATGCACCCCTAGTTTCCCTAGGACATCTTTGTAGACTGTGACATCTAAAAAATTCATTTGTTGGAAGCTCCCATTCCAAGAAAAATTAATATTAGGATTCACAGTATCTAACCACTCAACAATACTACTCGCGTGGTCTGAACTCCGCATAACCATAAAAATATCATCAATATACTGCTTCTATTCTATAATTTCATCAAAAAAGGATTCTCTTTATCATTCAAAATGAATTTCTGTTCTAGGTGGGACATATATAAATTTGCGATGCTAGGGGCAGCTGAGCACCCCGTGGCTACTTGAAAAATAGTTCTTTTCCATGATTATATCTAGCAAATCTAATAAAAAAGAGGTAGAAGGATGCTGGTCCATTCTATTGGACAGTACCAAACTAATCACTTTCCTAGTTCCCTCATGAGGGATGTAAGTATATAGTGCATTTGCATCCAAGAACATCCATTACAAGGATGATTTCACATAGAAGTGCATCAGCAACCAAACTACCAGGAAAAATCTCTCTCATGTGGAAGCAGCCAAGATGAGAACTTTTTGATTTGTTATAGAATAAAAGCTGCATCTGCACATTGAAAAAATAAGGAAGCAGTAATATAAGCAAAGGCTGAAAAGGGTTATATTTTGCCACAGCTAGTAGGCAGAATGTCCTTTGTTGTGTCTCCCATGCATCCCACTCCATTCATCAGCTACAGAAGTCCAGACTCAATAGCTAAGGCAAAATGAAAGACAGCTACTTCAGTGCTCAGTAACTTCCTATCTCTAATGTTGCTCACAGATTCTTACAATAACGGGCAGAGTTTCTTACAATAATGGAAGGAGTCAAGGGTGGACTGGAATGAGAAAATGGCTTTGAAAACTGTGCCATGAAGCATGGCAGGGATGGGCATGTCCTGCTCCATGTGGGGTGAGACAGAGCCAAACCAGGGGCATCCTTTGCCACATGAGGCAAAGCACGGCAGGGCATGTCCTGCACAACACACAGCAAGGCAAGACCAGATGGGGTTGAGGGCAGCAGCAGATTGCAGCTGCCCTGTGTGAGGCAAGGCCCTCCACTGATTGGACCAGATTGTCTAAAAGGGGGGTCCCCCTCCACACCCACACACCATCAGCTTACCAGAATTTTCTCCAGTGGCTTTAATGGCCAATCTGTCCCTGAGTGGAGTGAAGCCTGCAATGTCTGGCTCCATTGAACAAGGAAAACTAATATTTATGATTTGCATTCATTATGCAGGATTGTCACCTGATTGCTGTGATTAAGAGCAGCTGAAAGGCGTAATATTCATGTAATGACATTCCACACTGCAGTAACCATTACAATCTATGCACTATCAAGAGATGTGTATGACTGCATTTTCCCAAGATCCAGCTATTGGCATTTGATGGAGGGGAAGAATGGATATTGAACAACCAAGAGTTTCTCATATAGTTCACTCTCTAAACAAAATGACTGAGAAGGGCTATAGAGAGTGAATTTGGTGTTGCTTCATGTGGGAGGGGAAGGAACCACAACTGACTCATGCTTCCTGTTCTTCTCATGTCTTTATAATATCCAAAGTGTACAACCTCCTAGAACAGGGACAGCTTATTCTTCTGATTATAGGAGAAGATAACAAAGTTGGATTCTAGTCCATTATGAAGACGCATTCAAAGATAGCATGAGCAGCTTGCGCTTCCTGTTTCTTCTTGACTGAGTCACTCACAGGACCTACTTTCCAACAAAACAGTCAAATTGACACAAATTGATACATGGAGGTTTTTCTAGAAAATATAGTACTTGGCTCGAATTTTTAAAATTATGAACTAACAATTCAATTTTCTCAAGCTTTGACTTGTTTAAGCCAGAGAGGTGTAGACAGTTGGACTAGGATCTTGGAGACCCAGGTTCCAATTCCTACTCTGCCGTAGAAGCATGCATCCCTGCCATACATTCTTGAGTCCTGAAAACAGCACAAGAATACTCATACTGTTTAATGCCCCCGGCAAAAATAGATATGGAATATTTCTTTGGACTGTGAATTCTGAAGAGGGAAGCACACAATTCAGTCTCCAGAACAGTGTAATGACTGTGAACACAAATATAAATTTACAGAAGGCATGATAGCCAACTGAAGCGGTCAGATAACATAATTTCGGATCTATTAATGTTTGCTCTGTTTCAAATACTTTTAAAAATTAACAGTTAATTAACAATATGAATGAATCAAGAATGTGCATGCAGCTTTCAGGAAATATAACACAGATAAACATTTAGTATTAACAGAAACTATGGAGAAATGATGTTTTCAACATTCTAATATTTAGATAGATTCAGATAATTGTTGCCATGTTTAGAATGGCTGATCTCATGTTGCCTTCTTTTATGGGTGATACATGATGCTTCATTATACAGAGTGAGACATTACAATGCAATCCTGTGCAAAGTATCAACTGTATAAAATATTAAATATTGAAATGAAATATACTAGAGCGTAAGTACCATGAAAAAATAAACTATTCCCACAAAAGAAGCATGAACTCGATGAAAGCTATATAGGGTACTGTTGAAATGTTTCTCTTGTAAAAGGACCATCTTCTCCCATATGTTCCTGCTAGAAGAGGTCCTCCTGATTGTCCTGTCAACTAAAGAAGCTCAATTGGTGGGTACACAAGAGAGGGTCTTTTTGGTGAAAGCCCCATAATTATGAAACAGTCTCCCCAGGGAGGTGCACCTGACCCCCTCACTGTCAATCTTCAGGAAACAGCTGAAGATGGTGTTATTTAGAACTGCTTTTAATTAACTTAGTTTTCCATAGTTACTGCTACTCTTAAACTTTTTATATAATTCTGGGGGTAGGGGTTATTGTATTTGTATTATTGTTAATTTATTATTAATAATAATAACAACAACAATTGACAACAACAATGTGCTTATATACCACTCTTCTGGACAGATTAGTGTCAAACTCAGAGCAGTGAACAAAGTCAATGCTATTATTATCCCCACAATACAGCTGGGGAGCTGGGGCTGAGAGCAGTGGCTTACCCAAGGCCACCTGCAGAGCTCATGGCAGCAGTGGGAGGTGAACTAGCAGAGTCCTGATTCAGAGCCCAGCCACTTAATCACCATTCTATAGCAGCTCTCTTGTAAGTCCCCTTTTGTTCCTGAAAAGTAGAATGGTGGCTAATAAATGTTTCAAATAAATAAATCTTTTGGGAATTTCTGTGCCACACCAAAATATATCTTCATGTCAGAATTCCTTTTAAATGCACTTTTTGAAACATTGCCTCTAAGCATACACAAGCATCCTTTACTGTAAGATGACTGCCAGGTTCAGCAGACGTCTCCAATTACAGTTATATATGAGAATTACATGCTTTTCAGCATTTCAACAGATGAACAGGAAATTATACCAATTGCACAAAAACTGATAGCTGAAAAAAGATGTTAAGAATTGGAAGACATCTAGCAAAGGAATCTGGGGCTTTGAGTTTGAGTGAAGACTCCCAAAGGGATAGCCTTGTTAGTCTGCTACATCCTAAATAACAGTATTGTGGCACCTTAAAGACTAATGAATTGAATGTAGATTAGGATTTATGCTTCTGATGGCTGTGACTCACAAAAACTTAGGTCACAACCAGTTATTTTTTATGGTATCACAACATTCTTTGTTATCTTGAAAGAAGAGTGAATAATCCACAGCGGAGGGGTGGGAGAAAGACATGCTTAACAGAAAAAAACAAAGAGAGTGAGAAGGAAAAGGATCAAAACAAAAAAGAAAAGTGGAATCAAAGGTAGAAGTAGGAGTGTGCACCCCTACTGTAGTCTGCAGTATGATAACTGGCTCAGAGAAGCCTAGACACGGAGCTGTAGCTGCCATTCACCATCACCACTGGTGCTCCTGTTCTGCCCCACACTCCTCCATCCTGTAAAGAAGACCACAATACACAGCTATATGGCAGTATGTATTAACTTCATTTTAGCTGTTTTTGTTGTAGGTTTTGTTTCTGGCAGTGTCTTCTCATACATTGATACATCATGTGTGTCACTCTACTTTCCCTAATATCTCTTCATGTTCCAGTGAATGTTTGGTTTGATTTTCTTTTTGAGAGTGGCCATTGCCCACAGCAACATTTTGGTCCATTTCTGCACAGAATTGTGCCAAGGTCCAAGGATGATGCTATTGGCTGAGATGGTTTGGGTGGGGGGCATTGCAGAAGACATGCTCACTCTGCACTCTCATTGGAGAACATGAGCTCCCAAACCACAAGAGAGACCACATCTTTCCTGACCCAGAAGCTCAACAGACAGGTGGAATGCAACCAGCAGGAAGGTAATCCCTGTCTATTGCCTCCGCTGAATCCAAGCGCATGCTTCTCACATTCCCAGAGGGCTGACTGCCTTCCCAATGGCCTCCATCCCCAGGGACATCTGAGAGTGGTTGTGGGAGAACCCTACCAAGAAGAGAAGATGGGGGGTGGAACAGCAGAGCAGAGGGGGCTGGATGAGTGAGTGAAGTGCACTGTGATTGGGTGGTAGCTGAGGGAAAGTATTCATTCTGCCGAAGTCACGCAAATGATATGGCAGCGGTAGTCAGTCTGTGTGTGTCTCAGAGAGGTTATTCTATCTAGGTCAGTCAAATTATGTTGAAAAGCCTAAATAAATCCATGCCTTTGTGGATGAGATGATTGTTTATTTTGTTGGTGAAGTTTTGTGTGGAAAATTAGTCTTTGTGATTGGATCTGCGAATATACCTTTAAAAGAATACCTATTTTTGAAACCACCATGCTTATTAACCTATTCTGAAACCAAGACTCTTATCAATACTCTGCAACCATCACACTTACATACTTATTAAAAAATTCTACTTCTGATTGAGCAAAAAAAGAATCACTTTCTTATTAAGCAAAAAAGGATCCTATAATTCTGTAAGGATCCTATAATACCAGTTAAAGCTAAGAGATCTAAGACAAAGGCTTTTGGTGGCAGCAAAAACCATTTGGGAAGCAGCACAAATGGTCACACAAATGGGGCAAAATGCCACAGCTGGTGTTAGCAGTGGAATTCAAACCCCAAAGGGAAAGTGTATTCAGAGTAAAAGCCTGGGTAAAGTAGAGAACATCTGAAGTTGTGTGGAAATGAAATGAGTGATGTTTGTGACCAGAGTCTTCCAGAGATAAAAGTTCAAAGTAATATAAGGAGGTACTGTAATAATGATCCAAAGGCACATTTAAAACAAAAACATTACAGTGGCATACATCGGATTCCAGCAAGTGGAGACATCGATGATCAGGAGGTGCTCAGGCACACCTACCAGGACCTGCTTCTAGCTCTGCTGATGGGTAGCCTTCATGCTGCTTGAGAAGCTACTCATGAGATGCCGACATCTCAGATGAGACATTGGAAGTCACAAGTCACAGCTTTCAGCCTGGGTTCTTTTTCAGGACCCAAACCCAGCACATCTCTCACTGAGAAGTTTGTGGGCCATGCAGGTAGTGTGCTTGTGACCACTTGCGCTGCCACTGGCCAGATGTTTACACTGCCATTGGTCACCATAAAGCCCATGGTGATGTCCCTGCCTACCCATTCCACCAATCTCCTCTCCATGGCAGTAGAGAAGTTGTCCATCATGTGCACCTTATTAAGAACCTCAGCTTGAAGCAAAGCCTGACAGTAGCTGGCCAGCAGTCTCCCATCTCACCCTGCCTAGTGCAAGTTGTCCCAACTCCATCAGGGATGTCATCAGAGGTCAGGGTTGTGGAAGGCAGCTGTGGGAGCAGGCCTCTGTACAGGTGGGGGGAAAGACACAGCCCTCACCCACCTCTCTGCCCCACTACTCTTCTGCCCCGCCTTTCCCTCAAGGCTCCGCTAGATTCCTGTCCTATCACTCATTCTGTTTCCCATCTAACTAGTACTATGTTCACAGAGTGAAGAGAAAGTCTAGCTGAGCTGCACTACACTCATTGACACAGCAGCACTAACCCCTAGCCCAAGTGTGTGTGGGGGGGTGGGGTTTTGTATATAATACGTAGCCAAAAATCAAAAGGTTGTTGTTTTTTAAAAGGGTCTGACTTCCTACTCTGAAAGCAGGCTAATTGTATTGTTGGTCTACCTGAGATGAAAACATAAATCCTTTTTAAAAGCCTTATTTAGTTAATATTGTTATTATTTCTAGCTACACTAGCAAAGAAGCTTAATTGCACATCAAGAATCCCTTCTTGAAACCCACAACAGCACAGGTCAGCCTACAAACACTATTTTTCTAAACCACCTGACCCAGCTTTACCAAAGACAAGAGCAAGGTCACCAGCAGCCTAATTAATTGTTTTACAATTCAACGAAGTTCCTATTTATTTATTCGTCAGCAACACTTGCCCTCTTCTTAAATGCATACTACAAGACTCTTTAGGGGGAAACTCTGTTCCTTAGGCTGAAAATTGATTTGTTTTTTGAGAGGCCTACATCTCACCTACATTGCACCTTATTAAAACTTAGCAACAAGAGCATCTCCAAACTCCAATACAGGCAACAACAAAAATCCTGAAGCTCCCCCAACAGCAACACAATCCCTTTAAATATTAAGAAGCTACCAAATACCAACAAGTAAAAAACAATCCAGTCCCCACTAACACCAACAACAAGTTTAAATCAACAGAACACGAGCAAGGAAAATAATCTTGAATGCTTCTCCCCCCGCCCCATCCAAACTCAACTTCAGGAACAACAGTAGGCAAGAAAAAAGCACAACAGCAATCCAAACCTTCCCCCCTGCCCCACTTATTGTTCTTTTTGGCCATCCACAATATCTGCAAAACTTTCCTCAAGCACCACATTTCAAATGAATCAATTTTCTTCCTGTCAGCTTTCTGCATTGTCCAACTTTCACATCCATACATAGTAATGAGGAATACTATAGTTTAGATTATCTTGATCTTGATCCCCAGAGAGACATTTATATCTTTAAAGATGTTTTCTAGTTCCTTCACAGCTGATTTTCCAAATCTCAATCTTCTTTTTGTTGTTGATGTTGTTGTTGTTGTTGCAAACTCCCTTTTGGTTGATGATTGAGCCAAGGAATAGAAAATCTTGAACAATTTCAATTTTCTCAATGTCAGCTTTAAAACTGTGTAGTCATTACTTTGTCTTCTTGATGGTCATCTGTAATCCTGCTTTGGTGCTTTCTCCTTTAACTTTCATCATTAGTTGTTTCAAATCTTCACTATTTTCAGCTATGCATGTTGATAATTACATATTTGATAAAGCTGGGCTAATTGATCGGTGCTCTATTTTCATTTCAGTTTTACACTGTCAGTTACTGTGCCTAGTATTGTGTTACTAACTTTAAACACAATGTATTAGCTTGTATATAATATCTACAACATTATTTTTTAAATAAATTTTAAAATGTAATGCATTTAAAACATTATTTGAGCAAGGAAAACACAAAGTGAAGGATACTATCACATGTTCAAGGTGTATATTATATAACTAGGAAGGAAACTGACATCTAGATCTAATTTGAAAATGAGGTGGTGGCTTCGATCAGTGGACTTTGGGAGACGATAAGCTCCACCTGCACCACTATCTTGCCTCCACGGCACCCATCTACCCTGCCCCTCCTCCTCTGAAGCTAGAGAAGCTAGTGCTGCTTCCATTTTCTTTTTCCACACAGCTTAAGTTCATCATGGTAAGCCACACATGTCCAATAGGCCTTTGAAAGTTTGGGAAGCCCTGTTGGGTGTTTTGAGATGCCTGGGAAAGAAACATTCGCTGCTGTGGCTCCTTAGGAGGGAGGTACAGGCAGGGGCAAGGAGGGAAGCAATAGGCAGGAGCTGTTACTTCAAGTGGTAAAGCCAACATGGGCAGCATATTCTTTTAATTTAACTTACTCCTGAGGATTCTTTAGTCTATTATTTTAATGGCATTTACTTTTAACTATAAATAACAAATGCACTATGAATACAGAAATAAATTAAACATATACTATACATTTTATTACACAATATAGCAAGAATGCATAGTTTAGACAACTCCATTCCTAAATACTTAAAGGTCCATTTTATAGTTGACCTTTCCACATACTTATACATTTTTTCCCACCAGCATCCTTTAGTACCCTCCCCTGAATTCTATTGTACTTCCTTTTTACCACTGTGCCTCTTTATTTCGGCCAGAAATTCATAATTATCTCAATCAGTTTGACTCTTCTGTTAGCCAAGTTTTTCACACTTTCCTGATTAATTAATTAATTAGTGATATTGTAGCAAGCCTTATTCCATGCTGAGTGGTGTCATAAGCTCAACCTCTCCCCCCATTAAACTTAAATACATGATTCCAAGAGACATGGTACACTTGAATGATCAGTGCAAGAAATGCAATGAAAATGTTATTGAGGTTGTTTGGACTAGACTAATTGAGGTGCAACCGGCAAGTAGTAACCGGTTTCATACATGAGTAAATGTTCGTATTGTAAAGGTAACTGATCACTACAAACTGGAATACATCATCAGATCGTCAGACTTGCCTTTATTTTTATTCTTCCATGATTTTTAATTGCAGGAAGTTAACAGATGCATTATGAAGTGGAATAGGAATGCTGATTACTTTAGCAGATAGAAGCAGAGGGCATGTGATAATAAATTGAGACCATATGAATAGATGTGCTTCTCCCTCCCTGCTCCCCCACCCCAAGTACTCCTGCTGACCTAATCTCTGTTGGAAATTAATGAAAGAGGGAACAGAGGATATTCTTCTCAGACAAGGTCTCTTGTTCTGATGAGCAAAAGGCTTTTGATAGCCTAAGTACCACCAAGATCACCTGCAACCTTTTTTTTCCACTGACAGTGATTCAATTGCTGTGTGTATGTAGTTGATGTTAAATCTCAGCTGATTTATAGCAACCCCAACAAGGAGCTTTAAAGGCAAGTGTAAGCAGGGGTGGTTTGCCATTGCCCAGCTCTCTCATCCAAGTATTGATCCTGTTTTGCATCTGACTCGCAGATGACTCACTGCCACATGACTATTTCACCTAGGCCTGGCTGCTTGCTACTGTTCAACACCAGTCACCTCATGAAGGCCAGTGTGTGTAGTGGTTAGAGTTTCAGTCTAGGATCTGGGAAATCCAGGTTCAAATCCCTACTCTGCCATGGAAGTTCACTGAGTGACCCTGGACCAGTCACACAGTCTCACCTTAATATACCTCACAGGGTTGTTATGAGGAGAAAATGGAAGAGCGAAGAATGATCAAGTTAATGAAAATAAAAATAAAAAATAAAAATAAAGTAAATAGAAAATAAAGTAAATAAAAAATAAATATAGGTGAAGGTGGGAGGCAGATAAAAGGTAGATTAATTGGTGGGTGGGGCGGAGAGAAGGAAGCAGAGAAAGGTGAGTATATGAAATTGCTAGGAGGATAAAAAGAGGAAATAGCATGGGGAAGGGGATATAGGGGAAATGAGTTGCCTATTGAAAGCCCTTGCAGGTTCCCCACCACACAACTAGGTCTGGCCTAGCAGCCAGCTCTGTACACCTGGGCAACACTTTCACCAGGATCAGGCTGCCAGGGAGAGGGAAGGAGGAAAAGCTGAAAATGGGAAGGCATGTAAAGGTAGGTTGGCTGGTTGGTGGGAAGGAGAGAGAGAGAGGGAAGAGGGAAATGTTTGTGGGGGCTTTCAGGAAAGGAAAGAGGATAATGGGGGAGAGGGAAATAAGATGCCCTCCACACATCCTTGCAGGTTCCCTGATTATTCATCTCTAATGATGTTGCAGACACTGTTCAACAAGTGACACTTGTACAACCACATGGCATATTGTTGCAATTGTGGTGCTTTCTGGCAGGAAAGTATCACATTTTCCCAGGTACACACTGTTACTGTTTGAGTAATAATAATATTATGCACATAAGAAGAAAAGAAACTTCAAGGTCTGAACCAGAAGTTATTTGTGCTGTGAAAAACATGTAAATGTTCCCAATAACATTGTTTCCAGTGTCCTTCTGCTCTTAAAAATAATGCCTTTTTCTAGATAACTTGGCTTAATCCAAGCTCATCAAGGCTTTGGAAACTGAGCAGGATCAGTCAAGGTTAAAACTTAGATGAGACGCCTCCAGGGAAGACTGGGGATGCTACACAGAGAAAGGCAATAACAAATCACTTCTGCTCGTCTCTTACCTGGAACGCCCCAGGTTTGGGGTCACTATGAGTCAGTTGTGATTCATCAGCACCATCTCCTCCTCTTCAGTTTCCAGTATCCTGCTTTAGCTTATCACCGGTATGTTGCAAGTAGTTTTTCTGAAGATGCTGAAGATTTACAAATGTGGCTTCAAAGATACATCAAGAGCATGTTTTTTTCCACCAATTGAAAAAAGGTATTGCAGCATTTCAGTGATAAGTGGAAAAAAGATGAAAAAGATGCAAGTAACCAAAGAACAGGAAACATTATCTTCAAAAACAGCACCAGATTGGACACAGCTGTGGAGGTAGCTTTCAGTTCAAAATATAGTACATCAATAACATCAAAACCACATGTATAAGTCTAGGAAAGCAGAGCCATGTATTGCTTGTGTATGCTCTTAACCAGATGTACTTCCTTCTCTCCTGCTGATGGGTTGTTGATAGAGATGGGCACGAACCAAAATACAAACCAAAGTTCATCATGAACCAAGCTGGTTCATGATTGGCGAACCGGTGGTTCTTCAGAGCCCATTTCTGACAAATGGCTACAAACTTTAGGCCGGTACATTTGGTTTGTTTTTCAGTTTGTCACTAGAGTAGGGTTGCCAGGCCCCCTCGATCTCCCAGCAGGAGATTGGGCCTGGCTCTTACCTGGAGGGAGGGTGCACGCGCGCTCCTGCAAGCGTGCGTTCCTGCAAGCATGATGACATCACTGACGTCACCACGCAGCCTGTTTGGACACGGATCGGGCCCGTTGTGGGCCCCTGTGGAGCGCGGGAGCGTTCCTGTGCTCCGCAGGGGCCTACAACGGGCCCAATCCGTGCCAAAACAGACCCGATCCGCACCAAAACGGACCCAATCCGCGCCAAAATCGGCGTGGATTGGGCCCATTTGGGTGCGGATTGGGCCCGTTGTGGGTCCCTGCGGAGCGC
The DNA here is from genome assembly GCF_028583425.1 of Eublepharis macularius. Taxonomy (NCBI): domain Eukaryota; kingdom Metazoa; phylum Chordata; class Lepidosauria; order Squamata; family Eublepharidae; genus Eublepharis; species Eublepharis macularius. The sequence continues at coordinate 108,121,252 of NC_072793.1, forward strand.
AGGAACGCTCCCGCGCTCCACAGGGGCCCCGATCCAGGCCAAAACAGGCCTGATCCTGGCGGTTGCTGTGTGCAGGGGCGCGCAGCACCGCAGGGGGGGGCGCATGGAAGGTGCGTGCCCCCCCGCTGGCCAGGTAGGGAGGGGCGGGGGTGGCAGGGTGGGGGCGGGGGATCTGGCAGCCCTACACTAGAGGTGTGCACCCCCTCGAGTTTTCCACTTGGGGTTTACCGAAGTTCAAAGCAGCAAGTCTCTTGGATGAAAATTATATTGTAATATCTTATAAAATGTAGAAATGTGGGGGCCTGGATTTTATTTAACCATTCTGTCACATTTTATGAACTACGTTTTCGTTAAAATTCACTCTGGGTCCCAGGATGTTGGTTTAGTTTCTCTATTTTGTCCAAGTTCCCACTGAAACCCACTAAAATTGATCCATTTTTATATATGGGCATGGAGGCCAAATTAGAGGGCCCCATGGGGCCTATTGGGTGCAGTCCCACTGTACCAATCTCATCATCCTCTAAATAGCAATTGAAAAACTCTTTCACAGAGTGTCCAGACTTCTTCTGAAGACAGGTAAAAACATACTCTTATGAGACAGATTGGCTGTCACAGAGTCATATCTAGCAGTTTAGTGGATTCTGCTGACATTTGGACTGTTAAAGAGATCTCTTGGCGAGTGAGATGTATAAGAGCATGGGTGTAGTCTTTTATATACAAGAATCTAGTCTTTAATTGCTACTGCCTACTGGTAATAGACTCTTGCTCCACTGCTGGAAGAGCTTTGAAGGAACACTTAAATGTGTTTTTGCTTTTTCTCCCATCACTTTGTTTTTCCTGTACCACTGAGAATGGATCAGTCATTTACTAATTACTGCATTACATCATGGCAAGCAATGGTGTTTGCTTTAGCACTTGATAGCTTCACTCATAAGAAAACTTTCCTGGAAGTAAACCCTATTGGATAAAATGGGATTTATGTCTGAGTAGACTTGCTTAGAATTACTGGTGACATTTGCAACACAATACTCAAACTATTCCTATATCCCTGCCTTATGTATTATCTCTGACTTGTATCTAAGCCAACACGGGTGCTAATGTATTTCCAACTTCAAGCTAAATAAAAGCACAGGAACACAGAAAACAAGCAGGGACCAGCCCCTCTCTCTTATGGACAGTCTCTCTCTCTGGTTGTTGTGGGTTTTCCGGGCTGTATTGCCGTGGTCTTGGCATTGTAGTTCCTGACGTTTCGCCAGCAGCTGTGGCTGGCATCTTCAGAGGTGTAGCACCAAAAGACAGAGATCTCTCAGTGTCACAGTGTGGAAAAGATGTTGGCAGGTCATTTGTATCTACTCAGGACGGGTGGGGTTGAGTTATAGCAAACTTCTACATGGAACATTTTGAAAAAACAGCTCTAGAATCAGCACCCCACAAACCTAGTGTATGGTTCCGGTTTGTGGATGATACATTTATCATTTGGAGCCATGGGGAGGAAGAATTGATGGGGTTTTTGAATCATCTCAACAACATCCACTGGAACATACAATTCACAATGGAGGAAGAAATCGAGGGAAAACTCCCATTTCTGGATACCTTGGTCATCCGCAAAGCAAACTTTCAGTTAGGTCACAAGGTCTACAGGAAACCAACTCACACTGATCGGTACTTACACAAAAACTCCAATCACCACCCTCGACAGAAAAGAGGCATAATGAAAACATTAGTGGATCGCGCAAGACGGATATGTGAGCCGCACTTTCTCAATGAGGAAATTAATCATCTAAACCACGCACTTCAGGCAAATGGCTACTCCAGAAATGAAATCCGAAGAGCAATCAAACCCAGGATGAATCAAACAACCAAGGAAAAACAGTCTCCTACAGGAAAAGTGGTTTTGCCATATATCAAAGGAATTACTGATCAGATGGGAAAGCTTATGAAAAAGCATAACCTTCAAGCAGTATTCAGACCCACCCGAAAAATACAACAGATGCTACGATCAGCAAAAGACAGTAGAGACCCCCTCACCTCTGCAGGAGTATACCGTATACCCTGCAGCTGTGGACAAGTTTACATTGGGACCACAAAGCGTAGCATCCAGACAAGAATAAAAGAACATGAAAGACACTGCAGACTTGGACAACCGGAAAAATCAGCAGTGGCTGAACATAGCCTAACTCAAACAGGGCACAGTATCTTATTCCAGGACACCAAAATACTGGACAACACTTCCAACTACTTTGTCAGACTGCACAGGGAAGCCATTGAAATTCACAAGCATAAGCAAAACTTCAACAGGAAAGAAGAAACCTTAAGAATGAACAGAGCATGGTTTCCAGTTCTGAAAAACACCAGGCTAACAAAACACTCTATACTCGACAATAGCCCTGCAGAGAAGATTAGCACACCAAGCACCAATCCATATGCAAAAGAACCTCCTCAGGATACAGTGAAGCCTCCCGCCATTAGCATTCCACACCCTGGGAAACTCTTACAGGATGACTCAGCTCAACCCCACCCCTCCTGAGTAGATACAAATGACCTGCCAACATCTTTTCCACACTGTGACACTGAGAGATCCTTGTCTTTTGGTGCTACACCTCTGAAGATGCCAGCCACAGCTGCTGGCGAAACGTCAGGAACTACAATGCCAAGACCACGGCAATACAGCCCGGAAAACCCACAACAACCATCGTTCTCCGGCCGTGAAAGCCTTCGACAATACAAGTCTCTCTCTCTTCTTCCCTTGCTGGCACTGTCTGTCTGTCTATCTCTCCCTCTCATTCTGTATCATGTCCCACTACAGCCTGCTCTTGGGCTGTTGCCACCGCACAGCACTGCTTACCCTTGTTGCTAAGCAACATCTGTAATGGTAGTTACAATCTACTGACATTATTTCACAGGAGCTCATTTTAAAAATATCATGTTTCCCTCTCACCTTTCCTTTTCATTTTCAGATTTTTAGGCAAACCAGGGAGCTCCCCCAAGTTTGTATAAAGATCTGTTTTCTCTCTCTATGGCCCCGATCTGTGGATTTAAGTATCTACAGGACATGTTGCAGGTCACTCCATTTCCCCCTGTATTCCCTTCCCCACATGATGTTCTCTTTCTCTCCTCCTGGTAGTTCCCATTATCAGGTGCTCAGGATCACCTGACATATTCAATACCCCTGCAGCTGAAGCTGATGCTGTTGAACCCAGGATGGGAAAAGGAGAAAGGGAAGTGTTCCTGTTGTAATCTCTCCCGATTCCGAGTCTGAGAGCCTGTCTGGCCTTGGGAAGTCCATGAATCACACAGCCTATTTTCCTACTTGCAGAAGACTGTGAGGAGAAAGGGGGAGGGGGAATTAGGAGTAGCCTTGGGGAACCTATATCTGCTTGATGTTTGTCTGTAGCCACTAGTCCTAGTAAGGATGGTGTAAGTGTATGATACTGGCATCTTATCAATAAAGTGATAAGTGAAGTGAAATCAAAAAGAGTCCAGTAGCACCTTTAAGACTAACCAATTTTATTATAGCATAAGCTTTCGAGAATCAAGTTCTCTTCATCAGATGCCTGATCAGGCATCTGATGAAGAGAACTTGATTCTCGAAAGCTTATGCTATAATAAAATTGGTTAGTCTTAAAGGTGCTACTGGACTCTTTTTGATTTTGCTACTACAGACTAACACGGCTAACTCCTCAGGATAAGTGAAGTGAAGTCTCTTGAGAGTTGTCTGGCTTCCTTACACCCATATCCTTTCCCCTTTCCTTGCTTCCTTCTCTTCTTCCCATTCCCCAACCTCTCTTTTATCTGCCCCCAGTCTTCAACTTTATTTATTAACTATGTATTTCATTTATATCCCACCTTTCTCCCCTGTGGGGACCCAAAGCAGCCTACATCATTCTCCTCTTCATTTTATCCTCACAACAATTCTGTGAGATAGAATAGGCAGAGAGTGAGAGAGAGAGAGAGAGAGAGAGACTGGTCCAAGGTCAACCAGCAAACTTCCATGGCAGAGTGGGGACTTAAATTTGAGTGTCCTGGATACTAGTCTGAAACTCTAACCGCTACAACACATTGGCTTTCAGCTTTCCCTCCTCCTCTCCCCTGGCAGCCTGTCCATGGGGAAAGTATGGCCTAGTTGCAAAACTCATATGAAAACAAGTCACTTAGGTGAATTGGGTGATGACCACTCCCAGGCCCAGCCTAGCTGTGTGGAGGCTGCTGCTGGGCCCAGGTGAGTTGAGTGTCATCTAGTAACCACTACAGCACCTGGGAAAGTTGCACAAATGGCATGATAGCAAATTGTCACATGGTTGCTGCTGGGTGTAGCCTCAAACAAGTCCTCCCTCTAGGACAGGAGGGAAGGAAGCTGGGGCGGAAGGCCAAAATAGCCTGGAAAAGTCTTTCTCCCTGCACTATACTGACTATACTGTTATGACTTCCTAGAACTTCTACAATGGCTAGAGAGATCACCATTTTTAATCATACAGCCACTGTGTTTACTATTTCTATTATTCTAATATTTCTATTATCTATGGCTCCAGTATCTAGATTTTTGTATGCTCAGATTCGGCTATGTTGAGGATCCGATCTATTGACATGTGGGAACCCATGAGACTCTCACAGGAAAAATTCTACTCTGGCTCCTGACACCCCCCAGCCACATTTCTCTACCCTTTTCTCTCACTACCACCTCCTCCTTCCATCCTTTTCCTTCCACATCCTACTTCTGCTTACCCCCAACACTGGGCCCCATCTCCCCTTGCACTCCCACTCCCCCCCCTTTCCTCAGTCTGATCTCCACACCCACTCTCCCCTCCTTACCCCTTCTGACCACTCACTTTCCATTCAGCCCACCCACACCTCTTCTCACCACTCTGCATGACCATGTCCTCCTTGCCATTCTGGCTACACACCCATCTTCTCACTGTTCTGCCTGGCTACCCACCCCCTCCTCATCACAGGTCCCACACAGGCAGGCAACCCTTCTCACCCACTCAACATAGGGTTGCCAGGTCCAGGTTGGGAAATGTCTTAAGGTGTGGGGGGTGGGGCCTGCAAAGGGCAGGGTTTGGGGAGGGGAGGGGCCTCAGTGGGTATAGTGCCATAGAGTTCCCCCTTCAAGCAGCCGTTTTATCCAGGATTGCCAGCTACCTCCTGGAGGCTGCTAATCCTAAACATAACTCCTCCTTTGCCCTGTGCCCATCATAGCCACTTAACTGCCTCACTTGCTCTGGCACTTGAGGCAGATGCTCATTTTTACCAGTGTCACCATTTCAGCTTGACTCTTGGGTCAATCTCCTGCCAGTTGCTCAAATGTGGGCTTGCCAGAGGAGGGAGAGAAGGAAGGAGAATTGGCTACATTGTCTTTTCTACACCCAACCCAACTGATACTTGGCAGTTGGCCTTTGATGCTCCCCTTGTGAATGAGTTAAATTTTCTCTCTTCAAGGAAAGAGAGAGGGAGGCAGCAGTGGCAGGTGCTTCAACAGAAGTGTATGGTGTGTGCATGTGCAAATGCTCCTCTGTTTGGGGTGATTTCAACCCCCCTCCATTTCCCCCTGATTTCTGATTTTTCTGCAAACCTAGGGGGTCCTCCAAGTTTGCAGGAAAATGTCCATAGTCTATACATGACCCTTATCCCTGGATTTAATATCCACAGCTGGGGCCATGTTGACTGATATATTGACAAAAGGGGGACCCAGAAGGACTTATGGGGGGCATCTCATGATTCCCGCCCACATAATGTCCTCTTTCCCTTCTCTGCCCCACATAGCATTTCCCCTTTTCCTGCTTCCTTCTTTCCTTCCCACTCACCTTTGTCTATGCCACTGTTCTCAACTTTCCTCCTTCCACCCAAGGCAGCCCCTCTCCTATGTTTCTGATCCTGGCTCCAATGAGTCCCCTCTTAAAGCCAAAACAACACTGGAAAGGCCCCTGCCGCCTCCCCTCTGCCTTTTCCATACCGAAACTAAGCCTGGAATATTGACCTGTTATCATTGCCTAGCGATAGCCACTGGGGATATTGGGTTATAGCTACAGGAAGTCCTTCAATCATTTGGGGTTTTTTTCAGGTTTTTTTCCCCCAGGACATTTTTTAGGTGTGTAAGAAGATGTGTCTTGTCTGTAAGTACTTAGAAAAAACAACTTAGCTGTGAATGAGCATTTTTGTTAATCAAAAAATAAATGTCTCATATTTCATTGGTTTGAGCTAGCAGAACAAGCATTTCTTGGAGCTATGTCATCTGAATTTTTTATTGTATTATTTCTTCATATCAAATTATTGATTTCACTAATCAGTTTGAGAGACAGAAGCAGGAGGGGCATTTTCTGTAACTGATGTGAAGTACAATACTGCTCAGAAAAACTCAGTATCACAGTTGCAAATAACTTAAAATATTAAAAACAAGTTCTTTTTTAGTCCTTTTTAAGTGAGAAATGGGTTAAATGTCTTAAATGGTTAAATAAATTTGTAGATATGCATGAAGACACTTCTACGTTCGTTTCTAGAATGATTTCCAAGGCTGGTTCAAGTCAACAATAATGGATAAGGTACAACTGAAATCTAAATGACTGGCTTTAATGTTTTTACATTAAAAGTGGATGCTTTTAAACCAAGTAAATGAGATATTTAATGAAAAAATTGTATCTTATGGCATGACAATTTGAACTGATGTGGCAGAGAGTTATTTGCACATGACCTGAACAGTTTAGTTCAGCTCTTGTGATCACAACTTATGATCACGATGCAAGTTGAACTGGCAGGTACTTAAACACTCCTAATCCTAGATGTTCTCAGGGTAGGAAACCTATAGCAGATAGTGTTGGGTTCTTCTAGTATTCAGGGGCTGGAATGCAGAGAATATCATGGAAATGTCAATGTGATAGCCTACCACATCACAACAAAGTGGAATTGGTTGTAGAACACATGTACTCTTTATTTTGTGTGGCTTGGTAGTGACATTAGTTTTTCCTTTCCTTTCAAGCTCTTTTGATCCAATGATCTTGAGCAGTTGATATGGAGTCTTTATTTCTTTAAGGAAAATATGGAGGAGAGCTACTTAGCCAAAGCCAGCATGATCCTTGGATCTCTACCCACCAGCAAATAAGGGACTATATTGTCTTTTGGTACAATAAGGGTAGTTTATTTAAAATAGGAATAATCCACAGTTAAGAATTATAACAAGGGCATTCCAGTATTATATGGGGCAAAGAATTGACCTTTTCCATGTTGCATTTGCAAAGTCTATCCAAATAGGGTATATTACGGTATCTCCCATGTAAAACTGCTGAAGGAGCAGTATTCAGACATGCGAGCATAAATGCTCTACAATAGCGAGGAACTGTTAAGAGTTTAATGTAGGCTGGGATTGTTGGAGATAGAAGAATGGCAAAAGGACAGGGGGAATGGTCCCAAACTCCAAGGCAAAGGCACACTAAGGATTTGACCCTCGGCATTTGTGAATAAAGCTTTGGATTGCAGCAGCGGTCTTTTGGCGTGTCTTTAGTGTGCCTTTGCCTTGGAGACAGAAGAATGCCAAAGAACTGGCTTGAACACACACTCCAAGCACGTATAACTGAGCTAGAATAATCTAGATCTTTTATTCATTTCTTGGTGGTTGATAGTGATTCACTCTTCCCAAGTCTCAGTATATCATCCTTTACTAATCTGAGGCTAAATAGTTTTTTATCTTATTTCTTGCATCCAACAGGAGTAGTGTTGGTCTTGATTTAGCTCGTAAAGCAGACCATCCTTGTGGAAAAGAAGACCTTTAGCCTGCTTGAATGCATGCAATAATGACTTGGCTTCAATAGAGCCTTTACCCAGTTCTAATCATAAAGCTATCCCAACTATACATTTTGGAGTTCCTGTGATGTGTCATAGAAAATGGCAAAGTGAATAATCTAAATTCTCATTTACTTGGAGAATCAGGGACGTTAGTTATTTGTTTACAAACAATAATAGTGTCTGCTGACAACCTGGTGGTGGTGGTGGGAAGAACCATCAAGTCGTAGCTGACTTAGGGCAACCCCTGCTGAGATTTTCAAGGCAAGAGACTAACAGGTGGTTTGACATTGCCTGCCTCTGCATAGTGATCCTCGTCTTCTTTGTAGGCCTCCTACCCAATTACTAACCAAGGACTTCCAAGATCTGACGAGATCTGGCTTGCTTGGCCTATCCAAGTCAACTTAAAACTAGCAGTTATTGTGGTGTGGTAAGCAGCTAATGTTCACAATGTTGGTGTGCTGACTTGCACAGTTGTAAGGGGGAGCCCTGATCATGAGGACAAAAATTAAAATGCTGAATGTTACTTCTCTCACTTCACCACTGAGACTCATTGCCGTTCTATACTTTGTGCCTATACTTGCTCAATGTCACCTTGTGAGTTTCTTGAACGTGCACAATATTACTACTAAGCACTGATGGTCAACCAGGATACAGAAGTAACCAGGACATACCAAACAATTGAAGTCTTCTCTATTACGATGTGAGCAAATGAGTAAACTGAGGACAAGGCAGATTGCTCACTATTTGCCCAACCTGGTTACTCTCTTATACCATCTTAATTTATGCTTGTGGGGCACTCTTGGGCAACAGAGACTGGCAGCCAATTCTTCAGTCACTCCAGGTTCCATTCAAGGTACTGATTATCACCACTTAAATGACCTTAGACCAACATATCTGCAGGACTTCTTTCCTGCTGTGCTCCACTGCAGCAGCAACACTTATCTGACCAAAGCCTTCTGAAGGTGCTACCTTGCAGATGGGGTAAAATTGACAACTGACTGTAAACACGCATTCTCTGTGGTGACTCTTGTGGAACAGCCTGCCTGAGATCAGGAATGTTCCCACATTTATCATTCCATAGATGATGCAAAACAGAAATGTTCAGGTGGGCATTTTTATAAAGCAATTAGATCTGTACTATAATGGAACAGTTTAAGAGGATGCTTTTATAAGAAAATAGGATTGTAGTCTACTGCACTGGTTACTGTATGTATAATCCTTTTATTGCATTATCTTTGTAATCGACTTTCTGCTTAGGTTATGGTATGATATGCCTTAGATGCAGGGATCACCATAAGTCAGCTGCAACCTGACAGAACTTTATACGCACATGCCTTAGACATTTTTATTGCTTTCTAAATATGTGATCCTAGTGCTATTTCACTGTTCATTGGGTATCTTATGTTGACTGATTACATGGTTTTTTATATTTTGTGATCTACTTTCAGTCTCTGTGAGAAAAGCAGGCTACAAATCAAGTAAATAAATTTAAAAGGTGATGAGAAGAACCTCAACCTGAGACTTTGGAGAGTCATTACCAATCAGAGTAGACAATAATGATCTTGATAGACCAATTTTCTGACTAACAGAGCAATCCTATGAGTTACTTCAGTCTAAGCCCACTGAAATCAATGGGTTTAGTCTGAAATAACTGCATAGGATTGCATTGTTAATGTAATTTAAAGTTAATACTTCAAGTATTCAGTTTTATTTCCATATATAGAAATATATATGTGTCTGTTGGCCCAGGTTTCCTAAATACATTCCTTAGGTTTCGTAAAACAAGCACAAAGAAATTATGGTGGTATTACTTCTTTCTGCTTCTTTTATGTATGAGGCCCTGCAGCTATTAACACTGGTCCTGTAAATAGGCCCATTTCTCCCAACTATAAAATATAAGTAATGCTAGATAGATGACTAGAACAAACCCTCAGCAAAGCAGCAGAGGAAATTTCTTCCCAGAAAGCCAGAGTTTTAGAGGCGTATGATTTTGCATGGTCAAACACCAAACCAGTTGCAGCCTCTCTTGGATTATTTCCATACTATCACTAAATCAACTGAAGAAACAATGTTTTAGTAGGACAGGGGATCCATATTCCTTCACTTGTTGTAAAGCAGCTTTCATTTCCCTGTGTAACTTAAATAGTAACATCGTGTTCACCCATGGCTTATGGAAACATATTACCAAATACAGGCAGGATAGGGAAGGGAGAAAACATTTGGGTTGTAACGAGTGCTGTTTAAAAAATTTTCATGATCATTATTATACAGTTAATAAACAATTACATTTTACTGCAAATGAGGAAAGGGGAAGGATTAAATTGCCTCCTTTCTCCCACCGATTATCTCAATGATCCATCAAGAATGCTGGGACATAGAGAAACAGGTTTAAAAAGTATGAACAAAACAAATCATAGCTTTAATTCCCAAAAAACAATGGTGCTACAGGTGGGAGGAATATTGACCCAGGAATTGAGGTATCTCCTGTTCTGGATGGGGTTGGATTCCTCTGTAAAGTAACAGATTCATAGCTTGACGGTGCTGATGGACCTGGGCCTCCTGCTGGAAAAGCAGATAGCAGCAATGGCCAGCAGTGCCTTTCGCTAGCTTTGGCTGGCAAGTCAGTGGCGGTCTTTCCTGAACAACAACAAAAAAAGATCTTACCACAGTGGTGTACCCTGGTAATATTTGCATTAGACTACTGTAATGTGTTTTTCATGGGGCTGCCCTTGAAGAGTATCCAGAAGCTACAACTGGTACAGAATGTACTACAGCCAGAATTCTAGCTGGAGAGGGTCTAGGGACCATATCATTCCAGTCTTGTTCCACCTATTTGCTTGTGGGCCCAATTCAAGGTCCTGACCTTTGAAGTTCTAGATGGTTTGGGGCCTGCATACCTTAAGAACTACCTACTCCTGCATCTTTTGAGGCCTTGGTTTGGGGCTACTCTGCCATCTGAGGCTAGATGGTTCAAGAAAGGGCCTTATTGGCCGTAGTACCAAAATTAAGGTATTTCCTACCCGGATAGAGAATCCTCTGTCCATCATCAAGCAGGTGAAGGCTTCTGTTTTGCTGGCATTCCTCGCTGTTTCTCTGTGACCCTTCCTCTAACTGATGTGTTGTTTTTATATTTATGTTTTTATCTTTGTTTAATGTTTTTGTTGTTTGCTGCCTTGGGGACCCTGAATTTGGTGGGATGGTGGGTTAAAATCTATTAAATAAACAAATAAATAGTTATTCCGGATTAAACGGTAGCATAGATCCAACCTTCTTTAACCTATACCCATCCCTTTGTTTTGGCACTATTCCTCTGAATGGTTAAAAATCTCTCCACCCTAATTTAGGAACCATACCATTTCCTTAATAAATCAGATCAGGTCATAGCAAAAAGTGCCGTGTTGGAAGCAGGCATAGGAGGAAGGAAATAACTTAAAGAAATTTCAGTGAAAATCTAAGACAACGTCTCCCATTGGATATTCAGCAATTTGGCTGTACGTCCTGTCTGCCGCTGCTGGTGAGTCAAGATGCGTTCACCTTTAAAGCCGCAGGAGCAAAGTGTGGGTGTCGGGTGCGGGGGGATTCGAGGCGCAATTTCCAGAGGGCTGGACGTGGGGGAAAGGGTGAGTGACTTGGCAGGGCGAAAGAGCAAACCCAGCACCCGAGTGTAGGAGTTTCTAGTGAACAGTAGAGCCAGCTCCTCTCATGACCGAAGCGAGCAAAACCCTGTTGGTGGCTTCGCCGAGCCTCCAGACTGCGAGCCTCCAGACTGGCCGAAGCGCTGCCCTCCACGAACAGCCAAGAGCAGCCCTTGACTGCCGATGCCGAGAAGTCGAAGCGGGGCTCTTCTGCAGTTCGCGGGAACTTCTCTCCCCCTCCCGAGGCGCGCAATACGAATTAGAAAGAGCGGCTTTGGCTGGCCGGATAGAGCCACTGGGCGCTGCCTTGCGGCTGGCTGCTGAACAGTCTCCAACCGTAACAACGCGAGTGCGGCTCCCTGTCTCGTCGCCAGAACGCCGCATCCGCAACAAGTGGCTCCCTCGGTCTGCTTGCCTCGTGCCGCGTGCTTGCTCTTCTGCTCCACCGAACCTGGGGAAGTTTTTTCTTGTCCCGCAGTTTTCTCACAACGTGACAAACTTTCTCCCCTGTCAGATTTGCTTTCACCTCGGAGGGTGAGTAACTTTAAGAGGCGGCGGGAGCGTGGGGGGGATTCCAGTCAGAGGTCTGTTCCAGCCGAGGGAGGCTTACAGGCACGTGTGATTCTGCCTCACTGCTTTGGGGAAACAGCCTGAAATGCGTTGGAGGAAGGCGGTCATACTAATGGGCAGGGGCGGATGGGCCCAGGCCCCAGCACCCCACCCTCCCAAGGCGGGAAGGAGCGCCTGGCTGGCGTGCCCGGAGCAGGAGGTGCCTGGCGGAGACGGCGGCTGCCGGGCGACCAGAGCCCCTTCCAGTCTCTTACTGCGGCGCCCGCCTCTCTTTGGCCGCTGGGGTGTCCCTCGGGTCGTGACCGCGCCCCCCCCCCCCGGTGGGCCCATGGGGGGAACGTACTGGCCAATCCGCCCTTGCAGGCGGGTGTTTTGCAGGACGGAGCCGGGATCCCTGAAGAGTTGCAGAAACGCGCGACGTGGGTGGCGGGGAGGGGGAGAGCCTTAGCTGAGCTGAGGATAGGATCGAGTGTATTTGGGTGTATTCAGCAGGCCTGTCTTCTGCGGAGGACTTCTAAGAATAGATTATCATATCTTGAGTTAACTTGAACTTCAGTGTGCTCTGGCAAGAGCATACAGTTGGATTTGACAGCCCTGGGGGTCCCCTTCAAACTATGCAAATCTATGACATGTTGCTAGGTTATCCTCCTCACATCCAGGTGATGACCAGATCGAGACTTGTTTAACTGCAGTAAGAGATGTATTTATTATATTCTGCTTTTCTCCTTAACGGGGACCCCGAGCAGATTTTCATAATCATTCTCCCTTTCTAAACCTTATCCTCACAACAAAAAACTCTGTGAAGTAGGTGGGGCTAAGAGAGTGTGATTGTCACCCAGCAAGTTTCCATGGCACAGCAGGAATTCAAACCTGCTTGTCTCAGTATGACATTCTAACCAATATGCCATGCGGGTTCACCGGCTGTTTCATGCTACATCATGAATTCTCTGACCATGTCCTGAGACACTTGTGGGTTAAGTAAACGCTGAGATTTGAGGCAGGTGCTCAGACCAGCTTGTTGCCTAGATTCATTTTTTGTTTTGACTGCTGCAGACAAACACAGTGACACTTAAGAATTTTATACCCAAACTCTATTTTCATAACATGCCACCAAATTATCCATTTGTCATAAAACTGCTGAGAAACTTACCTATATTCACTTGGATAGAGTGTGCTGACTGGTACAAGCCTTGGCTATATGGCAGTCAACTTTATGTTCTTGAATGTTGGTCACCAATCCTGACACTGGTATGGTCATAGGAAGGCAGCTGTGCAAATATTTCTGTAATGGGCACTATAAACTGCAATTTAGCTTGACAATAGTAAGCTATTGCTCATTCCATTTTGTTTGAGATGTCATGATGAATTGCAGTTTGTGCCCATAATGTATTCAAACAGCATGTTCATCACAGGCACATTAGAATCAAGGCTAATACAAAACTGGACATATGCCCCAGTCTTGTGAGAAGTAGACCTGAAATAAAGGATGGTCATCAGAAATATTTCCTTTTGAATCTCTGAAATGTTTCAGGGATAGATAATTTAGATGTTTGCTGCATACTGATTCATCACCTGACGTATACTGTGAATTCCTGGATTTATTACTAATTTACAACTACATAAGCTTTGAAGTTCTACAACTAAACTTGAGATTTTTTTAACAGTCCAAAACCTTATACAGAAATAAAAGGAAGAAAATGATTCTGAATTGGTTGATATGCTTATTTCATGCAAAATTTTAACTCTGCAATGACAATTCAACACAGAGAAAATCATAATTACTTGTGAATAAGTATAATTACCCTGTGCATTTCTAAATCACGCAAAAGCTAATTGTGTTTGTTCAGAAAATAATCAGCAGTTGAATTGTGTCTTTGGCTATTTTCCCCAAGGAACTGTCAGAAACATCAGTCTGGAATCTTTGCTGGGGGAGAGCAGATGTGGGCATGGGGGGGGGGGGTTACAGAGAAAAGCAAGAGGAAGGAAAAGGACGAAGTAGCTTACACTCTTTTGACCATTGTCTTTTCTCATGTTAATTTCACAACTGTCAGTGTGTTAGCTCAGAGAAAGTAGTGGCTGGGAATTTCCAGACATATGATGGCTGCAGAATGTGTTGCAAACTGGGGGGGGGGGGGGGGGCGCGAGTCCTCTTGGATATGTAGGTGTAATGACTTGTTAACTCTTGCATTAAGTCTCAACATATTATTAGAAATTTCCACTATTCTAACCATTTTTAACAGGATAGCTGAAGAAGGTATAACAGCCACTGTTATACAGGCACCTACTTGTAACACTGCATATTTTATAACGGGTGAAGTTTTCCAAAACACTTCGAACAACAACATGATTTCTGATATTGTAATTACATCTATGGACATTCTTTTACTATGTCTTGGTCCCATTGGTCCTTTCACAGTGGAAGTTCACAGTGAGGTAATACCAATATAACTAGAAAAATGCCCATCTTGCACATCAGAGAGAAGGAGCAAGAATACCTTCCAGTGAGGCCAATGTGAACTGGTTGTCCAGCGGGCACATTTAGCCCTCTCTGTAACAGCGACTGAAGTACAGTGCTTTACTTTCCTCATAACAATGAATTATAACTGTTCACTTATATGGCAGAAGTAAATAGATATACTTGGAGACACCACTGGATTGGCCCAATAAATGATGCAGCTATTGATAATCAATAATGTGATTATCTCCATAGCCCCACCTCAAACCTTTATCTATATAGCCTCATCTTAGATTCTGTTTCTTGGTGAATCTCGAATGTGATCAAATGTTAGAGACTGACTTTTAAACAGATGCATAGAAAATTAGTGTGTACGAGACTCGCCATTCTTGGTTTAGAGGTGTGGAAATGCAATATAATGACATTCTTATAACTATCAATAAGACCATAGCAGATGGGGAATCTCAATTTAGATCTTTCCCTAGAACATTCTGTGCATTGTGCAACACTAACTCCTGAGCTTTCTTCAAGCATTTCAACCACAGAATATTATTTGTGCCAAATTCAGCTTGGAAGATCGATAAAATATGAAGCAGATGTGCTAAATACTTCTAAAGTTTTATTCATTAGATCCAAATCACCCTTGAGATACTGCTCGACAAAACAAATACACTTGTACTTTCTCTTTCAAGTCTGACCAGTTGTTCTCTTGGTAGATATTTAGTCTGACTAGACTCAGCAATAAATATATGTGAGTTGTTTCAATGTTTTCCTCTTAGACAGTGAATAATTGTGCACTAAAATTACCATATCCTAACAAACTGATAGCTATGTTTTGTAGACAATCCAACTAACAGCTCTGTAGCAATTGTATAATACTTTTTATTTGTAAAATTTGAAATTTTACAGAAAAAATAAACTACAGCACCAATTCAAATCAGCTTTCTTTTATGCAGAAGCTGTATTGGTACTGAACTATCTATCCAAACCAATGGATAAAGATTCTTACAACTGATTTTAAGTAGGACAGGAAAATATAATATCAGAGCTGGATGTGGATTTGCCATGTTAAAGACAAGAAGCATTTCTGATATCTTTCATGTAAGTTATATTTCAGATATGATACAGCTTTCTTGTAGAAGACCTGGCACTAAATGTTAAGAGAAGGTTACTTTGGCTTTTTGCAGAAGAGTCTACTCATGTGATCGAGATGATATATACCAGGGAGTCCCAAACCTGTTGAGTCTGTGGAATTGTGAGAAAGTTCCACCACAAAATGGCTACCATGTGAGGAAGAACCAGTTGCAAAATGGTTACCATGTGAGGCAATCATAAAATGTTAGAAGGATGCTTGGCTGAAAATGGAATGATCCGTGATGGGGGTAGCATTTCCAGATAAGTGCTCCCTGAAAAGCTGATGCCTCCTGGGTTGTTCTGAAGTGCCTCCTTCTGTAGTGAAGTGGAGGAAAGCTGGAAATGGTGCTTTGTTTTGGAGAAGAAAAACTGGGCACTGGGAAACACATCAATAGGCACCATAGAGTCCATGGGTGCCATGTTGGGGATTAGTGATATACTTTTTAATGTAGAAAATTCTGTTTGGATTCTGTATCCAGTATTCTCAAAAACAACGTAATGCTTCCTTTGACAAAATTTTGAGACAATATTTTTTGAAAGAAGATTTGTCCTCTGATTCTGCAATAGAAGGTTGTACATTTCTAATGGGAATTGCTAATGATAACAGAATTGATATTCTTACTCCAGGAACAATAACTGCTAAAGCCCCAAATGGTCGTGTGCCCCCCCCCCATAGGTCATTTAACTAAAAGATAAAACCTATTATTTTTGCTTCTTGATAGAACTACTGTAGTTCCGTTATCTAAACAATATCAATTTTATCAGCACTAGAGGGAAAGAATATTTTTTCCTTTTTAAAATGTCATTGAATTTAGCAATTAAAAATACTGATTTGTCTGTCAATAGAATGTACCAAAAAGCACAATACAATAAAAAAGTTAAGTCATGGAACCCCTTTCTCTGTGCCTATGATACCCTGTGGAGTTTGAACTGGCAGTTCAGTGGAAGACACAAGCACATCTGCAGACAAAAGGAATGAAAAACGATAGGAATCATAAAGACAGTGTTGACCAAGGATATCTAGGTAGAAAAAGAAAAGTAAATTTATCCTTATCTACCAAGGCATCCTAAGAATGGCTGTCTGATAGCAGTAGTAAATTATCCTCCAACTATTTTTCATTACCAGTTAAATCTAACGTTATTGCAACTATGCAAAATATGGGCATTCCAAGCCCACTAAATGAGATGCTTGGTGATCAATATAACTAGAACCACTAACCCTGTTGGACCTTAGAGATTCTCTAAGGATCCTTTGTCACTGTAAGGACTGCAGTTTCTCCTATGCTAGCTTAAGTACATGCAAAGGTTTCCATCTACATATTTTATCCTGATAAATATCTACATATTATGCAAGCAGTGTATCTTCCAAAGAAACAAGTGGTGTTTGCATGGGACATAAGTATAATGTCAGAAGAACCACATGATAGAAACCTTTTACTTGTACCTAAACTGATGTGGGACCACTTCTGGAAGCAGACTGTCAAACTGTCCATGTCATTTTAGGCAATGCTGTCTAACATTTTTAAATGCAGTTATTTAGATACATATACATAAACTCTATGTTTTTGCCAAGAAAGACCATCACTTTAGCAGCAGCTCATTTCTACTCCATCTTAAATAGATTGTGCAGAATCTACACTACAGATAGAACTGGAGTAAGGAAACCAGATTTGAGTCTTATGATATTAAATTTTTTTAAGTTTTTAAAAAAAAATAAAAGTCTGTTTTCCAAAACACAATTCTGAAGACTTGTTTAGTTAAGTGTGTTTTCAGAAACTAGTTTGGACATTTTCAGGAGAAATCATTAGAGCTACTACACATCATCCCCCACCCCACCCTGCCCCATCACTGCACTCGTTTTTTTTTTTTGTTGTTAACAAGCATTTGGATCACATGTAGATTCATAGGGGAGCAAAGACAAAATTACTGTAAACTGGAATTTGTGTTCTTAGCCAGATCTTCAGAAGAAGGCATACAAGTACTGAAAAAATGCTATCCCCAGTCCATTGGAAGAGAACCATCTGAAAGGGAGAGAAACTTGATAGATACATAGAATGGCCCTGCAACATTTTTTTCTTCTGTCTTGGTGAACATTAGTTTTGAAAGTGGGTAGGAATAGACAGGTGTAGGGTACCTTATGAAGCTATAAGAGAAGCATGATAATATATACTCATTGTGGTTATTTCCCAGCACAACCAAAAACAAAAACATAGCAGCAACTTAAAAATAAATTCTTACATTTATTGAAATTTACATATCAAGCCTGAAAAAGTCTAAATGAAGTTCAAATTAAATCAAAACTGGAAATGTTATTTTTCTTAGTATGATCAGAAAGAAGCATTTGCAAACTATGCATCATATGAAAAGCCAAAAGCCTTGCATACTTCCATTTTCAATTTTTGTTTTTTACATAAGGTAATTAAGCCATCTCAATCCTTGGTAGAGGCTGTGTATAAATAAATGTTTTTTTATGGGTGCTAGCAAAATATAATCATTCTGTGCTAAGTGAAACAATATTTAAGAACGCAGTATCAGTGTTGTAGGTGATGGAATAAAACATCACAAGAGATTCTGCAACAAAATCTTCTGGGAAATGATACATTCTCTCTCATAAGTAATAACTTCTTCCATTAAAATAAAGAACTTCAAAGTGTTGTATTATATTAAGGAATTTCTTCAGCCACAATGATGCCAAAACTTACATCAGTTTTCCCAAAATGATAGATGTTTTCTTGCAAGAGATGTAAAAGTTCTACAGTGTATGCATATTCTAAAGAGTGAATGCAAGTCCTGGGGAAGCAGGATCACTCCTATGTGCCTATAGGATCACTCCTATAGGTGCATTCAGCATAATTTCTGAAATGTACATCTAAATCATGTACATGTTGATTCTGTACACTCAATTGAGGACATTGCTCCTTCTCTCTCTCTCTTCCCATAGGCACAACCAGTAACTTACGTCCTAAGATAAATGGCCAGAGAAAACAGGCACAGCTAGTAAGTATACATAAACCTTCCTGTGTGGTAGGAGAAAAAGGACAGAAAGAAGGAGATGGCAACAAATTGCCAATTTTGCAACATTGATATCACATATTATTTCGCGTCAAATACAACTTAAAATTTTAAGAGAGAAATATACTTATTTTTACCAAAACCACACTATGTATATTATTGCTAGCCATCACCATCCTGTTTGTCTCCAGCTCACTGTACTGACACATCCAAATGTGAACTGTTAGTGTGGTGAGAAGTGCATGTGAAGCTTATTGGTGATATTTGTTAGTTAATACAGAGTTGCACAATCAGGAAAGCATGTATCACATGTGGTGAAACACTCTCCAAGCCAGTATATTGCAAGAGATACAACTTAATTTTACCAAAGCTGATTCACATACACTTGCATTTTTGTAACAGCAAAAGAAAAATAGATACCTAACAGATACCTAATCTAAATAGCTGTATTCCCTGTTACAAGAGGCCAGCTAATCTAGCTGCACATGAGTGAACGTATGGGTGTGTCTCTTGGAAGCTAGCACAGAAGCCCTCCGCATAAGCATCTTGCTTCTTGCAGAGCCATGAGGAGAGAGAGAGAGAGAGAACAAAGGGCACAGAAAGAGAAAGAGGAGTCAGTTAGAAGCTTCCAGATCAGACACATACACAGTCTGCTTCTAATGGAAAGGAAAAAATGGCACCCCCCAGTGTCCAGTTATGCTGAGTAGCTTCAATTCTAACAAAGCTATTCTAAAAGGTGTTTTGTCCTAAATTGCCAGGACATCTTTACTAAACAACCTTCATTATTGCTTATAATTTCTAATGGGAGCCAGTGCAGTATAGTGGTTAGAGCTTCAGAGCTTCAGACTAGAATCTGGGAGTCCCTGGTTTGAATCCCCACTCTACCAGATAAACTGAGGCGACCAGACTTACCTGGTACCTGGTTGCCGCTGGCGGGGCGAGAAGGAGCGAGGCGTGGTGGCCGCCATGTCGAAGGCTCACCCGGCATCCTCCGGGCAGGCCTTCAGCAAATAAATTTAAACTCCGGAGCTGGCCAATCACAGTGGCCCTGGATAGTGCAGCAGGGGCGGGGCTTGGCTGCGGATTTCAGGTCCGCGGTTTTCACTCAGGTCCTGCAGCTGGGATTCAGCTGCCGGCCCCTCCGCCCCTCACTTTGGCTCGGTCATTTGATCACTCACCCACCTCTCCCGATTTTTCGTATTGGCTTTACTCTCGTCACAACTTTGTAGGCGGTTGTCATTGGATCAGATCCCTTTTGTGGGAAGTCAGGGGCCTCCGCGCCCCAGGCTCCTGATAAGGGGATTCCCATAAGGAATCTTGGGAGTGAGTTATGGGGGTGCATGCTCAGCTAGGGGGCTGCCAGGGCATACTCACTCCCAGGTGGCAGGGGAATTACCCAGGGGTGTACACCCAGGTGACCTCCCCCTGAATGTCACTCCTCGGTTTCCCCCTCCCAGCTGGGGTCTGGGGGGCGGGAGTTGAGGTTCATCGGCTGGCAAGTGGGTCAGCCGATGCTTTCTGGTATCTGATCCACATGCAGCGTCAATACTCCTTCTTTGCTGTTTATCAATAAAGTTGTGGCCATGTTTTGATCCAGTTAATGTGTGGTCTGAGTTTGTCATGGTGCCTCCTCCCTCCTCCCCTCAGCACTAGGCAGCAAATACTTTTTTGTTTCATCTGATGTTCCCACAATTATACCACCTTCCTGCCCTATGTTTTAATTTTTTTTGTTTTTGTGTGTGTATTTAAACTTGGTTTTAATGGCTTGTTTTTGTTTAGTTTTAATAGTTTTTAAGAGGTGTTTCTATTATCTATGTTTTAATTTGTTAGCCACCTTGGTGACGTTAATGAGGACAGAAAGTGAGGTCGAAATTTTGTAAATAAAATTCTTAATAATTTTAAGAATATAAAGGAAAAAGAAATAAATGATATTTTCAACATGGTGACAGAATAGATACTTATTGCTAGTGTTATATGTGGAGAATTTTGTTGAAGCTATACTATAATATTATGCATTTGGTTTTGAATAAAGCAATGAGACTTACCATAATGGAAATTAGCTCATTTTTTTAAAAAAATCAAGTTATCTGTCTGTTAGAAATGAAATTTATCTCCAGCTATTAAAAATTTAAAACCATTTTTTTCAAAAGGAATTGGGTGGGGAGTCCAAAGGCAATCCAGAAAATTACAGACAAATCTATGTAAATTGTTGGAAAGCAATATTAAAGCTAGGACTATTAAACGTAATTGATCAGCAAGAACAAAACTTGATGAGAAGAAAAATCAGCATGGCTCCTGCAAAGAGAATTTTTAGCATGTGCAGAATTGTTGAGAGAGCAGATAAGGTCAATCTGGTAGGTATACAAAAGCCTTTGATCAAATTAGGCATGACAGCAACAGTTCTGTGTGCTTAACCAGAGCCCTGTCCTCAATCACATAGGAAGGGAGTCAGCACAGATTTTAATAGCGAAAGTGGTGCATGAGTGAGGATAATGGAACTTTATCTGCACTAAGATTGCCAGCCAGCTTCAATGCACCAATTAGATCAAAAATGGGGTTGTAATGAGAGGTGATATCATGATGTTCTAAAAACTATAGATATTTGAGAAGTTCCTGCAACTTCCAGGTTCAACCAGAAGTGCTGTGACATTGTGTGATGTCACTTTCTACAACCACCCCTTTTTTGCTTCCACTGGAGTGAAGAGCAATAGTGGTAGGATTGCTAGGTCCCCTTACCCTCCCAGAGGGGGGAGGACCTGGCACTCACCTTTCTTCTCCACTTGCACACGCACTACTAGTGTGGCATGATGACATCACTTCCAGGACTGATGTCATCATGCAGGGCCCAAAAGCACTCCTGCGCTTTGCACCGAGCTGATTTGGGACCCAAACAGGGCCAATTCAGCCTGTTTGGGACCCAAATCAGCCTGGTGCAAAGCACGGGAGTGTGCTCCAGAGGCATGTCCCCTGCCTCCCCACCCCACCCCGGCTGGCCAGGTGAGTGGTAGAAGGGGGCAGAGGGTGGGAACAGGAGATCCCCTGCCCCCACTAGGGGACCTGGCATCCTTGAGCTGTGGGGGCCAGGAGCCAGATCCTGCACTGAGAACACTGCTTACCTCTCTGCAGCCAATGTCATTTCTGGTATTTAACTTTGGCTGGAAATAAAAGTAATTGCAGGGGGGGAAATCTGTAACAGGGCAGCCAAGGACCCATGCCATCGTTTTGTTTTCAAATTGTTTGTTTGTTTGATTGATTGATTGATTGATTGATTTATACCCTGCCCTCCCCACAAATGGGCTTAGGGAAGCTTACAACATCCACACAATACAATAAATTAGTCATAAAACTATAACATCAGTAATAATTTTAAAACAGTCATTAAAATAGCCTCATATATAGGCTACTTAGACAATCTGGAGTCTGCATATGGGCCGTAACATATGGGCATAACACATGGTCAAGGGCAGTCACAGAAAAAATGGTAGTCTTTGGTGGAAGGGGAGAGGACACCCGCTGGTCCTCCACCAAAGGCCCAGTGGAACATCTCTGTTTTACAGGACTGCAGAACTGTAACAGGTCCCACAGGGCCCAGATCTCCAGGCTGGGGCCAGGGCAGAAAAAGCCCTGGTCCTGGTCAAGGCCAGATGTAAGATTCTGCCAAGTAACTCTCAAAGACTTCACTGCATGAGTCCAGGAACTGCACAAGTTAAAGCATTTTATTGATAAGCTACTAGTATCATTCCTTGCCAGGAATGGAATTTCACTACAAGCACATAACGTATACAGGATTCTAAGCACAGCCTAATCCCCAGAATGCCCACCCCCTTCAGGAAACAGCTAAGTTCAATAGATGAGCAGCAAGACAAAGCAGAGATGATGTGTTAGAAACTCCAAGGCCAAGAGGCCCAGCTTCCCAGGTGAAAAGGAAACCGCACAGATAACATCAGGCTGTCACATTTCAGGCAGAGAACAATAGGCACATTCCAGGCAGCTTCAGCTT
Source organism: Eublepharis macularius (assembly GCF_028583425.1). Taxonomy (NCBI): domain Eukaryota; kingdom Metazoa; phylum Chordata; class Lepidosauria; order Squamata; family Eublepharidae; genus Eublepharis; species Eublepharis macularius. The sequence continues at coordinate 108,143,831 of NC_072793.1, forward strand.
CTAACATCAGAGTCAAACAGAATCAAACAGTACACAGGCCTTGCAGAGTATGATAAGAGACATTCTGACACCTGACAGATGTCGTTCAGGACTGGGGACCACCAGGAGCTGCTTGTCTGCAGAGTACAGCACCCTGCAGGGGACATAATGGGAGAGGCAGTCCCACAGGTATGCTGGTCCCAGTCTGTGAAGGGCTTTAAACACCAAGGTTAACACCTTGAACTGGATCCAGAACCCCACTGGAAGCCAGTGCAGCTGGCACAGCATAGGATGGATGTGTGCTCAGATTGGCGTTCCAGTGAGAACACATGCCGCTGCATTTGGGACCAGCGGTAACTTCTGGATCAGGCTCAAGGGCAGCCCAGCATAGAGTGAGTTGCAGTAGTTTAGCCTGGAGGTGACTGTTGCATAGATTACTGTAGCCAGGTCCTGGGGCGAGAGATAGGGTGCCAGTTGCCTGGCCAGTTGAAGATGAAAAAAGGCAGACTTGGCAATGGTTGTGAGTGACCTGGGCCTCCATTGAAAGTGTGGCATCCAGAGTCATGCCAAGACTCTTCACTGTCAACAAAGGTTTCAGTTGTACCCCGTTAAAGGTTGAGAGGCAGGTCCCCAGCTCCCCCTGTTCTCAGATGGTTGAGGCCGTTCCCATAATACCAATAAATACCAGTATCTAATTAAATTTGCCTATAAATTATTCCTAATTAGTAATTAGGAAATTAAACATATTTTGTATAATGCTTATGTAACTCATTTGATCTAACTAACAGAATAAAACTCTCACGAAATACAAAATGCAACTTAAAAGTACAGTGATTAACTTCTACTGTCTCAGCCACCAGAATCTGACCAAGATTGTACAGCAATTTGAAAAATGGAATAGGATTTAGATATCATCATTGCAGCCAGAATGTTACTCATCCATGCTATTTGTAGTTGTATCTACAAACAAAAAATATCATTTATTTAGATTTATGGTAAACTTATCTGGGCAGTGCATGGGATTCCCAAATGGTTATCAATTACTTTTCCAAACCATAATTTCCTTGTTAACCTTTCAAATAGTTCTCTCCTTCTACAACAAGACAGAAATCTGATCTGTTTTCAAATCATTTAATTATCATGTCCTTGTTGACAGAGATGCTCACCAGGACAGTACTGAACAAGAAGAATTTATTACTGCTTTCCTCTGAATGATTAATTCTACCAAAGCATCAAGGCTTTGCTTGCAATCATGAAAATTTCATAGGAACAACATACTCTTCCTTACTAAAAAGCCTTCCCTGCTTTATCAACACCCAGTTTTTGGAAGGGCAACCTGACCTTACTTACTTTTTCCTTTCCTCATTCCCACAATTAAACTCTGTAAGGGATTTTACAATATTAGTTTATGGGTCTGCTGTCTTTCCCAATCAGAGATAGTTTCAATCAGTACTGCATACTTTGCATGTAGTGAGAGCTCCTTGAGATTGTCTTATTTGAGAATTGTACAAGTAATGAATTGCAATAAGTGAAGGCCAAGCACAGCTAAGACATTTTCACAACTAAGGTTTAAATCATTTTTGAGCCTTGATGGCCAACGCAAAACAGGTTTTCCATTTTGATTATAAACCTATTTGAGGGAAAACCTCTTTAATCCGCACATGGAAAATGTGCTTAGACTTACCTTGACTCATTGAAATGTCTCAATTTAAATTCTCCAATAAAACACTGAAAAGTAACTATTTCCATAGGCAAAGAATGAAGAAATGGGAGGGGGGTGGGTGGAAGATATGCAGAAATGCAGGTTAATAGTAATTTTGTTAATAATTAAAAAATGGGTTGTATCCTACCAGTTTATTCATAACTTCTGTCCATTTGTATCCCTCAATTTCTAACATAGCATTTTCAGTGCTCAAAAGGAGTCCCCTCCTCCCTCTCTCTTCAGAGGAAAAGCTGATAGGATATCCAGTATATGAAACACTATCAATTTGTTAAAGGGCTTTCTTAAATAATTAAACTGAAACTAGAGTATCTGTCTGTCCTAGAATCTGTCATTGTGTTCCTTGATCTACAAATGTAAGAACTAACTTATTAGATCAGATCAAGGTGCTTAACTAGTCCTACATTCTATTTCCAGCTGTGGATGATCTTCGTAGAGGAATGAAAGGAACTGGATGCTACAGTGGTAGATAAATGCTGAGACGGTCACAACATGTCAAGCCTAATAGTTTACTCGGTTAGTTTCAATTTCCTTTCATTATTTTTAAATAATTAAATGATAGATACATAATTTAAATTGAAAGAACAGACACATTACACCAATAGAGAGCAAATGGTTCTTGGAAGGTTTCTGTCATGGCTTCATCCCAAGGAATCTGATTGGAAATGCTCACAAGATTTGTACTGAAGTACTTTAACATGGACATGCAACTACAGCAAGGCACTTCCAGTGATGTAAGGCAATATTGTTCTGGTTGAAGTTCTTAATTTTAGCTGGCTGGTTTATGAATGTCCAAAGCCGTGGCCTTTCTGACCCTTGTACAAGTATTTTAATGGCATCCCCCAGGATAAGCAGGGTTCTTCTTAGTCATCCCTTTCTTTCAAATGGTATTGCAAGATCCCATTCAGACAGTGTCCTAGGCAATAGGATCTTCAGTGGTTGTAGGTCCCATGGATCCTATCATTCTACTAGGGTCATCAGAGTCCGTGGAACTACACCTCCCATAGATCTTTGTACTGTGATGCTTTTGTGACCATATTCAGCAGCATCCAAGGTATGAAGAAACATGGAAAATATAGTTTTAGGTGGTTAGCCATCTTAGTCTACAGTAGAAGAGCAAGATTTGGGTCCAGTAGCACCTTAAAAGACCAACTAAATTTCCAGGGTATGAGCTTTCAAGAGTCAAAGCTCCCTTCATCAGATACAAAAAGTGGAAAATGTAGGAGCCTTTATAAACTAGGCAAAGGATGGGAGGAGTATTGCAAATTAGAATTTAAGGAAGCTAGCTTATAATACATGTTGTAATTAGCTTGATATATCAAGGGTGAGAAGTGCAGAAAATTAGAATATGTGATGGAGGAAAAGTCCCATTTCCCAATTCAACTCTGGGGGTTTCATTGTTCCAAACTTGCAAATAAACTCAATTTCAGCAATCTTGCATGGTAATTTCCATTTACAGTTTCTCTGTTTGAGAATGCAACTTTTAGGTCAGCACTGGAATGTTCTGGAAAGTCACTCACTAGTTTTTGAATGTTGTGATTTTTGATGTTAGATCTATATTCCTTCCAGCTCTGTGCTTCTATAGGTTGTGGGTCATTAATGAACCATGGATCTGATTTGACTACTAGCAGTGTTCTGATGTTTTGTTTGGCCTTATCTTTTAGCAGTTTATCCCTTGGATTCTGGATTTGTTGATCTGTTTTCTTACTACATCCAGTGGGTACTGTAGTTCCAGGCACCCCTCAGGGAAGAATCTCTGTCAGAGGGACTGGAGCAGATGCAGCTGTAGTGTAGAGCTTGGCTGTAGACATTTGGTGTGTTTAAGTTGGTTACTGGAGGCATATAGAGATGTCTGTCAATCAGCAGGTTTCCAGTATAAGATGGTTTTATGCTTCCCTCGTGTATTTGTACAGGGGCGTCTAGAAAATGTACTTCCTGTGTGGCTTGACTCATGAAGAAGTTGAGGGTGGGGCGGAAGTTGTTGAAAGCCTGGTGAAATTTCTCAAGTTCTTCTTCCCCATGTGTCCAGATGATAAAAATTCCATCAATAAATCTCAAGTACAAGTGGGGTGAACATTTGGGAGGGGAGAGGGACTGGGGTTAAGCTTTGGGTTTCTTTTTTGGGAAGTTCATTTGCACTTTGGTGCTATCACTAGTTGACATCACTGGAGGACCCTGCCACCAGCCATGGAACCACTGCCCCAGACTGCCCTGTTAGCTGGCAATCAGACAGCTGTAAACAGGCTGGGCAGGAACTGAATATGGCATACCTGGTGGTGAGGGTGAGAGAAAGAGTCTCAGGGGGCCCTGTTTGCTGGCCTATGCCTGGGTAGCCAGTCAGTGATCCCTTGAAGGTCAGAATGCAGCGGCAAGGCACCACTTATGCACCATCCAGGAAGACAGCTTATGTCTCTCAGCAGCCTGGATGCCACCAATCAAGCTTAGATGTAGAACTGCAGTGCCATCACTGCTGACCTCCTAGCAGCCGAAAAACTGCAGGTGAAAAAGGTAGGGACTGAAACAGCACATCTGGGGGTGGAACTGGATGACTCTATTTGCTGCCCTCAACCTCAGCATGAGCAGCCATGCAGACAGATAGCTTAGAGAGACTGAGGCTGATTAACTAGCTGGCAACTCTTCTGTCTATTTGCTCTGGTGAGCCCAGCAGAAGAGGGAGGCACAAGATACACCACTGCCCAATTCTTCCACTACATGCTGCCTGCCACCAGCCACCCACTCTGCAAGGGAGCCCCCAGCCACCTAAAGCTGCTGGATGATGGCTGCCTCCCCACCATTCCTTTTGGTCCCTTTGCCCGTGTGCCAGGCCCACTTCTTCAAGAAGATGTTTTTTTTTGGGGGGGGGGGGGAAGCCCTTCTAATCCAAGCATGTGTGTTGCTACAACAGTTTACAAGATTCTCCCTTTTCGGTTTTTTTCTCACAACAACCTTGTGAAGCAGGTTAAAGTCAAAAGACACTTTTAGATGTGTGCCCCCCCCCCAAATATCTGGAAAATCCAGATTCAGGTTTCAGGGATCTGAAATCCAGATTTAACTGGATTAGCAAAATTCGTCTTTTTTCCCAGATCCCAGATCTGGATTGCACACCCCAAGATGTTTTTCCTACTGCCTGAGCATCTCTGCTAAATGGTAAAGAATGCATACTTCAACCAAGAATTGCCTACATTTTAAAGAGTCTGATTTGGATATTTTGTCATTCCCTATTCCCTCTGTGGCTCGCCCATTTCACAGAAAGATAATGTGAGGTAGCACATTGTTCTTGGAGTACTACTTCAGACTGCATAATTGACTGTTCCTCCACCCAGGAAGAGATTCAGATTTCACAGAATGGTTCTTTACCAATGCTTTAGAGACTTCCTAGCATACAGGTGGAAGTAGAAGTGATGAGATTAGATGTTTAGAGAGAGAATAGCAGATGGCTAAGGGATCCTAATGAAGATAGAAAAACTAGAGGAAGAGCTTCCTCCTGCAGAAATATTTAATAAACAATAAGCAGAAAGAGAATCTTCCAGCTTCTGCTAGTTAAATGTTTTAATCATTTCTTCCTGTAAAGTCCTGCACTGTTCTCCTGGTTCCAACTTTCACCTCAGAGTCAGCTGCATTTTGGCAGCAAACAAGTGACTTGTTGTATCTATATGCAACGGGGAGACATCTTTGGCATTCATACAGGGCCTTGGAATCACTAAGGTTGCCCCTGTTCAGAGAATGTGATACACAGATTGCTATAACGATATTCATTTTCTGATGTCTTAAAAAATGTGGTGGGGTGAAAAGCTTATGTTGCCATGGGGAAAGTAGTTGGGGAAATGGCTGTCATGTAGATAGTACTTGGAAAATCCAAACTTTCCTACTCACATGGTAGCCTCCAGGCTTTCCCAAAACTTTGCTGCAAAGCAGGTGTTGGAAACATGGGGAAAATGTTGGCTGATACACCACGTGAACTGGTTTTGCCTCTGGGGTATTCAAGCAATGCGGAATTTAAGAATTAAGAACATGGAGATATGCATTTGTATGTTAACAACATGATGACTTGCCTGCCTGGTGCAAATGTTGAAGACATCCCACACTGTCTAGATAGTGAGGGGAAGGAATCTATGGCCATGGTATGCACTAGAAACCAACATGACTGGAATATATAATCGCAAGTTCATGGAAGCCAATTTTAGGTTGCTTAGTAAGTGCTGAAGCACGGAACTTCCAAAGTAGCATTTCAGATCTCCTACCTATTCTGTTCATTGAGCCCCCTAAACAGAGCTGATGGGGCTCAGAGGATGGATGAGATTTAGATGTCAGAAGAAACTATTTATTAAGCACTGGAGAACCTTACATGACAAGTCTATACAAAGGAGCGAAGCTCCACTTGAATTACAACAGAATACCCTTTAAACTGACTTCAAGGAGATAATCAGCAATAACTGGGAAATACCTTACAATTTGTATGGTGTAAATGTTTCAGATCCTAAAGTGCAAAACTTAGACACTGAGAATACAGAAACAATTACTGCCATTTAAAAAGACTGGAGACATATGAAAAATTCACATTTGGAAGATGCAGTGTATAAGAGGTTACATGCTAATGCCTGTGCAAAGAAATTACCTGCTAAGAGTTTACATGCTAATGCCCAAACCCAAATGGAGGGACTGGTACTAAAAGCAAAGTATGGTGGCATATGAATAAACCTTGCTGAGAAAGAATCAGCATATATTCTGTGAACAAATATCCTGTTAATCACCAACTGTCTTTTCAAGTAAACTGGGTGTTTTTACAAACAATTGGCACGGGAGATTGTGGAAGGAAGTGCAATGATTTGCATGGTGGAACAACTCCTTCTCCCATTTCAAACATGAACTGTGGATGGGCTGTGAACTTAGTGAAACTCTTCAGAAAAAATACTTGGGGATCTTGGGGTCATGGTAGATAGAACACTGAAAACAGCAATATACTGTGCAGTGGCAGTGAAAAACAAAATCCATGGTAGGCACTATTGGGAAATGGATTGAAAATAAAACTTGCAATTCCCTTATATAAATGTCTATTAACAGTAGATTCTAGGAATGAATGCTACCTTCATTCCTAACTTGTGCCTTCTGAGCAATTTCTGCAGTGTCACTCCTTCACCCTACCACCAGGGTGGAGCATGCCAACAGCTGATTGGCAGCTGGATGTTATAGGGCCAGCTGTCAGTGGCTTCCTGACACTTAAAAGACCAGCTGCCATTGACTATCTTTACAAGGTGCATATGTGGCCCCACTAGACCTAGTGGCCACCTCCTGGGCACCACTGTTAGCAAAAGGATAATGCATTAGTTTGTATTTGGTCTGATCCAGTGGGATAGTTTTTATATTCTTATTCAGCACAACCCAATGAACATCCCAGGAACAAACAGGGTTTCTGCATGTCCACCAAGGAACTGTTTTCCAATTTCCTTTTGAGGACTTCTCATGTAGGTCACAATTATTTTGGGAAACTTATATTTTTAACTTTTTTTACTTTGTTCATAATTCATACTATAATCCAGGTTAATTACATATTGCAGAGTGATTTAGAACATTATAAACTGTAGCTAAGTGGTATGTAAACTGTTCAAAAACATTCTGAAGACAATGTCACAAAATTCACCAATCAAATATGAAATCTGATTAAACCACAATTAAAATATTTTTTTCTGAACATTTAATTACCAGATGTGACTTAAACACAGCTATTTTTTACATTTCATTCAGCAGATTTTCCCTTTAAAACAGAACAGAAACTAATTTGTACAAGGTACCAATGTACCTGCTGAAATCAGTTATTTAGATTGGTACTTGTACCTGTTTTCCTTCTTCCCTTTTCCTTTGCTGATCAGATTGCCTTCCTTGATAGATGGCATGTTAGAGTATATCAGGCCTGGTAATCTGATTGACCTATTAAGTCTACTGACTTTAAAAGTCCGAAGCAATCTACAAGCATGAACTATTTCAGGCACTTCTAAATTGCTTCTTTTTTTCATTTACAAAAAAACACTGTGCGTGAATCATAGAGATGTATTTGGTCAGAGTCCTCTAAATATAATATCAACAGAGAATCTGCAATCACTTTTCTTAACCATATAAGCTGAGCAACTCTACAGAAGCGTTCCTTATCTTTCTTGTTAAGTATTCTTCTGTATCTTAAATTTAGCCATACTTGTAATATAATTTGTATCTTTTGTATTCATTTCTGAGATTTCAATGTAGATATTATCATGAGCAGACCAACTCACTTTTCTCTATTGTATATTACTACAGCATGCAGTTTAGTGAATGTAGAAGATTTAGTGTTCAACAGTTGGTTATAGATGGAAAGTTTTGGCTTGCAACCTGGCTAAGTTTCAAACAAACATTCTTGTACAAATATATCCACTTGTTGACCTCTTAGTAATGAGTTTTCTATTTCATCAGTGGCAAAATCTCTTATGACAATATTTTGTAGCAAAACAGCTAAGCATCATGAAAACACAGTAAGTCTTAAGAAAGTACTGATAAATGAATCTTCATCTTTTTTATCATACTTTTGTCAAGTTGTTGCACACTCTTGTAGAACATTGTATGTGTTTGTGTTGCAATATGAGACCTTGGGTTGTAGAGGATGGTCCATCTTTGTAATGCCCACAATTCCAACACCGTTCTTGCCTCACTATTTTTATACTTGATCTGGGTTTGCCTAGTTGAATTTTTGGGGTATATGTTTGACAACAGAACTATCTTTTTCAACCTGATAAAACAAGTTTAGAGAATTGGCACATTTTAGCAAGGTAAACAGGACTCCATGTGGCATACTTGTAATAGTTGTACCACAAAGCTAAATTGTATTGCTGTATCGGGGGAATGATTTTATCTTGGGCAGATGGACCATAGAGGGAACTAGTCCTTTATGGTTTGCCCGCCAGCCCCTATGATGACTAAATGAGTGCAAGTAAACATTAAAGAATATGCTATCTTAATATATTGTCAACAAAATATGAACTTTACATTTTTTTCTGCTTTCTTCACCACATACTCAGACATCAGTATTTTTAATTTGATCCTGTTTGAGTGATGTTATAAATTCTGTAGTATGGCCAGGTTTCTCTTCATCAGCAATTCATTCAGTCTCCACATGGCATTCTTTTCCATATTCAGCAGCAAAAATAAGCAAACAGGGCACCAAGATCATGGGGCTTGCTATTTGATTTGTGAGCCCTAATATATTCCAAAAAGTATAAAATTAAAACTTCATCAGCCATTTTATTTTTAAATAGAAAGTTGAAAACTCACAATTTAGCTTAAAAACCAATATTTTTGGATCCATCATGTCCAAATTTCATTAAACAATGTTCCTTAACTTTGACTCCAAAGTACCCCTGATAGCTGCATTTTCTAGAAACCCATTTACAGAGTGATTCTAAGCAGAGTTGCACCTTTCTAAACCCCCACTGTCTTCCATGGACTTAGAAGGGTGTAACTATGTTTAGGACTAGAGATGGGCACGGACCGGCATTTGCCTACGGACCGCCGGTTCGGGGCTCGTGGGCTTCCATGGACCATGGTCCACGAACTTTTAACGGACCAGGCCCGGTTCGAGAACCAGTTCGAGAACCGGTTCGAGTCAGAAAAGGCCTTGGTTTTCCCACAGATTTTCACTTCAGTCGACTTTCCCCACCAAAGGTTCTCATGTAATGCTCCTCGATTATCACTTTTCCAAAGAGACAAACAACAACTTCCCCTCCCCTATTCTGACTGACCCTTACCCACCCTTGGGGGAAGGAGAGAGACTTGTGCTCCTGTCCAGGAGAGGTGGCTGCCCACAAAACCCACCTACATGGGGCTGCATCAACAAGAGATGCCCTCCCCGGGGGCAGGGAGACCAACTCTCCATGATGGGAAATGAATGGATGTACTTGAGTGAAAGCCAACTCCGCAACAGGATCATGTAGCAATTCAAAGGCCCCTTGCTGGAATGGAAGGCACGGGTGGGATGGAAAGGATGTCTTCCACACCTTGAGGGAAGGAAACTTATGCTACCCTGTTCAGAGGATGCCTCTTTGGGCAGTGGACAACGAGTCCCACCTTAGTGATGTGGTGTGTCAGCTTGCTCGCTATCAAGCAAGCTGACCTGGGCCACGGTCCTACTTCTCACTGGACTTTGGGGATTGACCCTCAGAGGGGCCCTTGCGCTTGCAAGAGCAGGATGGTCGCCGACAAAACCCACTTCACCGAACGTGATGCAGTCCATCAAGGAAGCTCATCATGTGTCTTAGACTGTTTTGTCAGCATACAAATCATATCAAGAAAAAGAGGAGGTACTCAGAAGGTGCCAGGGACAGGGCTTGCCGTCGGGAGGAGGATAATATATGTTTATAAAGCTCAGTCATCATGTGCCTTACACTGTTTTGTCAATATACAAATACAAATCCACTATTTAGAGAGTGAAAAAAGCTTAGAAAGAAGTGAAGCAGACAGAGCCCCCCAAAACATGCTGCCAGTGGTCCTAGGGTGGGTGTTTAACAGAGGCCAGTAGCAGTCTTCCCCCTGCACCTCAAAAGCCAGGCTGGAAATATCCCCCCAAGTCACCCATTATTTATGGAGTGAAAGGCTTTGAAAGGAGTGAAGCAGAGAGCCCCCCCCCAAGCGAGCTGCTGGTCACCAGAGAGTAGGTGTTTCACAGAGGCCAGTAGCAGTCTTCCCCCTGCACCTCAAAAGCCAGGCTGGAAATGTCCCCCCAAGTCACCCACTAAAAAGGCTTTGAAAGGAGTGAAGCAGAGAGAGACCCCCAAAATGTGCTGCCAGTCATCAGAGAGTAGGTGTTTCACAGAGCCTAATAGCAGTCTTCCTCCCCTTGCATCTCATCAGCAGCCAAAAAAAAAAAACGTGGGGGAATGAAGGCAAGAACTCAAGCAGACAACGCCCAAAGCTGCCTTGCACCCACTGTGGGTCTGTGAGTGGGGTGGCGTCACAGCACAATAGAACCTACCGGCAACCCAGAAAAAAGGAAGAGATTTGGTGGGGGAGGGGGATTAAGTCCGAGAAGAACCCAAGGACTCAAAACGCAGAAAGAAATCAGAGTAACCCAATAGTGCAGTAAAATGATTTTTTAAAAAGTGCTCTAGAATAGAAACGAGGAGAAAAAAATTAAACAGGAATGGAGAAAAGAGAAAGCTCTCTTGCACCAGAAGCCCCAAAGCCCCAAGGCACAAGCCGCACTCTCACAAAAAAAAAAACCCTTCCCCACAGCAAGCAGTTGCTAAGCTAACTCGCGTCCCTGCGCCAGCAAAATGGAGCGGAGTTTCGCGTGCTTTGTCTTTTAAGCAGAAGGGCTGGTGATCTCTGTTTGGCTGACAGAGCTGCCAATCAAGGTTTCCTGGGCTAAGATTGGTGTGTTCCAAATGGGGAAGGTGGCTCCACACCGCTGCCAAGGAAATTGTTTGAGCGGGAATCCTGGCATGACGGGCCAACGGACACACGGACAGAAAGCCCCAATGTTCGGCGGTTTCGTGAGAAAAACACACGCCCACGGGCTGCGTGTTCGCGAAGGACGAACTGGGTAAGTTCGTGACGAAATTAGGTCCGTTATGCGGACCGTGCCCATCCCTATTTAGGACTGCACTGATTATGTTGTTTATTTGTGCAGGAGGACTATCTTCAATGGAAGGAACCATTCTTATTTTTAAATCTACTTTTTACCAGCATTGTCATATTGATTGGTAAACATGCAGGACCACCCACCCTCGTTGCTGCTGCTGTGGTTTCTTCAAAGTGTGACTCAGTCACTGCCATCACTTAATCTGTACAATGCTGCTAGTGTAATACTCGCTCTTTCACCTCTTACCCTCATATGTGGTCATCCAAATGAAAAGCTCTGAAGAAAAACATTGTGAATCAATATTCTCACCTGACAGTCAGCCACAGCAGTTGCATTTTGGTGTTAATTCACAAATCAACTTTCACACCAACTGTTTTTCCTGCTGATATCTTATAAATGAGTCATCTCCATTTCTTCTAACAGTAAAAAAGCAATATAGGCTGTGATTTTATGGCACTTATTTTGTCATATGAAAGTTTTCTTGGTTACTTTCAGAATTGTTTGTAAAATATAAGTGATGACTAGGGATTATGAAATTGTGACAAGGGCACTAGGCTATGGCTGAAACCCAAAGAGACAACCAAAATGGTTCCTTGTGCACCATTTATAGATTGACTAAAAGAAGGCCTCTGTTGACTAGTTTGCCTTTCTAATACATGTCTTTAGTGACCAGTGGCAAACACTGCTAGTGGTGTTTTGTTAATGGGAATTTTTTGGAAGTTTGTAAAAGTTTGAAAATCTGAACGTTACGCAATTACTACATTGTTTTGTGTTATTTTTATTATCTTCCAGAAGACAATTTTCAAAGATCTATAGTACTCATATATTTTTATATTCCTGAACACTAGTGGTCACCTGCCTTCACATAATGTGAGGAGGAGGGGGGTCCTGCCTTCATATCTACTCTTAACATTCTAATTAGTTGCGAATAAAATGTCTGTTAAAATTCTCCTTGGTGTGTAAGTTTATTTGACTGGAGAAGCCACTCAAGGTTCAATCTGGACATATATTATGGTGGAAAGGGCTGTCAGGTCATAGCTGTTTAATGACGACAACTACTGGAAAAATCATAAATCAATGGATTTTCTTAAAAAAAGCAAGATAGGTAGCAGTATTAGTCTGTCTGTAGCAGTAGAAAAGAACAAGAGTCCAGCAGCATCTGTAAGACTAACAAAATTAGTGGTAGGGTCTGAGCTTTCGTGAGCCACAGCTCACTTCTTCAGTTTAAAAAAGCAACATAACATATTTTGTAACAATAGCTGCCTCTTTGTTCCTCCCCCCTTAATGAGCATTCTCACTCAAAAAATCTAAAGGAAACATTTTCCCATTTAAGCTGTTTCTCTGTCTTGATACCTTAGCATTTCTAACACCTGGGCAGTGCAAGCCTATGCAGAGTGTTTCAGTTTAGGCCCATTGACATCAAACTGGAATAACTCTTCATAGAATTGCATTGTAAAACTTTTATGTAGTTTATATTAGTATTAGGAAAAAAGACAGCATGGTATAGCCTGATCTTATCAGATCTCAGAAGCTAAGCAGGGTCAGTACTTGGAAGGGCAATCACCTCTGCAGAGGAAAGCACCGACAAACTACCTCTGCTGTTCTCACTTGCCTTGACAGCCCCTTGCTGCAGTCACTGTAAGTCTGTTGTGACTTGATGACACACACACACATATCAGTAGCAAAAGATTCAACAACTGCTATCTCTTTAAGTTTGTACATTCTGTTTTTGCAGAATTATAGCAGAATGTTTTTGCAGAATGTTATAGGCACCATGTGTCTTTTTAGTCAGACTTCTCTGTTTCCAAAAACGTAAAGACAGCACAGTTTGAGTCCACTAGCACCTTAGAGACCAACAAGATTTGCAGGGTATAAGTTTTCAAGGGTCAAAGTTCCTTTCTTTCAGAAACTCTTGAAAGCTTATACACTGAAAATCTTGTTGGTCTCTAAGGTGCTACTGGGCTCAAATCCTGTTGTTCTACGGCAGACCAACATAGCTACCTACCTGAAAGTATTATAAAAGCATTTGATGTCCCAAATAAACATCAAAAGTCACATAGCTGTATGAATAATGAATTTGTAAATTATATCCCATGCTCTTGCAAACCACCTTTTATCTGTATTTTTGCTACAGAAATAAGAATTATAAGACCTTCATGTGGCTTAGGTCAGTCTAAATCTTCAGTGTCATTTAATAAATAAAAATGGATCTATAAGCAGTATATGCCCTGTAGGTAAAGGTAAAGGTAAATGGATCTATAAGCAGTATATGCCCTGTAGGTAAAGGTAAAGGTAAATGGATCTATAAGCAGTATATGCCCTGTAGGTAAAGGTAAAGGTAGTCCCTTGTGCAAGCACCGAGTCATTACTGACCCATGGGGGGGATGTCACATCACAACATTTTCTTGGCAGACTTTTGTTACGGAGTGGTTTGCCATTGCCTTCCCCAGTTATCGACAGTCATATATACCCCGTAGTGCCCTTTATTTATAGTAAAACCCTTAACCAGACTCTGGCCATTTTCACACTGTCTATAAATCGCGCAAGACTCACAGAAGGCTGCCGACTTTCTCGCACGATTTTTGACGCCATCTGTTTACAAAATGCCACAACACGAGAAAGCCGGCAGCCTTCCGTGAGTCTCGCACGATTTATAGACAGTGTGAAAATGGCCTCTGGGTTTTAGGCCAACCCCATCATTGGCACATAAACATTCTTTCTCTATCACATTTCTTCCCATTAATATGTAGCCATGTTCTCTTAATATGCTTGTTTTTTTCTGGGGTAAGGTACCATTGGCTCAATAAGATTGTTCTTTAATATTAATACATAAAGATTGGCAGTGGCCCTGTTTGGAGTTGCAAAGGATTGCCAGCTAAATCATCAACAGTGGGGGAGCTGCACTATTGTCTTTCATAGGCTCAGTAGTCAGAACAATATTGTGAGCCAATAATTGAAATACTAAGTTGTGGGGAATAGCAAGAAAGGCAGCATAAATTTAGAAACATTGCTTGAATTTAAAACTCTTAATGTGTTATTGTTTCTGCGATAATACAAATGGCTACTGTGAGGTTAATGGTGGGACTGAGAATTTCTTTTTGCACATTTGTTTTGTCTTGTTTTCACTCTCCACAACTGAAAGAATGTAGAATGGCTGCAAGCAAGTCTTGGATTAAAATGGAATACTTTTTAAAAACATCTTTAACTAAAAAGTACTTCCTTTGAATTATCCAAACAGTCAAAGATCAAAGCTGTCAACTTTGCCGTTTCTGTTTAAATAAAAAGCTGCCGTTTCAAGTGTATTGCTTGCTTTAAAGTTCCTCTGTGATTTGTTATGAGAAAAGGCAAACATCTCAGGATAGAACACTCAGAATGTTACTCTTCCAAATATTGCCATTGCTCTGCAACTAGTTTTATTCAGCAAATGATTGGAAGAAAATAATCCTATCTGATGATTGCAGTAAGGAATTCCATCTTTTTTTAAATCCAAAGCATAATAGATAAGGCATCATTCCTTGCCTTATATTATGACTGCAAGTCAAAATTAATTTGTCAGAAGTTTTATTTAAAAATCAATCTATACTCAGCTAAAATATGGCTTTAAAGATTTCTGATGGGGATTTTGATCTAGTTTAATATTTTCTGTGTTTTTATGTTGTTTACACTGATACAGTTAGATACTTTTAGATTCTAAACTAAATGGTCTTATGGGACCCTTAAGGCTGAGATCATGAATCAGGGCCCAGGACTTCCTCTGTGAAGTATGTCTGTGAAGGTACCATTTTGTTTTTATGATTTTATACTACTTTTGTAATTTTGTATAGGTGCTGTATAGGCTGGATGCTGATACACCATACAGTCTCTGCTTGCATACTTGATTTCTCAGACGTGTGCACATAAAATGTATAATCTGAGACCATAGTGCATCAGAGCACAAAGGGGAATGTGTGTGGTGCTTTGTCATCCATTCTAAAGGCAACACTTGAAGGGGGTAGACTTCTTGGAGCATCTTATCCTAGTCCTCTGGTATATTTCCATAAAGTTCTTGAGCACAGTTCAAGTTTATTTTGCTTGATAAAATCATGATCATCTCATCCCCAAATCACACAGCACTACACTCCAGAGACTGTCCCCTACGAGAAGATATGTGCTGGTGCCAATCCAAAAATGGTTCTGGAGCTAAGAGCTAGTATTTGAGATGCTGCCAAGAAGCTAGTATTGGGAAGAGATGTGAATAAGGGACCCAAAATAAGGCTTACTCCACCACATACTATACACTTCCACAGTTAGAGGGATCTGTCCTCCGCATGGACCCATGATACCAAAGCCCAGTTCTTGTGCTTGCTGCTCCGAAGTGGGTTTGCCTCAGGAGAAATATGCAGACAGGTAAGTGGGAAAGCTGAACCCCAAAGCAATCTTTGGATAACTCCAAATCTCACAGCCCTGCACTACAGCGTCTGTCCCCAACAAAAATAACATGGACTGAACCTGTTTCAAACATTGATTCTGGCACAAAGAGATCCAATTTGGACTGCCTCCAAGAAGTTTGTATTGGAAATATATGTGAATAAGGAATTGGAACAGCTACATGCCCTCTGCACCCCAGAACAATCTTTGGATTACCCCAAATCACACAGCCCTGTACTCCAGTGTCTGTCCCCTACAAGAAGTCATGGCCTGGACCCAATTGAAATTGTGGTTCCAGGTCAAAGAGATTAGCGTTCCAGCTCACGGTAACAATATGAGCATTGTTACTGTGTACTTGGTTTTGAGCTTTCTGGATTACATTTTAAGAGTTCCATTAGGCTTGACTCATTTTCTGTAAACAAATACAATCTCTCCAGGACTTTACATTTTAGACTGAAAGTAGAGAGATACCTTTTCAGTCCTTCCTTGCATGAAAAACCCTTTCTGATTGTCAGAAACTTATTTAGAGAAGAGATAGGATAGGTTTCCTTCCCAGGGAGCATTCTATTTATTGTGTTGGATGGGGATGGGAAAGAGACTTCTTTATTCAAAGCAAATTAAATGCTTTTACATTGTTAACTGAAACTTCAACATTAATAGTGTATGAGTAATTGGCAGTGAATGTGCTGAGATTTGTGAAGCTATGCTGCATTTCTTGTTAGATGTGTGGAACAGGAAGAACACATAAGCACATGAAGCTGCCTTATACTGAATTAGATCATTGGTCCATCAAAGTCAGTACTGTCTACTCTGACTGGCAGCAGCTGTCTGGGAACTCAGGTAGAAACATTACACATTGGTCAAATCCACATTACTCATTCTAAGTCGCATGTTCCCCGCATTCCCCACGCAATCCCGAGTGCCGGTCACATTACCTCATTAAACAGACGCATTTCATTCGCATTTCTCCCGAATGTGTGGTCACAGGTTTTCAACGGGAGTTTCACGGTGGCCGTGAATGGGCCAATGCACAATTTACATGGGTTTTTTTTAAAACCACCCCCCTTCCTGTCTCTCCGGCCGTTCCGAGAGTTCCTATTGGCTGATTCAACTTGCAAGTGCTCCGTAGTCTGCAGAAGACTGTTTTTGACTTCATAGCATTGGATTTATTGATTATGCTGTTTCTGAATCAAATCTGGTAGTTTGAAAAACCATTTTGGGGTGAATCCATCCTCAGAACGGACTCACGAAACTTCCTTTTTAACTGTTTTTTTTTTTTAATTTTATATTACTGTAATATCGAAATTATGAAATATTGAAATAATGACACTCCAAGGAAGTGAAACTTCAGTAAAATTCAGGCACTGAACTGTCCTGCGTAGGAAATGCCCACGAAAGCTTCCCACATGCTTCCAAATTTCCAAAAAAGAAACGGGAGAGAGCCATCAGTGCTGTCAGTGGGGGAAAGAGAGGCATCATTATCTTCAATGATGTTTCTTTATAAGGCAAGATCGAAATAACGGAAAAGTGCGCTCAAAAAATTTTTTAAAAAATGGGCGGGAAAAAAAGGTCCCGCCCAAAAAAGCGGTTTTCGAGCGGCCGTGTGACCAGAGGGACGCGCGAGAAAGACGGCTTGGAAGCAGGAATGTGAACGAAGAGGAAAAAATCGCGGATTGGAGGCAAACGGAAGATATCCGCTAAACATGCGGGTAATGGGTGAATGTGGATTCAACCATTATCTATCACACATTATCTATTACCTGATCCTTTCAACTGGAGATGCTGGGGACTGAATGTGGGACCTTCAGCATGCCAAGAAGATACTATACCTCTGAGCTATGGTCCGTCCCATAATGGAACAGTGGGAGTTATTTTTGGAGAGGCGGTGCTACCCCAAACAAACAGCATTCAAAATGAATGATACGGGAACCTAGGAGAGAAATCACAAGATGGACTGGAAATGGAAAGGCAAGCCAAAAAAATGAAAATTACCTTTTCCTAGCCATCCCCTGCATTTTTTCCATGAATCCCCCTTCCTCCCACCCTTCTGTGCTCATGTGCTAACACTTTATCTTGGAATTTAAAATTTGTTGCAGCAAATTAGCAGCTTTGATGATTTATTATTTTTTACATTCAAGGTAATGGGAAAAATATATCTGAAGCAAATCTGAAAACAAAATTTGGAGCAATTATGGATTATGCACCCAAGAAAACCCCATGTCTTGACTTGTTGCTGTTCTATAAAAGACTTCAGTTGAAGAAACTTAGTGCCCAGGAAAGTCTGAAAGGGCAGCAGGCTTTAGCAGGCATTATGAAGAGAGAACTGAATTTCTCACAGATGTATAGGCAATATAATTCAAAAAGATAGATTCCGAAGTTCTATGATTAATGTAAAATGCTGGCAATACTGAGTTGACATCTAAGATACATATCAGTGATAGCTACTTCTAATGAAAAAATGCAAATTGACAACAATAAGGGAAATAGGCACAACTAATAGAATCACAGCAGTGGCATAGCATGGGGGGCAGAGGGGCGGCCACCCCAGGTGCATAATTTTTAGGGGGTGCTGCATCCAGGAGAGCCTGCACTGTGTCCGTGGGAGGTCACCCATGGCGTCCTGGCCACCTGCTGCACCAATGGGGCAGCCAGCTCACTGGGTGCTGGGCTGGCCTGGCCATGCTGCAGCTGAGGAGCGCACTGAGCTGGCGGTGGTGGCGCGGGCAGCTGTGGTGGAGGGCTGCCTGGTAAGGGGTGGGAAGGCGAGTGACCCAAATCATGGGAGTGCTCCCAGGGGGTGGGGCACAGGCACCACCCCAATGAGAGCCTGCACTGCAAGGGAGGCCACCTGCGACACCCTGGGGAAAATTGCTACCTGGCCCCAAGGTGGTGATTGACCTGACCCTGGACATGTAAGAAGGGGCCACAAGAACCAAACACTAATGTAACCCTTCCTGCCCTCCATCTCATGATCTGCCTAGGTTCAACGGTAGAAAGAAACATAAAAAATATTAACTCTTCACAGCATCTAAAATCTGAAAAGCCAAAGTAACATTTTAATGTATTTTAGTAAAATGAACAGGAACTGTTACTTTGAGGTCCCATTCTTCTGCACATCTGTTACATGAAAACATAATTAAGGGTGATATTGCTATGCTTTTCCTTGAGTGGCTTCTATCCACCACCTATTATAAAGATGAATTAATTATTTTTAAGGAAAAATTATATTTTCTGAGAAATTTGCTTGTGCTAAGAAACAGAAAAGAAAATGTATTTATGTCAGATATAGGGTGTCCAGCTCCAGTTTGGGAAAATCCTAGAAATTTTGGGAGTGGAGCCTTGGGAGGGCAGTGTTTGGTGGAGGCGAGGGATCTCTGGGGAGTATAATACCATAGATGCCACTTTTCAAAGTAGTCATTTTCTCCAGGGGATCAGAGAAGTCTGTAATTCCAGGAGATCTCCAGCCACCACTTGGAGGTTGGCAACTATTGTCAGATGCTCACACTTCTAGCAGTTAAAGAAAATGTGTATATGGAGCTAAGACTTACATAAAGTATTAATTATTTCATCAAATTAGCATCTTATAATTCTATTAACCAAATACAGAAATTATAAAAAAAAGTAATACAGTAATTCATATTCCAGTTATAACAAGGCTGATGATAGTGTGCAAATAAAACGAATTGGATATTTTGGATCCCAGACTGAGACCTCATACTTCCCATCATGGTCTAGTCTAGTCTTACCTAGCTTTCTATCTCTTCCTTGGCTTTTGTTAGCTTTTATAATCTGTTACATTTTCTTCCTCCTTAGTTGAATATTATTTCATGATTAAGGCAGGCCTTGACAAACTTTCTTTGGCTTGAGGAGTCAGATTTAGGAACCGGATTCATTTTTCAACCATTAGGGTTTTCTGTTTTAATGATCACGTTTCTGATTATTGCTACTACAAAGCCTAATTCAAGCCTCATTACAATTTCTTGTGACATAAGCATTGTCACGCATATAAATACAGGAGTAATGCTGTCATCACTACAACAAAAAGCTTACCTCTAACCTTAACCTATTCTCTCCCCAATTTCTCATAATTTCATGATTACTTTTAAAAGCTTAATTTAAATGAATGTTGGAGCCGGTGTAGAAAGCCACTGATGAAGAAATGAATTCATCTATCATCATATAAATCATATAAATTTAACATATACAGAATCAATGACTAGAACTTCATGCGTATGCATTTTTATGTCATACAACAAATTCTGATGTGAAATAATAAATAAGTTTTATACTTTGTACAAACTGAGGATTGCCAAAAGATATTACAATAAAATCATTGTAAAATTATTGTTAAATCATAGGCACCACAATGAAATTCCTAGACACCATGGCAACCTGGTGCCTGGAATTTATTGAGCCCTGGATTAAGCCAAATGTTTATTACTGCTGTGAGCCAATAAGTCTTATGTGTATACAGGATTGGGTTTGCCACTCCTTTTAATGGCAGGGAATGTTCCACGCACATATTCTTTAGATCAAGGTTTTTAAGTTTGCAGTTTTATTCATTTGCTGTCTAAATACTAATGCATTGTCAATGAATGCATAGTATGAATACAATCTTTTTTCTGTTTTAGTTATATGAGTAGCTCCCAAGCAACGATCTGTTTGCACTGTACAATGATTCCCCCTAGGGTTGCCAGGCCCCCTCAATCTCCCGGCGGGGGACAGGGGCCTGGCACTTAGCTTTAGGGAGAGGGGGTGCCTGTGCACGCCCCCCACAGGTGCGATGATGTCACTTCAGGGGTGATGTCATTGCATGGCTGTGCGCTGCAGAATGCGCCCGAAATGGGCCGTTCTGCCGCAAATCCAGCCCAGTTTTGAGGCACTGCAGAGCGCAGGAGCGTTCCTGCAAAACGGGTGGCATAACGGGCCCATTTTGGAATGCTCCTGCGCTCCACAGCGCCTCAAAAATGGGCCCAATACACACCGAAATGGGCCTGTTTTGGGGTGCTGCAGAGCACAGGAGCGTTCTTGTGCTCCACAGCGGCCCCAATCCAGGCCAAAATGGGCCCAATCCTTGCGGCTGTGGTGCATGGGAGTGCACCGCAGGGGAACGCACAAGGAAGGTGCACGTGCCCCGCCCCTGCTGCTCAGGTAAGTGGGGGTGGGCAGTGGGGAGCGGGGGTGGGAGATCCTCCGCCCCCAAAGGGGGTCTGGGATCCCTAATTCCCCCTTTCCTTCCCTTTGCCTAAGAGGTGGAGGGGATACATGTGTGTGAGAGAGACTTCTTCCCCCTTCTCATTCTTCTTTCTTTGGTAGCTATCAATCACCACTCAAGTTATGCCATTTCTTTTTCAACTTGCAGCTTGAGGCCCAGATAGGGGCTAAGTCTGGGTGTTTGAGTTGTGCTTCACAGCCTCTCTTGTCAGCTAACTGCCTGTAGGGGCCTGTGGATGATCTTTGACCATCCACAACCGTAGATTTTTAAAAGGAAAAGATCATTATTTACTGAAATATCATCTTAATCCACTAGTGCATTGGGAAACTATATCAAAATACTACAGGGGGTTATAGAAATAAAAAATCAAACGAGACTAAGTTGTACAGTCATTGGTGTTATCTTGGCATTCCCTTTCATGGAACAGATGCAAGCCCTCAGGAACTATAAAAATAGCAGCTGCCCAAGGTAGACTTCACTCTGGTGGTCCCTTTGTTACCCAGTCCTTGGTTTGCATGTTTTTGAAAGTCTGCCCAGACTTTCACTTTAATCTGTCATTAAACTGGAAGTGATTTCCGATGTGTACTGCTCTGCATCTTTTTTTTCAAATCAAATTAAGGTACACATCCTGACACCCAACTCAGGATATCCAAATAGCCCATCCATCTTGCCCCTTCCTGTCAGGTGGGCAAATGGTCAGCTGCATCCTGTCTATTTGTATCCATACAGGAAATTCATCTCCTCTCAGCCTGCATTCAGAGGAATTTTATGGCTGCTTTTCCCAAGAAAAAATGTTTTCCCTGAGATCAGAGCCTTCCTGAGTGTTAATCAAGGAATCCTGTATTTCTTTATCATAATATGCACTATCAAAGGATTATTTTTCTATAATTGCAAGCAGAACTGAAACAGTGGTTCCATATAGTTCTATCTTCTTGAAAGAGGATTTGAGATGTGGACTATTTTCTGACATTGTGTTTGTGTGTTTATACAGGTTGTTAGAAAATTTGAAGGTCCTTTATAATAGAAAAGCAGAATAATAATATTCATTTAAGGATGTAATATAAATATACCCATAACGTTTGGCAGTACCCCTACGGCTGCCAACTATGGGTTGGGAAATTCCTGGAGATTGGGGGGCAGAGGCTGGGGAGGGTGGGGTTTGGGAAAAGGAGGGAGCTCAGTTGAGATGTAATGCCATAGAGTCCACCCTCCAAAGATGCCATTTTCTCTAGGGGAACTGATCTCGCTAGTTCGGAGATCAGTTGTAATTCAAGACCAGGCTTTACCCGGAGATTACAACACAAACCTGGAGATTGGTAGTCTTACCCGTGATACACACACTTTAACAGTTGCTTCCATTGCTCTGTGCTTAAAATCATTTCTTCCTGGCTTTTACAAATAGATCTTTAGTCAATTCCTTTTCCTTTGAGGGAGGGGGTTGGAGTTTAATTAGGTTTTTTTTCTTTGTTAAGTGATTGCTCATTAATGATTTATTTTTCTATATCACATTTTCATAACTGAGCAATTATAATATTGAAACTAAGAAGATTAATGAACAGTCATTTCCTGGAAACAGGAATGAACAGGAAGTATTTAAGAAAGGGAAACTTTTACCAAAGATAGAGAAGAAAATTCAAAAGAACAGTAGCTCTGGGAAGTCTCAATGGTATATTGTCAGTCTGCATGTCAGCATTTTAACTGCATTTTAAATGAAAAAAAATCACAAATCAAATCTGGAAAAGATGGGAAAGTGAAATGGAAAAGAAATGGAAAAAATGAATGAATTGACAACAATATTGTCTGAATTCTTTGCTAAATCTGAGTGGTCTATTCTAAATCACTAGTGCGAAAACAGTCTTAGCAATGTCACTTAGCAGTGTCACAGTGTCACAGTGTCACTGTGACACTGAGAGATCTCTGTCTTTTGGTGCTACATCTCTGAAGATGCCAGCCACAGCTGCTGGCGAAACGTCAGGAACTACAATGCCAAGACCACGGCAATACAGCCCGGAAAACCCACAACAACCATCAGTCTTAGCAATGGTATGTCTTTAGAGATGTACATTTAAGTTTTCTATTGAGATGGGATATAGTATTCTGTGAGCAGTCAGCCCAGCCTCCACTGTTTTAATAGCTGCTTATGATATAAAAATCATAAGCCACTGAATCTAATGTGCTTTAAATCATATTAGCAAGCCACCTGATTGAGCAAAGCATTGCCTGATCCCGCCCGGGAGAGTGAGACATGAATGGCATGTGAGTACTGCATGACTGGCTCCTGCCTCCCCATGCTGCAAACATGCTATCTTTGACAATAGAGGCACTTGTGAGTAACCGCCCTGAACATTCCAATCTCCCCTCTTCCCATTGATTATATCCTGTCCTGCAATCAAAGGTCATCAGTTAGCTCTGATAAGTTTAAAACTCTTCCTGGGAACATTTAATTAAAACTCTAAATTCATCTATCAGCACCGGGAACATTTAATTAACTACAGTTTCTTTATAAGGCACTAAAAGCAACCAATCTAATTCTTTTGTCACACCCCAGCAACACCAATCAAGGAACTCAAGCCTTTTGTTCATCCCAGTAGACAACCATTAAGGGCTTTGTCTTACCAGCTGAAGTCACCTTCCAGCCTCAGGCACATCCAGCCCTATAAGAATCCTGGCTCTGCCCCAATCAAATTGAGCAGTGTGGTGGACACCTACTTTGAATCTTAGCACTGCTCCCTCAGATATCTCTCTGAGCCTTACTCCCTGGCCAAAGATGCAGGACATTCAAAGCCCTCTTCCTTCACGGACTACTCCTCTGATGGTAACTATCTCCTGAATCCCTCACTCCATTCCAACCTCTGGCTAATTTTCCAAGACTCCAGTGTGCTTGTGTAAACCATTTATTTGCCTCTTGAATGTGTGTGAGTTTTCTCTTTTAAATAAAAACTACTCTTTGTTTTCTAAGAACACCCATCTTGTCAGTTTCCTTGGGGAGGGGACCCCATAAAAATTGGTGAAGATCTTGGTTGTTACCCCTGTTGCCCCTACTCCTTGCTGCTAATTCCCCCTATTTGCAAGGAGGCCAATTCTGGTAACAATTCCATCTCTTGGATGCACATCTTGGATGCACCCCCCCCCCATCTTGGTGAAGGAGTTTGACTGTGTTGATGAGGCTGAGAGCAACACCATCAGGAGTGCAAGCTTGGTTAAGAGTCTAAACTCCTGGAGAAGTCACTCAAGGTGGAATGGTCAATGCTGAGACACCAGACTAAGATGCATCCACCTCCTTCAAGAATCAGTGGTTACATCAGGAGAAGAGAATTGACTGTTCCTTTTTTTTTTAAAGAATTTTATTGGATGGGTTTACAAACATAAACATAAAAATCATTATCATTATCCACCCCATTGCATTTTCCCCCATCCTTCCCCCCCCTTTTTCTGGTGACTCCCCGCAGTTTTCCATACCCAACTTAATCTAAAAAGTATATCATATAAATTCTTAAAATCTATAATATATATCTATATTATACATACTAATCAAATCTCTTTACTTATCTTAACTATCTACACTAACTATATTGCTTATCTTAGTTAAAAATATAAAAATTATATAAGTAATAATAAGTACATATACTAACTAAAACAAAACTACATATATATATATAACATACTATATATAACATACTATGTTATATATATATAACATACTATTCCTTACATACCAATTAACTATATTATCTATATTTCACATATACTCCCTATAACTTTATTACTCATACTTATACTCCCCTGTAAATATACTATACTAATCCATTAAAATACAGTAAAATATACCCCTTTTTAAGCTTAAGTAAGTTTCTATCTCCCCTAATTCTCCAAAGACCACAATTTCCCCTTCATGCCCCACTTTTTCTCCGCATATTTCTTGAATTTTTCCCAGCTTGATGTATAGTCCAATTCTTCTTGTTCTTTCAATTTCCTTGTTAGTTTGTCCATTTCTGCCATATTCAAAACTTTCAAAATCCAATCTTCCATAGATGATATCTCCTGAGTCTTCCACATCTGTGCATAACACATTCTGGCCGCCGTAATCATATAAAACACCATAACTCTGTCCATTTTATCAAAATCTTCTAGGTTCATACATAATAACAGCAATTCTGGGATTTTATTTATATTCCTTTGTAAAATATCTGACATAACTTTAACTATATCCCCCCAGAACTGCTTATCACAAGTCCCATTGACTGTTTCAATGGTGATGGAAGCATAGGATTTCTTGAAGGCTAGATAATGGGCAGCAGCAGTAATGGAAGGTGACACTGATGGAGGATCATTTACAGATAAACAGCAGTGTCACTTCAGCTAACTCGGGTTAGTACTGTGCAGAAGAAGGCACTTCTGATAATCTTACCTGGAAAACCCTATAATGAGACAATCCAAAATGAAAGAAGATATAGTGCTGGATGAGAGGACCTCCAGGTCAGATGTCACTCAACTGGCTACTGGGGACAAGTACAAATACTACAGTTCTTAATTATAGGACTGGGTAAAAGTTGAAAGGACATCCAGTTGTGGATATGAATAAATGCAGCAGAGGCAAATAAGATACTGTTGAAAATTCCTTTTGCCCTAGGAATATTTTTGACATAGAGTAAGAAAATAATAACAACAGATGAGCAAGCAGAAGCACTCTTACAAGAGCTTGAAATGGAGAACACTGACCAAGATTTGAGTTCAGAAGACATAAGTCAATGTACCAGAGAAAAGGAAGGAGCAATCAGAAGGAAAAAGCAGGGGGAAAGAGGAAAAATTAATGAATTTAAAATAATTTCCATGAATTTGAATGGGTTAAATTCATCCTCTAAAAGATCTAGAAATGTTGATCAATTAAGGAAATTGAAAGTAGACATTTGTATGTATTCAAGATCAACAATATTTGTTAAATTGTAGGAAAGTGGGCAAGGTCTATTCAGCATCATCACAAATGAAGAAAAAAGGCCTAGCAATATAATAATCAAATTTTGGAGGTTCTTGAAGAGCTCAAAGATCATGATTTGATTTTAAAGATTAGATTACCAGAAGGACAAACATGGGCACTGAGGTCAATATATGCACCTAATAATACAAAAAATGAATTTTTATTAAAAAAATTATCAAGTAGTATTAGACTTTCAAGAAGGAGAAATTTTAATTTTGGGACATATGAATAGGGTGCTAGATTCTAAAACAGACCAATCTAAAAATTTGGGAGAGAAACTCCCTAAATGTGCTTTCAATTATAAGCGTATTTTAGAACTTGAAGATGACTGGAGATGACTGCACTCAAAAGAAAGAGACTATTTGTATTGTTTGGATAGACACCAACCATATTCTAGAATAGGCATGTGGTGGATATCTAAAAGTTTAATCACAAAAGTTGGAAAAGTAGAGATTCTTCTGAAGACTTTGGCAGATCATAACCTAGAGCTAACCTGGCAGAATGCAATTAAGAAAGAAATAAGATGGAAATGATAATTTATTGTTACAAGAGGAGGCAGTACAAAAGAAAGAATTAACAATATATTTTAAGTTGAATAGCACAACTGATGTTAATTTGATAACAATATGGGATGCTACTAAGGTTTATATAAGAGAAATATTATTGGCAATAGCTGCATGGAAGTAAAAAAAGAAAGAGAAGAAAATATAGAGAATACTATGCAAAAACTGAAGATAATGGAACAAGAACATAAAATTACTGGTGATAAGAAAAAGTGGAAAGAAATGAAGCAATTAAAAAAAACAATTGGACTTACTGGAAACAGAGGAAATCCAGAAAAACTGAAATATTTAAAGCAAAGGTAAAAAAAAAATTAGATGCAAAAGAAATGTCCAAAGTTGCGCAACACACATAATAAAAACATGGAATGTGAGAATTATGAAGCCAGGTAAGCTAGAAATCATAAATCAAGAAATGGAATGCTTACACATTGCAATCCTGGGTGTGAGTGAACTAATGTGGACTGACATTTTCAGGCAGAAAACCACAAAGTGTTCTACTGCAGAAATGACAAACTCAAAAGAAACAGTGTTGCTCTAATAGTGGGGCAGGACATACTATGAGCAGTCAAGAGCCACAACGCAAAGTCTGACCAATTAATATCAATCAGACTTCATGAAAGGCCTGTTAACATAACCATCATTCAAGTTTATGCCCCAACTACAGATGCTGAGGAGGAAGAAATAGAAAAATTTTACACAAGTGTCCAAGAAGATATTGATCATATGCCTAAACAAGATATGCAAAAGTAGGAGACAAAGCAGAATCAAACATTGTTAGAAAATTTGGACTAGGGTCACAAAATTAATCAGGAGAGCAACTCAGAATTTTGTGAACCCAACAACCTGTTCATTGCTAACACATGCTTCAGGCAACCTAAATACATGGAAATCACTGGGTGACCAATACAGGAACAAAATAGATTACATAGATGGATAAACTCTATTCTCTCTGCTAAAACAAGACCAGGAGCTGATTATGATACAGATTATGAATTGCTAATATAAAAAAACAGAATAAAACTGAAGAGAAACACTAAAAGCATCATAGTGCCAAAGTACAAGCTAAATAATATCCTTGAAGAATTTAAAGACCATGTGCCCACCCACCTCACCCTGTTTTAGTGCAGGAATAGCCGGCTGCTGAGTCCAGAGCCACGTAGGAATTTTTCCCTCTTTTCCCTGATTGGCTTTTGGGAAGGGGTTTTTTTCGCCTACTTTGCACTAATGGTAGTGTTCTGAGTTATGTTGGGTTGCTCTGTTAGTTAGTAGTTTGCAGGAGATTTTGGGAATAGGGTGCGGGCCAGTGAGCCCCTGTGGCATTCCTCAAGGTTGGGGAACAGGGTCTGCCATTAGGGCGGTATGCTTGTGGCGACTACCGTCGGGGGGGCAGACGCCTGAGGGGATCCCCTGGCACAAGGCCCTAACCTCATGCTAGTCGGCTGGGGCGCAACAGGTGCTTGAGTGGGGATCCTATGGCCTAGCTGGCCGGGTTGCAGCCCTTTGTGAGATGACCTACACCCGGGGCATTGGGGCTCGCCCAGACAGGCAAGGCAGTGGTCAGTGAGCTGACCCCAGGGCTTGACCTGTACCGCTTAGTTAGCTCTTGCCGTGTTTATCTTTATGGTCAATTAATAAATGGCCCATTAATCCAAGCCTGTGTCTGTCTCTTTCTTCCGGCTGGGGTTGCAAACACTAAAAGAATCATAGTGCCAAAGTACAAGCTAAATAATATCCTTGAAAAATTTAAAGACCATGTAAAGAAGAGATTTGCAATGCTAACTTTAATTAATCATGAACGAGAGGAACTATGGGCTGAAACCGAGATATTATCAAGGAAGAATGTGCAAAGTCTATTCCTGTAGCCAAAAGAAGAAGCCTAAATGGATGACTGAGGACACTCAAGATTGCTAAAGACAGACTGGAAACAAAAAGTGATAGAGTCAGAATTTTAAGTGCAGCTTTTCAGTGACTTGCATGTAGAGACAAAGAAATCTATTATAATAACCAGTACCAAGATATAGAAGACAACAAAAAAGGAAGAAAAAGAGATCTCTTCCACAAGGTCCGGGAAATGAAAGGGAAGTTGAAGCCACGGCTCGGGATGCTGAAATATCAACACGGAAATATAGTATCTGATGAAGTCAAAATAAAGGAAAGATGAATACACTGAAGAACTATACAGAAGAGATGGAAGGATGACAGATTCCTTGACGAAGAACCAGAAATCATAGAAAGTGAAGTAAAAACTGCACTCAAAGCAGTTGGGAGAAACAAAGCAACTGGAGTCAATGGAATAGCAATAGAGCTATTTCAAGCTACAGAAACTGAGTCCATCAAAATCTTAACAAGAATCTGTCAACAAATACGGAAAACAAAACAATGGTCCAGACTGACAACACTCAGTCTACATTCGAATTCTATAAAGGGGGATGCCAAAGAGTGCAGCAACTATTGGACTATCAAGTTAATTTCCCATGTAAGCAAAGTGATGCTCAAAATTATACAGCAAAGACTCTTACCATATATGGAATGAGAAATGCTAGATGTTCAAGCTGGATTCAGAAAAGGAAGAGACACAAGAGATCACATTGCAAATTTACAATGGCTAATTTACAATGGAACATACCTGGGAATTTCCAAATTTACAATGGAACATACCTGGGAATTTCAAAAGAGCTGATCGGGGGGGGGGGGGGGCGAAGAGAGAGCTTATTTATGTATGTATATATAAATATGTTGGCTTATATTGTAAGAAAAAAGTGAAGTTTTCAAATATCTTTGAAGTATCTTTTTTCAAAAATCAAATCAAAATAATACTTAATAATCAAAATTAAGTTTGCATCCAAAGTCAATATAAAGTTTACTTTCAGTGTAACCTTTGGCTTGTTCATTTTTGCACAAATGTTGAATTCTTGGCCAAATTTGGATATTCGGAATTTTTTGCGGTATTTCAAAAAAAAATTTTTTTTAAATGATATTTTTCTGAACTCCTAATGATGTCTTGTGAAAACCTGGTTGGGAAACACTGCTCTAATCACATTAATCCATGAAGCTGCTTTTTACTGAGTCAGACCATTAATCTACCAAGGTCAATATTGTCTTTTCTGACTGACAAAAGCTCTATATGATCTCACATGGAGGTCTTTAACATCATCTCCTATTCGATCCTTCTAACTGAAAATGGTGGGGATAGAACCTGAGGCCTTCTGAGTGCAAAGTAGATGCTCTATCCCTGAGCCTCAGCATCTTCCAAATCAGCATTTAGATCAAAACTCTGGAACACGTTATCACAAGCTGCAAATTAAGGACCTCAAAGAAACCTCACTAATTTTTAACAAGCACTTTGCAGCAACTTGCTACAAAGCCTTGAAAGTCTTGCTTGTAGGGATGATTGATGAATTGTGAGCATCCTGTTGTTCCTCAGAAGCTGTCTAGAGGTCGGCACAAACAGCAATACGAACAAAAAAAAGCCACAAACAGCCCGATCAGCTGTTTGCAAGCAAGCTGTTCCTGAGGCCCTGTTCCCAACGAACATGTGTTCATTCCAAGCCCTGTTCATGGTGTTCATCAGCCATTCGTCAAGCCAGACAGTCTGGCACCTTTCAATCAATTCCCTGGGCAACAGTAGGCATGGACTTTCTGAACTCTGTCTGGGGTTTCCAGGGCAACAGGAGTTCAATCTAAACCCAAGGGCACTTCACCCCTGACTCAGCCACTTGTCAGGGAAAACCCTGACAAGGGCTGACTGCAGCCTGCCGAAGTTTAAATTTCCCTCTCCCTGCTGCTGTGCAGCGCAGGAAGAGGGACATTTAAATCCCCCACTCAGCTGCTTGTCAGGGAAACCCCTGACAAGCGGCTGAGTGCAGCCTGCCGGGGTGAAATGCCCTCCTTGCTGCTGCACAGCAGCAGGGAGAGGGGCACTTCACCCCCGACTCAGCCGCTTGTCAGGGGTTTCCTGACAAAGTCTTCCCCCCTCTCTCCAGCTGGCTGGGAGACTTTGAAGGGAAGGAGGTTCCCCACGCCTTTGCAAACGGCGTGGGGAACTTTCTTCCCTTCTGAGTCTCCCTCCTCCCTCCCACAAACAGCCAACCACGAACATGTTCATGAACAGGGTCACGTTCGTGGTTGTTCATGATTCCCTGTTTGTGGATGGCAACGAACAACGAACATTGTGTTTGGTTTTTTTCCCGTTTGTACCCACCTCTAGCTATGTCTACCAGTGTACCTTTCCAGTTCTTCGTTCCAAATTGCACTGCACTGTTTTGTTTGTCAGAAATCTTTGCTGCTTGATTGAATTGTTTTTATCATATTTTTAACTCGCCTTTCTTCTCATTGAGAAAGATGTTCTATAAATAATACTAATAAAACGTACATTCATTTCTGTTGCATGTGTCTCATGTTGCTATCAATGTTTAAATTAGATTTCCTATGAAATTTTTCATAAACTTGATGATGACAATTTATTTGATATTTATTTGTGGGCACGAGTATATAGCAATTTTGTGTGACATTTTAAAAACAGGTTTGAATTAGCCAGTTTGGTGTAGTGTAGTGGTTAAGAGCATGGGACTCTAATCGGGAGAGCCGGGTTTGATTCCCCACTATTCCACTTGAAGCCAGCTGGGTGACCTTGGGCTAGTCACAGTTCTCTGGAGCTCTCTCAGCCCCACCCACCTCACAGGGTGATTATTGTTGTGGGAATAATAATGACATACTTTGTAAACCACTCTGAGTGCGCATTAAGTTGTCCTGAAGGGCAGTACATAAATCAAATGTTATTATTATTATTATATTTATACTCTGTCTCTGCTATCCTCTAGGGAGACTGACAAAAATAACTCCATTTACACTCTCATCGTGGAAATGGGCAGTGTGTTAGCAGCAGTCATACCCTCCCTCACACTGAAAGAACAGCTTATGAATCATAAGGCTTTTTCTCCATGTGCTTCAAAGCAGAATGATTCCCTTTGGCTGGAGATGGAAAAATACTGGAACGTGAGTCATGAGGCAAGACTGACTATCAGCCCCACACTCCAGAGATGTGTAAAGAGTTAAGACAAAAGAGGTCTTCCAGAAACTCATGCTTTATCTCGTCCACACCCTTCTGATCTTCCCTTTCCTAAATAGGGCGATTCAGGGAACTGATAAGCCCTTTCCATCCAAATATCACAAGAAATCAGTACCTATTTTTACATATAGTTCTTCCCATATATGCACAGTCATACATTTCCCAATTTTATTGTCTCACCTCTGGACAAGCCAATGATAACAATAACAATATTCAATTTATATACTATCCTTCAGGACAACTTAATGCCTACGTAGATTGGTTTGCGAAGTGTGTCATTATTATCCCCCACAACAATCATCCTGTGAGGTGGATGGGGCTGAGAGAGCTCCGAGAAGCTGTGACTGACCCAAGGTCACCCAGCTGGCTTCAAGTGGAGGAGTGGGGAATCCAACCCAGCTCTCCACTTTAGTCCTACCACTTTAAGCCATTGTTTTGAGAGCAAGATATCCACATTGCTCCAAGGTATGCTTTGCCCTATAACTGGGTTGCCCAGCCATGTATGTGTGTTCTGAACCAATGCATGCACCCTTAGATATGCCTGAGCCCTCCCCTCTTTTTCCATGAGACGCTGGTTATCTTCTCTGCTGCCTCCATAGAACCTTCCCCTTCAAGACTGGTAATTGTAGCCCTACCCCAAATATCTCTCACTATTCCTCACTGATTCCTAGTTAACCTTGTGTGTGTATTTTGTGTACAATTGCTTTTTACTGCCCCGTTAATAAAAACCATTCCTGTCGAACATCTGCTGTTGAATATCTGCAGTCCTGGTATATATTGGTAGAGATCCTGCTAGTTACCCCCCTCTCTGTGTCTCCTTGAATGCTTTCTCCCAACTCACAAGGAGACCCCCCCAATTTGGGTAACAAGTGCTTTTATTTTGTCCTTTTCTTCTTGGTGGCATCCTTTTCCTTACACATTTAACTGAGCAAAAGCAGCCAATTGTGGCCAGTAACTGTTTGCTTGCAGCATCAGCACTATTGATGTCAGCTGAAAAACATTTAGGCTTGGCTATTTTTCACCACCCATGCTGAAGTATACCAGTACATTATAATTAGACTCGAATTTGGCTGTAGGCATTGACTTTTAGTGTTTTGGCACTCAGCACTTGGCTTAATGACTTTGTTGTTCTTTGTCTGCGTGAATCAATTTAACAGATGTTTTGCTTGTAGGATAGTTACTAAGCTGGAGCAAAAGTCTTCTTGATTAATAATCTGTCATTTTATGTATAGAAGGCTGTTGTGGTCTACCAGTAACAATGTCAATAAGGAAATAATTTCTAAAATAAATCATCTAGTATCTTCCTTTGCATCCAACTGAATAAATTTGGAAATCAGCTTTCAGCATATCTGGCTAATAATATTGAGTTGCTTGAACTCAGTGCATGACTATGGACAGGTCATTCCCCTCTAGATCATTCTGGATCACAACCCACCTTGTAACTGAATGATTATTTTATCAGTCATACAGACAAATTGCAACTAGTGCCCTTTGGAAACCTCTCAAATGCTACTTTTAAAAATGAGGTCCAAATTATTAAGCTTACTGTAAAGCTATGAGTATTAACTGACTTTTACTGAGATGTCTCTGAGATTAGGATACATATAGGTGGCCAAAAATATCTGTAATGGAAATTAATACTCTTGGTTGGTGGGGTTCAAATTCCAACTAATCTATATATTTTTGAAAGATTTCTGTCCCACAGTATACAGAATTGCCTGATGTAGTAACATAACATAAGCAATACTTTAATATTAATAATTTTAGATTTAAGCAACAAGCCCCCAAATCAGTATTTTAAAATGAAGCTCACTGGGTGACCTTGTGCCAGCTATTTGTCTTTTAGCCTAACTTTCATTGTGGGGTTGTTGGGGGCTGGTAGAGAGAGGAGTACCGTATATGCCACCTTCTTGGAAGGAGGTCAACAGAAAAATGGAAGATAAGATTTTCTGGAAGCAAAATTGTAATGGGGATAGATATGTAATTTTTTATATTGGATTTTTCCTAGTGCGTACAATATTTGTTCATAGTTAGTGTATCTATTTTGTCTATAATAACACAGTTCATTCACTTCTTTTTTAAAAAAAATGTGGAGGTAACTATACTAATGTCCAGAATTTGGATCATGTTCCTTAAAGAAAAATTTACCAAAGCCTGTTTTCAGGGAAATAGGTCTCGAACCTATTATGTACTTCACAGTTTCTGTGCTAGCATATTTTCTATCTCTATTTTTATAATTCTACAGTCCTGATGTCTCTATAATGATTGCTAAACATTCTCTACTCTCCACATGCTTTCAAACAAGCAGCAACATGAATAAAGAAATCATCGAGAAATTGCAATTCTCAATTGTATTTTTATTCCCTATCTGCTCCAAACTGTTTTTGTTTCTCTTTAGTTGTTTGGTCATCCATACCCCACACATTTACAACAACTGTTTTATATCAAATTTTCTGTTAATATGGGAGTAGCCTCAAAATAGAGATTAGCATAGAAGAAGGCTTTATGGAAACTTTCGGCTTGAGAGACAGGGAGTAGGGTGGGGGTACTGATTGAATTGGACTGATTGCCTTTTATTGGTGGACAGCAGGTCTGAGACTAGATAAACAAGTGGTTAATAATAATAAGCTGTGACTGACCCAAAGTCACCCAGCTGGCTTCAAGTGGAGGAGATGGGGAATCAAACCCGGTTCTCCAGATTAGAGTCCCGCATTGCTATCTACTACACCAAACTGGCTATGGAGAAGAGAGGAATTTTAAACAAATTAGATCAGCTGCATTAAGAACCTAAGGGATATGAGACCATTTTTAATTATATGGAAGAGACTGAAAACATGAATGGTAGTTTTAGTTACACCTAGTGGCAGGGCTTTTTTTCTGCCAGAACACTCTGGAATGGCATTCCAGCAGTTCTTAAAACAGCCCCCTCCCTGTTCCTGGCTGTTTCGGGCCTGAAACGGGCCCAAAATGGCCAGGATTGGGCCCAAAATGGTGAGGATCGGGCCACTGCTGGGTGGGGAAAACTCTCCCAAAATGGCCAAAACAGGCCTGAAACGGCCAGCATCGGGCCCAACATGGCCAGAATCAGGCCTCTTCTGGGTGGGGGAACACTCCCCCACACGGCAACAACCTGATCCTGTCCATTTCAGGCCTGAATTGGGCCCAAAATGGCCAAAAGGGGCCCCAAATGGCCAGGATCGAGCCTGAAATGGCCAGGATCTGGCCTCTGCCGGGAGGGGTAACAGTGCCTCACCTGGCAGCAGTCCAATCCGGGCTGTTTTGGGCCTGATCCTGGCTGTTTTGTCCACTCCTGGCCCGCCAGTGGCCCAATCCTGGCCCAAATGGTCAAAACGGGCCTGAAATGTCCAAGATTGGACCCAAAATGACTAGGATTGGGCCACTGCCAGGCAAGAGAACACTTCCCTGGCCAGCAGTGGTTTGATCCTGGCCATTTCAAGCCCAAATTGGGCCCAAATAGACCCAAAATGTCCAGGTTTGGGTCCGACATGGCCAGGTTCAGGCTGCTGCTGGGCAGGGGAACACTCCCCCACCTGGCAGTGGCCCAATCCTGGCTGCTTCAGGCCCAAGTTGGGCCAAAATGGGTCCAAAATGGCTGAAAGGGGTGAAAACAACCAGGATCGGGCCTGAATCGGTCTGGGGTGGGGAGGTGAGAAGACTTGAATCACAGGCGCTCCTGCAGTGGCCACACCCTGCACAGTGACATCACTTCCTGGAAGTGACATCATCACATAGTTCCAGGAGCATGTGCACACGCTTATGGTATCACTGAGTTCCATTATCATCATCATCATCATCATCATCATCATCATCATTTGATTTATAAACCAGGTGGTGAACAACAGTTAAAATCAATAAAAACAAGAAAACAATAATTCTAAAATCAACATACAATAAGCAATAATAAAATAAATTAACCAAGTACATTAAAGTGCAATGGTGGGGAGAACCCCCCCACCCCAAAGGTGGGAGGCCAAAATGGCACCACCCCCTTCAACCACCGAATGCCTGGTGGAACAGCTTTGCCTTACAGGCCCGGTGGAATGCTAATATGTTCCACTGGGCCCAGGTCTCCATTAACAGAGCGTTCCACCAGGCTGGAGCCAGGACTGAAAAGGCCATGGTTGAAGTGAGGCAGTCTTCCTTAGGGCCGGGGACCACCAATAAACATTTTTATCTACTGATCGAAGTGGACTCCGGCGAACATACAGGGAGAGGTGGTCCCGAAGATATGCCTGTCGCAACCCGCTCAGGGCTTTAAAGGTAAGAACCAACACCTTGAACCTGATTCGGAATTCAACCGGAAGCCAGTGCAGCAGGCGCAGGACAGGTGTGATATGTGACTGGTAGGATATACCAGTCAGGACCTGTGCCGTCGCATTCTGGACCAGTTGTAGGGGTAGCCCAGCGTAGAGTGAGATACAGTAATCTAGCCTGGAGGTGACCATTGCATGGGTCACTGTAGCCAAGTCCTGGGGCATCAGGTAGGGGGCAAGTTGCCTGATCTGATGGAGATGGAAAAATGCAGACTTGGCAACTGCTGTGACCTGGTCCTCCATCGACAGGGAGGCATCCAGGAACACACCCAGACTCTTCACCACTGGCAAAATTGCCAGTGGTGTCCCATCCAGGGCAGGGAGCTGGATCCCAACATCTGGCAGCCCCCATCCCAGCTGCAGGACCTCCATCTTCACTGGTTTCAGTTTCAGCCTGCTCTGTTTCAACCATGCTGTCACAGCCACTTATGGTACCACTGAGTTCCACTACCTCTTTTCCCAGAAAAAAGTCTTGCTTAGTGGTCTCATAAAGTCCAGCAGCACATCTAAGCTAGAAATTTGCTCTTTTAGGGGGAGCACAAACCCATCTGAAACAGGAGATACCTTGATCAATCCTTCTGCCCACTAGTAGCACCTCTATTTTGCTGAGATTAAGTTTCAGTTTATTACACTTCATCAATCAGCAAACCGCCTCCAGGGACTAGTTCTTGGTGGCCAGGAGTACCTTTTACCAGCTTCACCTAATGAAGCAGCTGTGGCCTTTCCTAGGCAAAAAGATTTTGCCACAGTGGTGAATGCTCTAGTAATACCTATTTTACACTACTGCACTGTGCTTCATGTGGGGCTTCTTTTGAAGAGCACCTGGAAGCCACCATTGTTGCATAATGTTGCTGCCAGAATGCTGCTTGTAGGGACCATATTACTCTGGTCATGTTTCACTTACACTGGCTCCCAGTTGCTTTTGGGCCCAATTCAATATGCTGGCATTGCTCATTAAAGTCATATACAGCTTAAGCCGAGCATACCTTGAGGAATGCAGGAACCAGTCAAACCGATCTTCAGGAGACCTGCTTTAGATGTTCCTATCATTTGAGGCCAGATGGGTGGCAACCCAAGAAAGGACCTTCCTGGTCATGACATGAAAATTATGGAATTACCTCTCAATGCATATTCATTGGTCTCAGTCTATCATTGTCTTCTACCAGCAGGTGAAGACTTTTTCTGTTTTATTTAATGTCCCCTCACTTACCCTCCTCCCTTCTTTCAGTTCATGTATTTTGTTTAATTGTTTTTAAGCTTGTGTGTGCGTGTTTTAAAAGTTGTTCTAATGTTTTTGACTGCTGCCTTGGGGACCCTAAGTTGGGTAGAAAGGTGGCATAAAAATGTTTTAAATAAATAAATATAAATAAATAAATAGGGTTTAGTTCTATTCCTCATGCCATTCAATCTCCATGTAAAGCCTTTAAGAGAAATAATTTGTGGTTTTGGACTTGGGCATCATCAATACACTGACCACATCAAGATTTCTTTGTCTAAATATCTTGGTGAGGTGGTAGAGGACTTGAGTCACTGCAAGACTGCTGTGGTTAAATGGCTAAAAGTTAAAATGCTGAAAATGAATCCTAACAAGATGGAGATAATGCTGTTACTGATTGTGAAGGCTGAGGCCCTGAAGGACATGGGCAGCCCAGTCCTGAGGGCTGCTTTGGTGACTGCTGATGCAACCCCTTAATGCAACCTCCCCACATGGAGTGCCAGAGGACAGGGAGGAAAGAAGGAGCAACAGCACAACTCCATTAGAGACATACGGCCCCCATAGCCCACAGGGGAATGGCAACCATGCAGCAGAAAGGATACTTGCCTGTCCCCTTGGCACAGGTATGACTGGAGACAAAGTGTTGCCCACATGCAACCAACATGCTCCAAGTCATGCCTTCAGCCCTGCACCCAAGACTAATAATGTAATCACTGGGCCA
The DNA here is from genome assembly GCF_028583425.1 of Eublepharis macularius. Lineage (NCBI taxonomy): Eukaryota > Metazoa > Chordata > Lepidosauria > Squamata > Eublepharidae > Eublepharis > Eublepharis macularius. Next base: position 108,181,630 of record NC_072793.1, read on the forward strand.
AGAAGGCAGACACAGAAGAGACATGCCATTAGGCAGTCCACTGCAGTCCTGAAATCACTGGATGATCCTCACATGGAGAGGCCAGAGACAGGCAACAGTTTTGAAGCTGCAAAACTGCAAAAAAAGGGACAGGATAGCCCAGCTGATGGGCAGCCCTGGGTGTCCATCATTTTGGCTGACTCCCCTGCATGATCCCTCTGTGCCACACCCTTGAGCCCCATTCTCATCAACAAAGGGACAAGGACAAAGTTATAGGAAACTTCACACTTTATCAAACAATATCAGAGAAACAGGACCAAGGTTTCCAGTATGGCCACTGATCCTCTGCAAGCTTGCCCAGGAAACCATGAGGGTGCCTGTGACTGGGGTGGATGTGCTGGAAAGATGGCTGCCTAAGTTGGGATGCTGCAGGAGCTGGGCTGGAACCAGTGAGATGGATGCTCCCTGGAAGGGCAGCAGGATCCACACCACTCATTGCAGACAGCCCATACTGCATCAGGAATGTCATCATTCCAGGTCTCTTCCCTGTTGAATTGTCACGTGCACAGATGCCAGACAGAGATATGGGTAATGATGATGAAAAGCACAGAGATCAGCCATACTGGTAGGGCCCCAGTGGAGAGTGTGGTCTACCCATTTGTCAAGACGCAGCCATCTAAACAAAACTTACTCATCCACTGTGTGGGTTGCACCTCAACTGAATCCACTCCATCTTCTTCTACTGCTGCATAGGGCTCCTATCCTGCAAGGCAATAGGTGCCATAGTTGCTTGGCTAGCAGATCCACATGGCAGAATGGGGTAGCTACCACTCATACTCCGATTTCCAGTTGTGCCGCATCCCCCCACCTGGGGGGGGGCACCCTGGCAAGGGACCATGCTAATAGCCCAGTAGGCAGCTGCCAGCATCCATGGCATGTTACCGCCCCCCACGGCCCTAGCATCAGGAGAAAATTTAAATCCCCCATTCCTTTTTAAACTTTAAGATGGGGTGCATGATATATTTGGCTACTGGAGTACTTCATACAACAATCCCAGAACTGCACTTTCTATTTGGACTATTAACCATCCAATCTTGTGCAAATCTGATAGACTGAAATATATAGGTCCTTAAATGAAAGGCTGCCTTGGATAGACCAGGTGAGCCTGATCTTGTCAGATCTCAGAAGCTAAGAAGGGCTGGCCTTGGTTAGTAATTGGATGGGAGACCTCCAATGAAGACCAGGGTTTCAGAGGCAGGCAATGGCAAACCACTTCTGTTAGTCCCTTGCCCTGAAAACAGGGGTCACCATAAATTAGCTATGACTTGATGGCTCTCTCCACCACCACATACAAAAGGCTAACATTTTGGATTTTTTTTTAATTTGCATGTGCTTTTTAAAGTTTGCCTTGTTTTATAGCATTTATTCTTCCTTTTATTGTGATACTTTATTGTCCCTTTTTACTACGTTTTGTTTATTTTATATTACATTCACCACTTTGCATTCTATATAACAGACAGAATCCAAATATTTTAAGTAAACAATTAGTTCATGTGTTATATTTACAATTTCCTGCTAATTCAAGTAATTAACTTATATGAATGGGAAAAGGACATAAAAGATTTGCAAAAGCCCTCTCTGATGTTATGAATATGACATAGACAAATCATATCTCTAATATATAAAAGACAAGCCCTGTTGCCAATGTCTTATCTTTTATCCTGGCACAGGAGGACTGAGGAACCTGTGGGTGTGCCTGCGCAGCAGGCTTCTGAGGGGTCATGGAGGTGGCAGGGAGGCCCGGCAAGGTGGCGCAGCCCTCCCAAAGCCCCACAGTGGCTGCAGAGGTGGCAGGAAGGCCTGGCGTACCAGTGCAGCCCTCACAAGGTCCTGCAGCAGTCAAGGAGGTGGCAGGGAGGCCCAGGGTGCCAGCATGACCCTCACAAGCCCTGCAGCAGGGAAGCACACCCCTCTGCAGGTCCCATGGCCGTGGGGACAACGGCAGGGCCTGGCCAAGAAGCACAGCCTGGGAGGCCATTTGCTGCTGGAAGGGGGCCCACTGAATCCATTTTCTAGAGCCCATTGTATTTATTCACACATAATGGGCTTGGTTGCTAGTGAATAGACAAATCATGTGAGCACTACTTGCCTTTCTTACAATGTAAGCACTGGTGTTATTAGTCATAAGATGTTGACCCTAGTATAATTCTGCCAGTTGTTACTACATCTCCTATATCTGCCTTCATACTAATTCTGTAATAATGTAAAAGCAGTTCGATCAAGATCTAGAATGTTCTTCAGTTAATGAAATGCTTCCTAATGCTTTGTACTTCCCTTTGGATAAAAAAGCTTCTATCTCTGCTGTTTTGGGCTACAGAAATAGCATAGTGAAATAGTATATGTTTTCATTGTATAAAGTCCCAGTTTCTATCTTTGGTGTGTGCGTAAGAGATGGACATAAACCAGGAAAATGGCAGTTCGTGGTTCATTGCATTTCACAAACCATGAACCTACAGTAACTTGCCTGGTTTGCGAACTGATACGTTTGGTTTATTTGGTTCATCATGCCACTTCCAGAGGCTTAGAACAGCCCCCTTGAAATTCAGAGATGCCAAACTCACAGGGAGTCTTCAGCAGGCTCTCCAGCCACCCTCCAGGTTTGGTGAAGATTGAATTTCGGATGTCCAAGTTATAAACCCCCAAAGCCGGTGCCCCAGGAAAGTTCCATTAGATATAATGGGAGCCACGAACGACAATTCATAGATCCCAAAAAGTTGCAGTGAAAACATGGGATGGTTAGAGAATCTTCCTCTGAGAATGGAGTGATGGCTTCCAAAAATGGAATGACAGTCCCTGGGACCAGTTAACCTGCTCTGGGGCTGGAATGATGGCCACTAGAGTGGAATGACAGTTCCTGGGAGAAGAAAAACTGCTCTCGGGCTGGAATGGGGACAGAAGTACTCTTTGAGGGGACAGTCAAGGAGATGTTCTTGGAAGACAAGAATATTCTTTTAAAGGTCAGGAGGACAGAGATAATCTATGAGAGGAGATTAATCTTGGGGGGAAGGAGTAGATGTTCTTTGGGGAGACAGGAATATTCTTGTACAGGAAAGGACAGAGGTGATCCATGAGGGAAAGCCAATCCTGGGGGAAAGCCAGGAAAGAGACCTTGGAAAATAGAAATATTATTGGAGTAAAAGACGTAGTCTTTGTGGAGAAATGTTCTTTGAAAAGATGGAAAGAAACGATTCAAAACTTCTTTGAGAATAAAGAAAGTTCTTGGGGGAGATGAAAAGAGAGCTGGGCGACCAGAGTCCATCTCCCCAACGGTGTGGCCGAGAGGGAAGCCTTCCACCAGCAGAATCCATCCAACAGGGTGGGCGATTCTTGACGGGATTCATGAGGACGGAGTTAAATAGGGGGATGGTGTGTGGGGGGCAATGTGGGTGGCTGTATCAGCAAGTGGCTGGGATGTCGAGGCCCTGGATGGTTTAGTGGCAAGGAATTCCCAAGGGGGGGGGGGTTCAGATACTCCTGGAATGAACCCAGTTATGGACAACCGAGTCCCTCTGTTGGGATGCAGCCAGGGGGTGGCAGGCACTGGTGAAATAGGGGACCAGAGGACCCATTAGGAAGTAGGTTAAAATTCCCCTTGTGTGTGTGTGGGGGGGTGCATTCGCACTGGGCAAGGACAGGGTGACCCACCCTGACACCTTCCCATCCGGGACAGGTGCTCTAAATAATAAAGATACTGATAATAAGTATGATATATAAAAGTATTCCGTGAGTCCTCACAGGAACCCACTAGGCTTGGCCCCTGAGGCTGGGAGAGCAGGTTGCCAGCTTCCAGATGGTTTCAAACTTAAAGTGCAAGTGCTAAAAATGGCTGATTTGGAAGGTGGACTCTATCGTAGGGTTGCCAGTCTCCATGGCATTATACCTGCTGTGGTCCCTCCCTTCCCCAAATGCTGTCCTCTCCATGCTCCACCCCTCAAATCTCCGGGAATTTCCCAGCCTGGAGCTGGCAGCCTTAACTCTGTAGCATTACACCTTGCGGAAGTCCCTCTCCTCCCCAAACCCCACCCTCTCCAGGCTCCCCCCCCCCATCTTCAGGAATTTCCCAACCTGAAGTTGGCAACCCTATGGGAGGGGTGCTCAAAATAATAATAAAAGACTCCTCAGATGAGTCTTAGCTCCTGAGCCTGGCTGTGGAACAGAAGCAGGTACACCAGAATGTCAAGCACATTCTGTGACTGAAAATCCAATAGCACTTCCTTCCTATCTAACTGCCTACTGGAAACTGAAACCACTTGCCTGAGAGCTGAGGGTTATATATTCCTTCTGCTGTCATAGAGCAGAATTGGAACTCTCTCGTTGGCAGCCAGAGCAGCCTATCAAGCTTTGGAGGGCTGACATTGGTGTTCCCAGGGCTCCAGAAGGTCTGCAGAAGTCCATCCCCCACCCCTGCCTAGGGAATAGATTGATCGGCTCCAGGCTGTCTGCAATGATGAACTGAAAAACAAACCAAATGAACCACCCTAAAAATCATAGCAGCTTGTCGCAGTTCATCAGAAATGTGCTCTGATGAACCGCTGGTTCCCAAACCATGAAACGGCCCGCTTCATGATGAACTTTGGTTTGTATTCTGGTTCATTCCTATCTCTAGTGTGTAATAAAATATTAGTGGGTGAAATTCAGGACCACCCAAATCCTTTGGTAGAAGTCTAGTATGCCAGCTAGTTATTCAAAAGTAGCAAGAGTGAGAATTTGCAGGTCACCACCTTTCAGTAAGGTTAAAGCTTTATTTAATTGAGTTCTTTGAAACTAGCATTAAAATATTTATTCTAGATACCAGCCCCAAGAATAAAACTCATATTGTCAATATAAAATGTTTCAGTCAAAAAAGAAATTACTGTATGAAAGAGCTATTCATGTTTATCCATGGCATTTTTGAAAGTCCGGGTATTAACTTCACTATAGTGAAGACAGATAACTATAGTGACATTTTGCTTATAGCAAGCATTGTTGAGTAACCATTACTTTTGTTGCTTTTATGCCTTTCTTTGTCTTTCCCCCAAGGATTCAAGGCATGAATGACAAACACCTCTCCATCCATGATGGATGCCAAAGATGTGGTTGTCATAGCAACAAAAAGCACTGGAAAGCAGCAACGCATGCTTCTGCTAGTATGGTACTCATTCAAGAGTTTTTAAAATTAATCTGTAGAGACCAAATAACTATTAAGGAACCATCTCAAATACTTTGGGGCTAAGAGAAGCGGGGCAGATTCTGTCATAGTTTTGTGTAGTTTACTTTTGTAAAAATCTAATTTCAAGCGTTCATATTCCAGCAAGTCTTATAAATATACATGGAAAAGGGTTCTCTAAGGAACCATCACAGTTTTTTCAATATAAAAACAATTCCCTTAAGAGATCATAACCTTTTACTTCATCCAGAATTCTGAATAACTGCTGATAATTGGCAAAAAAAAAATAGAACACCAAAAATTATTGAGCAGTAGGCGTACATAAATAATTTCCCATAGGAATGAGATGGCAAGATCCTCTCATTATTCAATTATGTTAAAATTGTGGGGAGATAGGGACGGAGAGGGGGAAAGAGGGAGAGAAGGCAAGAGCACTCAGCTATATCTGATCCAATTATATACCTGCTTCAAAAAAAATGAAGCCAGATGGATTAAAAAATAGGCTTTAGGCTAACCTTTTAGTCTTTTAAAAACTGAAGCTAGGAATTATCTTAACTTTGCAGAGTGGGGGTCTTCGCTTGTAGGCTAGGAAAAATATAATGAGGCTTTTTAAAAGTTCAACACAGAGTCAATTCCAGTTTATGCAGGACCCTGAGCAGAAAATACCGAGAGGCACCCTTCCCTCTGCCCACCACCAGCCTCCAGCTTACAGCATTCTTCCTGCCCACTTGCATGGCCCACATGTGCCTGTTCATTTTTCCTCTGCCCTTAACATAACATTAACATTCAATTTATACACCACCCTTCAGAACAACTTAACACCCATTCAGAGCGGTTTACAAAACATGTTATTATTATTCCCACAACAATCACCCTGTGAGGTAGGTGGGGTTGAGAGAGCTCTGGAAGAGCTGTGACTGATCCAAGATCACCCACCTGGCTTCAAGTGGAGGAGTGGGGAATCAAACCTGGTTCTCCAGATTAGAGTCCTGCCGCTCTTAACCACTATACCAAACTGGCTTTCACTGGCTCTTTCCCACTGTACATGCTCACATCTGCCCACTGTCCCTTTACCCAGTGGTGCGGTGCTAAGCAGTGTGTGACTAGGAGTGCTGCTGCTGTGGCTGCCAAAAGCAGCACCACCTAGGGCTGCCAGTGGGGGTGGGGGATCCCCCGCCCCCTCCCTCCCATCCCCGCCCCAACTTACCTGGCCAGCGGGGGGGGCACACCTTCCATGCACGCCCCCCTGCGGAGCTGCGCGCCCCCCGCGCACAGCCTCTGCCAGGATGCCTGTTTTGGCGTGGATCGGGGCCACTGCAGAGCGCGGGAGTGTTCCTGCGCTCCGCAGGGGCCCACAACGGGCCCGATCCATGCCAAAACGGGCCGAATCCGCGCCAAAACGGGCGCGGATTGGGCCCGTTTTGGCACGGATTGGGCCTGTTGTGGGCCCCTGTGGAGCGCAGGAATGCTCCCGCACTCCGCAGGAGCCCAAAACAGGACCAATCTGCACCAAAATGGGCCCGATCCGCACCCATTTTGGCGCGGATTGGGCCCATTTTGACACGGATCGGGTCCATTGTGGGCCCCTGTGGAGTGCGGGAGCATTCCTGCGCTCTGCAGGGGCCCCCGACGGGCCCGATCCACGCCAAAACGGGCCCAATCCGTGCCCATTTTGGCGTGGATCGGGCCCGTTTTGGGCTGCTGTGAAATGCAGGAGCGTTCCTGCGCTCCGCAGCAGCCTCCAACGGCCAAGCCAGGGGGCTGTGTGATGATGTCACTTAAAGTGATGTCATCACGCTTTGCGCGCGCACCCCCCCCCCAGGTAAGAGCCAGGCCCCAATCTCCCGCTGGGAGATTGAGGGGGCCTGGCAACCCTAGCACCACCATATACCACTTGCCCAACCTTCTCCAGCAATACTAGGCAGTAAAGGCTGCTGAGAGCATGAGTGGCAAAGTGCTTCAAAGTGCATGTGGGAAAGGTGCATTGACAGGTGGCAAGACAGGTATATGGGCAGGGAGTTGGTGGCAGTGGGCCCTGCTAGAAGCTTTGGGCCTTGGCAGCTGCTCTACTAATGTTGGCCCTGGCTTCACATTTCCATCTAACATTGCAATTACAAAGAATAGTCAGAAAAAGGTGAGTTTTTTTGTAAAGAATTATATTGAAGCAAGCTTAGGTGTGGTTAGGTTGTGTGAGGGTTTCAAAAAAAGGCAATTGCAAGTTAGTGCTCAGGAGGAAAAAGTTAAGGGCAGCAGATAAGTGAGGCAGGTTCGAGAGCAGGTCAGTTAGTGCTCAGACTGAGAGTTCAGGGAAAGAGGAAATAGTGGGGGAGGGGGTGAGATGCCCCCTGTAAGTTCTTGTGGGTCCCTGACTTGTCATTTTTAATTTGCACTGATGTCTGAATTCAGTAGCTAGGCAAATCTATTTTTTACTTAGCTTATTTATAGCCTGCCTCTCTCACTGAGACTGAAATGGATTACAGATAGAGGGAGAAAATATAATCATACATGAAGAATGCATAGGAAGACAAAATTGAATGGCAATACAAGCAACAAAGTGAACATACAGTAGGAATGCCAATACCCATGCAACAGGACTAAGAATGTAATAGGACTAGGAATGTAAAATTAAATGACAATGTGAACAACTAGCACAGTGTGAGCAATGCAGAATGAACTGAACAGATCTGTTCTGCACATTGTGTGTAATGTTGTTTGTTTCCTTGTTACAGAGGTATTTCAGTGCATAATGGCCCTTTGAGACACCAAATCAGTAGAGGGTGTCATATGGGAGAAGCTAGCAGGCATAGTCACTGCCTCTTGGACCCGGGTCCTAGGATGGACTGCAGAAAACTTCCAGACTATAAAAAAAAAGTTAATAGTAAATATTTTCAGTGCTTAGGGTCCCAGTTTCCATCTGTGTTGTATGTATTAGTGGGTGAAGCCCATCTTAGATCTGACAGGACAAGTATGGGAGGAGGGGCTCTCTCTCATCCTTATATGCCAAGCACAGGACAGCCTGCAGAGCAGCTGATAGGGTTGGCATGGGAGGAGGTGCACCCCTTCTTGTCCTTGTGCAACCACCACCCTGATCCAGAATGGGATGGAGCTCTTCTGGGATCTGATAGAAAGAGGATGCTTCGAGTGGCAAGGTTTGTTCTGAAATAAATTTAATACCAGTTTGTGTGTGGAAACAAACCCGTTTGTTGCTGCATCACTGACAATTATGTGAAAAAACAGGATATCAGGATGCTGTTCTAAACGTCAGCTGTGTATATTCTTTGTTCTCCCTCTCAGTCAGGGCTTTTTTTCACCTGGAACGTGGTGGAACGGAGTTCTGGAACCTCTTGAAAATGGTCACATGGCTGGTGGTCCTGCCCCCTAATCTCCAGACAAAGGGGACTTTAGATTGCCCTCCGCGCCACGCAGAGGGCAATCTAAACTCCCTACTGTCTGGAGATCAGGGGTCAGGACCACCAGCCCTTTGACCATTTTCTCCAAGGCCAACCCACTGAGTTCCACCACCTCTTTTCCCAGAAAAAAAGCCCTGCTCTCAGTTAACTTTATCTACTCATCCATTTATTGTTTACTATTTGAAATAAATGCATTTTCCTGAAGCTCAGTGTTGGTTGAAACATATATCTTTTTTCTTACAGATGCGGTAAGAAAACTGGAAAGAAGCCTACCTGACCCCACAGTAAAAAAAACCAGAAATGATAGTACTTCATTTCCCCCCGCTATACCTTTAAGAAAAAAACAAAAGATGTGTGTGATTAATAGAACAGACAAGAATGTAACAGAGGCTTATTCAGTTCCTCTAGGAGTGATCTTGGGAGGCATCTCACTGACCACTGTTGTCATGAATATCTTGGTTCTATATGCAGTGAAAATGGAAAAGAAACTTCACACCGTTGGCAATCTTTACATTGTTAGCCTTTCCTGTGCGGACCTTGTCGTTGGTGCAGCTGTCATGCCACTAAACATTTTATATCTTTTGAAGAATGAGTGGCTGTTAGGTAGACAAGCTTGCCTGTTTTGGTTATCAATGGATTATGTGGCCAGCACAGCCTCCATATTCAGCCTCTTCATACTTTGCATAGATCGTTACCGTTCTGTCCAACAGCCAATAAAATATCTCAAGTACCGGACAAAAACTAGAGCTTCTATCATGATTTCTGGAGCTTGGCTGCTCTCTTTTATGTGGGTAGTCCCAATTTTGGGTTGGCGTAACTTTACCCATAATAACAGTACAAGTGACAGGGATGAGATATGTGAAACAGATTTTTGCAAAGTCACCTGGTTTAAGGTGTTAACAGCTATAGTCAACTTTTACATCCCATCATTGATGATGCTGTTTTTCTATGCAAAAATATACACGGCTGTCCGGAGGCTTTATCAGCACAGAGAGCTCATTAATGGATCATTCAGATCTGCCTCAGAAAAAAGAATTCCACATGATTGTAAACTGCAAGAAATACAAGAGATGTGTTCACAAAGTGAAAGTAAAAACATAGGCTCTTACTGTAATGAACATGATAATAAGAATGACAGAATAGAAGCCCAAACTCTGTCGGGAAGCTTTATTAAAGTCTCAAAATTATTTCATAGAGGAAGTGCCCATGAAATAGGGAAGCATAGCTGCTTTCCTCTGACCATTGCACAGAATGACACAGAGGTAGACGATATTGATAGGAAGTATACCTGTGTCAATGAAAGCATTCAGAATACAGAGAAGCCTGGCCCCCAAGAATATGAAATAAGTAAAACATCATATGAACATAACTTTGCTGAGAGACCTCCCTGTAGAAAAGGTTCAGATCCCACTCGGGAGCCAAATTTTGGTATCAAGAGGCACTTCCTTCAGTATAAAAACAGAAAAGATACCACAAGTCTCTGTTCTTTGAAAAAGACATGGGGAAGGCTGCGTGCTCATTCTCTTAGCCATAACCAAGGGCTGCGTGTGAATAGAGAAAGAAAGGCAGCTAAACAATTAGGCTGTATAATGGCAGCATTTATGTTGTGCTGGATTCCATACTTTGTATTATTTATGGTCATGGCATATTGTGAGAAATGTTACAATTATCATGTTCATATGTTTACAATTTGGCTTGGCTATGTGAATTCTACGTTAAATCCATTTATATACCCGCTTTGTAATGAAAACTTCAAGAAAACTTTCAAAAAGATTTTTCATATTAAAAGTTAATATCTCTTGGTGATAGTTGTATATGTAGGGGTAGAGATGCAGTGGCAAAAAGCCAGAAGGAAAAATAGACTTTTCAGTATTATGAGAAAACATTGCAAGTGAGGCAGAAGATTTTGGAAAACCATTGATGAAAGAAGAAATATATACAAATGTGGACCGTGTTATTTGTTCTAGATAGAAGTACCTCTAAACTGTGAATTATATTTAAAGAAGAACTGATGTTCACCCGGACTCCTAAAAACTAAGGTTTCAGCCTCAGTATTGTTTTGTAAATATTTACAGTTTTTAAAATTTTCAAATTCCATTGTTTGGAACAAAACTGGAGAAAAAAAGAATATGTTGGTACTAATATTGTTTCTGATGTCAAAATGAATACTTCTACATTCAATTCAGTGCTTAATTTAGCTACAAGACCGTGTCCAGTTGTATATTTATGTGTACTGCATGAATGAAATTTACATTTAAGTAATATGTCACAATCAGGTTCCATGAGTGCAATCTAGAGAGAGAGATGGAAGCTTACTTATCTAAAAGGGTAGAATCCAGAATCCTCTCCAAGTCCTAAGAGTGGACAATTCAGAGAATGATGCTCTATTTCTATGGCTTGTACCCCTCCTCTTCATTTAAAAATTCAGTTGTAATCAGAGGAGAGTTGAAACATTCATATCCAGAAAATGTTCTGTTTAATGTAGCTAATATATGATGCTAGTATGCTGGAAAATATACCTATTTATTACATTCCCGCTGATATTTTAAGGGCCAGTTTACACAACTCTGTGTATTGCTTGAAACTGTAACATTTGAAGCAGCTACATAATTTGTTTCAATTTACTTACATTGAAATTCTATATAAGTTTTTACAGATGATACAGGTTCATGAAACAGATAACTTTAATGATACATCTTGACCCATGCATTGATTTCAGTATCACTCATTTGCTATGAGAAGGAAATAGAGATCGCTTCTCAAAGGCCCTTTTCGCACTTACGGTTTAAACCACCATTTATGAGCATCCGCCCCGATCGCAGTGGCTTCGGCATTGCACCTGTTCATTTCACACTGTCCACTGCAATTTCAATTTGGTGTCTGTGCTTCATTTCAAAACCTCGGTGCAATTTTGGGCTTTTGGGGCCTTGCAATTCACGTCACACTTTTTTAAAAAAAAATTGAGCATGCGTAGTAACGTTGCAGTGTTGGAACCCTTCCCCCCTTTTTGCTGATTGGGCTGTCCCCTGCCCACCGGAGAGGCAATTGGTGGCAGAGTTCTGGGGGAAAACATGTACCACTCTCATTTTTTTTTAAATCAAGCCAGGAAAGGGTTAAAATGCTGCCGATTCATCTCCTCCCAGGAAGCAGAGGCTTGTTTCCAAAGGGCTGTGCAAAATGCTTGGGTTTTTTCCCCCTCTTTGGCAAAGTCTGAACCATGCCTGGGAGGGAGGGAAAAGCAGCCATTTAATCCTTTCCTGGCTTTTAAAGCCAGGAAGAAAGTGCAGGAACATTACAACGTTGCAACCCATTCTTGTCTTTAAAAAAAAAAAGAATGTGTGTGCATACCCTAAGGGAGGAAGGAGAAAGCAGCTATTTAACACTTTCCTTGATTTTAAAGCTAGCAGGGAATTAGCAGCAAGCTTAGGAATCATTCCTGGCTTTTGAAAAAAAATAAAACAGCATTCATACCGGGAGGAAGGAAACCAACGAAGAAGCAGCCTTATGACCCTCAGCTTGCTTTACTAAAAAAAATGGTGGACAAGGAGTTCAGAGAGCTGAGAAGGATGGGAGTGGTTAATTCTGCACAAACCAATCAGCTCCCAGGGAAACGGAGAGGGGGGGAGAGAAGCAAAAAGGGGGCAAAAGTGTTCACATTAGCAAAATGCGGGCCAGCTGCCAGTCGGCAGCGAACTTAAAAAAACATCGGGGTATGTCCGCAGGGGGAAAAATCGGGGATACAGCGGACAAAAAGCGGGACTGCATCCCATGACTGCTTTTAAGTGTGAAAACCTTGCAAACATGGGATGTGGAACAGGTACAAACGCGCTCTAAAAACCGAGTGCGAAATGTACCAAAATTTCAGTATATCAATGTATTTATTTTCTATATTTTAAATGGTACTGCAGGAGTTCTATAAGCTATTTCTAGACAGACTACAATTAATATATTTAATATACTAATTTAATATCTTCTTTCTTACCATGCAAACAACCTAGTAATCCCATCTTTGAATTAAGCTGTGTAACATATCAAGCTATATCAGTTATACTTGTTATTGTTCTAAAACTTTCCTCTAGAATTTTTTTAATTCTTTGACAAGAAACCAACTGTGACTAATCTGTGCTTTGTAACTCCTCATTACCATTAACAGTGAACATGATTTATTTTACAAGGTGCTAAATGCCATCTATGTATCAATTTATAAAGCTTTTGTGTCATATTTAGATATTTTCTTGATATCCTGATTCTCTTCCCATTTTTTTGTGGCCAGAATATCAATGAACCACAAGTTAGTTCGATATATTACCAGGTGATTTTGGTTGGTGCTTTTCAGCAGCAGTTCTCCATGCCACACAAAGAACTACTTTTAAAATTCAGGTACTTTTGAAAAGTGATTTGTGATTTGTTGGAGTTTGTGGTAAGAATTTGCTGTTGAAAGAAAAAAAATCCCTTCCCCAAGCCACTGGGAACCTCTAGATCAGGTTTTTGTATTGGAACCTTAAGTGATTTCCAGACCTGAATTGTTATAATTTTCCAGTAAGCTATTTGCAATGCCATCCTAATCAGAGTTACTCTCTTATATTGAAGTCAGTGGTCTTAGAATGGTGTCAGCAGGGCTTTTTTTGAGGGGGGAATGCCCCGGAATGGTGTTCCAGCAGCTCTGGAATCTGCCCACGTGATTCTTTCCTCCTCCAGCCCCACAGGCTCTGAAGAGGAGATTAAGCTGCTTTGAGTTCATTCTGCTTTCTTTTCATTCCTCTCTGTGTGTGAGTGAGTGAGAAGCGAGCAAGCGAGCAAGCAGACGCTGCTCAGGCCTGGCCCAGGCTCTGCAGAGGAGGGTAAGCTGCTTTGAGTTCATTCTGCTTTCTTTTCATTCCTCTGTGTGAGTGTGTGTGTGTGTGAGAGAGAGAGAGAGAGAGAGAGCGCAGAACTGCTGGGGCCGGCTCTCCAAAGGAGCCTAAGCTGCTTTGAGTTCATCCTGCTGTCATTTCATTCAGGGGTTTGTGTGTATGTGTGTGCCGCTTTGTGGTTCATTGTTTATTTTCATTTGTGGGGCTGTGCATGTCCGTGTTGCTTTCATTCTTTTGCTGACTGTAGTTGACATTGTTATGGTTCCCACAGCTTTTGAATGCAGATTGGTTCTGTGTTAGTTAAATATATCAGTTATGGTTATTTGTATTAGTTAAAATATCAGTTATGGTTATTCCATTTTCATGCTAGGAATGGATAGCTGTGTCCAAGTCACAGAAGGCTTTCGTCAATATATTCATCAGTGTATAGGTGTTCTTATGTCTTAACAGCTGTAACTCAAATGGTTCTCCCCACCCTCAGCTGATTAACATCACTGAAACTGCAATGGACATACGGGTGTTAAGGAAGTCTTTATGAATATTGTTTGTCTGGGACATTGGAATATTTATGAGCATTTCACAATGTCACAACAGCTTAGCCATTGGTAAGGTAGACTTGGCAGGCAACAAAAAAGCCATTTTAAACTAAGTATAAATCTAATGCAGCTAAAGTTGAATATCTTCTTTTAATTGCTCCAGTAAAGCAAACCCCTCCCTGAAAATTTGAAAATTCAATATTCATTAGAATAGGAATTTCAGACTCTGTGGAATTTTGAGAAAGAATTTTTGATTTTTTTTCCTACGCTGGTAGAGGAAATCTGTTACAATTTAGATTTGTGAGATGAGTTCTGGATTTTTAGAGGCCCCCTCCTTCTTGCATATTTTAAAATATGATTCCAAAGAAATGAAATGTTTGGGAAAGGGAATGGAAGATTTCACTGTTTGTAAAGGATACAGAAAGAAAAAATGCCCTTTCTCACAATAGTCTAATTTTCCAAGCTTACTAACATGTGTTTTGTTATAATGCATTGTGCTGGGTTCTTAGAAACGGTGTTCCTTCCGGGAAGCGGCATCACTTCCAGGAGTGATGTCACTTTTCCGGGAGCATGCACATGCTTTGCGCACGCACATGTGGTGATAGAGAGTTCCACCACCTCTTTTCCCTAAAAAAAAGCCCTGGGTGTCAGTCTGCTTAGAATGGATCTGTTAGGCACTTTTTCATATTTATTTCTGTTACTTACAAAAAACTTTTCACAGTTCTAAATTTAAACCATTTTAGTAAGCTTGCTGTCATTTATTGTTTTTTATAAACAGTTTCCAGCTGTAAGAGGCCTTACTGTTATATTTCTTCATATTAGACACAAGTGGTGCTTTCTTTGCAAATATTGGAACAAGAGCAGATTTTGCCCCGTTTCTGTATATAAATCATGGTAATATATGGCTTTTTTTAAAAAAGTCACAACCTGGAACAATCCATGACTTGTCCTTTATGTTAAATTACCAAGCTCCCATCACTATTAAAATTAGAATGAAAGACTGAGAGCAGAACCACAAGTGACAAAAGGCACAGATTGGACACTTGTCTGCTTCCCTCAAGTTTTGATGGGAAATGTAGGCAGCTTGGCGGAATGTTGGACAAGTGACAGTTGAAAAGTCCATTGGACAGCAGTCAGAGAGCGAAGCTGCGAGACCAGGATGCCTACATTTCCCATCAAAACTTGAGGGAAGCAGACAAGTGTCCAATCTGTGCCTTTTGTCACTTGTGGTTCTGCTCTGAGGTGAATGGAAATATCTTGGGGCTTACTAAAAGTCAGTGATTTTTCTATAAGGAAATCCCTTTTATTTTTAAAGATACTTCCAACAGTGGCCTTCAGTATTTCCAAAACATGCCTTTGTTAATGATTTATATTTCAATACAGTATTAGCTGTTCCTGTTGTACCTTTCTCCCTTTCTGGCCTCTTCTCTGCAAAATGTTCTATGAAACTCTTGCTTTTGTTGGAAGGAAAAATACAGTTTCTTTTACTGCATATATTTGTATCGCAAAGACTAAAAAGGCAAATAGCCACATCAAATGATGGAGTCTGGTACAATATGGGCCTCATAATGTGTGCATCAATTTATAATGTAACACAAAAAAGTTCGAAGATTTCCTGTCATTATTTGTTTTCAATCTTTGATACTGTGTTTGTTTTTGTGAAAAGGAAATGTATATTTCAGTGTTGTTTGCTTTGCTCTTCATTTTGGTGCCGCTCAAATGAAGGATGAGCAGTAGAATAGTTTTTTAAAAAATAACTCACAGCTGTTAAACATGCTTGCCCCAATAATGGAAATTTCAACAACTGTGAGAAATTTTAAAAGTAATCATATAAGTGTTGGGAATGAGATGGTACTTTACAATATCATGTATCTAATCTGGAAGTGGACGAACCAGGGCAACTGTCAAACACAACAGATATTTCTGGGGGCAAACTGGGGGCAACAGCCAGTCTTTCAGAAAATTCTAAGAAGTCGCAAAAGTACACTATTTTCTTAAAAAAGTAAAAAAAAAATGAAAACAGTAAACAGAAGTGTGTTTTTTGTACGTGTAGAAAAAACACCCTTTGGCACCATCAGCTACTGCCAGCACAGCCACAAAGAGAGCATTGTGGGGGTGTTGCAGCCCAGCCTCAGGGAGTACTCTGTTGCTGCAAGTCAGTCCAACCCTGAGGAATGCCATGTCACCACAGGTCAGTCTGGCCCCTGGGAGTGCCAGCAAAGGTCAGGAATGGTGGGAGGAAAGGGCAATGCTTTTTAGAAGGGAGAGCAAGAAAGAAGGATGTTTGGGAGGGACAAGGGAAAGTATCTTTGCAGGGGGGGTCAAAAGGGGGAGAGTGTTTGACATAGATGGGGGGCAAAGGGGAAGAGTGTTTGGGAGGGATGAGAAGAGGGAGAAAGGGCAAAGGAGACAGTATTTGGGACAGGCCACAGACAAACAGCAAATGTCTTTGCAAGGGAGAAGACCATAGTGAAATGCTGCTTCCAAGTGTGTGTGGGGAATGGCAACATTTGTGAAGGAGGGTGGAAATCCAGCCTGGACCATCCCCCCATCTCTAGAAATTTTCATGGGACTCCCCACTTGTCATGTATCTAATTCCAAACTAGGCCACAGAGTAAGAGCTACTAGGTCAGCAAAATGGAACTAGGGTCATATGAGGGATTTCTCAACAAACGTGAAGGAAGTCCTAGGTTTTCAGAAAAATCTGAAATCTAAAAAAAAAAATTCATAAGGGGATTCAAATTCCCTCAAATAATAGAAACAACTCCTGTAGCTTTAAGAAAAAGAATTTCCACAGAGTTCTCGGCCACCATTTTGGAGATTGCTAGGCAAACAAAAGAACAGAGATATCCATCCTTTTTGAGCTTGCAGACACCTTTGGCATCCTGACACAGTCTGGTGAGTACAACCACAAAATGGCCACTGTAGGAGGCACAGCCAGCCATAGAATGTCATGGAGTGAAGTTATGCATAACTCTAATAGTAAGTCTTCAACATTTCAGGGGAAATGTTAACAGGATGCTGTTTAAAATAAACATTGTTTCAAAAAAGTCTCTTACATATACACACAGCTTACTTTCTGTCACTCAGTGAAAATCTTTGTGCTGCTGCCAAAGCAACATTTTAAAAAAAATCTGTTCAGCCAATCAGATCTTGAGGCCAGTCAGATACCCCCATAAGCAAGAGTGCCATCTGGTCCCATCCACTTTCTAAAAACACTTGGCAGGTGCCATGGTGCCCATGGGGACCCCTGCACAAGAATATTGCTGAGCTTTCAAGCCTTTGTTTCTGTATATAAAAACATATGGAAGGGAGGGTGGACTTGGAGACCCAAACAGCCTTGGAATGTGTCCCATATCCCTCCCCATCATGCCTCTTGATGGAGGAGGACTTACCAGGAACAGGCCTGTTGGTCACTACCCACACCATCTGGCTCTGGTGGCTATCTTGCAACTAGATGTGGACCTCACCCCCCCCCCCAACTGAGCTAGCTATACTTTTTCAAGGGAGAGACTACCAGTGGAGGGAAGGAGGAAAAGCTGAAGACAGGTGGTCAGATAAAAATAGGTTGGCTGGTGGCTGGGATGAGAGAAGGAAGCAGAAAAAGGGGAGAGACTGTGGGGGCTGCTAGAATTCTAGCAACTTCACTGGTTACCAATTTGTTTCCATTCACAATGCAATTCACAATGCAACGTCCTGATTTTGACCTTTAAAGCTCTAAACAGCCAATTTAGAGGGACATTCTAAAATACGTACTTTTTTATCTCTACACTTAAATCATGTTCATAGTTTCATCACAAGAAGTTGTAATCTACCAGAAATCGATGATTTTCTAGTCACTCCAGTTTGGTGGAACTCCCTACATCTGGAGGCCTGGCAGGAGAGAAAAATGCCACCTCTTTTCCAAAGGGCCTTTAGGAAGAGAATAGTGATGCATAGTAGGATGCAGAAAAGAAAAGAATAAATACCTGAGAAATAGCAGGTGCAGAGAACTTTGAGGTGGTAATTGGAAGAGTATAACAGATGTGATATGAACAAGGTGCATGAGAGTCTTTTATGGAGGCTGGAGCTGACAGGGACAAAGATATTCTTGATAATGCACAGTGAGGAACTTGAGTCTCAGCGAGAAAGGCAATCTAGAAATGAAGTAAATAAGCACATACATGCCAAAAGGTACAGAAAGGAACAGCAAATTGAAAAATAATTAACGGGGGGGGGGGGGACTCAAGATTGCTTGCAGCTCATAGTCGTCCCAATGCTGCCCTCTTGTGTTTGTCAAAACGCAAACATGTTTCTCTGAGCGAAAACAAAATCCATGTAATACTTTTTATTTGCAGTGGTGGAAGGTGCCTTCAAGTCATAGCTGACTTACGCGACCTCTGCTGGGTTTTTCACGGCAAGAGACTAACAGAGATAGTTTGCCACAGTGCCCCTGATCTTCCTTGGAGCGCTTCCATGCAATTACTTTGAGACCTGCTGAGATTGGCTTGCCCACGCTATCCAGGTTAGGGCCATCTTTTATCAGGGCCATCGAAATCAACGTGCACACTTTCAAGCTCACCAAAACTTTTCAGTAGACAAATGCTACAAAATTTGAGAGTTGGGAAGCAAATTTTCCAGGCAATGATGTTAGGACCTGACCTTGCAAACATCCTTAGAGAAAGTAGACTGACACATCTCTATGTTAGAATAGTGGAGAAGTCACATTATGAGCAGTTGTGTTACATAGACACTTGACCCTTAAAGAGTGTACCACATTGTCCTGAATTCATACTCTCAGGCCAGGGCTTGATTAGCTTGGCAGGTTTCAGACACCAAGACTGTGTGGCTGACTAGCTGCCAGCGAGCGTCTGACTCTTCAAAGTGGGAGTCCCGGCGTCAGCTGCAGCAGCTCCCAGCCACCTCGCTCTCCCCACGCAGATGGTCTTGGGCCTGTCCCCTTCCTCACGAGCTCACTGAAAGCCTCGGATAACCCGCCCGCGAAGTTATGTGCTGCTGCTGAGGGGACAGGGTAAAAGCCGGAACGAGACGGAAAAGGCCGGAACAGGCACTAAAGAAATGCCAGTGCCACAAAAAAGAGGGAAATGTGTTAGAGACACTCCAGAACAATATTTTAGAAATGAAAACTCTGGACTGCCCCGCTTTTATTAACCCGTTCTATGCCAAAAAGCTCCTGGAACAGCACAAAACAGTGCGGAACGGGCACTAAAGAAATGCCAGTGCCACCAAAAACAGTGGGATGTGTTAAAGACACTCCAGAACAATATTTTAGAAATGAAAACTCTGGACTGGCACCCTTTAATTAACCCATTCCATGCCAAAAAGCTCCCAGAACAGCACAAAACAGCCCGGAATGGGCACTAAAGAAAGGCCAGTGCCACAAAAAACAGTGGGATGCGTTAGAAACACTCCAGAACAATATTTTAGAAATGAAAACTCTGGACTGCCTCGCTTTTATTAACCCGTTCCATGCCAAAAAGCTCCTGGAACAGCACAAAACAGCGCGGAACGGGCACTAAAGAAATGCCAGTGCCACCAAAAACAGTGGGATGTGTTAAAGACACTCCAGAACAATATTTTAGAAATGAAAACTCTGGACTGGCACCCTTTAATTAACCCATTCCATGCCAAAAAGCTCCCGGAACAGCACAAAACAGCCCGGAATGGGCACTAAAGAAAGGCCAGTGCCACAAAAAACAGTGGGATGCGTTAGAGACACTCCAGAACAATATTTTAGAAATGAAAACTCTGGACTGGCACCCTTTAATTAACCTATTCCATGCCAAAAAGCTCCCGGAACAGCACAAAACAGCCCGGAACGGGCACTAAAGAAAGGCCAGTGCCACAAAAAACAGTGGGATGTGTTAGAGACACTCCAGAACAATATTTTAGAAATGAAAATGAAAACTCTGGACTGGCACCCTTCAATTAACCCATTCCATGCCAAAAAGCTCCCGGAACAGCACAAAACAGTCCGGAACGGGCACTAAAGAAACGCCAGTGCTACAAAAAACAGTGGGATGTGTAGAAATGAAAATTCTGGACTGGCACCCTTCAATTAACCCTTTCTATGTCAATATGCTCACGGAACAGCACAAAACAGACTGCAGTTTTCTGCAGACTCGGGACTGAAAGCACACCCAGACCATGTTTTTCGCTTCCCTCCACCCCAACAATTATCTGTTGGTAGCCTGGGACTTAGCCTCAGGCGAAGAGGAGTTACCTGGCTGGATGCTCCAAGTAACAATAAAAAAATATGTCCTATTTTTTCAGTTATTTATTTGTTTATTTATTTGAAAAAAAATTAAGAGATGTCCGATTAATATATACAATATACCAAAAAAAGGAATCCACTTTAAGGATTGCTTCCCATAGACCAATTCAGTTAGAGGGTCAAAATGAAGGTGAGTGCAAAAATGATGCGAAGGGTGTGTGTGTTTGTACAGTGAACAGTGGATTAATGTGAACAATATCAGTGATGCAAAAATTCGTGACAGCTTGGTTGGAAAGCTGCATGAAGTATTGGTATCTGAAGAGGGTTTTGACTAAAGTGTCAGCAGGTGCTTGGAGAGACGGTTCAAGCATACAGGAGGGAACAGCAGAGCTGATTTGAAGAGAAGGAGACTGGGTAAGGTTGCAACCTCCAGATAGAGCCTGGAGTTCTCCTGGAATTACAGCTGATCTCCAGATAAGAGAGATCAACTCCCCTGGAATAGCTGCTTTGGAGGGAGGACTCTATGACATTATATGCCACCGAGGTTCCTTTCCTTCCTAAACCACACCATCCTCTGATATTACCCTTAAATCTGCTGGCACAAGCAGGAGTCAGCAACTGTAAGACTGGGGAGGCTGAGGATGGTGAAGCAGCAAATATCATACTCTAGAATGTAACAGATACAGGGCTTCTAAGCAAGATCAGGTTTGCCATTATGACCTCTAGGAGAAAATTTCCTATGGGATGGTGGTCTGGGGTACCACTTGTCTGCACACAACACACACACACGTCAGTGCCCAGGCAGCCAGGAGGGCCAATAAGACTGGCTAGGCAAGAATCAGCCAGTGGTCTAGTGGTGCAGAAAAGCCTGGTGCTGCAGCTGCTGCCTATCCTCCTCACTTGGCTTGCCTTTGCCTCAGTTGCCCCATCAGTGATCCCTCTTGATCAGAGACACCAGCCACAGATGACCAATGATGAGGCAGGTGAGGCAAAGACGAGCCGAGGGAGACAGGCAGCAATAGTCCTTGGCTTCACTGTGGTGCTGCCTCCTGCTGCTGGCTTGTACTTGCATATTAGCCCATTATCTGTTGGATCTCCTCCAGATGAGGCAGTGTTGATGGAAGAGGGATGGGACCAATGGTGAAGAACCATTTTCCATGGCTTCTTTGGCAACCCTGTCCACCCCCGTTGCCACGTCATAAAGATGATCCATTTCAGTCTGATTGTTGCCCTCATCATGGCAGACTAAGATCATTTGTTGCCCTGATGAATGCCCTACGCTGATCCTCTTATTTGGAAACTGCATCCTTGTTTGTTTTCCTGTACTTCTTAGTGCCTTTTGATATCGTTGACAATGCCATCCTGTGACAGCATTCATATTTGCTAACGCTGTGACCTGGAACCAGGTATTTGGGACACAGGGACATTTATATCCCAAACATCTGTTTGCCATGCCGGAGGCGGGGTGGGGGGCGTCGGGGGAGCGGCGCAGCCGCGACCCCCGGGGGCCCCTGGCTGTCTTTGTCTTTGTCTGGGGATGGGGATGGGGAATTTTATTTTTGGCAACGTCTTCTACACGCAAAACTTTTTTGGTACAAAGTTGTAATGTTATAAAATGGTAAAAATTTCATAAAATTGTAATTTTACTAACAATCCAACTCAAATAAGTTAATAGATAATTCAAACAGTATTGCTTCTATAATCATATTAGGCATAAATATTAAAAATAACTTTTAAACATTAAGTAAAAAGTATTAAATACTCGGTAGAGATGGGTTGAAGGTTTTATCTTAAATCCCGAGCAGCTTGAAACCTTCAAGTGAGAACTGAAAACACGTTTCTCTGTTTTAGAGAAACTGCTGTTCAGTACAAAATAAACGGGATGTATGTTTTCGTTGCACTCTCCCAACCAGGAGACAGACTCCTCCTAAGAGTTTAATGGCTTCTTTCATTAACAAACGCTAGTCGTTTTCATTACGTGAGGTATCAAAATATAAATGTTTATTTAAATAAAACATAGAAAAATAGAACAGATGAACACAACAAGAATTAAGTTTCCTAACATTTCTTAATGAAATCTAACTCAGTCAGATTAACGATGAAATGCATTCAAGTTACCGTAGCACATATTACAGGAGTAAGTTTCCTGCCTAGATCTTCATGAGATTTCTTTTGGCCAAAACCCTGATCTGCTATTTGGATTACCATTTTTATATATTATCTTATGCAGAAATCTAAGATCTTTTCATATGATAACAAAGATAAATATCAAACCAATCATAATTTAATTCTTTTTTACTATTTCCAATGATGTGACATTCTACCTAGCCAAAAGTACCACTATGCCCAGCTGCAAGATAAGAGATATGGATAGTAAAAATGACCAGAAAAGTTACATGACCAGATCATTCTTGGTCTCTGCTAACAATTACAGAACATGTATCTGATACTGGTCACTATTTTTAATTGGCTGTCAAAGATGAAGCACCAGTTATACACCATACTAGAAAAAGAACTACAGTGATGTTCATACAGCGTTATTTAGAATGCATATGTTTCACGAAGTATGTGTTCTAAACCATAATCAGCAGTCTACTGGTTTGAATCCCACTACTGACATGAGCTCAGTAGGTGGCCTTGGGTCAGCCACTCCTCTCAGCCCCAGCTCCATTGTGGGGATAAGAATAACACTAACTTGTTCACTGCTCTGGGTGAGGCACTAATATGTGTAGAAGAGCGGTATATAAGCACAGTTATTATTATTATTTATATTTCCATGACACCATCCCTTGACCTGTGAAATTAAGTATTTTGATAAATATGAAAGTGATACAAAATATAAATGCATTGCATAATGTGTGAGTGTACATATACAGACTTTAAAAATTGTATTGGATAATACCGCAAAGCATGATTACTGAGAAAGCTGCTTTCACTGCTTTCAGTATGGAGAGCTGCTTGTAGATCAAAACAACCTGACGAGCTGTCTTCATGCAGAGTACACTTGATTCTCTTGGCTTTCAATTCTGCTTTCATTCAGCATGGGTAAATCAATGTGTCAGCAGTAAACATTTGTATCACTCCTCTCTGAATGACCTTTTAAATTTTACTGCCTATCATGTCAAAGCAATTAAAATTAACAATACAGTTACTAAGCTGCTAAGATCAATTAATGGCTCTTAGGCTTTATCTATTGATCTAGTGACATCTTCAAAACCCACTGGTAACAGACTATACATACTTCTCTTCTATCCACAATATATACACAAGGATTGATTACATATTCTTATCTTCTAAATTACATATTTAAATGACATATTCTTATCTCCTAAATTAATTAGTCAAACTCTTACATCAAGGATTGGTGACAAGTTGTGGACAGACTATGCTTGGACAGAATGTACACTGAGAATAAATGACATCAAACAAATTGGAAACTAAATAAATCACTTTTATTTAACAAATAAATTTCTTCTGAAGTCTCATTAGAAATTAAACAATAGAAACAAACTATGTGGCATTCCTCGAATCCACGTGTAGGATGCTATGGAAGTCGTACTTAGAGGGAAATTAATCTCCGTTGCCTCCTGTCATGAAGAGCAAAAAGAAAACATTAGAAATGAAATGATATCTAGAATAAGAAAACTAGAAGATGAACACAAAAAAGGCCACCTAATCTATAAACTTGCTTGCATGAAAATTAGAGGAAAAAACCTCCTCACATTCTATACAAGCTATTAAAGGCACCCAGGAAAAACTCAAACTAATTCTGTAAAATTAGCCGATGTATTTGCTGAATACTACCAAACCATTTGTACATCAGACAATCCTGACACTAATCATATTTTAAATTATTTATCATCACAGGAAATTTGGAAAAAAACCTCACAAGAACATAAACAATATCTGGACCAACCAGTCACAACAGAAGATGTTACAGTCACTATCAAATCCTTGAAAAAAATAACAAAGCTTCAGACAGGGATGGATTCCCTGCCAAATTTTTACAAAAAAATACATTCACCTACTTTCAACTCCACTAACTGCCACATGCAACTCTGTTATGTTAGGAGGTAGCATCCCTCTATCTTGGTCAGAGGCTGAAATAGTAGTTACTCCAAAAAAGGACAACCATATTACAAATACTAAATCTTCTCAACCAATACCCTTACTGAATCAAGACCAAAAGATCTTTACAAGCATATTTGCCAAAACATTGTCTAAATTTAAATAACCAACTACATTCACCTTGACCAGACAATACACGTAACACTTTAACTATAATTAACTTCTGTGAAGCATACAAAACCCCTGCATTACTTCTGGCCTTTGATATAGAGAAGGCATTTGATTAAGTGGAAATACCATATCTAAAACTTTTACTTCAAAAAATGGGTTTTGGCGACCAATTCTAAAATGCCATTAATGCTCTTTATCTTTCTCCAAAAGCTACAGTTAGGACTAACAATGTACATTCAATAGATATCCATATAGCGAGGGGAACTAGACAAGGCTGTCCCCTTTCCCCATTTCTGTTTGCCATAACTATAGACAGGGCCAATGCTACCATTAGACCAACTAGGCAGCCGCCTTGGGCACAGACCTCAAGAGGGGCATAGTTTTAAACAGATTACTTTCTTGAAAAAAATGCAACTGAGAAAACCTATTGAGCACCCCCTAAATGGTCCTGTCCACAGACATCAAGCAGCTCAACAGCTCACCGTAACTTTTTTATTTATTTATTTATTTATTTATTTATTTATTTATTTATTTATTTATTTATTTATTTATTTATTTTTTTGAAAAATTTTTATTGGGTTAGAATCCATTATTTCCACATTTACATTCAATTTTCCCCAAATTTTTTCATCTCTAACCCCCTCCCTTTCCCCCCCTTTTTGCTCACCATAACTTTTTTATTTATTTATTTATTTATTTATTTATTTATTTATTTATTTATTTGATGTATACCCTGCCCTCCTCACAGATGGGCTAAGGGTGGCTAACAACATTAAAAAATACATTAAAATCACAGAAACATAAAATCAATAATATTTTTAAAAAAATAATTAAAATAGTCCAGGAGCAGGCTATTTAAACAAATATTGGGAGTCCATATACAGGCATGGCAGATGGCTGAGGGCAGCTCCGGAAGAAATGGTGGTCTTAGATGGAAGAAGAAGGACACTCGCTGGCACTCAGCCAAAGGCCCAGCAGAACATCTCCGTTTTACAAGCCCTGCAAAACTGTAACAGGGCCCACAGGGCCCAGATCTCCAGCGGGAGAGCATTCCACCAGGCCAGGGCCAGGGCAGAAAAAGCCCTCGCCCTGGTTGAGACCAGATGGATGTCCTTTGGGCCAGGGACCACCCGGAGTTGCTTGTCTGCAGAGCGCAACACCCTGCAGGGGACGTAATGGAAGAGGCGGTCCCGCAGGTATGGAGGTCCCAGTCCATGAAGGGCTTTAAATACCAAGGTTAACACCTTGAACCAGATCTGGAACTCCACTGGAAGCCAGTGCAGCTGGCACAGCACATGATGAATGTGCGCTTGGATGGGCGTTCCGGTAAGGATGCGTGCCGCTGCATTCTGGATCAGCTGTAACTTCCGGGTCAGACCCAAGGGCAGTCCAGGATAGAGTGAGTTGCAGTAGTCTAGCCTGGAGGTGACCGTTGCATGGATTACTGTGGCCAGGTCCTGTGGTGAAAGATAGGGCGCCAGTTGCCCTGTCGAAGATGAAAAAAGGCAGACCTGGCAACAGTCATGACCTGGGCCTCCATTGAAAGTGTAGCATCCAAGGTCACACCCAGACTCCTCACCATCAGGGAAGGTTTCAATTGTACCCCATCAACAGCTGGGAGCCGGTTCCCAGCTCGATTGCCCCATGATCTTTAAATGCTTGATGAGATAGGTGAAGAGTGGGGGGTGAAGAAGATGGATGAGTGAGTGATATGTGTCAGGCTATGGCATTCCAGACTTGATAGTCTGTTTCACTCCCTTCTGCAAGAAGACGAGGTCTTTTGATTTCAAAAGGTTTATTGTGAAAGACAGCATCCAAGCCCAGATGTGCATATTCCAGGATTAGAGATCCTGGCCGAGCAAAGCGTTGCTAGGAATGAATCATAGAGCAAAGGTTGTTACATTTCACACTCCCGGAGCCCAGCCTCCCCCCCCCCCCCCGAGTTCATACAGCAAAACTTCTCAGAGGTGAGCTGAGCTGGCCAAGGTCGAAAAAGCAGATAAGACAGGATCCTTTCCCATGGAATCGGCTCCTTGCAGATGTTGCCTGGAAGGAAAGAAGTCTAAACACTACACGATTAAATATGGCGTTACTTAGGTTAAAAGAGTTTCTGACAATATGATTGGTTGAGGACTGAGAGGGTGGGTGGAGTGAATGCAGTTTGAGACTGAGAGTAGAGAGAAAATTTTTAGTCAGAAGAAAGCAGGCTAGCTGTGTGCTGCCTGAATATGTTGAAGTGTTTATGAGAGAAATATAACCTGTGTGGAACCTGAACTGAGCATGTTTGTGAAAGGACAGTCGTTCAGGGAAAGAGAGGCCAGCTGTGTGAATGAGAGTAAATGAAGTAACTTTAAGAACTGAGAACTACGTTTATGAAAC
Organism: Eublepharis macularius; assembly: GCF_028583425.1. Taxonomy (NCBI): domain Eukaryota; kingdom Metazoa; phylum Chordata; class Lepidosauria; order Squamata; family Eublepharidae; genus Eublepharis; species Eublepharis macularius. The sequence goes on from NC_072793.1 coordinate 108,208,446, forward strand.
CGATACACTTCTCGAATAAATAAAAGCTTATTTTTGTTTTGCTATATCCCAGTGTAGCTGTCATTGCTATACCCCATTCCTATCTTCAGGGCCACATAGAACCACGAAGGAGCCTGACGCTTAGGAACGTTACCAAAGGGAAAATTTAAATAAAGTATCTTGGAATAAAATATTCCGGGAGGCAGCAGACTACCCAGAGGGTTAAGGGATAGATTAAAAGAAAAATCTACCCTAAAGAAAGTAAAGGTCATAACACCACCCATCAGCAGATAGAGCTGAGTGTCATCCGCATACCAGTGACAACCTAGCCCAAAGCTGTGGTCTAACGGGGCAAGGGGGCACATATAGATGTTAAATAGCATCGGGGAAAGAATCGCCCCCTGAGGGATGCCACATAGCAAAGAATGGCAAGCAGACATCTGTTCCCTGAGTGCCACCCTCTGTCCTAGATTGTGAAGGAAGGAGTTCAGCCATTGCAGGGCTGTTCCACGAATCCCCACATCGGCAAGGCAATGGGTCAGAAGATTATGATTGACCATGTCAAATGCTGCTGTAAGATCTAAAAGTATCAGCAGTGCCGACACACTCCGGTCCAGGTGTCGCCGCAGATCATCTGTGAGGGCAACCAGAGCCGTCTCTGTACCATGGCCAGGCCTGAAGCTGGACTGGAATGGATCCAGGATAGAGGCATCACCCAGGTATACCTGCAGCTGTTCTGCTACCGCCCTCTCAATTACTCAAAGTTATCTCGGAAGTCTCAGTCAACTTGAGAGGAACAATCCTTAGTGAAACTACTCCTTTTTAGCTCTCCAGAGAGCCAGCTAAAAAGAAGAAAGCAAACAAATTAAGTAACTGCAGACAAAAGTATCTCCTTTTCAAGCACAACACAATTCTCTCTCTCATTGTCTCACAGCAAACATGAGAAGGGGGTGGGAGTAGAAGACACTCTGTTGTGCCAGCCAGGAAAAAGGTGGGGAAAGAGCTTCCAATGCTAGAAAAAGAAACTTTTCAGCAACTTGAGGAAGCCAAGCAAGAAGTGAGAAGGAAAACAAAAGGGAAAAGGTGGGAAACTGCCTCCAGAGCTAAGAAAAAAACCCACTTCTTAGAGCAAACTGTATCCCAGCAACACCAAGAGAAGAGGCAGAGTGGAAAACACTAAAATCTTCACAGCTATTCTGCTGTGTCTGGAAAGAAATGGGCAGAAAGTCAGCTTCATGGCTGCAATAAAAGGGAGGAAAGTAGGGAAATTCTGCTGTAGCAATGCGCATAGCATACTTGCTGCAGAGGAACAAGTGCAGGGAAAAATACCTCTGCACTAGAACCTACAACTATATAGCCAAGCTTTTAAGGTTTCCTCAAAATCTGAAAATCCTTTAAAGAGTTATGATGACCTCGTCCAATCCTTAAGGCCACTTTTGGTAGGTGCTCAAGAGGGAAAACTGGTCAAGACCAATTTGTCATCTAAACCTTGGTTTGATCAAAGCTGTATTTGTGCTAAAAATGCTTTAATCTATGCCTATAAGCTAGCACTGAGAGCTGATGAAAAGACCAGACAAGATGCATATCGTTCTCTTTCATTTTTAAAAAAGAAGTATAAATCACTGGTTGCCCGCTGTAAGAAAGAACATACCAGAAAACTGTGGGCCAATATAACTGAAGCAGCTACGAGCAAAAACTCAGTGGTGTTCTGGAAACTAGTGTCAAACCGCGCCTCCACAGCCGCCTCCCCCTTGGCTTCTGCTATCCCCCCAGATAAATGGACTTCTTTTTTCCAAAAAATGTATGATGATCCTATTCAACCCCCTCCTGCCCTAACAATAGAAAATCTGGCCAAATGCCCCCCAGTTCATGCCGAAGAGGTAAAAGCTTTTATTAGCCAGTTAAAGAATGCAAAAGCCCCTGGGCTTGATGGAATATCTCCAGAATTACTAAAAACAAATAAGGACTGGTGGGAAACTTTCCTAGCCTCCCTATTTACTTATATTGATGAAACCGGCTACATCCCCAATGATTGGGGAATGGCTATAGTAGTCCCCTTCCATAAGAAGGGAAAGGAGGAGGATCCATCCAATTATAGACCAATCAGCTTACTAAGCATTGTAAGCAAGTTGTCTACAAAACATCTGCTGAAGAATTTTTTAGACTGGCTAGAACAGGAGGATATAATTGCTGATGAGCAAGCTGGATTTAGAGCTGGCAGGTCAACAATAGATCACTGCCTAGTAATGCAACACCTTGTAGAGAAATACGGTACAGGAGACCAAGCATCACTTTACCAGGCATTTGTTGATTTAAAAGCAGCTTTTGACACAGTCTCTAGAAATAGACTTTGGAGGAAACTGCAGGCCTCCTCTATTGATAGGCGACTGCTGTCCCTTTTGGGAGCTATTCACAAGCAAACTGCCCTGAGTAAGGTGCAGCCGAATTGGGCATTTGACTGACTCCATTCAAACTTACAGGCAGGTGTGCCTTCTAGCCCCCTTTCTGTTTATCTTCTACATCAACAATTTGGTAAACCTTTTGAATGACCCTGGATTGCACCCTCCCAAATTAGCAAATAGGCACATTCACGTACTGCTCTATGCAGATGATGCTGTATTACTTTCTAGGACCCCCGTAGGGCTGAAACGAGCCCTAAAAAAATTCTCCCAATTCTGTGATACTGAATACCTTCTAACTAATTACCAAAAACCTAAGATCCTGGCTTTCGGTAAAAATCCAAAGATCCGACAATGGGAGCTTCAGGGGCATCAGTTAGAACAACTTACCAGCTTCAAATATTTGGGTGTAGTTTTGCAAGCCTCAGGTACCAAAACAACACATAGCAGCTTCATTGCTGATGTGGGAGAAAAAACAGCACATGGTATACTGAAATTCTATCGATCACAAGGGGGGCAGTATGTACCGGCTGCACTCAGTTTGTTTAAAGCCAAACCATTGGCCCAATTAGTATACGGATCATTCTTGGGGCTGCCATCCTCCTCTTTCTCTCAACTTGAGAGAGTGCACTCCAAATTCCTTAGAGCTCTATTACAAGTGCCCAAATGCATGCCTAACTCATGGGTTAGACTGGAAACAGGAATGTTAAGGGTAGAGGCCAGAATCACCATCCTTTCAAGGCTGGGTTCATTAAGCTTCTTTAAGGCCGCTTTAAGCCAGGCAGCCTTAGCATGGACCTGCCTGCTGCCAGAACTGCCACTGTCTCCCAAAGAACCCCAGGAGCAGCGAAGGCTGAGGGTAAGGGCAGAGGCATGGACCAAGCACAGGAGCGCATGCCTGGCAGCCCACGACCTTCCCCCTGCTGAGGAAATGTCAGGAGAGCCAGTACAGGATCTGATCTACTCCTCCTGAGTAGCAGAGATGAGCCAGCTTGGAGAAAGAAGTTTAATGAACCCAGCTTCACCTGTAGGAGAAACTCCCTTTATAAGGCGGCAGCTAGCATGGGATTAGCTAGTCACAATTGTGGTATTCTGGACTTGGCTGTTGGTGAGCTCTTCGGTGCTGGCTGCCTGAGCCTTGGTGGGTCACAGTCTTTGATTTTGGAATCTGTTACTTGACCATGGAGTTTGACCTGAGAATATTTGTTGTTGGCCTTGTTGTTGTCAGAACTTGCCTCCAACCTAGTGAGCAGGATACTTTTAATCCTTCTGTTTCTATTTGTTGCTCTCCATTATACTCTTAGATTATGTTGCTGTTGTTTCTGTGGGTTTGTCATGAAAATATGGTTTAGAGCAAATTATACTAAGTGATACATATGTATTATAATGAACTTTGTTTTAGAATTTCATTAGGCTGTCTTGGTTTGGGGCATAAATTGAGCCAAATGTGTAAGTTTGGTTTTCTATAGTGCCTTTAATAAATACGAATCTGCCTTTCGGATCTCTTAGCGTATCTTTATGTTGGAAGGGTAAATATTTTTACTTTACCTTTTCAACATAAATTTTAAATTTCAGGCATAGCTCTTTCAAAGTGCTATCATTCTCTTCAACACCGACACCACACCCTCCGCTTTTCTCCATTTCTCAGCTTCTTCTGGTGGTAGCTAGGATATTTCACCCCATGAAGTAGGTTCAGGTATTTCTGCTGTTCTTAGTGCAGAGGTAGTCAAGTCAAGTTTATTATTACAGTCTGCGACCAGTACATATAATACCATTTGCAAATCAGTTTAAAAGCAGTTGAGACTGGATACCGGGGAAGAACGATGAATAAATATAAGAGTAAAAAAATAAGATCATCATAAATTAGTTGTTTAAGCTGCCTTATGTGATTTACGTTGCTTGTAGACGTGGGCACAGAATCTTGCTACTTGACATGGTGTCTGGTGATTCCGATCAGACAAAAGATAATCAAGTTTGATTTTATTTGAACTTCCAGGGAATCTTTCTACTAATGGACTGATGGTTTCCGCTCTAATTTTACTATGACTTGGGCAGTTGAAGAAGATGTGCTCCATTGAGTCAATTTCTCTTAGGGGATAGGAGCAAAGCCTAAGAGAGTAATGGACAGCTTTAAACTTTCCTTCCAGAACGGCAGAGGGTAGAGTTGAACTTGTAGCTAAAGCAAATGCCCTTCTGGAGTTACTGGATTCAAGAAAGTAAAAATAGGCTGCAGGAGCGGCAATATATTTAGTAGTATCTGAAGAAATAAAACCTGGTGCTCTAAGAAACTGTTTGTCTTTCAATGTCTGCCACTCTCTGCTTAATGAGTGATTTTGCTCGGTCTAACCCCATGACTAGCAAACTTTGAGGGGAAAGACCCAATTTTCCCAGGGATTTCAGAGTCGCCTTTTGCCAATTAGATTGTCTTGGAATAACAGAGGGAGCAGACCTTGCGGGTTTAGACGTCCTGACAACCATTTGAAAATTGAAAGGATGGTGATTCTGGCCTCTACCCTTAACATTCCTGTTTCCAGTCTAACCCATGAGTTAGGCATGCATTTGGGCACTTGTAATAGAGCTCTAAGGAATTTGGAGTGCACTCTCTCAAGTTGAGAGAAAGAGGAGGATGGCAGCCCCAAAAATGATCCATATACTAATTGGGCCAATGGTTTGGCTTTAAACAAACTGAGTGCAGCTGGTACATACTGCCCCCCTTGTGATCGATAGAATTTCACTATACCGTGTAATGTTTTTTCTCCCACATCAGCAATGAAGCTGCTATGTGTTGTTTTGGTACCTGAGGCTTGCAAAACTACACCCAAATATTTGAAGCTGGTAAGTTGTTCTAACTGATGCCCCTGAAGCTCCCATTGTCTGATCTTTGGATTTTTACCGAAAGCCAGGATCTTAGTTTTTTGGTAATTAGTTAGAAGGTGTTCAGTATCACAGAATTGGGAGAATTTTTTTAGGGCTCGTTTCAGCCCTACGGGGGTCCTAGAAAGTAATACAGCATCATCTGCATAGAGCAGTACGTGAATGTGCCTATTTGCTAATTTGGGAGGGTGCAATCCAGGGTCATTCAAAAGGTTTACCAAATTGTTGATGTAGAAGATAAGCAGAAAGGGGGCTAGAAGGCACACCTGCCTGTAAGTTTGAATGGGGTCAGTCAAATGCCCAATTCGGCTGCAGCTTACTCAGGGCAGTTTGCTTGTGAATAGCCCCCAAAAGGGACAGCAGTCGCCTATCAATAGAGGAGGCCTGCAGTTTCCTCCAAAGTCTATTTCTAGAGACTGTGTCAAAAGCTGCTTTTAAATCAACAAATGCCTGGTAAAGTGATGCTTGGTCTCCTGTACCGTATTTCTCTACAAGGTGTTGCATTACTAGGCAGTGATCTATTGTTGACCTGCCAGCTCTAAACCCAGCTTGCTCATCAGCAATTATATCCTCCTGTTCTAGCCAGTCTAAAAATTTCTTCAGCAGATGTTTTGTAGACAACTTGCTTACAATGCTTAGTAACAATATAAAGGGAAACCCACGGGGGTTGTAAAGACTACTATTCACAAAATGCAAAAGCTTACTTTATACAGTAATCATTTACTTGTAACTCAACATGCAAAATTCATAACATAAAAATTAATTTGTACATATTCAATAAGAGTTTACATAGAATGAACCTGCAAAGTAAATATAAGTTAACCAGTGTCCAACTCGTGTCTTCTTAAGTGTCACAAACTGCACCAAGATAAATGATGTCTTCTCTAAACGCGAAGCAGCAAGGGATTAAAATGTCCATGTATGTTCCACTTCACTGCAAGTCGCTCACTCAGGAGCAAGAGACACGCCCAATCTGGGGCCGGCTGAAGCTCAGATTTCGAAAACGCCTCATCAGGGGCGTCAGTCTCAAGCTTATTTTACTCCCAGCTGGCGCGCTAGAGAATAAACGGCCGCTGATTGTTACCAGTGGAATATTTTGACATGGTCCATTGGGATCGAGACAATAAGAACTGTATGCCCAAACGCACACAGCTGGGAGTAAAATAAGCTTGAGACTGACGCCCCTGATGAGGCGTTTTCGAAATCTGAGCTTCAGCCGGCCCCAGATTGGGCGTGTCTCTTGCTCCTGAGTGAGCGACTTGCAGTGAAGTGGAACATACATGGACATTTTAATCCCTTGCTGCTTCGCGTTTAGAGAAGACATCATTTATGTTGGTGCAGTTTGTGACACTTAAGAAGAAACGAGTTGGACACTGGTTAACTTATATTTACTTTGCAGGTTCATTCTATGTAAACTCTTATTGAATATGTACAAATTAATTTTTATGTTATGAATTTTGCATGTTGAGTTACAAGTAAATGATTACTGTATAAAGTAAGCTTTTGCATTTTGTGAATAGTAGTCTTTACAACCCCCGTGGGTTTACCTTTATATTGTTAGCAACAACGGGGGTGGCTCCACCTTTTTTGTTGGTTACAATGCTTAGTAAGCTGATTGGTCTATAATAGGATGGATCCTCCTTCTTTCCCTTCTTATGGAAGGGGACTACTATAGCCATTCCCCAATCATTGGGGATGTAGCCGGTTTCATCAATATAAGTAAATAGGGAGGCTAGGAAAGTTTCCCACCAGTCCTTATTTGTTTTTAGTAATTCTGGAGATATTCCATCAAGCCCAGGGGCTTTTTGCATTCTTTAACCAGCTAATATAAGTTTTTACCTCTTCGGCATGAACTGGGGGGCATTTGGCCAGATTTTCTATTGTTAGGGCAGGAGGGGGTTGAATAGGATCATCATACATTTTTTGGAAAAAAGAAGTCCATTTATCTGGGGGGATAGCGGAAGCCAAGGGGGAGGCGGCTGTGGAGGCGTGGTTTGACACTAGTTTCCAGAACACCACTGAGTTTTTGCTCGTAGCTGCTTCAGTTATATTGGCCCACAGTTTTCTGGTATGTTCTTTCTTACAGCGGGCAACCAGTGATTTATACTTCTTTTTTAAAAATGAGAGAACGATATGCATCTTGTCTGGTCTTTTCATCAGCTCTCAGTGCTAGTTTATAGGCATAGATTAAAGCATTTTTAGCACAAATACAGCTTTGATCAAACCAAGGTTTAGATGACAAATTGGTCTTGACCAGTTTTCCCTCTCGAGCACCTACCAAAAGTGGCCTTAAGGATTGGACGAGGTCATCATAACTCTTTAAAGGATTTTCAGATTTTGAGGAAACCTTAAAAGCTTGGCTATATAGTTGTAGGTTCTAGTGCAGAGGTATTTTTCCCTGCACTTGTTCCTCTGCAGCAAGTATGCTATGCGCATTGCTACAGCAGAATTTCCCTACTTTCCTCCCTTTTATTGCAGCCATGAAGCTGACTTTCTGCCCATTTCTTTCCAGACACAGCAGAATAGCTGTGAAGATTTTAGTGTTTTCCACTCTGCCTCTTCTCTTGGTGTTGCTGGGATACAGTTTGCTCTAAGAAGTGGGTTTTTTTCTTAGCTCTGGAGGCAGTTTCCCATCTTTTCCCTTTTGTTTTCCTTCTCACTTCTTGCTTGGCTTCCTCAAGTTGCTGAAAAGTTTCTTTTTCTAGCATTGGAAGCTCTTTCCCCACCTTTTTCCTGGCTGGCACAACAGTGTCTTCTACTCCCACCCCCTTCTCATGTTTGCTGTGAGACAATGAGAGAGAGAATTGTGTTGTACTTGAAAAGGAGATACTTTTGTCTGCAGTTACTTAATTTGTTTGCTTTCTTCTTTTTAGCTGGCTCTCTGGAGAGCTAAAAAGGAGTAGTTTCACTAAGGATTGTTCCTCTCAAGTTGACTGAGACTTCCGAGATAACTTTGAGTAATTGAGAGGGCGGTAGCAGAACAGCTGCAGGTATACCTGGGTGATGCCTCTATCCTGGATCCATTCCAGTCCAGCTTCAGGCCTGGCCATGGTACAGAGACGGCTCTGGTTGCCCTCACAGATGATCTGCGGCGACACCTGGACCGGAGTGTGTCGGCACTGCTGATACTTTAAGATCTTACAGCAGCATTTGACATGGTCAATCATAATCTTCTGACCCATTGCCTTGCCGATGTGGGGATTCGTGGAACAGCCCTGCAATGGCTGAACTCCTTCCTTCACAATCTAGGACAGAGGGTGGCACACAGGGAACAGATGTCTGCTTACCATTCTTTGGTATGTGGCATCCCTCAGGGGGCGATTCTTTCCCCGATGCTATTTAACATCTATATGTGCCCCCTTGCCCCGTTAGACCACAGCTTTGGGCTAGGTTGTCACTGGTATGCGGATGACACTCAGCTCTATCTGCTGATGGGTGGTGTTATGACCTTTACTTTCTTTAGGGTAGATTTTTCTTTTAATCTATCCCTTTACCCTCTGGGTAGTCTGCTGCCTCCCGGAATATTTTATTCCAAGATATTTTATTTAAATTTTCCCTTTGGTAACGTTCCTAAGCATCAGGCTCCTTCGTGGTTCTATGTAGCCCTGAAGATAGGAATGGGGTATAGCAATGACAGCTACACTGGGATATAGCAAAACAAAAATAAGCTTTTATTTATTCGAGAAGCGTATCGGTTTCATAAACGTAGTTCTCGGTTCTTAAAGTTACTTCATTTACTCTCATTCACACAGCTGGCCTCTCTTTCCCTGAACGAGTGTCCTTTCACAAACATGCTCAGTTCAGGTTCCACACAGGTTATATTTCTCTCATAAACACTTCAACATATTCAGGCAGCACACAGCTAGCCTGCTTTCTTCTGACTAAAAATTTTCTCTCTACTCTGTCTCAAACTGCATTCACTCCACCCACCCTCTCAGTCCTCAACCAATCATATTGTCAGAAACTCTTTTAACCTAAGTAACGCCATATTTAATCGTGTAGTGTTTAGACTTCTTTCCTTCCAGGCAACATCTGCAAGGAGCCGATTCCATGGGAAAGGATCCTGTCTTATCTGCTGTTTCGACCTTGGCCAGCTCAGCGCACCTCTGAGAAGTTTTGCTGTATGAACTCGGGGGGGGGGGAGGCTGGGCTCCGGGAGTGTGAAATGTAACAACCTTTGCTCTATGATTCATTCCTAGCAACGCTTTGCTCGGCCAGGATCTCTAATCCTGGGATATGCACATCTGGGCTTGAATGCTGTCTTTCACAATAAACCTTTTGAAATCAAAAGACCTCGTCTTCTTGCAGAAGGGAGTGAAACAGACTATCAAGTCTGGAATGCCATAGCCTGACACATATCACTCACTCATCCATCTCCTTCACCCCCCACTCTTCACCTATCTCATCAAGCATTTAAAGATCATGGGGCAATCGAGCTGGGAACCGGCTCCCAGCTGTTGATGGGGTACAATTGAAACCTTCCCTGATGGTGAGGAGTCTGGGTGTGACCTTGGATGCTACACTTTCAATGGAGGCCCAGGTCATGACTGTTGCCAGGTCTGCCTTTTTTCATCTTCGACAGGGCAACTGGCGCCCTATCTTTCACCACAGGACCTGGCCACAGTAATCCATGCAACGGTCACCTCCAGGCTAGACTACTGCAACTCACTCTATCCTGGACTGCCCTTGGGTCTGACCCGGAAGTTACAGCTGATCCAGAATGCAGCGGCACGCATCCTTACCGGAACGCCCATCCAAGCGCACATTCATCATGTGCTGTGCCAGCTGCACTGGCTTCCAGTGGAGTTCCAGGTCTGGTTCAAGGTGTTAACCTTGGTATTTAAAGCCCTTCATGGACTGGGACCTCCATACCTGCGGGACCGCCTCTTCCATTACGTCCCCTGCAGGGTGTTGCGCTCTGCAGACAAGCAACTCCTGGTGGTCCCTGGCCCAAAGGACATCCATCTGGCCTCAACCAGGGTGAGGGCTTTTTCTGCCCTGGCCCTGGCCTGGTGGAATGCTCTCCCACTGGAGATCTGGGCCCTGTGGGCCCTGTTACAGTTTTGCAGGGCTTGTAAAACGGAGATGTTCTGCTGGGCCTTTGGCTGAGTGCCAGCGAGTGTCCTTCTTCTTCCATCTAAGACCACCATTTCTTCCGGAGCTGCCCTCAGCCATCTGCCATGCCTGTATACCGACTCCCAATATTTGTTTAAATAGCCTGCTCCTGGACTATTTTAATTATTTTTAAAAAAATATTATTGATTTTATGTTTCTGTGATTTTAATGTATTTTTTAATGTTGTTAGCCACCCTTAGCCCATCTGTGAGGAGGGCAGGGTATACATCAAATAAATAAATAAATAAATAAATAAATAAATAAATAAATAAATAAATAAATAAAAAAGTTATGGTGAGCTGTTGAGCTGCTTGATGTCTGTGGACAGGACCATTTAGGGGGTGCTCAATAGGTTTTCTCAGTTGCATTTTTTTCAAGAAAGTAATCTGTTTAAAACTATGCCCCTCTTGAGGTCTGTGCCCAAGGCGGCTGCCTAGTTGGTCTAATGGTAGCATTGGCCCTGTCTATAGTTATGGCAAACAGAAATGGGGAAAGGGGACAGCCTTGTCTAGTTCCCCTCGCTATATGGATATCTATTGAATGTACATTGTTAGTCCTAACTGTAGCTTTTGGAGAAAGATAAAGAGCATTAATGGCATTTTAGAATTGGTCGCCAAAACCCATTTTTTGAAGTAAAAGTTTTAGATATGGTATTTCCACTTAATCAAATGCCTTCTCTATATCAAAGGCCAGAAGTAATGCAGGGGTTTTGTATGCTTCACAGAAGTTAATTATAGTTAAAGTGTTACGTGTATTGTCTGGTCAAGGTGAATGTAGTTGGTTATTTAAATTTAGACAATGTTTTGGCAAATATGCTTGTAAAGATCTTTTGGTCTTGATTCAGTAAGGGTATTGGTTGAGAAGATTTAGTATTTGTAATATGGTTGTCCTTTTTTGGAGTAACTACTATTTCAGCCTCTGACCAAGATAGAGGGATGCTACCTCCTAACATAACAGAGTTGCATGTGGCAGTTAGTGGAGTTGAAAGTAGGTGAATGTATTTTTTTGTAAAAATTTGGCAGGGAATCCATCCCTGTCTGAAGCTTTGTTATTTTTTTCAAGGATTTGATAGTGACTGTAACATCTTCTGTTGTGACTGGTTGGTCCAGATATTGTTTATGTTCTTGTGAGGTTTTTTTCCAAATTTCCTGTGATGATAAATAATTTAAAATATGATTAGTGTCAGGATTGTCTGATGTACAAATGGTTTGGTAGTATTCAGCAAATACATCGGCTAATTTTACAGAATTAGTTTGAGTTTTTCCTGGGTGCCTTTAATAGCTTGTATAGAATGTGAGGAGGTTTTTTCCTCTAATTTTCATGCAAGCAAGTTTATAGATTAGGTGGCCTTTTTTGTGTTCATCTTCTAGTTTTCTTATTCTAGATATCATTTCATTTCTAATGTTTTCTTTTTACTCTTCATGACAGGAGGCAACGGAGATTAATTTCCCTCTAAGTACGACTTCCATAGCATCCTACACGTGGATTCGAGGAATGCCACATAGTTTGTTTCTATTGTTTAATTTCTAAAGAGACTTCAGAAGAAATTTATTTGTTAAATAAAAGTGATTTATTTAGTTTCCAATTTGTTTGATGTCATTTATTCTCAGTGTACATTCTGTCCAAGCATAGTCTGTCCACAACTTGTCACCAATCCTTGATGTAAGAGTTTGACTAATTAATTTAGGAGATAAGAATATGTCATTTAAATATGTAATTTAGAAGATAAGAATATGTAATCAATCCTTGTGTATATATTGTGGATAGAAGAGAAGTATGTATAGTCTGTTACCAGTGGGTTTTGAAGATGTCACTAGATCAATAGATAAAGCCTAAGAGCCATTAATTGATCTTAGCAGCTTAGTAACTGTATTGTTAATTTTAATTGCTTTGACATGATAGGCAGTAAAATTTAAAAGGTCATTCAGAGAGGAGTGATACAAATGTTTACTGCTGACACATTGATTTACCCATGCTGAACGAAAGCAGAATTGAAAGCCAAGAGAATCAAGTGTACTCTGCATGAAGACAGCTCGTCAGGTTGTTTTGATCTACAAGCAGCTCTCCATACTGAAAGCAGTGAAAGCAGCTTTCTCAGTAATCATGCTTTGCGGTATTATCCAATACAATTTTTAAAGTCTGTATATGTACACTCACACATTATGCAATGCATTTATATTTTGTATCACTTTCATATTTATCAAAATACTTAATTTCACAGGTCAAGGGATGGTGTCATGGAAATATAAATAATAATAATAACTGTGCTTATATACCGCTCTTCTACACATATTAGTGCCTCACCCAGAGCAGTGAACAAGTTAGTGTTATTCTTATCCCCACAATGGAGCTGGGGCTGAGAGGAGTGGCTGACCCAAGGCCACCTACTGAGCTCATGTCAGTAGTGGGATTCAAACCAGTAGACTGCTGATTATGGTTTAGAACACATACTTCGTGAAACATATGCATTCTAAATAACGCTGTATGAACATCACTGTAGTTCTTTTTCTAGTATGGTGTATAACTGGTGCTTCATCTTTGACAGCCAATTAAAAATAGTGACCAGTATCAGATACATGTTCTGTAATTGTTAGCAGAGACCAAGAATGATCTGGTCATGTAACTTTTCTGGTCATTTTTACTATCCATATCTCTTATCTTGCAGCTGGGCATAGTGGTACTTTTGGCTAGGTAGAATGTCACATCATTGGAAATAGAAAAAAAGAATTAAATTATGATTGGTTTGATATTTATCTTTGTTATCATATGAAAAGATCTTAGATTTCTGCATAAGATAATATATAAAAATGGTAATCCAAATAGCAGATCAGGGTTTTGGCCAAAAGAAATCTCATGAAGATCTAGGCAGGAAACTTACCCCTGTAATATGTGCTACGGTAACTTGAATGCATTTCATCGTTAATCTGACTGAGTTAGATTTCATTAAGAAATGTTAGGAAACTTAATTCTTGTTGTGTTCATCTGTTCTATTTTTCTATGTTTTATTTAAATAAACATTTATATTTTGATACCTCACGTAATGAAAACGACTAGCGTTTGTTAATGAAAGAAGCCATTAAACTCTTAGGAGGAGTCTGTCTCCTGGTTGGGAGAGTGCAACGAAAACATACATCCCGTTTATTTTGTACTGAACAGCAGTTTCTCTAAAACAGAGAAACGTGTTTTCAGTTCTCACTTGAAGGTTTCAAGCTGCTCGGGATTTAAGATAAAACCTTCAACCCATCTCTACCGAGTATTTAATACTTTTTACTTAATGTTTAAAAGTTATTTTTAATATTTATGCCTAATATGATTATAGAAGCAATACTGTTTGAATTATCTATTAACTTATTTGAGTTGGATTGTTAGTAAAATTACAATTTTATGAAATTTTTACCATTTTATAACATTACAACTTTGTACCAAAAAAGTTTTGCATGTAGAAGACGTTGCCAAAAATAAAATTCCCCATCCCCATCCCCATCCCCATCCCTATCCCCATCCCCATCCCCATCCCCATCCCCAGACAAAGACAAAGACAGCCAGGGGCCCCCGGGGGTCGCGGCTGCGCCGCTCCCCCCGACGCCCCCCGCCCCGCCTCCGGCATGGCAAACAGATATTTGGGATATAAATGTCCCTGTGTCCCAAATACCTGGTTCCAGGTCACAGCGTTAGCAAATATGAATGCTGTGCTGTCACAGGATGGCATTGTCAACGATATCAAAAGGCACTAAGAAGTACAGGAAAACAAACAAGGATGCAGTTTCCAAATAAGAGGATCAGCGTAGGGCATTCATCAGGGCAACAAATGATCTTAGTCTGCCATGATGAGGGCAACAATCAGACTGAAATGGATCATCTTTATGACGTGGCAACGGGGGTGGACAGGGTTGCCAAAGAAGCCATGGAAAATGGTTCTTCACCATTGGTCCCATCCCTCTTCCATCAACACTGCCTCATCTGGAGGAGATCCAACAGATAATGGGCTAATATGCAAGTACAAGCCAGCAGCAGGAGGCAGCACCACAGTGAAGCCAAGGACTATTGCTGCCTGTCTCCCTCGGCTCGTCTTTGCCTCACTTGCCTCATCATTGGTCATCTGTGGCTGGTGTCTCTGATCAAGAGGGATCACTGATGGGGCAACTGAGGCAAAGGCAAGCCAAGTGAGGAGGATAGGCAGCAGCTGCAGCACCAGGCTTTTCTGCACCACTAGACCACTGGCTGATTCTTGCCTAGCCAGTCTTATTGGCCCTCCTGGCTGCCTGGGCACTGACGTGTGTGTGTGTTGTGTGCAGACAAGTGGTACCCCAGACCACCATCCCATAGGAAATTTTCTCCTAGAGGCCATAATGGCAAACCTGATCTTGCTTAGAAGCCCTGTATCTGTTACATTCTAGAGTATGATATTTGCTGCTTCACCATCCTCAGCCTCCCCAGTCTTACAGTTGCTGACTCCTGCTTGTGCCAGCAGATTTAAGGGTAATATCAGAGGATGGTGTGGTTTAGGAAGGAAAGGAACCTCGGTGGCATATAATGTCATAGAGTCCTCCCTCCAAAGCAGCTATTCCAGGGGAGTTGATCTCTCTTATCTGGAGATCAGCTGTAATTCCAGGAGAACTCCAGGCTCTATCTGGAGGTTGCAACCTTACCCAGTCTCCTTCTCTTCAAATCAGCTCTGCTGTTCCCTCCTGTATGCTTGAACCGTCTCTCCAAGCACCTGCTGACACTTTAGTCAAAACCCTCTTCAGATACCAATACTTCATGCAGCTTTCCAACCAAGCTGTCACGAATTTTTGCATCACTGATATTGTTCACATTAATCCACTGTTCACTGTACAAACACACACACCCTTCGCATCATTTTTGCACTCACCTTCATTTTGACCCTCTAACTGAATTGGTCTATGGGAAGCAATCCTTAAAGTGGATTCCTTTTTTTGGTATATTGTATATATTAATCGGACATCTCTTAATTTTTTTTCAAATAAATAAACAAATAAATAACTGAAAAAATAGGACATATTTTTTTATTGTTACTTGGAGCATCCAGCCAGGTAACTCCTCTTCGCCTGAGGCTAAGTCCCAGGCTACCAACAGATAATTGTTGGGGTGGAGGGAAGCGAAAAACATGGTCTGGGTGTGCTTTCAGTCCCGAGTCTGCAGAAAACTGCAGTCTGTTTTGTGCTGTTCCGTGAGCATATTGGCATAGAAAGGGTTAATTGAAGGGTGCCAGTCCAGAATTTTCATTTCTACACATCCCACTGTTTTTTGTAGCACTGGCGTTTCTTTAGTGCCCGTTCCGGGCTGTTTTGTGCTGTTCCGGGAGCTTTTTGGCATGGAATGGGTTAATTAAAGGGTGCCAGTCCAGAGTTTTCATTTCTAAAATATTGTTCTGGAGTGTCTCTAACACATCTCCCTCTTTTTTGTGGCACTGGCCTTTCTTTAGTGCCCGTTCCGGCCTTTTCCGTCTCGTTCCGGCTTTTACCCTGTCCCCTCAGCAGCAGCACATAACTTCGCAGGCGGGTTATCCGAGGCTTTCAGTGAGCTCGTGAGGAAGGGGACAGGCCCAAGACCATCTGTGTGGGGAGAGCGAGGTGGCTGGGAGCTGCTGCAGCTGACGCCGGGACTCCCACTTTGAAGAGTCAGACGCTCGCTGGCAGCTAGTCAGCCACACAGTCTTGGTGTCTGAAATCTGCCAAGCTAATCAAGCCCTGGCCTGAGAGTATGAATTCAGGACAATGTGGTACACTCTTTAAGGGTCAAGTGTCTATGTAACACAACTGCTCATAATGTGACTTCTCCACTATTCTAACGTAGAGATGTGTCAGTCTACTTTCTCTAAGGATGTTTGCAAGGTCAGGTCCTAACATCATTGCCTGGAAAATTTGCTTCCCAACTCTCAAATTTTGTAGCATTTGTCTACTGAAAAGTTTTGGTGAGCTTGAAAGTGTGCACGTTGATTTCGATGGCCCTGATAAAAGATGGCCCTAACCTGGATAGCATGGGCAAGCCAATCTCAGCAGGTCTCAAAGTAATTGCATGGAAGCGCTCCAAGGAAGATCAGGGGCACTGTGGCAAACTATCTCTGTTAGTCTCTTGCCGTGAAAAACCCAGCAGAGGTCGCGTAAGTCAGCTATGACTTGAAGGCACCTTCCACCACTGCAAATAAAAAGTATTACATGGATTTTGTTTTCGCTCAGAGAAACATGTTTGCGTTTTGACAAACACAAGAGGGCAGCATTGGGACGACTATGAGCTGCAAGCAATCTTGAGTCCCCCCCCCCCCCGTTAATTATTTTTCAATTTGCTGTTCCTTTCTGTACCTTTTGGCATGTATGTGCTTATTTACTTCATTTCTAGATTGCCTTTCTCGCTGAGACTCAAGTTCCTCACTGTGCATTATCAAGAATATCTTTGTCCCTGTCAGCTCCAGCCTCCATAAAAGACTCTCATGCACCTTGTTCATATCACATCTGTTATACTCTTCCAATTACCACCTCAAAGTTCTCTGCACCTGCTATTTCTCAGGTATTTATTCTTTTCTTTTCTGCATCCTACTATGCATCACTATTCTCTTCCTAAAGGCCCTTTGGAAAAGAGGTGGCATTTTTCTCTCCTGCCAGGCCTCCAGATGTAGGGAGTTCCACCAAACTGGAGTGACTAGAAAATCATCGATTTCTGGTAGATTACAACTTCTTGTGATGAAACTATGAACATGATTTAAGTGTAGAGATAAAAAAGTACGTATTTTAGAATGTCCCTCTAAATTGGCTGTTTAGAGCTTTAAAGGTCAAAATCAGGACGTTGCATTGTGAATTGCATTGTGAATGGAAACAAATTGGTAACCAGTGAAGTTGCTAGAATTCTAGCAGCCCCCACAGTCTCTCCCCTTTTTCTGCTTCCTTCTCTCATCCCAGCCACCAGCCAACCTATTTTTATCTGACCACCTGTCTTCAGCTTTTCCTCCTTCCCTCCACTGGTAGTCTCTCCCTTGAAAAAGTATAGCTAGCTCAGTTGGGGGGGGGGGGGGTGAGGTCCACATCTAGTTGCAAGATAGCCACCAGAGCCAGATGGTGTGGGTAGTGACCAACAGGCCTGTTCCTGGTAAGTCCTCCTCCATCAAGAGGCATGATGGGGAGGGATATGGGACACATTCCAAGGCTGTTTGGGTCTCCAAGTCCACCCTCCCTTCCATATGTTTTTATATACAGAAACAAAGGCTTGAAAGCTCAGCAATATTCTTGTGCAGGGGTCCCCATGGGCACCATGGCACCTGCCAAGTGTTTTTAGAAAGTGGATGGGACCAGATGGCACTCTTGCTTATGGGGGTATCTGACTGGCCTCAAGATCTGATTGGCTGAACAGATTTTTTTTAAAATGTTGCTTTGGCAGCAGCACAAAGATTTTCACTGAGTGACAGAAAGTAAGCTGTGTGTATATGTAAGAGACTTTTTTGAAACAATGTTTATTTTAAACAGCATCCTGTTAACATTTCCCCTGAAATGTTGAAGACTTACTATTAGAGTTATGCATAACTTCACTCCATGACATTCTATGGCTGGCTGTGCCTCCTACAGTGGCCATTTTGTGGTTGTACTCACCAGACTGTGTCAGGATGCCAAAGGTGTCTGCAAGCTCAAAAAGGATGGATATCTCTGTTCTTTTGTTTGCCTAGCAATCTCCAAAATGGTGGCCGAGAACTCTGTGGAAATTCTTTTTCTTAAAGCTACAGGAGTTGTTTCTATTATTTGAGGGAATTTGAATCCCCTTATGAATTTTTTTTTTTTAGATTTCAGATTTTTCTGAAAACCTAGGACTTCCTTCACGTTTGTTGAGAAATCCCTCATATGACCCTAGTTCCATTTTGCTGACCTAGTAGCTCTTACTCTGTGGCCTAGTTTGGAATTAGATATATGACAAGTGGGGAGTCCCATGAAAATTGCTAGAGATGGGGGGATGGTCCAGGCTGGATTTCCACCCTCCTTCACAAATGTTGCCATTCCCCATGCACACTTGGAAGCAGCATTTCACTATGGTCTTCTCCCTTGCAAAGACATTTGCTGTTTGTCTGTGGCCTGTCCCAAATACTGTCTCCTTTGCCCTTTCTCCCTCTTCTCATCCCTCCCAAACACTCTTCCCCTTTGCCCCCCATCTATGTCAAACACTCTCCCCCTTTTGACCCCCCCTGCAAAGATACTTTCCCTTGTCCCTCCCAAACATCCTTCTTTCTTGCTCTCCCTTCTAAAAAGCATTGCCCTTTCCTCCCACCATTCCTGACCTTTGCTGGCACTCCCAGGGGCCAGACTGACCTGTGGTGACATGGCATTCCTCAGGGTTGGACTGACTTGCAACAACAGAGTACTCCCTGAGGCTGGGCTGCAACACCCCCACAATGCTCTCTTTGTGGCTGTGCTGGCAGTAGCTGATGGTGCCAAGGGTGTTTTTTCTACACGTACAAAAAACACACTTCTGTTTACTGTTTTCATTTTTTTTTACTTTTTAAAGAAAATAGTGTACTTTTGCGACTTCTTAGAATTTTCTGAAAGACTGGCTGTTGCCCCCAGTTTGCCCCCAGAAATATCTGTTGTGTTTGACAGTTGCCCTGGTTCGTCCACTTCCAGATTAGATACATGATATTGTAAAGTGCCATCTCATTCCCAACACTTATATGATTACTTTTAAAATTTCTCACAGTTGTTGAAATTTCCATTATTGGGGCAAGCATGTTTAACAGCTGTGAGTTATTTTTAAAAAACTATTCTACTGCTCATCCTTCATTTGAGCGGCACCAAAATGAAGAGCAAAGCAAACAACACTGAAATATACATTTCCTTTTCACAAAAACAAACACAGTATCAAAGATTGAAAACAAATAATGACAGGAAATCTTCGAACTTTTTTGTGTTACATTATAAATTGATGCACACATTATGAGGCCCATATTGTACCAGACTCCATCATTTGATGTGGCTATTTGCCTTTTTAGTCTTTGCGATACAAATATATGCAGTAAAAGAAACTGTATTTTTCCTTCCAACAAAAGCAAGAGTTTCATAGAACATTTTGCAGAGAAGAGGCCAGAAAGGGAGAAAGGTACAACAGGAACAGCTAATACTGTATTGAAATATAAATCATTAACAAAGGCATGTTTTGGAAATACTGAAGGCCACTGTTGGAAGTATCTTTAAAAATAAAAGGGATTTCCTTATAGAAAAATCACTGACTTTTAGTAAGCCCCAAGATATTTCCATTCACCTCAGAGCAGAACCACAAGTGACAAAAGGCACAGATTGGACACTTGTCTGCTTCCCTCAAGTTTTGATGGGAAATGTAGGCATCCTGGTCTCGCAGCTTCGCTCTCTGACTGCTGTCCAATGGACTTTTCAACTGTCACTTGTCCAACATTCCGCCAAGCTGCCTACATTTCCCATCAAAACTTGAGGGAAGCAGACAAGTGTCCAATCTGTGCGTTTTGTCACTTGTGGTTCTGCTCTCAGTCTTTCATTTTAATTTTAATAGTGATGGGAGCTTGGTAATTTCACATAAAGGACAAGTCATGGATTGTTCCAGGTTGTGACTTTTTTAAAAAAAGCCATATATTACCATGATTTATATACAGAAACGGGGCAAAATCTGCTCTTGTTCCAATATTTGCAAAGAAAGCACCACTTGTGTCTAATATGAAGAAATATAACAGTAAGGCCTCTTACAGCTGGAAACTGTTTATAAAAAACAATAAATGACAGCAAGCTTACTAAAATGGTTTAAATTTAGAACTGTGAAAGTTTTTTGTAAGTAACAGAAATAAATATGAAAAAGTGCCTAACAGATCCATTCTAAGCAGACTGACACCCAGGGCTTTTTTTCTGGGAAAAGAGGTGGTGGAACTCTCTATCACCACATGTGCGTGCGCAAAGCATGTGCATGCTCCCGGAAAAGTGACATCACTCCTGGAAGTGATGCCGCTTCCCGGAAGGAACACCGTTTTTAAGAACCCAGCACAATGCATTATGACAAAACACATGTTAGTAAGCTTGGAAAATTAGACTATTGTGAGAAAGGGCATTTTTTCTTTCTGTATCCTTTACAAACAGTGAAATCTTCCATTCCCTTTCCCAAACATTTCATTTCTTTGGAATCATATTTTAAAATATGCAAGAAGGAGGGGGCCTCTAAAAATCCAGAACTCATCTCACAAATCTAAATTGTAACAGATTTCCTCTACCAGCGTAGGAAAAAAAATCAAAAATTCTTTCTCAAAATTCCACAGAATCTGAAATTCCTATTCTAATGAATATTGAATTTTCAAATTTTCAGGGAGGGGTTTGCTTTACTGGAACAATTAAAAGAAGATATTCAACTTTAGCTGCATTAGATTTATACTTAGTTTAAAATGGCTTTTTTGTTGCCTGCCAAGTCTACCTTACCAATGGCTAAGCTGTTGTGACATTGTGAAATGCTCATAAATATTCCAATGTCCCAGACAAACAATATTCATAAAGACTTCCTTAACACCCGTATGTCCATTGCAGTTTCAGTGATGTTAATCAGCTGAGGGTGGGGAGAACCATTTGAGTTACAGCTGTTAAGACATAAGAACACCTATACACTGATGAATATATTGACGAATGCCTTCTGTGACTTGGACACAGCTATCCATTCCTAGCATGAAAATGGAATAACCATAACTGATATTTTAACTAATACAAATAACCATAACTGATATATTTAACTAACACAGAACCAATCTGCATCCAAAAGCTGTGGGAACCATAACAATGTCAACTACAGTCAGCAAAAGAATGAAAGCAACACGGACATGCACAGCCCCACAAATGAAAATAAACAATGAACCACAAAGCGGCACACACATACACACAAACCCCTGAATGAAATGACAGCAGGATGAACTCAAAGCAGCTTAGGCTCCTTTGGAGAGCCGGCCCCAGCAGTTCTGCTCTCTCTCTCTCTCTCTCTCTCACACACACACACACACACTCACACAGAGGAATGAAAAGAAAGCAGAATGAACTCAAAGCAGCTTACCCTCCTCTGCAGAGCCTGGGCCAGGCCTGAGCAGCGTCTGCTTGCTCGCTCGCTCGCTTCTCACTCACTCACACACAGAGAGGAATGAAAAGAAAGCAGAATGAACTCAAAGCAGCTTAGCCTCCTCTTCAGAGCCTGTGGGGCCGGAGGAGGAAAGAATCACGTGGGCAGATTCCAGAGCTGCTGGAACACCATTCCGGGGCATTCCCCCTCAAAAAAAGCCCTGCTGACACCATTCTAAGACCATTGACTTCAATATAAGAGAGTAACTCTGATTAGGATGGCATTGCAAATAGCTTACTGGAAAATTATAACAATTCAGGTCTGGAAATCACTTAAGGTTCCAATACAAAAACCTGATCTAGAGGTTCCCAGTGGCTTGGGGAAGGGATTTTTTTTCTTTCAACAGCAAATTCTTACCACAAACTCCAACAAATCACAAATCACTTTTCAAAAGTACCTGAATTTTAAAAGTAGTTCTTTGTGTGGCATGGAGAACTGCTGCTGAAAAGCACCAACCAAAATCACCTGGTAATATATCGAACTAACTTGTGGTTCATTGATATTCTGGCCACAAAAAAATGGGAAGAGAATCAGGATATCAAGAAAATATCTAAATATGACACAAAAGCTTTATAAATTGATACATAGATGGCATTTAGCACCTTGTAAAATAAATCATGTTCACTGTTAATGGTAATGAGGGGTTACGTAGCACAGATTAGTCACAGTTGGTTTCTTGTCAAAGAATTAAAAAAATTCTAGAGGAAAGTTTTAGAACAATAACAAGTATAACTGATATAGCTTGATATGTTACACAGCTTAATTCAAAGATGGGATTACTAGGTTGTTTGCATCGTAAGAAAGAAGATATTAAATTAGTATATTAAATATATTAATTGTAGTCTGTCTAGAAATAGCTTATAGAACTCCTGCAGTACCATTTAAAATATAGAAAATAAATACATTGATATACTGAAATTTTGAGAAGCAATCTCTATTTCCTTCTCATAGCAAATGAGTGATACTGAAATCAATGCATGGGTCAAGATGTATCATTAAAGTTATCTGTTTCATGTACCTGTATCATCTGTAAAAACGTATATAGAATTTCAATGTAAGCAAATTGAAACAAATTATGTAGCTGCTTCAAATGTTACAGTTTCAAGCAATACACAGAGTTGTGTAAACTGGCCCTTAAAATATCAGCGGGAATGTAATAAATAGGTATATTTTCCAGCATACTAGCATCATATATTAGCTACATTAAACAGAACATTTTCTGGATATGAATGTTTCAACTCTCCTCTGATTACAACTGAATTTTTAAATGAAGAGGAGGGGTACAAGCCATAGAAATAGAGCATCATTCTCTGAATTGTCCACTCTTAGGACTTGGAGAGGATTCTGGTTTCTACCCTTTTAGATAAGTAAGCTTCCATCTCTCTCTCTAGATTGCACTCATGGAACCTGATTGTGACATATTACTTAAATGTAAATTTCATTCATGCAGTACACATGAATATACAACTGGACAAGGTCTTGTAGCTAAATTAAGCACTGAATTGAATGTAGAAGTATTCATTTTGACATCAGAAACAATATTAGTACCAACATATTCTTTTTTTCTCCAGTTTTGTTCCAAATAATGGAATTTGAAAATTTTAAAAACTGTAAATATTTACAAAACAATACTGAGGCTGAAACCTTAGTTTTTAGGAGTCCGGGTGAACATCAGTTCTTCTTTAAATATAATTCACAGTTTAGAGGTACTTCTATCTAGAACAAATAACACTGTCCACATTTCTAAAATATTGTTCCAGAGTGTCTCTAACACATCCCCCTCTTTTTTGTGGCACTGGCATTTCTTTAGTGCCCGTTCCGGCCTGTTCCGTCTCGTTCCGGCTTTTACCCTGTCCCGCTGCTGGGTTGCTTCTGCTGGGCTTGCTACTTTCGCCCGATACCTGGCAAATCACGAACAACAAAACTTTGGAAGGAGAAAGGAAGCCTCGGTAGCGGGCTGAAAAGAAAGCAAGTGCCCGACACGAAGCAGCAATAGAACAAGTCGACGCAGCCTCGCCTCCCCCTTTCAAAAATGCCGCCGCCGTTAGGGCGTGTCGCCCGCTCCGTCGCGGCTGAGAGGAGCTTCGGGGGGAGAACGCAGGTGGGCGACAGGACCGCGCTAGTTCAGCTAGCGAGCAGGGGACAGTTTTGCCGAAGGCTTCTCTCGCCAAACTCCGTGGGGGGAGAAAGGACCGTGCTGATGGCGCTTTTCGTTAAGGATGTATTCAAAGAGGATATTGTCTACCTGCAATTTGAACCAACATAACCCATTCTACCGCCTTGCACTGGTGTATGTCTGAACTTGTAAAGAAAGCGACAAACACACGTCAGCCCGTCTTTTTTCTGGCTCGGCGGCACAAAAAAGCAAACCCAATAACGCTGTAATTCCAGAATGGTAGCCTTGATAGCTAGTAATAAGTTATAGCAGAAGTCCAGCGGCGCTTTAGAATTAACACAATTTATTCCAGCGAAACGTTACTACATAAACAATAGTGATACTTCCGACTTCTAGTTAGCTGCCGAGCAACCCATAAAATGCAATGGGCATATAACACAAACATGAGGAAGCGGGGACAGTAAGGGCTTTCCTTTTTCTGCATTATGATGCTCTTCTCCCTATTGTGATATTGAAATAGAAACCGCAAGCGAGAACTGCAAGTCATTTATATTTCGGACACCTCCGTTTAGAGGCTCTGGGAGACGTGTGCGCATGACAGATCATGCGCATAAGCACAAGAAAGATGGCGGCTCTCGGGGGTTGTTTCCGGTATTACCATCCAGTTGGGAAATGAAGCAAAGAGGGAAGTTGTATTTGGGGTATCGTGGGTTGTGAGTAATTCCTTTTGTACGGTTCATGAACACTCGAAGCTAAAGACATATTCGAGAGCGGTTGACGCTTCTTCATCGCACGCCGACTTCAAGAGACTTAAGTAAATAATGGCTCAGGCTGCGGGAAGACAGAGCCCGCCGGCGGCTGAGCTTCCCAAACTGCAGTTTGTTCCTTTCAGTAGTGCCTTAGATGCAGGCTTTTGGCACGAGCTGACCCAGAAGAAACTCAACGAGTACAAGTTGGATGAGTCTCCAAAAATGATCAAGGGGTACTACTATAATGGTAGGTATAGGCGAAGGATTTCGCTTTCCGGGATTTTGATGTCTTAGAAATTCTAGGATATGCATGCATAGAGTACAGATATGAGTCCCTGTAGGGTCAAGGGCTGGTTTACATAATTATGTAAATTGAGCCTGATTGCAGGGTGTGCATGATGTGTAGCCTGAATCGATAGTAAATCGCACTGACTTCCCAGCTTCTGCAGTGGGTGGGCTTACTTCTTGGTAGGCATTCATCCGTTTGTCAGGTGCCCTGTGCTGTTTTACTCTATTCCAGCAGCTACAGGCTACAGTAGAAGAGAAAAAACAAACAACACTGGGAAACCTTGTACTTGTCTCTTTGGGTGGAAAACTCTGGGTTTGTTTAACCTATGTTTCATCCTAGAATCAGTTCTGTATAGTTGGAGATTAAAGAAAATACACAAAACTGATAGTAGGGTGCTTGTGTAATTTAAACTACTTTAAAAAAAGAATTGTATAGCTCAGAAATCTGTGTTTTATCCATACCAGTTAAAAACCCCACATCAGTTCTTTGGAAGTCTTTCAGTCAATTGTTGTCCAATTGTTTTTTTGTATACAAAACTAAAGAACTTGGATTATTATAGACTAGAGGAGAAGGTAGGGGTTAGGTGTACTCATTCTTTGTGCTTCTCTGCCTTGTTGGTTGATGAAATTGAAGGTGTTATTTTGTAATCCTTTTTCCATTTCTTAAGTAGAATGGGAAGGACAAAGAGAAATGTTCCTTGTCATGCAAATAGGGAAACTTAGGGGTTTTTTTTAGCACACTTTCATATATAAAGTACTGAACGTAAAGAAAAAGGATCCATTTATGAAGCCATCATGTTATGTTAGTTTGAGGGACAGTGATGCTTTTCAATAGGGAAAAGATTCTCTTAGTCATATAGCAACCACTGTTCTAAAGATCCTTTTGTTTTTGTCCAGGAGACCCTGCTGGTATGCCAGCTCGTTTAACACTGGAATTTAGTGCTTTTGATATGTAAGTAACTTTTTAGTTCTTGTTCAACTAATAAAAGAATCAGACTTGTCATACATATATTCATTATGTCTTGGTGCTGTAATATAAAAATGGTATGTGGAGTTCTGTATAGCATTAAAGGGGTACTGGCACTTTAACTCTAGAAGATAGAACATTAAGGCACCAGCCCTCTGCTCAGCATAGCACAAGTGTTATTGTGTATGCAGATACCACCACAATGTAGGCAGGTTTATTGAGTTTGCTGAGAGTTTGTTCCAGACATATGAGTAAGATGCTGATTGCAAGGCTGCTTACAACAGCAACAACATTTGATTTATATACTGCCCTTTAGAACAACTTAATGGCCACTCAGAGCGGTTTACAAAGTATGTCATTATTATCCCCACAACAAAACACCCTGTGAGGTGGGTGGGGCTGAGAGAGCTCCAGAGAGTTGTGACTAGCCCAAGGTCACCCAGCTGGCTTCAAGTGGAGGAGTGGGGAATCAAACCTGGCTCTCCAGATTAGAGTCCCGCGCTCCTAACCACTACATCAAACTGGCTGTCTTATAGGAGTTTGAGAAAATCAATGATTTTATAGGAGTTTGAGAAAATCAATGAAATGGATATTAAAGTTATAGTTTGAATGATCGTCACTGGCTACACCTTTAATTGTGGTGAGAAAAGATTAGTGCTATAATAATAATAACATTCGATTTTTATACTGCCCTTCAGGACAACTTAATGCCCACTCAGAGTGGTTTACAAAGTATGTTATTATTATCCCCACAACAAAACACCCTGTGAGCTCTGACTACTAGCTCAAGGTCACCCAGCTGGCTTCAAGTGGAGGAGTGGGAAATCAAACCCAGCTCTCCAGATTAGAGTCCCACACTCTTAACCACTACACCAAACTGACTCTCACTATGAGATTGTGACTGTTATGTTTCAGTGATGAAATTGGTCAAGTACGAAACATTAGCATAAAGTTTTCTCCTGTGGTACAGGAATACCACCATATGATCTCTGCTTTAAAACAAGATTGGTTTTCTGTTTCCAGGCTCAGTTTGGTGGTTCTCACCTTTAAAACCTTACATGTGTCCCAAGTGGTTTATCAGAAGGACTGCTTATCACTACACCGGTGTGCCAGCTATACACCTCCTATCTGCTCCTGCTTGCTCATAGAAGTGTTGGATTCTTCTGTGTGTGGGAAAGGGCCTTTTCAGCTGTGGCCCCTATATTCCTAATGGCCTGCCTGAAAAGGTCCCGATCGGGGCCATCTTTGTATGCATATTTAGGGATGTAAGGCTGCCTGTTTCAGAGGACATTTCAGTGATTACATGGATCACTGTTCATTACGAAGAGAACAGTTGTGTTTGGGGGTTGATTTAGGACAATGTTTCTTGTTTAACATTGTTTTAATTGCTATTGATGCCTATTGGCTGTTTTTTAAAGTCATCTTGGACATTTTTGTACAGCATCTTGAACCTCTCATGGGAAAGGAAGATTATAATTAAATATTTTAAATTGGTAGGCTGTAAATCTAAAACTAAACTGCTGACTAGATTCTTAGAGTAGTATCTATAAAGGCACAATCAGGGTGTAATTCATAGTAAAGATGCTATTACTTCATTGTATATAAGAGCTCAGCATTCTAACTTGGAAAGAAGCTCTGTCCTTTAATGCTATTTGTGTGGGAATAGACTGAACTTGTTTACTGGGAAGGAAAAATACACTGTATAGACTTGATATGTATATTTCCCTTGTTTATATTTCTTTATTTAAAGTAAAGAGCACACAAAGGAAGGGGGGGAGTGTAGAATAATACCAAGATTAAAAGGAGCCAGCTACCTGCTTTGGGGGAAAGGGCTTTTCTTCATAATTACCTCACGGATTCAAGGCCTTACCCAATGTATTGTACCTTATATCTTATGAGGTTCAGTAAATTAGCTGAGGTTTGGAATACATGTTCAACAGCATTAAGTAATAGAGTTCTGAGCTAGTATAGTGGAAGAAACACTTCAGACTCTCTTGAGGGCGGAGGCCTATCTTAAACCCTTTACTTCTAGTAAAAATAAAGAAGAATGTCAAAAAAAGAAGTTATAGTCAAACACACTACCTGCTGTATTGTCGAAGGCTTTCACGGCCGGAGAACGATGGTTGTTGTGGGTTTTCCGGGCTGTATTGCCGTGGTCTTGGCATTGTAGTTCCTGACGTTTTGCCAGCAGCTGTGGCTGGCATCTTCAGAGGTGTAGCACCAAAAGACAGAGATCTCTCAGTGTCACAGTGTGGAAAAGATGTAGGTCATTTGTATCTACTCAGGAGGGGTGGGGTTGAGCTGAGTCATCCTGTAAGAGTTTCCCAGGGTGTGGAATGCTAATGGCGGGAGGCTTCACTGTATCCTGAGGAGGTTCTTTTGCATATGGATGCAAAAGAAGCATAAGCAAAACTCACAAGCATAAGCAAAACTTCAACAGGAAAGAAGAACCCTTAAGAATGAACAGAGCATGGTTTCCAGTTCTGAAAAACACCAGGCTAACAAAACATTCTATCCCCGACAATAGCCCTGCAGAGAAGATTAGCACATCAAGTACCAATCCATATGCAAAAGAACCTCCTCAGGATACAGTGAAGCCTCCCGCCATTAGCATTCCACACCCTGGGAAACTCTTACAGGATGACTCAGCTCAACCCCACCCCTCCTGAGTAGATACAAATGACCTACATCTTTTCCACACTGTGACACTGAGAGATCTCTGTCTTTTGGTGCTACACCTCTGAAGATGCTAGCCACAGCTGCTGGCGAAACGTCAGGAACTACAATGCCAAGACCACGGCAATACAGCCCGGAAAACCCACAACAACCAACACTACCTGCTGTTAGTTTTCTGGCTATCGGGAAGGCCTCTCTTTGCCTATGTAGGAAGAGATTATGGCCTCTTCCTCATGGTGAACTTTACATTGCACTTTCTGTGTATTCAACCCATGAGGATTGGATCCGCTTTATTAATTGGTTCTGGCCCCATACTGCTTCAATTCTTTAATTCTGCACTTTGAAGGAGTTGAACCGAAGTTGTGTCTGTTATTTCAGCCTCATTTCTGCTGCTGGCTTTGAGGACAGTTCAGTTTCCTCAGTTGATTGCTGAGGCAACTTACAAGGGATTTTTTTGCATTTTTTGGTGGCACCAACCTACCAATGTTGCTGTTTTTTAAAAAAAAAAATTAAAACCCCAATGTACTGAACAGTACAGGAAGAACAGGTAAAAACTTTAAAATATTGAGTGGGATTCAGGGCTGTCTGCAGAGTTTTTGTGTTAGCTATATTGCAGCATTCCCAGCTCCCCACCTCCAATTGCAAGGGTTTCCTTTCTTTAAGGCACCAACCTTGCAAAGTTGCTATTCATTGAAAAAAAATAAGGAAAAAAACTTGATTGGCTGCAGTTTAACCAGTTAGGATGCAGGGGAATAAAAGAGAAGGTGAAAGGCAGGGCCAGGCCTCACACTGAAGAAAGCATTCTGCACTTCCAAAAAGCCCTGCTTTGACTTTGATTGGGGAAAAAATCGGGGTATATGTGCAGGGAGAAAAACTGCAGAAAAGGTGGGGAAAGATCAATTCTGTGACAGATGCAGCCTTTCTCTGTGCGGAACTCAAAAAGGTCTGGGAAGATGTTTGGAGACTGAATCAGGGTATTTTGACTGCATGCAGAAGTCTGGAGAGAAATCGATGCAGTACGGGGCTAGAACCAACGAAAAAGTCCCAAGCAGAACCAATGTTCCCTCTAAGATGTGCATTGCTGTGAGCCAAAAATGTATTTTGTGAGCTGAAACGTGCATAAAAATTTGTTTTGTGAGCTGACTTGCATAAAATTTTTGAGAGTGCCTTTTTAGAAAAAAAATTGCAATCTACAAACATACAAACATTTGGCTACCACATAAATCAGTTTGTAGAAGCTTATAACCACAACCTTATAAATATCTGAGAATTAATTTTTAAACTGTATTTTAAGCATGTTTTTAAAGAATGTTTTATACATTATACCTGTAAACATAAGTCACATTTCATTACAGAGACTTTCAATTTAACATGGTCATAGATGCAGAGGAGTTAGCTGTGTTAGTCTGTAGTAGAAAAATAGTACAGTCCAGTAGCACCTTTAAGACTAACCAACTTTATTGTAGCATAAGCTTTTGAGAGCCACAGCTTTCTTCATCAGATGCATCTGATGAAGAGAGCTGTGGCTCTCGAAAGCTTATGCTACAATGAAGTTGGTTAGTCTTAAAGGTGCTACTGGACACTTTACTATGGAGCAGAGGGGAGTCTGGGAGGAAAGCTACTCACGTGAAAAATGTACCAAGCCAAACAGGATTGAAAAAGAAGGGGGTGAAAGGACCAGATTATAAAATAAAGGACAAATGTCTTCCCTGGCAGCAGAGTCAAGGAAGAGGGGATATGGGCAAGTCAAAGAGAAAGGAAAGGAGGGAGAATGAGAAAGAGACGGAGAGCTAGTTTTGTGCTTGCAACAAGCCACTGAAGGTGGATTTTACTTACATTTAGACAAAAGGTGTCAGCTTTATGCAGGCAAAAAAGGGGACAGAGATTGCTCAGAGAAATGCCCTGATGCTCAAACTCAAAGGTGGCAGAGGAAGAATTTCTTCTACATGTGCAGAAGGGGAGTAGGCTTGCCATTCTCCTGGTGGTGGCTGGAGATCTCCCTGAATTACAACTGATCTACAGGCAACAGAGATCACTTCCCCCGGAGAAAATAGTTGCTTTGGGGGTGATCTCTATTGTACTATACCCTGCCAAGGTACCTCCCCCCCCCAAACTCTGCCTTCTCCAGGTTCCATGACCTAAATCTCTAGGAATTTCACATCCTTTACCAAGAAGCCCTCAATGTCACAGGACAAGCCTACCCCACTGCTATCTTGTGCCATCCTTCATTCCTGGGCCCTCATTGTCGCAGGCTAGGCCTGCCCTAGTGCTATCCTGTGCCATCCTTCATCCCCGGGCCCTCAACGTCATGGATGAGGCCTGTCCCAGTGCCATCCAGTACCATCCTTCATTCCTAGGACCGCATTGTCACAGGCTAAGCCTGCCCCAGCACCATCCTGCTCCATCCTTCATCCACAGGCCCTCATTGTCACAGGCCAGGCATGCCCTGCCACCATCCTGAGCCATCCTTCATTCCCGGGCCCTCAACATCGTAGGTGAGGCCTGATCCAGAGCCATCCTACACAATCCTTCACCCCCAGGCCCTCATTGTTGCAGGCCAGGCCTGCCCCAGCGCCATCCTTCACTCCGGGCCCTCATTGTTGCAGGCCAAGCCTGCCCCGCGCCATCCTTCACTCCGGGCCCTCAGTGTCACAGGCCAAGCCTACCCCAGAACCATCCTTCATCCTCGGGCCCTCAGCATTGCAGGCCAATTCTGCCCCAGTGCCATCCTGCTCCATCCTTCATCCTGGGCCCTCAGTGGTGTAGGCCAAGCCTGCCCTGGTGCCATCCTTCACCCTGGGCCCTCAGAGGTGTGGGTCAAGCCTGCTCCAGTGCCATCCTGCCGCATCCTTACCGTTCAGAGGGCACCAGCTGAGCAGGAAGTCGAGACCATCAGAGAGGAATCATCTCTGCGCTCCTGAAGCAATCATGTGCGCCAAGAGGTAATATTTTGTGCGCAGTTGCGCACAGTGCACACTAGAGGGAACGCTAGAAAAGACCTATGCAGTGTGAATTCCCCATCTGCTGCAGTCTTACGGTACTGTCAGGTTTACCATCTCTGAACTCAACTGCCTAATTCTTCTGCAAATGTACACCAGGCCTAAGTGTAAGTTACATGGTTTGTAAAATTCCTTATTTTTCAAAGATTGTAGGGGCAGAATGAAAGCCTTTATGTGGCATCTACTTAAAATTAAAAGTTTGTAATGATTGTCTTTGCGTCTCGTGATGCAAGAAAAATCTACATGATTTATCTTTGTGTTGTCTTCTTGTTCAGGAACTGAGGCTTACAAGTGCTTGTGAGGGAATTTAAAAATCACTTCATCTAGATTCGGTTTCGTTTTCCCGGCCATGTCGGACGCTCCTCTCCGCAGGTCCGGGAGGAAGCGCTCGAGCAGCCTGACCGGGTGGTTGACCTGCGAGGGTTAACCCCCAGGACTCCCAGGGAGGGGGCCAGGGTCCGGAGCGCTGCGGGAAAAACCCCCTGAAGTCAATGCAGGGGGTAAATTGCCCTTTTGCTCCAATGGAGGCCGGCAGACTTGCGCAGCACATCGCGTGCTGCCGGGCCATGGAGAACGGCAACAAGCAGATTTAAGGTGAAAACCTGTAAGTAAGCGAATCTCTTCTGTTAATTCAAGCGTATGCGAAGGATTGGTGGGAGTTGAAGCTAAGAAGGCTCGGATATCTTCCCCTTCATTGAGTTTTGAAACTTAGTTGGCGGACTCCCCCCCTCCCCCAAGATGGCGACGAAAAAGCAGAGCCCGGCTGTGGGCAAATCTGTCTTGGCTGCATTGCAGGGGAAAGGAGAGTCTCTTGAAGAGGTGGTTAAACGGTCGGTCATTGAAGCTATGGAGCCCTTTGTTGATAAGCTAAATGAAATTGGTCAAAGGGTTGACATAATTGAGAATGAAGTGAAAACCATTAAAGCCATAGTGTCTGGGACAGAGCAGTCTGCTTGGGAAAACGCAGCACTCATGAAAACTACAAACAAAGAAGTAAAGCTTTTGGAGAATCAACTGATAGGGCTACAAGTGGAGCGCGCTCAGACGGTATTGCGTCTTCAGAATGTAAAGGAGGAGGAAAATTAAAATTTAAAAGATTTGGTGTCGGAACTTTTGGCGTCATCCGCAAAGGCAACTAAAGAAGAGTTAAAAAGCGATATTTTGGAAGTCCGACGGACATCTTCAAAACATGCAACGAAGCGTCAGCTGCCTCGTGAGATTATTATTGACTTTTCATCTAAGAAGACTCGGGACACCATCTTATATAATTCGTATAATGTGGACTTGGACTTTCTGGGTAACAAGGTTAAGATATTGAAGGACGTTCCATTTCTAGCTCGGAAAAGAAGATTCAAATATAAAAGGTTTGCAGCTCTTCTGAGGAAGCGTGAAATAAAATACAAATGGTTATTTCCGGAAGGCATCTGGTTCAGTTATAAAGATCAAGCCTACAAGATAACATCAGACGCACAACTGAGGGACTTTGTATTTAATCATCAAGAGTTTCAGCAAGGAGAAGATTCAGAATCTGAAGGGGGGAGGGGGGAGGAGGAGGCAGTGAGCGCAGCTACTATAGCCGTTCAGAGAGAGCTGTGACCGAGACGCAGGGGGGGAAGAAGACCTGATCCTGACTGTAATTTGTATTTTATAAGGTCTACCAATCTAATGGCATATTAGAAAGTTTAATTTTAAATAACTGTATTATGAAGGGAATGCAAGACTTGTAGTTGTAGTTGTAGTGTGTGTTTTTTATATGTTGTTCCTTTCCTTTCCCCTTGTTCTCCCTTTTTCCCCTTTGTAGTTTTTTGAGTTTAGTAATTAAAAAATAAAAATCTATATGGAAAAAAAATCACTTCATCTAGTGAAATCCTTACAGAGAGACCAAAGAACTTTAAGAGCTAGAAAGAGAGGCCTGGATTTCAAAAGGGAGAGGTCCCAGGAGAAAGCTTTGGACAAGGAGCTTTTATTTGTTTATTTATTTCATTTATATCCTCCTTTTCTCTCTAGCGGGGATCCAAAATGGCTTACATTGTTCTCCTCTCCTTCATTTTATCCCTGTGAGGTTGATTAGACTGCGAGTGTGTAACTGGCATAAGGTCACCTGCAAGTTTGAAGGCATGACACAGGGAAAGTGACAAAGTAGATACAGGACTGTGCTCTTTGGAAGCAGAGATGTGGAGAACACCTGATACAAAGAGCTAAGGAGGGCTAATAAGAAAGGAAAACCACAGAAAGAGTCCTGTATAGTCAACAGGTAAAGTATAGTGACAGGCATCATAATTAGTGAAAATATGGTTATAGTAATACTGCAATTCATGGGTTTCTGACTTATAGCAGATAATGGTGACTGACCACTCTGTTTTTTGCTTTGTTGGTATGTTTTCAAGACTTGATCCACATTGGGCATATTGCTGGGGTTGAAAGAGGAGCTGTGGGTGTATTCCTCTGTGCGCCGTATTTTGACAAGTAAAGAACAATAGTTGATGCTGAGTTGGCTCTGTTTCTGTTTGGGATGTGGCCTTATTCTGCTTCTTGTCCGTTCCCCACCAGTCATAACTCTACAGCCAGCCTTTTGTCTTCTACAACCCAGGCTTGTGACAGGAATTCCAGAGGAGTGGAAACCAAGTTAGTTTAAAATGAATTATGCAAAGTAAAATACACCGTTTTTTCAAAACTGAGCCACATTTATAGCATTTCATAACTTATATTCAGAATCCTGTATTGTATGTATGTGTGCAGAGTACCAAAAGCACCAGTCTATTGGTAACATGGTGACAAATATTGTCCTGTAGTTCCAAGAGTACTTTCTGTTCCTCAGGAATGCCCCAACTCCAGCACATTGCTGCCCTGCCGTTGGAACACTGTATAATACCAACACCTTGGAATCCTTCAAATCGTGTGATAAGAAGTTTCTTCTTGAGCAAGCTGCAAATGAGGTGAGCTACCAATGTCACACTCACAAACTTCCTGAAATCAAGCATTTCAGACAGTTTTGAAAAAATAATTGGAGAGCATGGCGATGGAAGGAATGTCCTTGATATGCAGAATCCGAGCTTGAGGTTCTGTTTTAGAAAGCAGAGTAGTTTTTCAGGCTTGCTTCAGGAGATGAGATTTAGAGTGTCTGACTTTAAATATACTGTTACCACATATTTTTTATACCGTATGATAGGATAGACCATTTCTAAAGTACAAATATAGTGTAAATGAAATTAGTAGAATGAGATGAGAAACCTCAAAACTAGTTGTTTTGAGTTTTTAAAAAAATTGCTTTCTTTCTCTCTTAAGTCTATTGCCTAAGGCCAAACATGTTCCAAACTAATAATAAGGTATATATATATATATAATGATTTTGTGCTATCTTCATGTGACAGACATATAGCATATCCTGTTTATATTTCTAAGACACAATACAGGGTTCGTAGGTATACCAGGCTCAGGAGCTGTATAGTTTTTTTTTAAAAAATAATTGTCTGATATAGCCCAGACTCAGAACTTCCTACATTTTTGAAACAAAGGTCAGTTTAGATTCACAAACACAGAGGATTGTGTAAGCTTTCATTTGCTCTTCCCCTTTCTCTTATTTGAATTCCACTCTATGTTTGGCATAACATGTAACCATGATCAACACAAGCACCTTACCTCACTTTATGAAATGCTGTGACCAACTGGCTACTTCTAGCTATATGGTTGAATTGCTCCATGACGTTCAAAAACTACCTCTCAAGAAAGACTAACAGTGCAGTACTAGGCAGAGTTGCACCCTTCTGAGTCTGAATTTGGTGGGCTTAGGTGATAGTACTGCTTATGAAAAGCATAATATATAAGACTGTTTTATATAAAGACAGACTATAGGTCCATCTACTGTCTACTTGTGAGTGTCAGCAGCTCTACAATGTCTATCAAGAGACTGTTCCAGTTATACGTTTTGAGATCTTTTAATAGAGCACTCATGGGAGGAGCTATAGGATAGTGGTAGACCATCTGCTTTTCAGCAGCATCTGAAATCCCCAGCATCTCCAGAGGTTTTTTTTAAAGGATGTTAGTAGTATGATGTGAAAGACCCCTTCTAGAGACCCCAGAGAGCTGTTGTCAGTCAGGCTATTGACAACAGCTATTGTCAGTCAGGCTATTGACCTTGGTAGATCGATGAGTTTATAAGAGACGATGATGATTTAACATGGCATCTTATGCATGCAAACATGGGGTGTTCAATTACAGCTTATCTTTTAGTATGGCCACTCATTTTATTGAAACCATTCTAGGAGGGTGAGCTTCATGATTTGAGTAATACAAGAAGATACTGAATGATACAGGGATCTGTATTTATTTTAATACTTTGGAGATCCAAAAATAAAATAGAAATATTTATTTTAATATTTTTGGGATCCAGAGGTGAGGACCTGACATTGATTTTGTTTCTCATTGTTAGATATGGGATTTAATAAAATCAGGTGACGCCATTGAAAATCCTGTCTTGCTGAACAGATTTCTGCTACTGACATTTGCAGTGAGTATATAGTATTTTAAAACAAATAATTCTAAATGGTTTGTATTTGTATATAAAATTTATGCTGCGATAGTCATGTTAGTCCAGCTGATAGTTCATGAATCTTACAGGGTTAGGCTTGAAGCTCATGAAGGCTTTGTTACTATCTTACTGCATAGCAAGTAATTTCCCTTGACATCATCCTTTAAGTGACTGTTTTGCAGACTAGTTTTAATACCATTTTTGTATAAGACAAGTAACTTTCAAACATGTTATATCAATTATAACTTACCTAGAGCTCTAGGCGATTAGAGGGCAAAAACTAATAACAAAAGAAATGTTCTTTGGATACAATTAGGGACTACAATCCAGTGAAGTGTAATTGTACCCTAATTTTTTTTTAATCAAGCCTAGGAGGTTGTCCTAAACTGGTATTTAGAGCTCAAAAATTCTAAAAGCAACTTTGAAATTCTGCACAGAAGCTTTTTACACAGAAAATAATGCCAGTGTACACATGTAGGATCCTCCTGTACCAAGAAGAGTACTTTTCAGAAATATTCTGATGTGTACAAATGCCTCTTTGACAGTTGTGTGTTTGGGTGTGTCTGTATGCATCAGAGGAAAAGATAATGGAGTTAAAACTTCTAAGGGATTTGTTGTCTTATTTATATGCAGGTTTATAGTAGTGCAAGAGATGGGTCCATCATGCACACCTCTAATGCACTGTACTTCCTATCTGCCTTTCACACCTAGAAACTGTTTGGTTCTTCAGCGTTTGTAATTCTACAGATGCATTTCAGTCTTGTTTCAGGGGAGAAAAAAATGGCATGGCCAGGATCTGAAGAACTGTCTAATTCTGTGCACACAAGGGGGCCTAGGCCTCCATACTGCATGGCAAGCCTTATTTATAATGTAGGGAAATTTCAGTAAACAGCTGATGATATAGCAAGTGGTCTACTAATTTGGGAGGGGGAAGTAGCAAAAATCCAGCGGAATATATACTGGATTGTTCATAGCAGCTTGTTCCTAATTGGTTACCTGGTAGCCTTATGGTTGTTGCATGTTCTTCTTGGTGTACTTCCCAGCCACTGCCCCTTCCATCTCGATCCATAGACATAAATATCTCAATAGTAGTTTGCATATGGCAGAGTCCAGTTGTGTCTGGAGCATAGTGCATCTAATTTTACAATTTGTACATTTTCTTCTTGCATTGTAAAATAATTTTTCTAACATACATCCACAATTTCTTCCTTTAGGATTTAAAGAGATATCGTTTCTATTACTGGTTTTGTTACCCTGCACTTTGTCTCCCAGAAGGCATCCCTTTGGTTCAGCAGCCTGTGTGCCTTGCCACAAGGTTCTCTCTAATTCAGGTACATAAACAAATACTAAGGTATATTTTTTGTTAGTGCTTTTCATTGTCATTAGCTATAAAATGCAAGAATTTATTATTTTTAATGTATGTGGCAAGATTATAAGCGCATGTGCGCGCGCGCGCGCACACACACACACACACAAAAGCAAACATGGAAACCCTGTTTCCTTCCTCCAGGGAGCAGACAATCTGAATTCAGTTTGTTCTTGATATTTAGAAATGCTCCAATCCAACAAGCTTATTTCCGTTTTGGAGTGCTTGTGCATGCAGAAAATTTCCAAATTCACAAGAACTGCTATCTCCTCTCACTTTCCCCTCCATGATGTACATCTGTATGTATGCATTCTATGTAGGGTAGTTGTTCCTGGCCTCTAATGAAAGGAGTCTGGCACTCATGGGTGTCATGTGTATAATTGAATCAGAATGCTTTTTAAAACTAAGTTTGTTCCTCTTTCTATTTGTAAATATTTTATTTTGACCTTGACAAATGTTTGCCTCGTGTTACATAGCAATTGTGTGATTCAGTGTTATAAAATCACAAGAGTAATGACTTTTTTGGAATAGATTTGCAGTTCGTTTTCAGTGGATACTAAACATATTAAAAGTTTTCTAGGTATTTTCTGTCTATGGAAAATAGAATGATCACCGTGCTAATGAATCAAAATAAAGATGACCTTGTCAAATGGTGACCTGTTCTTCAAGTGTTTTGTGTAATGTGTTTCTAAAAGGCATGATTCTGCAGGGCTTTGCTGTCTCTTACTGTATGCTAGTGTGCATTAACACAAGAAAGACGCCCCAATTTCAGTTGACAACTCAAGGTCTTGGATAATGTAAGTGGTAAAGAAGAGCTATTGGTTATTAACAAAGTAGCATAAGCTGAGGTATGTTGGCTACAACCTATAATGATGGGAAAGCTTTGTGCATTATATTCAGACAAAGTTAGATACATTTTAGATAAAAGTTGAATGGTTCAGAATTACATTGTATGGGTTTTGACAGTGGAGCTTCCATAAGCATTTAGTGCTGTTTGATTTCTAGAGCAAGTTTGTCCTCTGCATCCTTTTGAAACTCCAAGTATGCCAAATATGTTTGATAATTTGAAGATTCTATTTAACCATGTCTGTCACTGTGAGGCTCCTCCATCACTGGCACCCTCTCCTGATGTCCTTCCATCCTACCAGCTCTCCAGGCAGGTGTCCTCCAGCCTCAGATGGGCAGGGAAGGGGGTTGCACCACCTTGTTCCTTCTCCTGCCCTGGGAGTAATAGCACACTCTAGCTGTCTCTCCCTGCAAAATCCTCCTCGGCCTTCATGGGAACCTGAATTTAAAGGCCTCCCCTTGCCCCACCTCCCTGGCTCTGCCCCCAATCGCCACCCAGTCTCCCTGACTGGCCCTGCTCCCAGCCTATCTGATAGGAGGGCTGGGTAGACTCTGCAGTCTCCTAGCCCCACCCACTCCATCCCCACCTAGGGTGGGGCATTTGGTCTGCTCTCTGCCTGGCTCACCCCTGCTGCTTCTGAACCCTCCCCAGTGGCTCCCTTGGCATCTTGGGGCCTGTGCCTGCCTGGCTTGTGCTGACGGCAATCTCCTGTGAGCCTGGGTGAAGTGGAGCCATCTGGGCAACTGCAGGAGACAAGTGTGTCTGCTGAGTGGCTGCAGGCTGTTCCCCAGAGTTGTGTCTGGGTGTCGGCTGCAACTGGCCTAAGGGTGGGAGAGGCCTGGAGGCCTGTAGGGGCTCCTGCAACTGAGGTACTGCCAGAGGCTGTGCTGCAGAGCCTAAAGGGGGTGTCTGCTGCTGCAGGGCTGGTGGTGGGGGTGGACAAAAGGCTGGCGTCGCTGGACAGTCACCTAATGGTTAAGTCATAGCAACCTCTTTTAAGTGCAGGCACTTGAAGTGCCCCTCCTTCCCAGGCCTCCATGTTTCTCCATGAAAGGTGAAGCTAGCATACTAGCTTACTATGTCTGAAGTAGTATAGCTAAGATGAAGGCTTTCTGTTTCATCTAGGGTTGTGCGCTTCGGGAATCCGATTCGAGTAAAATACCCGAATTGGACCCGATCTGGAAAGCTTCGGGATTTCCGAATCGGGGGCAGCATGCTGGCCCTGATCTGGAATTCGGGAAGCTTCGGGTTTAAATGCCCGTTTCCCTGCCACTGCCAGCAGCAGGGAAAGAAGCATTTAAAGTCCTGATTAATCAGCTGCTCGTCGGGGGCTTCCCCAACGAGCAGCTGGGCGCTCTGTTCGCCTACCGATGTCAGGGCCAAGGAGCTATTCGGCCCCGACACCAGGGGGCAAAGGAGGTGGCGGGGATGCTGCAGGCTTAAGCCTGCAACCCCCCCCCCCTGCGCCGGGCGCTTCATTTGCCCGACACCGGTGGGCAAGCGAACGAGGTGGCGGGGAGGCTGCAGGCTTAAGCCTGCACCCCCCTACTGGGCGCTCCAGTCACCAGCCGATGTCTGGGTCAAGAGCTCCTTGGCCCCGACACCGGTGGGCGAGCGAAGGAGGCGGCGGGAGGCTGCAGGCTTAAGCCTGCCCCTCCCCGCTGGGTGCTCCATGCGCCCACTGATGTTGGGGCTGAAGAGCTACTCGGCCCCGACACCAGGGGGCGAAGGAGGTGGCAGGGAGGCTGCAGGTTTAAGCCTGCACCTCCCCCTGCCAGGCGCTCTGGTCACCCGCCAATGTCGGTGTTGAGGAGCTCCTTGGCCCCGACACCAGGGTGTGGAGGAGGAGGCAGCGAGGATGCAGGCATAAGCCTGCACCTCCCCGCCGGGTGCTCCACAGCCTAGGAAAGGTAAGTGGGGGAGCTGGGTGTTGTGGGGTTTTTAAAGGGCCCTGGGGCAGGACAGGGCCCTTTAAACTGTCAGATGGCAGGTGGCAGTGGGGAATCCCCCCTGCCGCCTGCCAGCTGATAGGGAAGGGATTAAGTGGGGGGGGGGGTTGGCAGTGGGGGGGTGGCGGTGCTCAAAAACCCAGCCCCCTGAATCACTTTGGAACGCTCCGAATCTTTACGGAGTATTCCGAGGCAATTCAAATACCTGAATCCAAAGTGGCTTGCTGCTTCGGGTTTGGGTATTTCCAAATGTTTTTCCTGCTTTGGGTTTACTAATTCCGAATATTTTCAGCATGCACACCCCTAGTTTTATCTAGTATCTCTGGTATACGGCAATTCCTCAAGTGCTGAAGTTCAATGTCTTCCTCACCTTGATCCTCCCATTGTGTCTATGAAACTTGCACAAATTGAATCTCAAGATGTGTCCATCATTGCCTAGAGTAAAAGACAGTTGGCCCTTTAAATTGCATCCACAGATGTTGCCTTTTGTGTGTGTGGATGTGTGCATCTTTGAAGTGTGCAGTTAATTGTGAAGTCTAGATGAGTCACTGCAGGCTAGGAGTCCCAGAAATAATACTGGGAAGTTAATCATACTATTTGGGAACAGCATTGGTTGAAATGTTTAAATTAGAGACCATTTATTAAAAATTTAAAGAGGTTTTCTTGTGATTTGAAGACAGTTGCAACAATGCAACAAACAATTTACAACACTTTGAATATGGAGTCAGAAATACCAGATTTACATTCCCCATTTGCTATATTCTGCTACAGAAAGCAGTAAAATGCTGAAGAATTTCCTAAAACTAATTCTGTTTTAATTCTTAAGTCTGTCTTTGCTGGGCACCATCTAGTTCATTATATTTGGAGTCTTTGTTGATACTGATACTAACCCTGTAAATCACATACAGAGAGCTTTCTTGTATTCTAAACTTTGTTTCCATCCTCCAACACAGCACCATATTTTTGAGCTTCTTTTTAAAAGTGTTGTTCTGAGCTTAGTTAGTTAGAAATAAATCCTGTTGAAATCAGTGGGATTTATTTCTGCTAAATGTGCCCAAGGTCAAGGAACTTTCTTGCATTTAAGTGTTATGTGTTTAGGTGCTATGAATAACTGGTGCTGAGGGAGCTGTATTCAGGTAACTAGATTTCTGATTTGTATGCATATCAGCCTGCTACTCAGACCAAAATAAGAGACTATTCTATATTTCAAAATCTCTGAATCAGTGGGACAGAAAAAGTTGAATTGAAACCTCAGTAGTAGTTTAAGCTAGTGATAAAAGCAAACCCATTATATACAATTATATACTGGCTTATGATGATTACGATGCTTATAAAGTTTAGTATGTAGAAAATTGCAACATTTGTGTTTTA
Source organism: Eublepharis macularius (assembly GCF_028583425.1). Taxonomy (NCBI): domain Eukaryota; kingdom Metazoa; phylum Chordata; class Lepidosauria; order Squamata; family Eublepharidae; genus Eublepharis; species Eublepharis macularius. The sequence continues at coordinate 108,249,778 of NC_072793.1, forward strand.
GCTCTCCACAGTTTTCACTAAAACACTTAAACAGTTACTAACAGAGAAATCCTAAGCAGAGTTACTCCAGTCTAAGCCCATTGATTTCCATGGGCTTAGACTGGAGTAATTCTTCTTAGGATTTCACTGTAAGTTTCCTGATCGGCTAGACTATTTAGCAAATATATACATCAGTGTTAAAGTACTGTGACCTGATCTTTTTTTCTTTCAGATTCAATCACTTCAAAGTGCATATGATGAACTTTGCCAGAAAGAAGGGCTTACAGCCTTGCCTTATTTTTTAATCAAGTGCCATGATGATTCAGTCCTTGTATCCTTGCTTAAGAACTGGGATGATTTCTTCCCTGATCCAAAGCAGAAAGTAAGTAGTGGTGCTAACATGAGATTCTATGAATGAAAATTTTCAGAATAATAATTCATGCATTTGATTCCATTTATTTGTGCTGGCTTATGTTATATGTAGTCTTTGGAAAAGAAATTACAAGATTCAGGCTGATTCTTTTTGTTGTTGATGGTGAGAAAAAGAGCAAAAACTCATAGGCTTGTTGGCTGTCTGAAAAGGGACCTTTCAAAAGTGATTAGGGCATATTTGGAACTCAGATTTAAATCTGTAGTTCCTGGTCCCAAGGCTGCATGTTATTTATGTCTACATCATACTTTTCCACAGCTTGGGGAAGAGCTCCATCTTGTTGCATTGCACAGAAGATGTTAGTCTTTTTCTATAAAATGGTCCTTCAGTTCAAGAAAAAATTGTAGAACTAACTATACTGTTCTTTGGAATTTTCTTCCTTAAGTAAATGTTGCTTGCTTACAAACTGGTAACTGCATTGAACGGTAAGTTCCAGGGAAACGTGAAGTAATTTGACAATGTGCTGCTATAACATTGCAATTATATACTTTTAAGTATGTCTCTTCTGCCTGTTTATGCAATGTAGATGATGGCGTGGAGTATTTACAATAAATATGGGTAGCCCTCAGTAAATGCTAATCTTCTTATTTCTTGCATTGTGTTAATGTGAGCAATTTCTTTTCAGGTAACACTTGCTGTTTATGACCCTTGTAACTTTGCACAGTATCCAGGATGGCCACTGAGAAACTTACTGGTCCTGGCAACACAGCAATGGTATTTATTATTAAATGCTGCCTTCATTGTAACTTTCTTAAATGCCTTACCTGTAAGTACATTTACTAGGAAGTAAGGTTCATTGAACTTGGTGGAACTTGCTTCTAAGTAAACATGTAGAATTGAGGTTTAAGGTTTTTTTGTCATGCAAACTTCTTTCTTGAATGGCACAGTTAGCTGTTGTTAATGCGTTAATTAAAAAATAAGCGCTATAAGGCTTTTTGAAACCAATGTAGTATTGTATTGTGTCTGGCTAGGCTCGGAGAGACCTGGATTCAAATCCCCACTTGGCCATTGGCCAGGATGCAGAGAATCACACAATTAGGTTTGAACTTTTAAAAACAGGTTACTTTAAGACACAAAGTTCCTTTAGCATTGAATACCTGAAGCTATTCTTTAGATCTTATATTATTTTTAAATACCTGGATTATAGTTATGGCCTCCAGTCAGCTTTAAAAAGGGGCTAGACCTGTAGTACTCTGGAGCTCTCGATGAGCCACATTCTCAATTACCATCAACCAAAAGAGCCACCTAACTGCTGCCCACCAAACACAGACACATAGTAAATGATATAACTATAACCCTTTAAATTACCAAAGTATGTCTGCACACACAGAATTGTCTCTTCCCGCCACTGTTGAACCTTGGGTATTTGGAGTAAGGGGAGGGCTTCTGTCTGCCTTCCTGCTCTCTCCTCATTATGAGGCACAGCAGATTGGATGAGAGCATGAGACTGCCAAGGCACACCTCTTCTGGCTATGGAAAAAAGACATTAAAACGGACACCATGTCACTGTGGCCAGATCGCTCTCCTCCCCTCAGCTGCCTAGGTGTTGGGATGAAAGAGCAAAGGCTGAAGGGTTGGAGGTTGTTGGAGAGGATGCACCTTCCATCCCAGCATGAGGTTTGCAGCTTACCTGTTGTCCAGTCTCTCTGACTGTGGCAGTTTCAAGATGTGAACAACCTGAATCCTACAAACCCTACAAGGCAATGGCCTTGCCCACCTGGAACATGGACAATAATCTCATGCCAGAAGAGCCGCAGTTGGGATGTAAAAGAGCTGCATATGGCTTTCGAGCCACTGAGTGAGTATCATTGGGTTAGACAGATTTATGCAGAAAAGGTGCATCAATGCCTATTAGCCGTGATGACTAAATAGAACCTTAATTTTCAGAGGCTGTAACCCAGTGCCTTACCAGTGCGTGGGGGGCATAATGGGGACGCCTTTGACCTCTGTGCCCTGCTTGTATGCCTTCTAGAAACATTTACTCAGCCAGTGTGTGAACCAGAGTATTGGACTAGACGGATCACTGTAAGACTACTTTTACATTCTTATGTAGGTTAATTTTTACAAAATCAATTATTTTAATAAATACAACAGAAAATGAGAAGAGAGCATCTTATTGTTTTGCTGAGGTAGTAAAAGATCAAGTTACCATTTATGAAATAAATTATAAAGAATTTTATATAAGGTTATTTTATATTAACCTGGTTTGATTTGTTGTAGAGCATGCCATCAACAAAAATGGGAGAGATTACACAGTTTGAAAGATTAAGAGATTTGGCCTCCATGCTTTGCTTGTAAGTTTTTAAGGGGCATCTTCTTGGCTACTGTACGAAATAGAATGCTACGTTAGGTGGACCGCTGATTTAACCCAGCATGATGAATGCTCTAACCACGTTTTGAACACATACCGCACAACTACTGTCTACCAGAACATTTTAACTGAATGCAAAGGGAAGCTTGCTTCCACTGTAGTTAAGAAGTGCCAGTGATGCAGAGGTATGAGTGTGACTGAATTTTTAAAAAATGGAAACAGAAGATAGGGTTTCTGTCTTACAGTTCTGTAGCTCTAGGAGTCAGTGTGACCTGTGCTTCATTAATGGTTGGATAAATAAATAGTTGAGCCATAATTGATTTGTGTTGCCGTTTAATTTTTACTGAATTTACAATGTTGATTTAATTAAGCCTTAACTGAATTTACAATGTTGATTTAATTAAACTTTAACTTGTAGCGTCATTCGTTGGATATTTATATTGTTGACTATAAAGCTTTTGTCCAGTGACTAAAACTAGCACAATGCCTGCAGAATATAAATAGGATACCATTCAATCTAGCCTATTTTTTTATATAAATGTGAAGCTGCATGATGGACGAAGAGCAGTGTTAATAGGGAGACAGGAGAGTTTTTAGGCTGATTCTTGGGACTTTTCAGTAGCTTGGATCTCACTGCAGTTTAACTATTTGGAAACCCTTAAAGAAGGCCTCTAAAATGTGTTGTCCAGTTGGGAAGCACTTCTTCAGTAGCGAATTGTTCCAAATGGAAAAACTTGTGTTGGACTTCAAACATGAGATTCCTAGAACACACTACAGTTAATAATGATTTCTACTACTTTTGTGTGGCTGTTCCTCATTACTTGTATTACAAGCAGACTCAGGGTGGAGTGGGCTTCAGTTTTCCCTGTATCCTCTTATCAGTACTATTTTTCCTTTCTTTCTTCTCTGCAGCTCCCATAAACTTTCCCATTTCTCCGCTTCCTTCTTTCCTTCCCAGTCAACAACCAACTTTTATTTCCTTAGGAAACTTTTATGTCACCTCTCCAGGAAACCTGCCCAAGGTGACGTACAAAATAAAAATAATAAAAGCAAAATATTAAAATTCATTAATTAAAATTCATCATTAAAGGTAAGAACTAGCACTTTGAATTGAGCCTGGAAACAAATGGGCAGCCAGTGCAGATCTTTTGGCATCAGGGGCGGGGGGGGGGGGGGGGATGATATGATTCCTCTGTCCTGTCCCTGACAATAGCCCGGCAGCTGTATACTTGGTTGTAATCAGAGCATGGATCACTGTGCTCTGATCATGCTTTTTGAGGAATGGCCATATCTGGCCTATCAGCCAAAGCTGATAAAAATTACTAAAGGCCGGAGAGGAGATCTGGGCCTTTAGGTCAGGATCCAGCAGTACTCCAAAGCTATGAACTTGTTCCATCAGGGGAATGCAACCCCTTTCAGGTCAGGCTGACTCCTCAGCCATAGAGCAGCTTTGTCATTGTCCAGCAGCACCTCAGTCTTGTCTGGATTGAGCTTCAATGTATTGACCCTCATCCATCCCATTACCAGATGGCATCTGTTCAGGACTTCCACAGACCCACCTGATTCAACTTTTAAGGCAAAGTAGAGGTGGGTATAATCTGAACCTTACTCCAGATCTCTTGATGATTTCTCCTAGTGATTTCATGTAGATGCTAATCAGAGAGCAAGAGTCCAATAACACCTTTAAGACTAACAGAATTTGAGCTTTTGTGTATGAGCTTTTGTGAGTCACAGCTCAATGCTTCAGCTATTGGACTCTTGCTCTTTTGTGCTGCTACAGACAGACAAACAAATCTTGATCTATCTCCATGGGGGACAACTTGGAACCCTGCGAGGCTCCATAGCATAAATGCCGTGGGTTCCAAGCAGCAGTCCCTCAGCACCAACTTCTGGAATTGGCCAGTGAAATAAGAGCAGATTAACTGAAGCACAAAACACCCAGTGCTGCAGAGAGGTCCAGGAGAATCTACAGAGATGTAATCCCCTCTCTCCCTCAGCAAAGATCATCCATTAGGATGACCAAGGCCATTTCTGTCCCAAACCCAAGCCTCAATCCATATTGAAATGGGCCTAGATAATCTTATCTCCTCTAAGACTGACTGAAGCTCCATGTTCACCCCCCACTCAATGCCCCAGACACAGTTTTATATTTTATATGCTACCCTATATCATGTGCTATCCCTCCCAGATTTAAATTATTTATTTACTTCATTTATTTCCCAACTTTCCTCTCATTTGGGGACCCAAAGCAACTTGCACCAATCTCTCCTCCATTTTATCCTCACAACAACCCTGTAAGGTATATTAGGCTGAGAAAGTGACTGGCCCAAAATCACCCAGTGAGCTTCCATGGCAGAGTGGGGATTTGTACCTTGGTCTCTCAGATCCTAGTCTGGCAGTCTAACTACGTCGGTGCTCAGTTTTCCCTACTTCTGTCCTCCAGCAGCCTTTCCCTGGGAAAAGTGTGGCCATGGATTAAAAGTTAGCAGGTGAGTTGTATGGTAGCCACTGCCAGGCCCAGCCAAGTCATGCAAGTTGTGTGGAGGCTGCTGCTGGACTCATATATGCTGTGCGGCATCAAGTTGTAGCCACTGCCACAACTTGATGAATTGTGGAAATTACATGGTAGAAAGTTGTCTAATGGTTGCTGCAGGGCCTGACCCTCCAGGGAAGGAGAGAAAGGAGCATTGGTGCACTGGGTGGCCCTCCCTCCACCTTTTACTGACAGAAATCATGATTTGAAGGCTGGTTATGTTGTTGTGGTTGCCTAGCAGCCCTCACAATGGCCACTGAGATCTCCTTTCTTAAAGGTACAAGTGCTGCTTCTATTATATTTCAGGGTTTAACACTTCAATGTGTCTGTGCTTTTAGGTTTCAGATTTTTCTGCAAACTTGGGGCTGTTTTCAAGTTTGTAGGAAGATTTGTCTTGGGATTTAAATATCCACAGAAGACCCCATATTGAGATCTAAGTATATTAATAATCTTCATGTCTGGCAATTGGCTTTGATATATTAGGCTCACATCTTTTACAAAGATTTAATTGTTAAACTGAAATGTCTACTGAAGCCCCATCTCATTTTTTTTTGCACTGCTGCCATTAACTTAGGGTTCTTGTTACTGACAGGGGCAATCGTCTCCATATAGTTGAAGTGATCTGCTTCAGGGACAGGACCATGCAAGGAGCAAGAGACATTTCACACAGCATAATATTTGAAATAAAGTTTCCACAAGTGATGCTGAGTTTAGGTAACTCATTTTTTGAAAGGTGGGGCTGCATGTTCTGAGTACTGAAGTTAATACTTCTCTTGCATTAGAGGGTTTTATCTTTCCACAAAGCTGTGAAAGAAGTTCACTCCTGTTCTCATGTATGTTAAAAGCTGCTTAGCAGTTAAGGAATATTCTGCAAAACAACCTTAAAAATGTGTATCAGTTTTGATAGACTGATGGCAAGCACAAAAAAGAGCATCTTCTGTCATTTCTATGATGGTGTATTGTCTATTACTAATGCAGCTTTTCTTAGTAGTGTTACTATAGAATTTATGCCAGATAATATTGGTGGGAAGCAGCTGCTAGAATTTTCAGTTCATTATAGAATGGAATATTTGATATAGCAGTTAAACCCCATTGTTATGCTGCATTCTCCAAAAAGTAATTTCCCATTAAGCCCCAACTACTTTAGCCTGTTTGTGATTCTTTGGGACCCTTATTATTACTTGTTTCTAAGACATAACTGAATCATCATCATCGCTATTTCATTCTCTAATGATAGCATTATTTTGGCCTACTGAAGCAGTTTAGCAACAGAGCACTGATTCAAATTGAACACATACATTGACTCATACTACATGGGCTACATGGGCTACATTAGCTGACTGAGAACTTAATGCAATGGTTGTTGTGGGTTTTCCGGGCTGTATTGCCGTGGTCTTGGCCAAGACCACGGCAATACAGCCCGGAAAACCCACAACAACCATCGTTCTCCGGCCGTGAAAGCCTTTGACAATACATCAAACTTAATGCAATGTTTGAAGCTCCAGTGTTACTAGCAATAATGACAGTTACTACATAATAAAATATTTAGCAGAGCATAACCTGCATGTCTGTGAATACATGAACTGACAACATGCTATAATTTGTATAGACTAAGTGTGTGTGTTATGTGAGAATTCAGGCTTGATTTGATCTAGTACCCACTTATTTTTCTTTTTGGCCATCTATGGTACCTGCAAAACTCTCCTTGAGCACCACATTTCATATTAATAGGCTATATATATACACAATATAATCACAATCTGTAGTGGAAAACCTCCCTTTCTCAGTCTTTTTTGCTACAGTGACTCCTAGTTAGATCCTAGTTGGATCCAGCACAGTATTTCTATGAGAGTGTGGACTTCTTTCCCACAGAGCAGTTTTCATGGTTCCCCCCCTCCAGTAACAGCCCAAATAACCCCTCCTGTTCTCAGGAGTAGGATTTCAGGAAACATTCTGGATTGCTCTGAAAGTTGTGATCTGTGGACAGAAATCTTTGCACCGCCTTGAAATGCTGCGGACAGAAAGCTTTGTACCGCCTTGAAATGCTGTACTGGATCCAATCCAATATGTTCTATATGGAATACTTGAGTTTGGGGCTGGCTGTCATTAACTGGCTAGATTAAAAAGAAGTTTTCTTTGAAAATTCTATTGTAAACTTGGATAATAGCAATAATTTTGTAGTATTTGTTACTAACTTTAAAATCCATCCCTCCTGAGGTTTTTTCTTGTTTGCAATTTACATTCATATTCTTTAATGTAGTGCTCTGATGTTTTTGCTTGTTTCTGGCCTGGTAATGCAGATTGCCCAAAAGCTGTTGGATGGGAGAAAAATCAAAAAGGAAGTATGGGTCCAAGAATGGTGAATCTAAGCGAGTGTATGGATCCCAAAAGGTATGCGTTGTTAGAAGTCTTCATGATCTAATCCCAATGGACACTAGAAGTATGTGTATGTATATGTGTATATATACAGGGTTGTTGTAAGGCTGCTAAAGAAAGGCAGCTAAAGATCCACTTGGCCGGCTCCTCTTGCAGCCTTTTCTGCAGAATCCAAATTAGTGGAGATAGAAAACAATTTTATTTTAATGGATAATTAAATATAATGTTCCTTTACAGAACAGGACAGTACCAGAGGAATTGCATGGTGCCCATCCCTGCTTTTGAGTAAACTGACAATATCAGTTTCCCTCTAGGCCATGAGTGTCAATTCTACTCACACTTCACGAAAGGCTTAAATGTAGTAACTAGTATGTAAGATGAGGGTTAATCCTTTAGAGAAGGTTGAAACTAGGGGACCGATTTGACTTTTCCTTCACTTATTCCATAATACTTACAGTACCAGATTCTGTTTCCAAACTTAAAACAAAACTTCATTTTGTCTTTTAAGTAAAAGTATGAAAACAAAGGGTGGCATCTTAGCCTATAAGAGAGTTGCTGATATATGGCATCATATGTTTTGTAGTCAGGTACAAAGCACAAGCCATCTGGCCAGTACTTCTTTTGAACCAGTGTTTCAAATAACCACTCATAAATCTCCGTATGTTTAGTAATTTCTTCCATTCAGCAATTGTCGGATAGTGTTACAAGAGGGTTATATTTTAGATTGTCTCGATAAAACCACAGCTTTTTATCTTTTCTACTTTAATTTTTTAATGGGGAGAGCGTCCATGCTTTAAATGAAGATTATGAAAAAGATACTTCATGTACTGGCTCAGAGGATGTTCATTTTGCTTACATATTTAATTTAATTTAATTTAATATTTATGTTTGAAAAACACTAATAATGGGAAATGATAAAAGTACTAATTGGATAGTAATTTAAAATCTGACAGGGTCCTTTCAGTAATAATGTGTTATACAGAAACAGTTTTTGCCGAGTATTTATTTAAATTTTAATCATGTTTTGAGATCTTCTTGCTTGTTTTTGGAGTCTTTCATTATTTGTTTCGAACACTAAATTCTTTTCCTGTAGTTAGCAGATCAAATATACAGCAGCATAGGAGATTTTTTTTCAGTTTTATGTGATGGTGAACACATCAGAGGTGAAAAACTGGTGCATAATCTTCTGAGATGAAGTTGCAAAGATTCTGCTTCTGTACTGTCTCTGCTATTGTCCTCCTGTGTACAGAAATTTTTAAAATGGTGGCTTACTTTAACCATTCCAGAGAGGTAATGTAGCATAGTGGCTAAGTAACTGAGCTGCAGTGCAGCATTTCAGTGGTTTGAATCTCTCTACTGCCATGAACTTACCAGGGGGCCTTGTGTAGGCGACTCCTGCCAAAGCTCCCCAGCTGTATTGCGGGGATGACACTGACTTTGTTCACCCCTCTGAGTGGGCACTAACCTGTCCAGAAAAGCAGTATACAAATGAACTGTTATAGTCTACTGGAAGATGCCACCAGACTTGGCTAACAATATTTGTTCCAGCATGAGCTTTTGAGTCAGAGCTCACTTCTTAGTTCTTCAGGTACTACGAAGAATAATTTTCTGCAATTTTTACAAGGAAAATTACAGAAACTGAGGGGTAGAAATGCAGGAGTTGGGAATCAAACCCTGTAACTTTGTCCCCATATATGCTTTAGTGATACTGTTACAGAACTACTTAATATCAAATATACCATCTTGGGCTCATCCACTGACAATTCCAGTTTAATATATGCCATTATGAGCCAACAGTGCCCTTCTACTGTCAACGTGTTGTTATTCCTGTGTTTTGCGGGGCTGAGAAATTTTATCTGTTTTTTTATCTGCCTTTGTTTTCATTTCCTGTCAACATTTGCACTTTATGTGTTCTTGGTTTTACCTAAGGCGGTAAATCCCTTTGGCCGTTTACAGTAAGCTACTATGACACTGGAAAATGTGTTGTTCCCAATCCCTACATAAGAGGGTCAAAGAACACAAATCTGACATAATTCAGAAACCAGTGGGGCACCATTTTAATTTTCCTGGATTTACCATTGCAGATCTAAAAGTCATTGCTTTACAAAAAACAAAAAAGACCTTCTAAGGAAATAAACAATGAGAAAGTGCTGAATTCATCAAGAAATCAAACACCTTCAGTCAACCTGTCTTAAACAGATTGGCTTTCCTTACTGTAATTTCTAATAGTTCAACAAGACCTACTTTTCAGAAACTAATTTGCTGTTCATGTTGCAACATACTATAACCCTTTGCTGATGCCAGATAATTTCCTTATGCTTCAGATAGCTTTTTGCTGGATTTGTTAATCCAATTTAATACTTTTGTTTATCTACATCCCAAGAGAGAGAGGCTGGAACTTCAGACCCTTCTCATCATCTATTATGGGCAGCAATCCCTTCTAGTCTCTTATGTAGACAATACCTGAAAGATTTATGACAGGATTAACAAGTTTGTCTCCCCCAACTCCTCCCTTTCCCTTAAATACATTTCCTTGTACATTTCCATGATTTTGTCTTCATAGTGAAATGAGCTCTGACATACACAAGCTCAGGATTGAGTAAACCTTATCCTTCAAGATTATATAGGACTTCTATTTTATTTATTTTAACCATTTTTACCTTAACCATGTGCTTTAACTCATTGTTGGACTTAGATTTTAAATTTCATTTTTGGCCTTCTAAATCTTCTACAGTAACCTATACATCTCATAATCTGTGGTTTTCCTTCTGTATGGTCTCTTGGCTGACACCTGAACTTTGTGATTTGAAACTTGCTTTACCTCAGATGATGTTCATTGTCTGAAATACTAATGTAAAAAGGGCTGGGGGAGTAAAAATGAAAAGTGAATAACATACAGGTTTTATTTTTTAAAAAAGTTAAATGTAGAGAGGACTTATTCATAAAACAATGATTAAAAGAATTTTACGTGCTCTGTTTTTGTTGAGGAATAAAATAAATATGTTTGATATTTCTTATGTATTATCTAGGTTAGCAGAATCTTCAGTGGATCTTAATCTTAAACTGATGTGCTGGCGGCTGGTGCCTACACTTGACCTGGAGAAAGTTGTGTCTGCAAAATGTCTTCTTCTAGGAGCTGGTACGCTGGGTTGTAGTGTAGCCAGAACATTGATGGCAAGTACTGATGCTACTCCCTCCAAATTCTAATGCTCCATTATTTTGGGCTAGAGAATCAATAAAGCTAAATTGATTAGCGAATGTTAATGATGTTCACATAGAGTGGACAATTGTCTCTCTTACTGTTTCGTCGTCGTCGTCCTTCTATCTGTGTTGTACAGCTTTCCTGTTGGGCCCTCTTCCTTCTGTTTGTGCTCGTATGCATCTTGCATACATGTAGGGAGGAAATTGAGTAATGTAAACAATTACACATTATAAAGTAATAATTAAGATTACAAATTATTCCAAATTAAGATTACTAATCTTTTGGAGGGAAAAGTGTTTCTACAATGCTGAAGATTTGTGATGCATTGATTGTAAAATAGAAGATTGGCTTGACAATGAAAACCTGTGTTTTGAATACTGTACTGAAGTAACAAGAAAATTATCTAGCATTTCTGCCTACATTTTCATTTTACTTGTCAGTGGGAAGTATTTAGTATACTACTACTTATAGCATGAAATGGACATCCCTGATTATAATGGATATTCCTGATCTTTTAGTGTACTTCTCTGGCCCAGTGGTATGGTTGTTTCTTTGCCGTGATCAGATCCCATAGTGCACTTGTGACATCTGAAAGATGGAATTACATGAGGTTACCAGGGTCATATGTATTCACGTCAACAATCCAAATCAGTGAACCTGTCTGACTCGACATACTCACGTGACTCCTTCCTTTAGATGTTACTAGAGCAGCTTGAAGTCCAGCCATGAAAGTGTAGAATTACACTGACCTGAACATTTTATGGGATGAAGGGTCAGCATATCAACATATCTTTCCTGTGATTCCCTGCTCTGGTCTCTGTTTCAGAATGTTTGTATTAAGGACAGGAAGAATGCATTTTATGTTCTTTTTAATTATGATATAATAATATACCACCCTTCAGGACAACTTAATGCCCATTCAGAGCAGTTTACAAAGTGTGTTGTTATTATCCCCACAACAATCATCTGTGAGGTGGGTGGGGCTGAGAGCTCTAGAAGAGCTTTGACTGACCCAAGGTCACCCAGCTGGCTTCAAGTGGAGGAGTGAGGAATCAAACCCTATTCTCTAGATTAGAGCCCTGCTGCTCTTAACCACTATACCAAATTGGCAAAGTGTTTGCTAAACCTTTATGGGTTAAAAAGTTGCTTCTCTTTTTCATTATTTGTACCTGAGCTCATATGCTGCTTTGTTTTTGTTTTCTCCCCCTGCTCAGGGATGGGGAGTCAGAAAGATCACATTTGTGGATAATGCCAAAATCTCTTATTCAAACCCTGTACGGCAGCCACTCTATGAGTTTGAAGACTGTCTTGGGGGTGGAAAGTCCAAGGCACTTGCTGCAGCAGATAGGCTTCAGAAAATATTCCCAGGAGTGGTAAGTAAATTATTTAAATCTGATTTAATCTTCAAAATATTTAATGGTTTAAATTACAGCCTATAGTACTTTTATGCTTATTCTTCAAAAGAGAACTGAGCATAGGGAAATAAACATGATAAAGCTTTGAGAAGTGTTTTGTTTATGGAGGAAGCTGAAATTAAACCTACTGAAGCAATCAAATTTTAAAAATAAGAATAAATGAACTGCGGACATGGATTTATTACAGAAACACTAAACTCCACAAATTTTAAAGGTGTTGCGCTCTTATTCAAGAGACATTTTGAGTAAGTGAGGGAAGGTTTAAGCATATAAGTGGCACTTAGCAGAAAGTGTTATACAGGTTTGTCTGTGCTAATAAATGTCCCATTGGAAATCAGTTAGTGTGCAGTGGCGAAGTGGACATCTTGTGTGGATTGACGTAGTACCTATTCTACCACTGCTCCTTATTGTGGCTTTGCTCTGTTAAGCTTTTATTTCTGCTTTATTGGTCTTTTAGGTAAAGGTAGTCCCCTGTGCAAGCCCTGAGTCATTACTGACCCATGGGGAGATGTTGCACCATGACGTTTTCTTGGCAGACTTTTGTTATGAGGTGGTTTGCCATTATCTTCCGCAGTCATCTACACTTTACTCCCAGGAAACTGGGTACTCATTTTACCAACCTTGGATGGATGGAAGGCTAAGTCAACCTTGAGCCGGCTATTTGAACCCAGCTTCTGCCAGGTTTGAACTCAGGTCGTGAGCAGAGCTTGGGCTGCAGTACTGCAGCTTACCACTCTGCTCCACGGGACTCCTCTTTTGAACCTTGGTGGAAGCTGGGCTCAGGTAGCCGGCTCAAGGTTGACTCAGCCTTACCTTTTACCTATTGGTCTTTTATTTGTATGATGCTAAGAAATTACTTTTGCAAAAACCTTATGTCAATTTTAGACTTTTTACATTTTGTATTCATTATTTTTCTATTAACTTATACTGCAAATGAGTTAAATTTATATTTGGTTGATCTTTTTTCTTTTTGTTGCTGTGAGTTAATACTCTAAACTTTTGATTGTTATGAGGTTAAATACTTTTTAGTTTCCTCTAGAATCTAAGGATTGAGAATGTGGGTCTCAGATATTCATTATCTATTATTTTATTATTATATTATACATTATTTATTATATTGGGCTTACTATTTCAGATGGGAAGAGAGCAATATTCCTTATAATGATCTGGACAGACAATATAAGGACTGTGAACCAAATTAATGATATGAACCTCTTTAATGGTACATTTGCTTTTCTGTAACAAAATCTGAAAGTGATACTTGATGCCACATAGGAGGATGAGATGTTGTCTTCATTAGCTGTTCCAGGAATGGCATGAGGAAATAGTCTGTGAAGCAGGCAGGATTGGTGGAAAGATGGGAGGCAGCCAGACATATTTATCAAAATATATGTTGAATCACAAGCAATTTAGTTGTTCTTATGGTAGCATTGATTGTGAATGTATGAGGTTGGGCCATATGCAAGAGTTTCATTATATATCTAAGGTGACTGATGTTTAGATTTGGCATTGCTGTGCCACACTAAAAATAAGTCTCTTTCGCAAATGTAAAAGAAGAGGCATATTAACCTTCACTCAGAATCAAAAGTGTATCATTTTAAATGTCAAATGCGTTCGCTTGCAATTGTAAGATGCATGTTTATTTTGGATAATTCCATAATAGCACACAGACTGAATTTGAAATGGGAAATATTTTGGGCCAACTGCTGGCCAATATATTAAACTTCACTATAAATTAAGACTTTAAAAGCTGTATTTTAAAACTGTGCTTTTACTTTATTATTCATTTATACCGCAACAATGGGGACCTAAAACAGCTTACATTGTTTCCTCTACCTCCCTCTAATCCTCTCAAAAGAAACCTTGAGGTGGGTTTGGCTGACAGTGTGTGGCTGTCCTAAGGTTACCAAGTGAGCCTCCATGGCAGAGTAGGGATTCAAACCTGGGTTTTCCAGATTGTGGTCTAGTGCTCTAACCCTTACGCTGTGTTTTGTGGTTTTTCAATACCAGCCTGTCCATACAAACATTGAAGATTATATGCAGGTTTTAAAAAATTCAGTCATTTTTAAATGGAAAACCATAGTATACTGGAGTTCTCAAACTAGTTCCTTTCCTTAAGTAAAAAAAAAATCTGGTGGTTTTCTGGAACTCCAGCTAAATGATAGGCACTGTTTTTACCCATGTATAATATCTGTAGGAGACCCTTTAAGTATATCATCTATAATTATGGAGTTTGAGTGTGTTATCATTATATTACTGATATTCACTGTGTACATCAGATCCAGGTGCTGCTGTCTTGCCATGATCCCTTGACTGCATGCTATAGTCAGGTGACTAAGGGAGGATAAATAAGGAGGGATACATGTAAATTGAATCCCCACAAGATGGAAGTTGTATTGATCAGAAGGTATGCTGCTTTAGATTGGGTTGTTCTTCATACTTCTGATGGAGTATCTTTCTTAGAAGGACTCGGTGAAGACCATAAGAGTCCTTCTGGATCCATTGCTCCTGTGGGAGAAGCAGGCCAGTATGGCAGCAAAGAATGCTTTCTCTTGGCTGCATGTGACTTAGAAATCAACCCCGCCCCCCCGCTTTTTTTGTCAATAGCTGATCTGTAAATCTGTGCTTCAATAACCTCAAGGCTTAATTATTGCAACATTCTCTACATCAGGCTGCCCCTGAGGATTGTCTGGAAACTTCAACAGGTGCAACATTCAGCAGTCCATTTGTTATCTGGAGTGGGCTGCTAGGAGCATAATCCCATTTTGAGATCTGTTCACTATCTTCCTTTTCCCCTCTGGGCCAATTGAAGGTGCTGGTGCTTACTTTTAAAACTTTTTATGACCTGTCACCAACATAACTGAAGGGCCACCTCTCCTTGTATATACCCCTAGTATTCTTCTTGTACTATTAATGTCTTTCCTACTCCCTGACCAGAGTATATTCTCTGTTTGTGGGTGCTTTCGGTCACTGCTTCCCTTCTTTGGAACAGCTTTCTGAAGATAAAAGTTGTCACACCTTGCTGACATCCAGGACAGCCTGTGAAACTGGAGGGCATTCAGGATTTGTTAAGGATGATATGTGGACCATGGGCATGTCAGGTTTTTTTCTGCAGAAATTATCTGGCTGTGTTTTTTAATTCCGTGACGTGCACTGCTTTCATTACTGCTTTATTCTATTACAGTTTATATTTTATATAGTTGCCTGCCTTGGGTCCCAACTGTGTTGGAAGAAAGGAAGGCTTTAAAATAATGCTAAATACATATTATTTTAAAAAGCAGAATTTCCATCTCACACAGTCCAGCATGCTCAACATTTATGCTTGTTTGTACAAGAATCTTGGTTTCCCAGCAGCTGTGGTTAGTGTATTGACTGCTAGGAAACAATGATACCCTTAAAACAGTAGTGATTAGTGGGTCACTGTCATCTAGGCAGATTAGTGACAGCTGCCCCATCTGTCAAGAAAAAACATAGCATCTGGGGAAGGCTCTTAGTGTTTCTCAATAGTATATACATTTTTGCTGCATGAGGGCTCTATTACCTATGCATGTAGTTGTTTTCTAATGCAGCTGCCCAATAACAAGGATATTTATTAAATGATCTCCTTTGTACTTTATTTTTGTGTTCCTTTATATATTAATTGCCTGTTTGTTCTTCCAGTGGGCTCACCTGTTCTGTTTGTCATGTTGTCTGCTTACTTGATTCATTTGTTATACCATTCTTTGAGTACTATTTAATAATCACCTTATAAAGATTTATTTATGTCATTTATAGTCTGCCTTTCTCACTAAGACTCAAGGTGGGTTACCTAGTATGAGATTAGTACAATCAGTATCAAGTATATTTCAATACAGTATCAAGGACATTTCCATAAACAATAGATACAAGTTTAAGAGGCATAGTATTAGCAAGAATCCAATACAGATTAGAAAAATACTGAAACGAAATATAATCAATTCTAGAACTAACATTAGACAACATGGAGCACAGGTGGTACATAGGAGTAATATTTAAAGCAACAGATAATATGTAAAGCAATATAGTGATGAAGTCTACGGTCCCTAATTCATTAGTGAAGCCTCTGAGACCCCATCCCTACAATACAGGCCTCCCATTTGAGTAAAAAGCCTTTGAATAGTTCGTTTTTGACTCTTTTACAAAAAGCCAGGAGAGTCGGGGCTGTCCTGACCTTCTCAGGCAGGTCATTTCACAGGATAGGGGCCATCACAGAGAACACCCGTGTATGGGCTGCTGTTCACCTGTGTGCAGCCTGGCACCTTCAGGAGACTCTGTTCAGATGAGCAAAGCTGCCGTGGAGGAACATAAGGAGGAAGGCGGTCCCGTAGGTATGCTGGGCCAAAGTGAAGAACTTTGTAACCAATACCTTGAACTGAGCATGGTAACTGATGGGTAGCCAATGGAGCGACTGTAGGATGGGAGTGATGTTCATGCTCCTGCTTGCTCCTGATAAGTCTAACTGCAGCGTTTTGCACTAATTGGAGCTTCCTAGTTAGTTTAGATGGGAGACCCATGTATAGAGCATTACAATAATCAAGCCTTGATGTTATCATAGAATGGACCCACGTAGCCAGGTCAGCCGTGTCAAGATAAGAAGCCATCTTCCAGGCTAGAGTGAGGTTGTAGTAAGCATTTTTTGCCATTGCCTTAACTTGTTTTTCTAGTTATAACGCTGGATCCAGTATAACTCCTAGACTCTTAACTGTGTCTGCAAGGGTCAGATGAACTCCATTGAAAGTGGGTAATACAATGTTCTTCAACTACAGTTGAAGTATTTCATATTTACACGCCCCCCCCCCCCCCCCCGCAAGTCCTCTGTAGGATCTCCACAGCAGCTAGTTTAGGCTGCCTGGCTTTTTGCTGCTGCTTCTGCTCTCTCTATCCCTTGCCTGACTGCATCTTTGGGGCTGCAGCCAAGGCAGCATGGACAGCTGTCTATGGCTGTGGGCATTCGCTTGTTCCCCCCAGGCTGGCCCCCTCATCCTTGTTGGCACTTCTGAGCATGCCCGTCCAGCTGACTGGAAGTTTGCTGCCACTACCCCAGCTGAACCAGGTCCCACCAGCCTCCTTACAGTACCAAGTTCTCAGTACCATGTTGCCTGTTGCAACTTCCTGCCCCCTGCAGGAACTGACCAAGCAGTGAAAGTGATGGTTACTGATTTTTTAAAATTGGGGTTTGTGGAATAGGGGGAGGCCCATCCACCATAACAGCCTTCTTTGAGCCCTCCCTGGTTCCACTTCTGCCAATGATGATGGAGGATGGAAGTGAGTATCCCCCAAGTTTGTAGAAACATCTGATTTGTTCTGAAGTGGTCCCAGTTACTGTATTTAAGTATCAGCAGGTATCAGGCCCACTTCAGAATTACATATAAAAATAAAAATATATTACTTTGTTTTAGAGCCTCTTTTCTGTTGTCTTCCATTTTAGAATGCTGAAGGTTTCAACATGAGTATCCCAATGCCAGGTCACCCTGTGAATTTTTCTGAAGTCACCATGGAGCAGGCTCGCAAGGATGTGGCACAACTGGAAAATCTCATTGAAATGCATGATATCATATTTTTGCTAATGGATACTCGTGAAAGCAGATGGCTTCCAGCTGTAATTGCAGCTAGCAAGAGGAAGGTACTGTGCATGGATTTCATTAGTTCTCCAGAGGCATACCATAAGCAACACACCACAGTTTGCTAAAGCTGCTTGAAAGCATTTGATAGATATTTACAATGGCTGATTAAACCATGAGTCAGACACATATTTGCACATATTTTTAGCTGCCTGTTGATGGAAATAGCTATTAAAATTTTGATAAATATAAAACTTACATTATGCAATTATGTTAGCAATATCTGAAAGAAGCAGCTGTCAGTTCAGCCTCATTGATGTTTAGAAACTATTTTGAAAAGCATTTCTGGCTTGACTTTTCATGAACAGAAGCTTCCATCAGGTGTAATACTGAGCTTGTGTTTGGTGCTGTATGAATGAACCTCAAAGGAGCTCTGGACTTGCTTACATGATCCGTCCTCTATTTCTCCTTCATTGCCACGATCTGATTAGTTAGATCATGCTTTGTGCCAAAAACATAGTTTATAGTTAGATTCAGCAGACTATAGTTTGTGTTTGCCTTGCAGATCAGAATTTTGACTGGAAACCAATGAACCATAGTTTGTAATCTGATTTGCAGGGCTGGTACAAGCCATAGCTTGCCTGTTTGGATGAATTGACAGGCTATGGCTAGCACTAAAGAAGAAGTGACAAATTGGATTTCTGTGCCTGAGGGGAGGAAGGACACTGGGAGGATGCCACATCTGAGCCAGATCTCCAGGAACATACCTCTGTGCTCTTGCCTGGCGATATATGAAATAAATTAGATTATGTTAAATGTATGTGGTCCGGGGGTGTGTGTGTGTGCAGCCTGTTAAGCGTAAGGATACTGGCAACTTCGTATGGTATCCAGAAATATACCTGCTGTGCCTCCTACTTGCTTGTTTTTATGTGGCAGCAGTCCCCAGACTGCCTTTTAAATGGCAATGGAAAAAAGACTGATTGTTGGAACGGTTGCATTGGTGCATGCACTTTTGCGGAGGGACTATAGACAATCTCTTGAATAAGCTATTTAATTCACTAAGAATGGAAGAATTATGGGCAACTTTTTTTGTCTGAAGGATTATTGATACCAGAAGATTCAGGAAAGATTGCTCAACATGTGTATGTGATGGATATCTAAGCTCTGTTCACAAACTAATATTTAAGCTGAGGCATTAGCAACTCTGTTAATGAAAGTTTGAGCCAAAAGTTAACATTTGAAAAAAATTGGATTGGCACCAAATCACTGCAAGTGGAGTCAATGGGAATAGTACCTTCCTCCTTCCCACCTTGTGTCACAGCCTGCCCCTGACATTTTAGTGTCATGGAGGAGGTCAAGGAAAACACTGGCAGTTTGCAGTGAGGAGGGAATTGGCAAAAATGCCCCTTCTGCCAACAGAAATCTCATTCTTCAGGCACAATGGCATCTTTGGACCCAATCTAGTGTTTATAAATAGTTTTACTTTTTCTGAACGTGACTTGAATCTCACTTTATTTTCTTTCAAATATTTTTATAAAGTTGGTCATCAATGCTGCACTGGGATTTGACACCTTTGTGGTGATGAGGCATGGGCTAAAGAGACCGAAGCATCAAGAGGTGGGCGATTCTCCCTGCAATAACCCTGCTGGATCAGCCGATCTTTTAGGATCATCACTGTTTTCAAATATTCCTGGCTATAAACTTGGCTGCTATTTTTGCAATGATGTTGTAGCACCAGGAGATGTAAGTAAACTTCATATAAACTGTTTTTCTTTGGGTTGTTTTTAAGGGTCTTTATTTTTAACACAGTTTTCTTGTGAAGCATCTCAATTTAATCTACTCTGATTTATTTTTTTAAAAGACTTTTAAACAATTTGTGCAGTGGTGCAGAATGGAAGTATAATACTATGAAAACTACATTTCTTTATAGTCCACCAGAGATCGGACATTAGATCAGCAATGCACAGTCAGTCGACCAGGATTAGCCATGATTGCAGGAGCCCTTGCAGTAGAGTTAATGGTATCAATTTTACAACATCCAGAAGGGTAAGTCATTGTGGTGGGAAAGGGAATAACTTTTCTGGATTTTTTATGACGTCACTCTCCCCACTCAACTTTGCTAAACAAGATGCTAAAGGGGAAGAAGACTATTTAAATGAAGAAGTATTGACTTAACTATTTGTATATAACCACCACATATAACTGCATGTATATTTGACTGAACAGAAATCTAGCAATTCTGGTGTTACAGAACAATATTTATTATTTGATTTTGACTTCGGTAAGACAAATAATATGGTATCATTTACAATGAAATCCTAAGCAGAGCTATTCCTGTCTAAGCCCATTGATTTCAATAGGCTTAGACTGGAGTAACTCTGTATAGGATTTCACTGTTAGTCTGAAAAATGCAGCATTACATGAGAGCAATTCTGGAAATCCTTGGTTTCACATATTATAATATTAAGTGTACCATATAAGTGTATTCTGGCTGAGTATCTTTGGATGGAGAAATTGCTTTTTCCTACTTAAATGTTGAGGCAATAACCACAATATTGATATAAGGAGCTGCTTTAACATATTAGCTCAGCAGAGATCCAGGAGATTACTGCTGTCACATTCTTAAGGAAGTCACTCTTTTGGTCTGTTTGCCATCTGTAACGTGAGGCTAATCATACTGACAGACTGTACAGGAGTGTTCTGGATTTAATGAGTGTAAAATGCTTTGAATATGAAAGCATTATATAAATGCTAAGCAGTACTGTTAAGATAAAAGAAAGGGCTCCAGAATTAAGTTGCTGCTGCAGTATGGTGCTTTAAGTGGTTGGGTTCTGAATCAGTACTCTGCTGGTTCAACTCCTATAACCACCATGAGCTTAACAAATGGACTTGGATATGCCGCTCCTCTCAGCCCCAGCTGTTTTGTGGAGATAATAACAGCACTGACTTGTTCACTGCTCTGAGTGGGGCACTTATCTGTCTATAAGGGTGGTATGTAAGTGCACTTAATATTATTAAAATTTAAAGTATTTTTGTGCTAGTAATCATTTTTAACATGACAAAATTGAGACTACCTGTTTTATGCAGCACAGTGTACCTGTGCGTGCTACTGTACTTGCTGCTATAGCACAGTGGTTAAGTGGTTTTGCTGCAAATCAGCACTCTGCTGGTTCGAATCCCAGTACTGCCTTGAGCTTAGTAGGTAGCCTTGGTTAAGCTACTCCTTGTAGCCCCAGATCTCCAGCTTTATTGTGGGGATAATAATAACACTAACTTGTTCACCGCTCTGGATGAGACACTAATCTGTCTAGAAGAGCAGTATAGAAGTGCTGTTGTTGTTATATGTGCCACCTATGTGCAAGACTGCTTGTTTCCTTTGCAGGGAAGATATAAGTGAAAAAAATACCCCTTGCCAAGGCACGTAAAGTGTAATGATTGTAACAGAGTCCATGGCAACCCACTAATTATGGAACAGCTAGGCAGGAGGAGACAGCCGACCAATGTAGGCCAATTTAGTCAAGGGCCCTCATATGTCAGGCATCCACTGCCCGTGTGTGGAATACATTGAAGGAAGTGAGCAAAAGAAAGACAGCTGCCTTTCTTGGAAGGGGCACTGTGGTGTGACTGGCAGGATCCTTGGAGCGAACTCTGCAGAGATAGGACTGAGTCCTTGCCTGCTGTGAAGTTCCCTTTTGCCAAAGGCACCTCAAGGAAGGAAACATACTACTCCAGCTCCCGCAGTGTCATGCTTCCATAACTCATTCAGCAGAGAAAACTCTAATAAAACACTTATGATCTCTAATATGTAGGGGTTTGGGTCCTGGGCAAGGGAGCATCAGCCTTTGGTTGGGCAAGGCAAATGCAGGCTCTAAGGCAGCACTTTTACCAAAAAGCAGTTGTCATCCCCCAATAGCTCATTAGGGAAAGGCATCTGTGTGGCAGACAGGAGGGACAGGCATGGTTCCCACTAAAGGGAATACAGGACACTTTCTGTCCTGCAACAGATGATAAGCAGCAAAACAGTAGGGAGCAACTGGGCTCAACCCCATACCTCTTTCTCAGGAGCGTTTCTCCAACCACTCACACAATGTGGGTGCGCTGGAGCACATTACAGCCTTGAGCATTCAGCATCCCCCAAACATTTTGCCATCATTACCAGCCATGCAGATCAGAACTGGGAAGACCACAGAGAAAGGCATGGTACAGTAGAAAGCATAGGGATAGCCACCAAAGCCCCAGACAAGTTCAAATCCCAGATGAAACGAGTGCTGTGCAGAGCTGATACAGATCTCCGGTAACACTTGAGATTGTGTTCTGACAACAGAATCACATGGGATGAGATTCTTTGGACAGCCCCACACACCCATAATTTTGTCTAGTAGACTGCAGTTGACTAACCCCCTGGTGCATTGATGTAGAACTTGGGGATCCTTCCCCTCACAAGGGCATACCAGTGCATTCATCCTCTCAGTGCATGCTGAAGAAAGCTGAAATTGGGAATGATTAGGGAGCAGGAACAAGGCCTAATCCGCCAAATCCTAATCAGACAGATACATCTTTATAGTACTCTGCAAATTTACTCAGTAGCATCAGGACCAGTGAAAATAAGTCAGATGAATGGAGTTGTCAGTTCTCTTGTCCCAGCAAGTCTCCTGTCCCTCTGCAAGCTTCACCAATGGACTACAGAGTCATAGATGAAACAGTCCTAATCACTGCATGCCTATGAGCGGGTTGCCAGTTGCTGCTGGCTTAGGGCTTAACTGCCGTACTCTTTCAGGATAGTGCTATTAAATGTAAGGCAAGGAATTGTTTCTTTTCCTTTAGAGGAGTATCAACACAATTTTATTTCAGTTCTTCTGCAAAGAGATGGAGGCAGGCCTGTAATAAGTTTCCCTTGAGGGAGAGGGTCATTCTGACTTTAAAAAAAACAACAACCCAGGAATTAACTTCAAATTCTTCAGGGTAGTTATCTTTATCCTTTTTTTAAAGGGGCTATGCTGTTGCTAGCAGTAGTGATGACAGAATGAATGAACCTCCTACCTCTCTTGGGCTTGTGCCTCACCAGGTTAGTAGAACAAGAATGAAGTGTTGCTGCACTGTTGTGTAAGAACCAAAGTGGATGTAAATAAGTTGATTGTATTTCAGTGTTCTTAAAAATCCTTATGCAGAACTATTTAATTTTTTATATACATTTTAGCTAGTTCTTCTGTGCCCCCCCCCCAAGTTAGGGTACAGTGAATCAAAATCCCGTGGCACGTGTGTCAAGAAACTCACTTTGTTTCTTGTTCAGATAAATCATTTTTTAATTAGGCCATTTGGCTTGGCTAGATACGCTTAAGTTTATGGCTTTTACTTTTTAAGGCCCTCTCTTTGATACTAGAGAGAGACAGGGTTTTTTTTGAAGACTGAGGCTGGATATTACAGTTGGCTCTCAGAGCCAAAACACACGTTAAGAAATACCTAGGTTCAGCACGTGTTCTCTTACCTCAAGGTTTGCCGGGATCTGTAGGCGTCCTGGAAGCTTAAAGATCTGTAGGCGTCCTGGAAGCTTAAAGTCCTGGAAGCGTAAAGGATCTGTAGGCGTCCTGGAAGCTTAAAGTCCTGGAAGCTTAAAGGATCTGTAGGCGTCCTGGAAGCTTAAAGGCGTCCTGGAAGCTTAAAGCTTAAAATACAGGCGCCTGTATTTCCCTTCCCCTTTCTGCTGCTCTGTAAATGCTAAACTTTAAGCTTCCAGGACGCCTACAGATCCCGGCAAACCTTGAGGTAAGAGAACACGTGCTGAACCTAGGTATTTCTTAACGTGTGTTTTGGCTCTCAGACTGATAAAACACAGCTTGTCTCTGGAGGTGTGAAGTTGTCAGGGTCTGAACCTTGGGGAGTCCAGCTGTGGCATTCCAGTTAATTAGCAGAAAGTCTCCTGGTAGCAGAGAAATGAGTTCTTTGCATTTGTGAGCCCTGTTAACTGTAGTACTGTCCTCACAGATCCACTCCTCTGATCAGCTAATTTGTCTTGGCTTATTGTGGGCAGTGTGCCTTTAAAAGGTGTCTTTCTACTCTAGTCTCCATTCCTCTTTGGGTTCCTTCCCTTTGGGATCCCTTTTGACCCTTTTGCCTTGGACTACTTTTGTTTGAAGAAACAGCTTCTATCTGAAAGACCGCACTGTGCAGTGCAGGGGTGGGAGTTCCCATAGCTGGTCTCCCTTTGGTTTTGCCCTTTGGACTTGTCATCTTGAAGTTTTGCTGAATTCTGCTATTTACTTGAAGATAATATCTGGAAAAAGTTTAGGGAATTCTTATGTATGCTAGCTTAACTAAATAGTCTTTGTTAATTTGCTTCTCCTGCTGCACTCTTTTAAACACTTTGACAATTGGGCTTTTTGCACTTTTTAAAATAAAATCTATTAACTGTGTGGAGTCATTTGAGTGCTGCTTCAATCTGAATTCAGTTCCTTGGCCTGTTTGCCATATGCTATTTGTTTCTGGACTCAACCTGCTGAGTGCCTACATCACAGAGTTGACTTCAGTTTGTTTAGTGCCCTGAGGCCTGGAGGCTTGCCTCTTGATCTCTAGCTGTGGGATAATCAGAGAGGCTACTGTAGAAAGTGGGGGCTCACTTTACAGCTTTGCAATTTTGTGCTTGTCACTACTAGGGGGGTGGACCGCTCCCCCCCAAAATCAGTAAATCTGAATTCTTTTACTGAATCTGAGAAAAAAATTGGAATTCATCAAGTTCCAATTTGATTCTCTAATTTGGCTCAGATATTTCTGAAACATTCAGCCACTGTTTTCTATTGGAAAATCACTCTGGGAGATATCTGGTGGGCTGGAGGGATCATTTTGCAACCAAACTTCACCAGATTTGGAGGGAATCTACTCATGACTGTCCTAAAGACCCCCCAAGTTTCATGAAAATTGGACTGGGAGCCAATTTTATGGGCCTCCAAAGAAGGTGCCTCCATTGTTCCATATGGGAAAAAATATCTGAGATCTGTCCGGGGGACTGGGGGTAGCATTTTTGCTGCAAACACAACCAAATTTTCAGAGGACCTACTCCTGACAATCCTCTAATGACCTCGCAACTGTTGCAACTTAGTTCAGCTGAAGCAAACTGAAGCACAGGAATAAATCCCCCCAGAACCAAAGATAAGCAAGGGGACCAACATCACATCAGAGAATCACACCCATTCCACCCAGTAGGAACCATGCACCCCCAAACTCCTATTCCTGGGCACTGAATGCAGCCACCACAGGCCCCTAAGGCAGCAGAAAGGTGCCTGCTCATTTAATTTGTGAGGCTTCCCACTCTTCGGGTTCCCTAAGGTTGTACCCATGTGCACCTAGTGACGCCAGACACTGGCTTAAATAAAATATCTTTTAGTTTATTGAATACAAAGTTACAGAGAGTGTTGCTGAGCATAAAACACTCTAATTCAGGCAATAGATAGGAAAACAAATAAATCTTTCTATTGCTAGCTAAAAGCGATCTGTCTAAAAACACTTAAAGCTTGCTACCTGTAGCTTCTTAGCTGGTAGGTTCTCACTATTAGGTTTAGTAAAGGAGTCTATTTTCACGCCATACAGCATGAGGCATATTGATGATTGGAGGCATGAAACAGTCTTATCTTTCACGTGGTAAAGGAATGATGTTAGAGAAGAATCAAGTGTGTGCTAGGCAGCCATCTTTTCAGACCTGCTAACATTACCCTATCAACGAAGAACCAGTCAGGGCTAGTTTGCTTAATTGGTGTTACTAACCATGTGAAATTGAGGAGTGAAGAGAGGAGCTGTGAGAGCCAGTATCCCAAGGTCAAACCTACAGGGAACTGGCAGTGGCCTGCAGGTGTTCAGAATGAACAAGCCAGCACATTTTTTTCTAACTAGGCTGGAACCAGGACTGCAACAACTTTCAGCCTGAACCAAAGTTCAGTGAATTTTGACAGGAGCACAGGGCTTGACTGAATGTATTCCTTACACATCCAAACCAAATTGAAACAAAGGACTCTGAGCCAAGCTACAAGTGACGCCTGACACAGGTTGGACACTTGTCAGCTTCCCTCAAGTTTTGATGGGAAATGTAGGCATCCTGGTCTTGCAGCTGTAATGGAGAGCCAAGCTGTAAGGCCAGGACGCCTACATTTCCCATCAAAACTTGAGGTAAGCTGACAAGTGTCCAACCTGTGTAAGGCGTCACTTGTAGCTTGGCTCTCTGTTGCAACTTAGCCCAACAGAAGCAAACTGAAGCAAGGAAGTGCCTTGTACTTGTGGTTGGGTACTGCTTGGTATTGTTCTGTGGTGTTTCCCCACCAGCTGAACCCAGCGTCTGGCTGCTGTGAATGACATTGGTTCTCTTGGGCTAAGCTGCACCAGTGTCGCTTGCTTCAGTTTGGTTTGGGTGGAATGGAAGAGATTTTCTGATGTGGTGCTGGTCCCCTTCCTTCACTTTGGTTCTGAGGGGAATTCCATTCGTGTGCTTCAGTTTGGTTTTATTGGGCTTTCTCTGGGATGAGTTCAGCTTGCATTTGGGAGTGTGCCTTGGCCATGGCAGCCTTGCTCCGGTGTGTTTCTGCAATGGGAGTCAGCTTTGACTTTTTTCCCTATAGGGAACAATGGAGTGGCTTGGGACACCTTGTTCAGGGGCTCATAGAATTGGCTCCCAGGGTCCAACATTCCTAAAACTTGGGGGTTCTTTAGAGAACAGTCAGGAGGTAGGTACCTTGGAAATTTGCCGGGGTTTTTATGAAAAATGCCACTCCCAGCCCCCAGACATTTTTTCCCCATAGGGAATAATGGAGAGTGGGTGGAGGCACTTTTTTCGGGGGGCCCATAAAATTTCCCCTGGGATCCAATCTTCATGAAACCTGGGGAGTCTTTAGAGAACAGTCAGGAGTAGGTTCCCACCAAATTTGGTAAAGTTTGAAAAATGACCCCTCCAGCCCACCGGATAGTTCCCAGAGTGATTTCCCCATAGAAAACGACCAAATTCCCCCCCCCCTTTTTTTTTGAAAATTAGGTAAAAATTCAGGATACCAGATTTTTGATTCAGAATTCCCAGATTTTACCAAATCAGCCAAAATTTGTTATTTTAATCCACATTCTGAACTGAACTGCACACCCTTAATAACTACTGGGAATCAGGGCTGTTCTTTTGAGGAATCCTGGCAGGGACAGCCCTCTGCTCCTATACAAAGAGGCAATGAGTTTAGGCATCATGTAGAAAGTTAGTACTAAGTTTCCTTCTATTATAGTTGTACTTGAATTATGCTAACTTGACTCATGTGACAGGAGACCTTGATGTCACATAGGGATGGCTCAGATGTCAGAGACAGAATCAGATTAGTTTCCTCCTTCACTTCTTAGTTGTCAGCAAACCACGGTTTACCACTTTACCCAGACTGGCAAACCATAGTTTGCAGTTTTCCTGAGAACCAGAATTGCAAAATATGATCAGATCATGGTTTGATGGAGTAGAACTGCAAGCTTTGGTTTGCTGATTTGGGCAAAATGGCAAACTATGGTATGTTGAGATATAGGTAGCATGATAGGTTTGCAAATGGTTTTGAGGAGATGTCATGCCTCAGGTAGGGTGAGCCACTGTACGCTGCCACCACTCTGGGATTTAGGGTCCCTTGGGAAGGCCCAGAGTTACCCTCCCAACCCTTCTGACCTCTGTAGCTTGGCCAATAAACAGGCGTGAGGACCCAGCAGAGTAACAACAAACAAAAGAGTTTATTTACAAGGAGGTCAGTTACTATCAAGCAAGCAATCAAGCAAGGTGCATTAACAAGCAACAATAGATGAGTGAAAGCAAAATAAACAAAAGGCCCTAGCGCATCTGAACTCACTGTCCCTCTGTCTGCCAGGCCTGTCTTCTCACCCTACCTGGATGAGGACCTCTCTCCCTAGCAGAAACCTCCTCTATCCTGCTCCCTGGTAGAAAGAACACAGGCTTTTTTCCTCCCAGACTTATATAGCACTAGCCCCCTGTGTTCTAATTGGCCAAAAAGGGCGCCAAAACAGCCCAGGGGCTCCTGGGAATTGTAGGCAGGCCTACTCCTACTGCTAACAGGCTTCTGAGAACTTGCTAGGCCTTCCTGGCACAGCCAGATCATGACAGGAGGTTTGGACAAAACGGTGGGGAGGAGGACATGCTTGAACCTAAGGCTTGCTCATAAGTCTTAGGTTGCAGATAGTTGTCATGACAAACCCTTGGTGGGTCTTGATGGGCAGAAATAACGCTTTTTTGCTGTACCTTCAAGCTGCCTGAGTCTTCCCAGTTCCTAGTTTAGGAAGCCTTTAGTCAACATCTAATTTGATGTGATGTGTGAATGCAGGCTCTTGAGCAAATTGGAGTTTGAGTTTGCTCAAACTGGAATTCTGAAACACAGTTTAATCCAAGTTGAGAATCCTAGTTTGTGTTGAGGAAACAAAGCTTAGTTTGCCTAGATTCCGTTTTTTCCAAACCAGGTAGTCTGTGAAAAAGGAGGAGAGGTGGGAGGGAGATTATGTATGGTAAACCATTTTATAAACAAACAGATTTGCTATAATGTTCAGATATGGTCATACTTATTTCCTGTGATGCTGAAACTTAAAATGGAACTGTTCTTGTGTTCTTAAAATGGATTGGCAAGATACTTTCCTTCAGTTACCTCTTGCATGTAAATTGCTCCAGATATTCTCAGGATTGGCTGTTAATTCATCTCCTAGTTAGCCAGTTTTCCCAGGAAATTTATAGAATCCACTACCTTGAATTTTAATTTTATGTAGAGATATTTGACAGGCTTTTCCCCCCTAGCACAGCAAATCCTTGTTTCATAATGTAGGATTAGTCTTGAGACTTCTCCAAATGAATTATCCACAACCTGGAAAAAAATGTTATGAACCAATCCACTCTACATTTCATCATATAAGTTTAGCTTCAAGTGTAACTTAGCTATTCCATGACTATTTTTAGGGGCGGGGGGAGGAATATGGAAAACTAATATAAATTATTGCCAATGTTCAGCTGCCAAAGAGCTTGAGGAAGTGTCATACTCCTACATACTTCTTTAGCATCACCCATTGCAGTCTAGATTGTACTGTCTAGCAGTGCCAGGTGTATACTGATTTATTCCAAAGTAAATCCAACGTTCTTACTAATACACTCTTGCATTATTTATACTCATTGATAGAGGAAAAAGAGTTAAAATGAAGTTCCCCTTTCATGGATAAAACAATAAGCAGTGTCTTATTTCATAGGTAACTTTAAATCTTGGGTTATGAAGTGATTGGTATGTTCAATTATTTAATTTTTATTACAGAAATTTTTAGAAGCTGCCGTGATAACCTGTTTGGAAAATGTTTCCCTCATAGGAAACAGTGGAGAGTGGCTGGGAAACACGTTCTTCAGGGGCCCATAGAATTGGACGTTGGGGTCCAATCTTCCTGAAACTTGGGAGGTCTTTAGAGGACGGTCAGTAGTGGGTTCCCTGCAAATTTGGTGAAATTTGCTTGAAAAATAACCCTTCAGCCTCCCAGATAGCCCCCAGATAGGTGTCACAGCTAATTGTTTGATCTTGAACCAGTAAATATTCAGATTTAGGGGTTAAAAGATGTCGAGATGCCTTAAACAGTTGGGATGGGCATGATTTAGCTGTTACAGTGATTGCAGAAAAGTAACATTTCTTTGCAGCTGTCACTGCTACTTCATAAGTCATCCATTGGGCTCTGTAGCATGCAGTATGAGCTTCAGCATGAGTTTTCTGTCAGCATCTTTCCAGATGTCTTCCAGTTCTCTTTCAGTCACCCAGCTCTGGGGCTGGTTGCAAGGGAGGGAGGTGTCAGCGAGGAGCAATCTTGTCAATAGCTTCAAGGAGCTTTAGATTCCATGCTTCCATCACTGCCTCATTTGGAATTTTAAAATCCTCCAGAGCATTTAGGAATCCAGAAGAATCCATGAGTCTTTGTGGATGGACCATTTTAGTGGGGCCCCCCATTTTGTGTGATATCAGGGCCATATTCACCCTTGACTTCACCAGGTAATGGTAGGCCCATGGTTCAGGTGAATCACCAAATCCAAAAAAAGACCTTCCTTCAAAGGCTCAGAGTAAAACATTAAGTCCACAGTGTGGCCATTTTCATGTGTGGGGCCTGTCATTCAGCATGGATGTTGAATGCACCCAGAACTATCAGTCTAGGTGTCCAAGAGCACATCTGCCAGCTCAGAGAGGGTGCTTACTGAGGAGCTAGGTTGCCAGTAGACTAGCAGAATGCCCAATCTATCCTTTGTTCCCAATGTAAGGAGCCTTCTATAATTTGTTTTGTATTGGGAGTCTGTGGAAGCTGAAAGATTCATGGAGTACAATAGAAACACCTTTTCCTTCACCAGCTGTGCAGGGTTGGAGGAGAACTGCATAACCAGGTAGAGTTAGCTGGGACAAGGAAGCCATGTCATTTTCTTCCCACTATGTCTTGGTTATGCAAGTCTGGTCCATTCCCTCCTGCAACAATGCGATCAGGCAGACAGATTTGAGTCTTGCTTATCTGGCATTGAATGGCATTAGAGAGAAGGTGGAGGAAGAACATCAGCTCTAGGGTTTCTATGGAAGTTGGGCAGGCAGGAAGCAACCTTGTCTGATATTGGCTATCAAATTCTCATTCTATTGATTGCATTCCGCCAAGTCTCAGCAAGAAAGGTGAACTGTACATCAGCACAAATTGCCTCCTTTTCCCTCCCATGGAAATTCTCCATTGGATTCAAGCTATTGTCTCAATTTCAGAAATTCTGAAATGAAAGACTACCTGGGATATCAATTAGCAATAATATTGGACATGTAGAAACTAGCATATAGTAAATGGTATTGAACAGTTTGGAAAATAATGATGTGGTATGGTTACATGGAAATATATTGATTTGTTTTGATACTTTAGCTATTAGTGCTGGAATAAAGCCACAAAGATAAGATATGTGCACATTGTGTTCACATTTGAATTAGTAGGTGAGGAACTAATACAAATAAAAACAGCCATTATGTGAGGCCTTGTAATACATTGCATAGTGGACTAATGGTTTTGTACAAACTTATTTTGTAAAAGAAAGAGCATTAGATTTAAAAATGCACATATGTTAGCTGCAAAGCACTTGCTTGAATGGTATTACTATTTTGAACACTGGGAATGAAAGACAAACTAAGAAAGTTGATCCCTTTTACCGGCCCATAGTATCACATTACCTGTTTTGTATCTCCCAAAGTGCTGATGGACTAGAAATACTCTAGTATCAGAAACGCTTCTGTAATATGATATGCAGAAATTTAGCTTCAAACAGCCAGAACAGAAGCAGTATGCACACTTTTATCTTGACAATTGGTGTACAACAAGAACCCAGGCAATATATTTGTGTTTTCCCCTGGTGTTTTGCTTGTTATGCTTATGCCCCCCACCCCCTTTCTTAACTGAGTTGTCACTTGTTGCAGTTAGGGAGTTTAAACTCTAGGTGGGGCAGTGGTTCTGTCTTGAGTGAAATAATGCTGCATGTTGATAATACTGCCTGTGTAACCTGAACATGTCACAAGCCCAATCAGATCCCCTAGAAAGACATACTAGCATTGATGAATTTTTGCTGTCCGGAATCATACATGTTGGCTGGGCTTTCTTTAGAAAAATGATGCTTGTATAACTTCGGTAACACTATTATTACTCATGTGATGGTGGTGTTCATCTCTTTTCTTTTCAGATTCGAGGTTTTTTATCCAGGTTTGATAATGTTCTTCCTGTCAGTCTGGCTTTTGACAAGTGTACTGCCTGTTCCTCCAAAGTAAGTGAGATTTATGGTAGCTCCTTTGGCTAGGCAGAATAAGAATTCTCCCGTATTCTGAATTACATTCAAGTCTGAAGCTTGGTTTATTGCAAGAATTGATGTGCATACTCACTATGGAGTATTACAGAATAAACTCTTTGGCTTATATAATAAATAAATAATTTTCTGTCTTTTCATATTGGCTACATAAGTTGTCTAAGATTGCTTTTTTTGAGAGAGATTCAACTAGCAAGCTAAAAAATGCAAAACAGTTACGTACAGTACACTGTGTTCAGTAGTATAAGATCCTCCTTTGTATATTTGAGTTGAATTGAGATAACTTTCTCTTTTGAGTCTTCAGTGCTTAATATTTTTAAGATTATTAGGTACATTTGTTAACCAAGGTTTCCAAAATATGGTGCAGATCTCCTTTTAGAAGTATAATCAGTTGCTCAGTGGCAACAGGTGACTGACCTCCATTGCCTTACCCTATCCTGAGCTATACTGAGGGCTCCTCCCACATGAGCTTGAGTTTCTGATAATGTTGGAGAAGCAGAAGGAATCCATGTATTGCCATAGCTGTCATGCCTCTAAGGCAGTATTGGAATAGAAGGGATCTGGAATTTACTACTTGTGTGCCAGTCATGGACTTGCTTAGGTCCAAACTAAGGGTAAGAATATCTTCTAGCTGATTTGTCTTCATTTTGTGTTATATAAGGGTAGGTCAAATATATTTTTTAAAATTCATTGGGCTTTCACTCTGACAGACATTGAAACTTCTGTTTTGATCTGCTGCACTAGAACAGCAGGATTTGAGTCCAGTGGCACCTTAGAGACCAACCAGATTTTCAGAGTGTAAGTTTTCGAGAGTCTGAAGAAGGGAGCTCTCTCGAAAGCTTACACTCTGAAAATCTTGATGGTCTCTAAGGTGTCACTGGACTTAAATCTTGCCATTCAGGTAAGGTCTTGGGAAATCAGGGCTGAAGTTTTGAATAGACTGGAGGAGAAGCAGTCTAAATTTAAATGGGATTTGGAGAGAAGCTGTCTTCTAGTTTTTCCTGGTCTTTTCCTGTCTGGCTTATCAGTCTGAGACAACTGGTATCCCTCAGCCTTGGCTTTGCCTTCCATTCTTCCTGGCTCCTTGTACTAATCCATCTCAAGCGCCTTCCTTTTTGCTGTTTTAACTTCTCCTTCCCCCCCCCTTCCTATTACAGCTGTCTGTCTTTTATGACTCTGTTGTACCAATTAATCAGCAAAACTGACATCCAGCTTAGTCGCTGTACCTGTGTACTGGGCAGCGGGCACCACACATTTAACTTTTTCAAAATAAGGAAGCCCATAAACATTTGTTGGGGAATGGTTTTTATGTTTTTTCTAGCCCTTCCTTATGGCTCCCATTCTTCTTTCCTTTGGCCTACCACTCTCTCTCTCATCTGCACAAGCCTATTCTTTCTCCTCTTCCTTGTTTCGGCCATTGTCAAACCTTGAGGAAAAAAATTAGTATCTTAGTACTGAAAATAACTAACACTCCCCCCCCCCCAATGCAGCTATTTTAGCCTGAATATATGTACAGCTATTCTCAGGAAATTATTTGCATTCTCACTAGAATGTTAATGTTTAGGACAAATCATAGCCTTTTTTTCCTCCTGCTCTGTCTAATAAAAGATTTTCCATGGGTAACTTAGGTTACAGTGCTGGGATTTTTGTTACCTGAAAAACTTACAGGCAAACACAGCATTTAGTGGCTCAGAGTTCATTTCCCTATATACACACACCATTTCACAAAACTTTCTGAGTTCTTAGGCTCTTCTTCAGTCTTTCCTCAGGTGTATCAGTCCATTCAAGCAGTCATCTTGACAGAGATCTTGCAGTGAATGCCAAGTAGGTCTGACTCATAATTTGGCTTGCATGTAAGTCCTATTACTTCAATGATGTCAGGGATTCATTGCAGGCATATTTTCTCTCACTTTCTGTGCAATATATAACTTTCATACACTAACAATGCAGTCCTGTGAAAAATTACTCCAGTCTATGTCCATTAAACTTAATGGGTTTAGACTGGAGTAATTTGTCATAGATTTGCACTGTAAATATATATTACAGGACCTCCAAGATTATATCAAGTGGGGGCAAGGGAAAGAATAAGGTATTCTTATGAGAACATTTTTCTTCTAGAAACTTGCCTGTTATAATGGAGTGCTGGTCAGTTTTGTTAACATAATTGGTATGTTTCGTTAGGACTGCAAGAATCTTCACATTTTACTCTAGAATGTACAAGGCATGTTACAAAGTGAGCCATGTTGGGAAGTTAAACTATCTTTACTTAAGACTTGTAAAGTTCAAATAACAAAGCAAAATTTGTACACACTTAAAGTTTTTTTTTCTCCATTAACCTCCCTTAGGACTTTTCTATTTTCTTGGGTGTTCGTTCTTAAAAACATTGGGGTTTGGAGTTGGGTGGGGTGGCAACTTGACGTTTGTTTGACTCCTTTGTACTGTAATAGCTAAGAGTATAGTCACTGACCCAAGGAATAGTCCTCCCCACCCTACTTAAATCTCATTTCATGAATTTACTAGGAACCCTTAAGTGAAACTTTAGCTTCCTCTTTGATATCTTTTAATGATTCTAACCTGTAGTGCAGAATGTGAACTACTTTAAATGTGCCATGACATACAGGTTTCCAGTTTCTGCTGATTTATTACTTTAGTACCCTCCATGCATTCATGTTATCACTTCCTCCCTCCCCAATATTTTAACTGTTGTTTTTATCTGTTGCATTTATTTTAAGCCCTGGTTTTAAATTGTTTTACTGATGTATTTGTGTGCTGGTTTTAATGTTTTTAAGATGCAATTTTAATCTGTGTTTGCTGCCTTGGTGGCCCTATGAGGGCCATCATTGATTTCAGTGGGCTTGACTGGAGTAACTCTAGTCTAATCAGGGTATTTTAAAAAAATAGATTGAAGTAGGTTTAGTTAGCCTACAGAGACAATCGGTGAACAGTAGCTTAAGAGCAGGGCTGCAGTTTTTCTTGATTAAACACAGCCAGAAAATCTGGAGTTCTCCTATCTTATAATCATGCTTATGACACTTCTGTATACTTACTCCTCTGTTGTAAAAACAATTGCCAAACAGTTTGGGCCAAATCACTAATCTAGAAGGCAGTTACTTACCCTTCCAGTCAGAACATTTGCAAGCTAAAGATGAAGATTGTGGGAGGTATGTTAAATATTGGTTACTTACAGAGGCCGTTAAATGTTAAATGTTAAA
This sequence comes from Eublepharis macularius, assembly GCF_028583425.1. Taxonomy (NCBI): domain Eukaryota; kingdom Metazoa; phylum Chordata; class Lepidosauria; order Squamata; family Eublepharidae; genus Eublepharis; species Eublepharis macularius. The sequence continues at coordinate 108,284,646 of NC_072793.1, forward strand.
AGTTGGTTACTTACAGTGGCTGTCTCAATATTTCTCTATAGCTCTCTCAAATTATAAATCTGAATGATGTGCAGCTGGTTTGGAATAGGTCAGCCTGAAGGTTGGTTTGAAACTGGAAAGTTTGGATCTCTTTCTGATTAAAAGTCATAGAAATTCTCTCTAACACACATGGAAATCAAAAACGTTAAATGATTTTATGCTGCTGGAGAAGTATCTGATTGATGTCTAAAATATTTAGATGAATATGCATGTTCTTCAGCACCATCTTAATTGTATAGCTATCTTTAAAAATGGAAGCAAGGTGAAAAATTAATTAGAAGATTTAAACAAATGTTCACAGGCATTTTTAGATTAGGAAAAAAAGTTATTACCTCTTAAAGTACTAAAGAATAAACTCATACATACTCAAGGTAAACTTGTAATTGGATTTGCCATTTGGATTATATTTCTAAATATGCTGAGGCAACATATTCTAACACTAAAATGGAATTGGGCATGTAAATTTTAGGTTTCCAGTGTAAGATCCATAAAGGAACCTTTTCAATACAAAAGTAATTTAATATTCTCTCCACATGAAACAAGATCTCTATGGGAATAACACAGCCGTTAAAACCCAAGTCAAATTTGATTAAATCATCAAACATGTTTATGTAAAGCAGGACTCTCTTAAAATGACAACAAGGAGGAAATGCTTTCCGAACACATCTCTCCTCATTCCCATTTTTTAAATTGAAATGCAGAAAATATTCCAATATTTTACTTCCTTCTTTGTTGGATCCAAGCCAATATGAAGATGAACATTCAAAAATTATAGAACATGCTTTCATAAATCAACCAGTGGCTCCTGAATCTGGGCCGGATTGAGGCGCTGCCAAGGAGGGGGCGCCGGGCGCAGCTGCCAGTTGCTGGGAGCGTGCGAGCGGCCTCCCAGCCCCCTGTGCTGCCTTTCACCTGCCCCGCAGGATCTGCGGGGCAGGCAAATGGCGCGGGCGGCTTCTGAGCCCAACCCCGTGCTACTTCCGCCAACTCGCGGTGTGCTGGGGCAGCTGGCTTGCCATGCGGGTGGCATGCTCCGCCCTGCATGATGACGTCACGGAAGTGATGTCATCACGCAGTGCTGGGAGCGTGCACGTGCTGTGTGCGCGCGCGAGGGCCGGACTTGGGTTGCTCTGGGCGTTGGCAACCCTAGATCTGGCCCTGTCCTGAATGGTTCACCAAGTGGTGCCACACATATATAGTAGCCACAAAGAATATTAGTATCTCTTAGCAATGACACTCTGGTTTTTCCATAACGATGTTAACCATCTCTTGAGAGAAGCCCTTCCAGCCTCTTTGTCTTCAGTTCCTATCTAGCTCTCTGGTCCTTGACCTCCATCTAAAATAAATAATGTCACTTAAGTCAGGCTGGTAGTTTTCATAGACAGATTACTCAGCAGCAACAGTCTGCCAATAGAAGAGCAAGATTTGTGTCCAGTAACACCTTAAAGACCAACTAGATTTCCAGTGTATGTGCTTTTGAGAGTATGAGGGGGAAGTAGAATTCAACTGGGCTGTGTGAGAGCACATATGTGTGAAAAGCCAGTTGCACTGGACTGCATGGTTGTGAAGGAATAATGTGAAGGAACCTGCCCAAAAGGCACAAATGAGTTGATGAGCAGTCAAGCTGCTCATCCAAAAATCAACTCTCTATTTGTTACCAGTGGACAGATTGTGAGCTAAACTTGCATGTGTTTGAACATTCCTATCTAGAATACGATACAATATGACTTAGGTATCTACCCTACATAACCTCCTTTTCCAGTGTGAAAAATGCATTGCTTTTTCTGTTCCCTTTGATGATTTTGAGTATAGGAGAGGATATAGGGTGCAACTTATCTGTTCTAAGTGGGCTATAGTAAGTTCCAAGTTTTTTCAGACCTCTGTGTCTTTCCATTAACTTTCAAAATCAATACATTTTGAAACTGGATTTGTCAGGAGATGGCAAAGCTCCTGTGGATGCCAGGTGGTGATGACTCGATTTGAGTGGCACACCATAGCGAGAGAATGGGTGGGTTAGATGAGGTAACAGCAGCAGGCAACCAGGAAATGGGGGAGGGAGTGGATGAAGGGTCAGGGAATGTCCAAATGTGATATCCAAGAGCAAGCCTGACTGCCATCTACGTCTCCAAGGGGCTGGAGTGACTACAGACAAGAATTTGCATTTTTGCAAGAGGACACCTACTTTGTCTTGGACCTGAAAGTGCTTTCTTCACCTGACTTGTACCTGGAAGACTCTTCCCTGTGTAAGCCTGGAGGTGGACCTAAATGGTGGAGTTTTTGGTTATCAGAGGGACAGCTGAGATATATTATGCTTGCTGTTGTGAGATATGTGAGGTAATTACATTAAATAGTTCATTAGCAGCATCCTTCCAGTGTGAACATGCGTCCTTGAACTTCAAACTCATCAGAAGATTCATTTCAGGCTTCCAGAGAGATCCACTAAATCTATTTTTATTACAAGTTATGAATCAGATATGGGAAAGAGGCTGTGCTACTACCAGATCCTTCTGTGATGGCTCTGAACCAATATATGCCACTCTGCTAACTATAGGATGTTAGATTTAACAAAATTAAAAAGGGTTAGTATTTAAATTTCTTTAAAATGAGAATCTGTGCCGAATTACAGGTTTTATAAAATCCATTATTTTTCAGTCAAATGATCCTGGGGAAGAGGAGAACTTAGGCTATACTCAAGCTATTAAAAATTGTCACCATGTTGAAATTTCCTGAAAATATAGGAAATAAAAATAATACCTTAGTAATACTAATAATACTTAGAATTTATATAGAGCACTTCAGGTAATGAAAGCTTCATATTCACTATCTGTGTAAAGTGTTCTTTTAAAAAAACATAGAATAATATACTTAATTGTAGAATGGAATATATTTTTGTCTGAAATCTGTGCCTCCTCTCAATATTGTGTTGAAGCATGTATGGTCTTACCTTACATTCTAACACCATATAATATCACCACATAACTCTTAATATCTGTCAATTTGGTACACAGCATGTCTGTAAGTATTGTTTAGATTGCTGTAAGTCTAGCTTCATACTTTGTCATTTCTCAACAGAGCATTTTCCAAATAATTTAGAAACTTTTAAAGCCTCACTTTTTACTAACAAAAAAATTAACTGATTCCAAAACACTTTGAAACATAGGCATAAAATGAGGGAGCAGAAATTGCTGGGTAGCTTTGTGATGATGCACCCCTCAGCTTCTGCCAGATTTGAGCGTTTTTTTTAAAAAAAAGACATCTATAGTGGTTCTTTCCAGAGCTTGTAAACGAGTTTCATTTCAGGAGATCTTAGTGGTGCTGCATTTTGTTTAATTACAGCTATTTAATAGTTCAGTCTAGTTTTGTAGTGTTTCCATCCCTCAGAGAAGGTACCCAAAGCAAACCTACTTCCCCTGATTTTCATCTGTTTCAGTGAAATTTTCCTAGCCTTTTCAAACAGCCTTCAGTGCCAAAGGCAAACTGAAACAGGAAGGTTTTGCCAAACAATATATTTGGACTTTGGTAAATGCCAGTGTTTATGCAACATTTTAGGGTTTTCTTGTCTAAGCAAAAACTGTATTTAATTCCTAGCTGAAGGGAGAAGTTAGTTGCTCTCCTGTGACTGTTATTGTCTCCTGATAAATAGGTGGCGGGCAACATTCACCCATGAAAGCTGTATCTATTTTCCAGTATCTGAAGGCTCAGAAATGGAATCTTTCTGTCTTAGCATCCTTTCTTTACTTTCAGTCGCCATGCCCCTTCTTCTCAATGCCAGGCTGCTCCCTATTTGTTAAGCTGTGTCCCTCAGTAGATATGCTTCTTAGTAGTCTTATCCAGTAGCTTTGGGGGCTGGTAAAGTTCACCCAGGAACCAAGCTATGTATTTTTATAAACTCACTACTTACTTATTAAGATATTTATACCTCACTTTTCTCTCCAATGAGGACTCAAAGCAGCTCACAACATCATTCTCGCCTCTTCCATTTTATCTTTATGACAGCAATGCTGTTAGGTAGTTTAGTCTGAGGGGGAGTGACTGGCCACAGGTCAAAAAAAATACCCTTATTCTGAATTGTTCTTAATAGATTGATGGCAGTCATTGTTTTTTCCAGCTGTAGTATGAAGCCTGATTGTGAAAGGGAGTGGATGAGACATTACTAGAGGGAAATGGGCTCATGCACAGCACAAAAAACTGAGATTATCATTAAACTGCACTTAGTTGCAGCATTAGTCAGATACTTAAAGTATTCATAAAATGTTTTCAGGTTTATTGAGCAACAGTTAGATTCTGTTTGTAATGATTGTCTGTGATTCTGACTTGACAAACCATTAAATTTTAAGGTTAGACTCCCAAGAGAAGCAGGAGCTCCTTCTCTGACTGTGAGCAGTATTTCATATAGTAAAAGATGCAAACACTAAGAGAGGAAGAAGCAATTTGAATTACATAAAACAAACATTCTGTGTTATGTTGGGTTGTCCCAGATGAATATATATCTCCAAGAGACTGCACCATTTCAATATACCCAGTCAGGCACAACTAGGTGTTATGTAGAGAGGGGCGTAGAGGTATACATGTGAAATAAAGCAGGACAGTTTATGTGTACAGTTGTAGCCACTGAACGCAGAATATGGGGCCCACTGGGAAAGAGAGAGCTGGAAAGGTTCAGATCATTGCATTTGTTGAAAACTAAGGGGCTAGATGTATGGCTAGATGCCAATGTTCTTTGGTTTTAAAAGGGAACATAACCTGAGGAATCGAGATTAATTTCTCTAGGGATAAACCCAGAAGCATAATGGGGCAATGGTAGTACCAGAGATCTATGGAACATAACCATTTAAGATTTTAAGGGATTTCTATTTCAACATAAGAAAAAAATAGTTAAATCAGTATTTGACACTCTTCTGTTCCTTCTTTTTTGCCACAGTATCTGAAACATCTTTTGCACATTAATAAAGGGTGTGAAGCAATGGCCTGAATCCCAAGATCCCCTCTATAAGCAGTTTTCTTACATATACCAATTCATACTCCCCACCCCATGCCAAATTGCACCCTTCCATTCCAAATGGCATACTGTTCTCCCCCACCCCTCCCAGGTAATGCAGGTATTTATGAAATACCAGGTTCTTTATAATTCTTGCTAGAATCTAGTTTAAATTATATCCTCTACATAGTGCTTCCAATTTAAATTAATAGCAACACCATTGAGAATGATAACTGGAAAAGATGGATATAGTCCATTACTGAACATAGTCCAAATTTATAAATTGACTTCCATATACAGTGTGTCATAAAGAGAAAGCTGCAAGATATTGCTGCACATCTGGTTTGGTTGTTAAATAATTTCTTGGAATACAGTAAGAATGTTAAAATCATCTTAACGCTCCAAGAGCAGAATTAATTTGTTTTGCAGTGTATACCGAAATAATGTTGAGAAACTCAAATCAAATACATGTCTAAAATTGCCAGTGTTTATACATTTAAGAACAAATCATACTTGACCACGAATTTTGTTTGGTGTGGTTGCACCTGTGATCCTTTCGCTTGCCTATCCAATTAAGAGTTCTTTTAGTATGACAAGGAAGTAGCAAGAAAGCTTTTTTACATTTATTATTTTATTTATTCATTTACATTTGGATTGCTTTGAACCAATCGCAATGACAGATCTTAAAAGGAGCGTGGTATCTATGAAAACCACTACTTGTGTGCTCGATCCTTGCCCATCCTGGCTGTGAACATCAAGTAAAGACCACATAAGTAAACCACTGAGGTCTGTTGTAAATCAATCACTAACTCAGGGCAGCTTTCCCCGGCTCAGTTCAAGGTATTGGTTATCACATACAAAGTTCTTCACGGGTTTGGTCCGGCATACCTATGGGACCACCTCCCTCCCTATGTTCCTCCATGGCAGCTTCACTCTCTGAAAAGGGTCTCCTTCAGGTGCCAGGCTGCACACAGGTGAAGTCAGCAGCAGCCCGTACATGGGCTTTCTCTGTGGTGGCCCCTATCCTGTGGAATGACCTGCCTGAGGAAGTCAAGAGAGCCCCCACTCGGTTTCGTTTTCCCGGCCATGTCGGACGCTCCTCTCCGCAGGTCCGGGAGGAAGCACCCGAGCAGCCTGACCGGGTGGTTGACCTGCGAGGGTTAACCCCCAGGACTCCCAGTGAGGGGGTCAGGGTTTGGAGCGCTGCGGGAAGAGCTCCCTGAAATTCATGCAGGGGGTAAGTAGCCCGTTTGCTCCTACGGAGGCTGGCAGACTTGCACAGCACATCGCGTGCTGCCGAGCCATGGAGAATGGCAACAAGCAGATTTAAGGTGAAAACCTGTAAGTAAGCGAATCCCTTCTGTCATTTCAAGCGTATGCGAAGGATTGGTGGGAGTTGAAGGTAAGAAGGTCCGGATATCTTCCCCTCCACTGAGTTTCGGAATCTAGTTGGCGGTCCCCCCCCCGCCCTAAGATGGTGACGAAAAAGCAGAGCCCTGCAGTGAGCAAATCGGTTTCGGCGATGCTACAGGGGAAGGGAGAAACTCTTGAAGAGGTGGTTAAACGGTCGGTCGTTGAAGCTATGAAGCCCTTTGTTGATAAGCTAAATGAAATCGGTCAAAGGGTTGGCTCAGTTGAGAACGAAGTGAAAACCATTAAAGACGTAGCGTCTGGGGCAGAGCAGTCTGCTCGGGAAAATGCAGCACTCATGAAAGCAACAAACAAAGAAGTAAAGCTTTTGGAGAATCAATTGATAGGGTTACAAGCGGATCGTGCTCAGACGGTATTGCGTCTTCAGAATGTGAAGGAGGAGGAAAGTGAAAACTTAAAGGACTTGGTGTCAGAACTTTTGGCGTCATCCGCAAAGGCAACTAAAGAAGAGTTAAAAAGCGATATTCTGGAAGTCCATCGGACATCTTCAAAATATGCAACGAAGCGTCAGCTGCCTTGCGAGATTATTATTGATTTTTCATCTAAGAAGACTCGGGACACCATCTTATATAATTCGTACAATGTGGACTTGGACTTTCTGGGCAACAAGGTTAAGATATTGAAGGACGTTCCATTTTTAGCTCGGAAAAGAAGATTCAAATATAAAAGGTTTGCAGCTCTTCTGAGGAAGCGTGAAATAAAATACAAATGGTTATTTCCGGAAGGTATCTGGTTCAGTTATGAAGACCAAGCCTACAAGATAACATCGGAAGCACAGCTGAGGGACTTTGTGTTTAATCATCAAGAGTTCCAGCAAGGAGAAGATTTAGAATCTGAAGGGGGGAATGGGGAGGAGGGAGTGAGCGCAGCTACTGTAGCTGTTCAGAGAGAGCTGCGACCGAGACGCGGGGGGCGGGGGGGGGGAGAAGACCTGATCCTGACTGTAGTTTGTATTTTATAAGATCTACCAATCTAATGGCATATTAGAAAGTTTAACTTTAAATAATTGTATTATGAAGGGAATGCAATACTTGTAGATGTAGTGCGTATTTTTTATATGTTGTCCCTTCCCTTTCCCCCTGTTCCCTTTTTCGCTTTTTTTGTAGTTTTAGATGTTAGTAATTAAAAATAAAAATTTATATAAGAGAGCCCCCACTCTCTTGGCTTTTCGTAAACGATGCAAAACCAAACTATTCAAAAAGGCTTTTTACTCAGATGGGAGGGCTGTATTGTAGGTTTCAGATGCTTCGCTAATGAGTTAGAGACCAAGACCATAGACTTCATCACTATATTGCCTTACATATTATCTGTTGCTTTAAATATGTACTCCTTATGTACCACCAGTGCTCCATGTTGTCTAATGTTAGTCCTAGAAATAATTATGTTCTGCTTCAGTATTTTTTCTGCTCTGTATTGGATTCTTGCTAATACTATATCTTTTAAACTTGTATCTATTTACCCTATGGTATTGTTTATGAAATGTCCTTGATACTGTATGGAAATGTACTTGATATTGATTATACTAATCTCATATTGTGTAATCCGCCTTGAGTCTCAGTGAGAAAGGTGGACTATAAATGACATAAATAAATAAATAAAATAAGGAAGTAGCAAGGAAACTTTTTTACATGAACTTCCTGTAACAAATCCAGGAAGGCAGAGCGTTCTTTAGCGCCACTAGTTTCCCAGTTCTTGAACATAGTATTTTACTTGTCTGTATTTTAATAATGCATTAATAGTAGTATTTGCCATGGTCAGTTCAAATTTTCTTCCATTCTTTTCCCCACATTTGAAGCTGGGTCTTGGTATGTGTGAAGCCCTTATGTTTCTTCTTTTCAGTCCCCCCTTAAGACTATCTTATTTAATGAAATTTTTCCTAAGTCTCAGTTACACTGTTCTTTCTTGACCTCCCTCCTGCATCTACCCCCAATTTTCTAATTTCTCCATCTCTCTTGCCTGTGCAAGGAAAGTATCAATTTTGCTTGGAATTTTACCTCTTGGCACTGTACAAATATTAGGTGGTAACGACATGTTTTAACTGTGTATGTTTATATTCTGCAAGCTGCCTTAGACATTGCTGAAATGAAGGACAAATATTTTGAATAAATAAATGGCAGCAGTATTAATTAACTATTTAAAAGTTTTTTCCTCTTTCTGATCAGTTTATATAGGGTATTTTTTTAATTGCACAAATGCCTTCCTGCACCAAGAAGATTCAGAATAGTGTTACATCTAGTCAACTTGCAAGACCAGGTCTGCTTAACTTCAGCAGTAGAACTGATGATAAACATTTTTTATATCAATAGCAATATTTTTTCTTTTTCAGAATCTTAAAAGTGTTTTGTGGTAGTGCAGCTCAAAACTCACGTTTTGTGCTGCTCAAAAACGCGTTCTATTCAGGGCTACTTCAGTCTTTGAATTCTCATATCTTTTCCTGTTTGTCCTTCTATTTCAAATGAATGTTTACTTGGAAGTTGAATGTGCAGTAGTTAGTAATGTTGCAAAATTGACATCTGGCATTAGGTTTGACTCAAGATCCAATACTTGAGTAATCAGCTATTTAGTACTTTCAGCTAAAACTGATAAACATTCCTTAGCCAATGTACCTAAAGTTTATGGGAATGTATGTGGAAGATGTTTCCTGCAGATTTGCAAATATACAGGTGTAGTTGGGAAATACCTGGTTATAGTGACGTAAGCCTAACTAAGTGATAGTGGTTGTAGTGACATAAGCCTAACTAAGCTGCTAGTGCTCAAAGACGACTGAGTAAGCAAAGGTGTGATAGTTTATACCAAACTTCAGGAGACGTTGGAGATACCTCCCATCTAATACATAATCTGTGTAAATCACTGGAATGGCGGCTGAGGCACTGGGTGAAGAACAAGATTAACTTTTTCCTCCCATATTCTTTGTCTGATCAGACCTTTGGATGTATAATTTGTACCTGCAGGAGAAAATAAGTGCAAATGGCACCGGAAAGGCCCATTTTTCCATCATGAAAAGGGCATAGAGAACAACTTCCTTCCGTAATCCAGCCCCACAGTCCTGATCCAAATGGAATCTCGTCTTGGATGTCTGTCTGTCTGTCTGAATTTTTTTCTTCCTGGCTGTTTATAGAAGTTTAGAGATAGGACTTCTAGTCATTAATCTTTGATGTTTCATTCATTTTGGTCACAGTGCTTACTGATACTCAGATTCAGTCTTTATCCAAACCCTGTATATTGATTCATTTAAACTGTTGAAGTTTCTTTTTAATTGCCTACATGACAAGAACATTGGATATTTATATATTGTTTAAAATGAATACTGCAATCAGAGACTCACTGGGATGGATTCATGCAAAGGCTGAATGAGATGATGAACAGCTGTTACCTGGGAGAATAAATGGCATTGGGTTTCACAGGTGGCTGTGGTTAAGTCAGTTAACAATCCACATACTAAGTGCTTTCCTGTGAAAGGCTGCATTGTGGAAGTATATATCTTGAGAATCTGTGCATAAAATTACTTTCATGATTCCCTTTCAGTCTAAGCAAATATCCATATCTCCCATAAATTTAAATTAGGAGAGTATAATTTATGTATTTGTTACATTGTAGGATTTTTTAAATAGCTTCACCATCTTATAATATGAACAATTTTATTACCTAGATTTGATTGTAGAACAACAAAGAAGGGATGACACTGTTCTTTCTTTTTTATATGTAGGTCCTTGACCAGTATGAACGAGAAGGATTTACTTTTCTAGCAAAGGTTTTTAATTCATCGCATTCTTTCTTGGAAGATCTCACAGGTTTGACATTGTTGCATCAGGAAACCCAAGCAGCTGAGGTAATGTTCTTTAACCACTAAATGCTAAATAAATGTCAGTGAAAGATAAACGTATATTACTCTTTGACTGATACTTAACAGCAACAATAAAAGGTTTTTAAAAATAATTTGCCTGAATCAAAATATATGCATTAATGTAAGGCTCAGTATCATCAAGTCATTCATCCTTAGTATCATCAGGTCATTGAAAAAACAAGATGTACAGAAATGATAATTACTTTTAAAGCTAAAAACCAGACCAGATTTTTTGGGTGGGGGAGAAACATGGCAATGATTGTGCAAAACTGGATTGTCTGAAAAAGCACTTCTTTACGTAACACATAATTAACTTTTGGAACTCACAAGTGCATGTTGTAGGGTCATAGAATAGGTGGCTTTAAACAGTAATTAAGCATTCTGATGGACCGTATAGTATGCAACAGAATTCCAGATACTGGGAAGTAAAACTAAGGGAAAGGTTTGGCTTTGTGCTTTTTGCTTGTGGGTCTTTTGGGGAATCTTACTGCCAGTAGTGGGAATAGTAGTCCTGCCAGTTCAGATCAGTAGTCCACCTAGTATGGCATTTTCTAGTGTTTTTTTGTTGTAATTTAATTGGACATTCAGAAGAATTGAATAAACAACCAATTCACTAGTAGAACTGCTGTCTTTATTATGAGCAACATACATTTTTATGAGTCCTTTGTATTTAAAATTTACGCAGGTTGTTCATTGAATGGCAAGCCATTTTTTGTATTAGGATTTTATTTGTATTAGGATTTGGAGAATTGTTTGACAAGAATGTTTTTATTTTATGAAATGAATGGAGTAAAGGAATATGCTTCATTAGCTTTAGAGAACATTTTTATTACTCTATCTTACTGAGCTAGCTACTTGGAAAAGATTGTTGAGTAATACAATGGTAACATCATATGTATTGGATTACACTTTATAGTATTACTGCAGCACTTTTAAAAAAATCCTGAGGCATCAATGCATAGGACATACTTCCATTCTGGTCCCAGAGAATAAGTGATAAGATAGGTTCCTTCCTTGTTACCTTTTCAAGTGACAGTGGACGGAAAGGCAGCCATCTAATTTAACATCAGCTTAGTAATATTCACTAAGTGTGAGACCTATGTGGCACTTCTGTTCTCTTGTGTGCTGAGGGCTTCTTTATGCTTTCAGGACTTGTAAGGTCTCAACCTATGTGTATAGCATCCTCAATCTGCATGAATGAGGCAGTCCAAGGTATTTAGTTACATTCCATTTCTAACTAAGTTGGATCATTCAGTGGTCAAATATGTTTTTCTGAGGCAGTGTTTCTTAAGCATTGTTATATGAAGACTGTTATATCTCACTGTTCTTTGCAGACTATCACATGTTCTTACAATGCAGCTTCACAATCTCCCACCTCGTCTTCTCAAATTTTAGTTTTGTTTTGTGGCAAACCATAGTTTGTTGTTTTATGTGAACTGACTAAATCATGGTTTGTGCTTTTCCTGGAACCAGAGATTCCAAACTTTGAATACATTTATGTCTGAAAGGACAACTTTGAAGTAATTCCTTTTTCTTTTTCAAATAAAGTACACCTTAAATGTATTTCATCATATAGAACAATGAATGGCTGTTTTGTTATTACTTCTGAGAAAGCGTAGGTCCTTGTTGTAACTAGTATAAACAGCATAGCTGTTTTTTCAGCTTGAAGTCGTTCACAAGTTTCGTTTAGAACTTAGAAGGAATTATAATGCTTTCATAGAAATAATGATAGCGGATGTAGCTGTCACAAAGTCATGTAACATCTAATAATCATTATTGAAGTTACTGGGGAAGATGTAGTTATAAGTGTACAGTTGTATTTTTTGCTGCCAGTCCCATCCTAGAGGTTTGCTAAAAGAATAAACACACATGCTCACTCTGTCTACTGAATATTTTTACTTTTTAAAAAAGCCTAGCATTTCTAAGGGAGTCAAGAAATTTTCTAAGCGCATAACTTTAATATTTAAAAAATCAGAACCTCCAGTGTTTCTTCATGGACAAAGATTATCTCTGCCCAAGTAGGGAACCTTCCCTTACCTCCTGCACCTGCCCTTTATAGGTGGGATGGAGGGGAGCCTTGAGTGTTTGAGGAACTCTGCAGGCATGCCTCTCACTCCAAAGGCAAGACTGTGACTGGCTAAGCAGGTTGCTGACAGACTGCCACTCCTTGGGCTAGTAGTGTGTGTTCTGTTTTCATTGTTTTTATATTTATTTATTTATAATTTTGATTTATAAACTGCCCTGCCCCTGAACACAGCTCTGAGCGGTGAATAACAATAATAAAAACGATGTATTGTCGAAGGCTTTCACGGCCGGAGAACGATACCATCCACCCACCACCCACCAATAATAAAAACATTTATAAATAGTAAGCAATTTAAATAATCCATGAATAAAACATTCTTAGATGGTGTTAATACTTCAAATTCTAAACTTATCACTGGCTCCCATGAAAGTTGAAAGAGGGCAGGAAAAGCAGAAGAGCAGGGGAGAGGAGGAGGGAGTGTCAGTAAGATGGCATTTGTCATTGTTTTCAGCCAAAAGTCTTGTGAAACATCTCTGCCTTACAAGCCCTGCAGGACTGCATTAAGTCACACAGGGCATGGATGTTATTCAGCAGAGAGTTCCACCAGGTAGGATCAAGGCAGAAAAAGCCCTGGCTCTCGTCAAGGACAGCTGGACTGCTTTTGGGCTGTTGGGAAGATTGCTCTCTGCAGAGCATAATGCTCTTTGGAGAACATACCAGAAGAGACAGTCCCAAAGATATATGGTTCCCTAACCATCATCATCATCATCATCATCATCATCATCATCATCATCATCATCATCATCATCATCATCATCATCATCATCATCATACCTTTTATTGGCATAATAGAAACATAGAATGGTGTTTACAATCAGTAAGAGGTTAAGATCATATAATATATAAAAAACATTTAAAAACATAAAATTAGCATAAAACCTCATTTTACAGCATATTTGGATTTGATCTTAAGTATTTCCTCCAAAACACTTGCAAGTTCTCTAGTAAGACCTTGAACCTGATTCAGTACTCCACTGGAAGCCATTGCAGCTGACGTAGCACAAAGTGAATGTGTGCTGCTTGCGGTGTTCTGGTCAGGACTCTGCTATACTCTGGACCAATTGGAATTTCCAAACCTATATTAAGGGTAGGCCAGCATAGAGCAAGTTACAGTAGTCCAATCTAGAGATGACCATTGCATGGATTATGGTGGCTAAGTTGTTGCAGGACAGGACTGGGGCCAGTTGCCTCACCTGATGTAACTGGAAGAATGCCAGCTTGGCAACATTTGTGATCTGGTCCTCCATAAATAAGAAGCCATCCAGAAACTCCTGGAGTTTCAGCCATCACTGAAACTCTTGACAATCTGTGCCAGTGTTAAAGGCAGACCTCAAGGGGAGGGAGTCAGAACCCCAAACCTGAACTCCCCCCCATTCCAGCCACAGCATCTCCATCTTTAATACATTTATATGTGTTTAATCTTTAATATTTTTGTTCACTGCCTAGAACAGCCAGAAACCTGAATCTGGAGGACTGCTGTGGCGGCGGCAGTGAACTACTGACATAATATCAATGCTGCTGGTCAGATTCCTGTGGATATTCCACAGGAGGAATAAACAACGTATGCCTCTCTGTAAAGGGCAGATTGCATAGTAAGCACACTGGCATCTGTAGCAATCCCAGCAACACCCACTAACTGGAAGCAGTGTCTGGTGATGTTCTTTGGAGTAGCACACAAAGGCTCAACCAGCCACTGCCTGTTGATTTCACCACTGCCCTTCAACACCACTCCCCCCCGCCAGAGCGCCAGAGGACAGAGAAAAGATACAGCGACAGCGAACCCCAACAGAGGCACATGGCCTGAGTGCCACCCCCCCCCCCTCATAACCACAAGGGAAAGGTGCCCATGCAGTGGACAGCATTTCCACTTCTCCCCCAGCAAGGGTCTGGCTCACACCAGATGTGCTGCCCATCCCCACACATTACCTTCTCCTGAAAAAGAGGGGGGGGGAATGAGAGAGACAGAGGCCAGCCATCACACCACACCTAACTACTGGGCCAAGAAGACAGATGCAAAGGAGGCATGCTATCACACACTCTGTTACAAGCCTGACGTCACCGCCAGCCATATCAGGCCAGTCAGAAACTGCAAAGGCATTCATGGCTTGGTGGAAAGGCACTGAGATATCATGGCCAAGGCTTCTGGTTTTACCTTCACCTGGGGAGAGAACAAAGGCAGGCAACAGTTTTGGAGCTAACCTTTTGCTCCTACAAATCACAAAAGGGAGAACAGGACAGCCTACCTGATAGCTAGACATCCATCATTTTGGCTAAGACACTCCTTTACAATCTCTCCTTGCTGCAGCCTTGTGTCCCATCCACCTGTCAGCCTGCATGACTCATCAGATGTCAGCAGTGCTGTGGGGGAGTGTGAGACAGACCTGCTCTCCCCCTTGCTAGCAGAAACCAATGAACCCATGAAAACTAATTAAGCTTAGTTAGTTTTCACAGTTCATTGGTTTCTACAGCTTTTTTCCGTGACACTCTCTTAGGTCCCTCCCCCTTACTAGAGAGAAATGTCTCCTCCTAGACCCCCTCCAGCCTGCTCCCTTAAAGAGTTGCTCATAGCAGCTAGCAGAGAGTGAGAAGAGGAAGGGGTGGGGGATGGGGGGATGTCAATCTGTTGAAGAGGTGAGCTGCAACACATAAAAGCACATAGTGAACTGTTTCATTAGTCTTAAGTATTACATTTGCAGCTAAATAAAATAGAGGCCCAGTGGCACCATGAAAACTGACAAAACTGATGCCTACATGGGCAACCCCAAGTCAGAATTCACTCCCTCATATGTATGAAGGGGAGATCATTCCAGGAAGCACTATGGGGAAATCCTGGAAAAGGGTCAGAGAGTGACATGGTGGGAGAGAGCAGGTCTCATCTGCTCAACAACAAATAGGGACAGAACTGAAGATCACGCCAGACTTTATTGAACAGCAGCAAGGAAATAGTAATAGTTATCCACTATGGCCCCTATGTCTTTGCAAGCATCTCAGAGAAGCCATGGAAAGAAGGGGCCACAAGATTGGAGAAGAGCAAATGTTATCCCAATCTTTAATAAAGGGAAGAAGGATGACCCGGGAAACTACAGGCCTGTCAGTCTGACTTCTGTTGCTGGGAAGATATTAGAGCAGATTTTAAAGGGATTGATCTGTAAGCATCTGAAGGACCACTTAGTGATCCAGGGACGTCAACATGGTTTTGTCCGCAACAGATCTTGCCAGACCAACCTGGTTTCCTTCTTTGATCGAGTGACCAGCTTACTGGATCGTGGGAACTCTGTTGACATGATTTATCTGGATTTCAGTAAAGCTTTTGATAAGGTTCCCTGTGATATTCTAATGGGTAAACTGGAAAACTTCTGGGCTTGCATCTTCCCTGCCAGTGTAGAAGGTTGCACCAGCAGTGTACTGGTGGAGGTCCATGGCATTGCTGAAGTGTTGTGTGGCTGCAGCATAGCAGTGGTGGAGCACTATGCAGTATATCTTTAAGTACACTGTAAGAGTTGAAAGGTGTCTTTAAAGTGTTTTAAATAAATAAATAAGGAGGCAGATAAGAGAAGGCTGAGGACAGCTAAACCTGTGGGCCCCAGCCCCAGCTTTCCCAGTGTTGCAGTCACCCTTCTCCACTCTTGTGCGAAAGCTCTCACAAGTGTGATGGGCAGTGCTGAATCTCTGTTCCTTTTCATCCCTCTTCATTCCAATGGTCCTCACCCCTAATTCTCAGGAGTGTTTTTTCTGGGAGCTGCAGTGGGAAGGAGAATTGGCAAAGCTCACTCAGCTTGCAGTTCTTTGGCTCCAATCTTTTCCTTCATGAACAAAAGAGCTGGGAGCTGCTGCCAGAAAATATTTTAAGACAAAGCCCACAGTGCATGCGCTGATCATTCCCATGTAGTTAGAGATCACAGGTACTCTAAATATAACTTTCTGTATTAGGGCGGGTCAATGAGTCTAAAAACCAGATTGCAGCTCAAGTGAGTTTGTTCTTGTTTCTGAGTAGCTAAAGATAGGATAGAACCTTCTGTTTTGAACTGATAACTCCAAACTGGGTAAATGGGCAAAATCTTAAATCATAATTGATAGGGTACGGATTGGTTTTGATTGCCTTGGGGTTAGAGTGGACAACGCACTGTACGCCTGCTTAGTGATTCATAGCAGGTGTGTGTGTGTATTTGTGTTAGGAAATATTAGAAAAGGGACTGGGGGTGGTAGTCTAGTGCCTTATATAAAAATCTGAACTGCAGCCTCACTTGGAATACTGTGGACCCTGTTCTGGTCACCCTAAAAAGGATAATCTAGCTCAGGGAAAGGTATGGAGATGAATAAATAGATTTGTCATGGGGTTAGAACATGTTCCTTGAAAGAAATACCAAAGCATTTGGGACAAATATGACAATGTTAGACTGTGTTAGTAATACAATTATGGATATTTATTTACGTATTTAAAACATCTGTATTCTGCCTTTCTGCTGGATTAAGATGGGATACAACCGGACTTCTTAAGATCAGTTGCTGGGAAAAGTTGTCTTCACAACCTGCTTGTGAGTTTCTTGGGTGCATCCTGTAACCACAGTTATAAGCAGGATGCTAGACTTGATGAACCTTTTATCTAATCCAATTGGACCCTTCATATATTCCTATGACCTGCTGAGATCTCATTGGAAGATTGTAGTTTAATAAATTAAAATTACATGTATACTTATTTACTTAACATTCTGATATGAGTATTGCTGTTCCTATAGCAGTTACCTAGCATTTTATTAAAGGCTTTTCAGATATGTGCTTAGCTCAGATGCAACACTCAACCATGGTTTGGTACTACATAAACAAGGTTTTGTGTGCTTCCAGGATCAAAGAATGGTTTGTATTGTAAACCTGGACAGAGGGCAAGCACAAATTATCTTCCCAGCAACAGAAGTCAGACTGACTGGCCTGTAGTTTCCCGGGTCATCCTTCTTCCCTTTATTTTACTCACTTCAGTATGCTCCGTAAATATTTGGAGCATACTGAAGTGAGGATCAACTCCCTCACCCCCCAGGGCAACCCCTCCACCCCCACTTACCTGGCCGGAGGGAGAGGGGGAGGGTAATCAGATGGGCAGCAGGTCACCACCGCATCAGCGCAGCGGCAGCCACCCGGCAGCACAAGGCTGCGACAGCCTGGAGCCAGCTGGCTCCTCTGCCGCCTCACCATGTCGGAGACCCACGTCGGCTGGGCGCATTACCCACTGACGATCCTTCCTCCTCCAAGGAGAAGCTGGAAGAACCCTTGTGAGACCCGCCCTCAGCCCCTGAAGAGCCATCCGGCAACCAGCAACCTGGCCCCTCAGCGCAACCTGGTACCTCAGCGTAAGAGGAGGGGGCGCGCAGGGAGGAGGAGCAACCGGCATCTCGGAGAACCAAGCCTTGTGAGCCGGTGGTGAGGTGGAAGGCTCGGGCAAAAGAGGCGGTTTGGGAGCGACGGAAGAGTGCGCGTCTGCAAGCGCAGCGACGGGCGGAGCTGGACGCCGAGGACAAAGTGGGGCAATCAAGTGAAGGAAAAGCACCTGAGCCTCGTTCCCTCATGCTGCACTGAGCTTATAAGGGAGATGCTGGGCAGAGCCCAGCGTGGGAGCAATGTAGTTCACCTCTCCTTGCACCCAGCAGCTCGGCTCCTGGAAGCTTCACCCCTGCCTTGTACCCTGCCCTCGCTCGGATAGACCTCCTGTGTCCTGACCTTGGCTTCGCCCTCGACCTCCTCTTGCCTGTCTCTGTGCAACTGACGACTCATGACTCGACTTTCAGACCTCGGCTCAGCTTTCTGACTCTCCTCTGCTTGCTCCCCTGATGGACGGACCCCTTGGCTCTTGACCCCGGTGCATTTTGGACTCTCGCTTTCCGCCTCCCGCTCAGCCCAGCGCTCTCCCAAGCGGGAACCCCAGCCCTGACTGTGACACGTTGCTCCCACCCGCTCAGCAACAGGTGGTATGGATGCAGCAACCGCTGCTGCGCTAGTAGCGCAAAACCAAACGCTGCAACAGACGGTAAACCAACTGAGCAATGCTGTGACCCAGCTTCAACAACAGCTGCAGCAACAAGCTCAGGCAACACCGCCACCTCCGCCCGCCATGCCTAAGTGCCCAGTAAGCCCGCCCGAGAAGTTTGCTGGTAATGTGGAGGAATTTTCCATCTTCCTAGACCAGTGTCAGCTGTACATCAGCTTGTGCCCACGAGACTTTCCCAATGATAGGACCAAGGTGGGCTTCATCCTGAGTCTACTGAAAGGCCAGGCTGCCAAGTGGTCCACCCCCTGCTCCTTGAACTGTCGTCGCTGCTACAAGACTATACCGGGTTTGTGGAGCGGCTTCAGCAAGCCTTTGTGAACCCCATCAAAGCTGAGAGCGCCAATTGGCGCATCCGACGCCTCTGCCAGGGGCGGGAGTCAGTGGCCAGCTACGCGGCCGAATTCCAACTTCTGGCCCAGGACCTCTCGTGGAATGAGGCAGCGCTACGGGACCAGTTTGTGGAGGACCCTTGGGCCAACGCATCGGCCAGCGTCTGCGCGACCCGACCCAGACAGACCCACCCGAATACCGACTCCAGCAAGACCTCCTCACCCACAACGACCTGATTTATGTGCCCCCCCGGGCCCCTATGTCAGGAGGTGCTGCAGCTGGTCCACGACACTCCTGCCGCAGGACACTTTGGGTGCTACAAGACCCTACACCTCCTCTCCCGGGAATTCTGGTGGCTTCGGGTACAGGGTGATGTAGCCCGGTATGTTCATTCCTGCGAGGTATGCCGCTGCGCCGAGGATGTGTTTGGGAAACCAGCCAGTCTGTTGCAGCCCCTGCCAACCCCAACAAGACCCTCGGAGTTGATTTCCTTAGACTTCGTCACCGACCTTCCCCTGTCACAGGGGCATACCTGCATCACGGTCATAGTGGATCTCCTCACCAAGATGGCACATTTCGTCCCTTGTCCCGCTCTGCCAACAGCCACGGAAGTCACCCACCTGTACCTGTACCATGTCTTCCACTTACACGGAATCCCGCAGCACCTGATCTCAGATTGAGGGGTACAGTTCACCTCCCATTTCTGGCAAGCTCTCCAGACCCTCCTGGGCACCCGTGTCCACCTGTCCTCCTCACACCATCCACAGACTGATGGGCAAACGGAGCGAACAATTGCCACGTTGGAACAGTACCTGCGTTGCTATAACAACTACCAGCAGGACAACTGGGCCGGCTTCCTACCCTTGGCAGAGTTTGCATACAACAACTCCGTCCACTCCTCGACCTGGCAGACTCCTTTCCTGGCCTACTATGGACACCACCCCCAGCATTTCTCTCAAACCGCTCGAGAGTCTGCAGTCCTGGCGGCGGATGCCTTCATACAGGAACTCCAAGCGCAACACCAGGTACTACGAGAGCAACTGTACCAAGTCAAACAGGCCTATAAGGTCTCTGCGGACTGACACCGCTGGGAGGGAAAGGTCCTCGCAGTAGGTGACATGGTATGGCTATCGACCAAGCACATCCGGTCCCAACGCCCTTCCCGAAAACTGGACCATCGGTTCATTGGGCCCTACCGGATAGTGGAGCAGGTCAATGCAGTGGCGTTCAGCCTCAAGTTACCCCCGACCCTTTGGATCCACCCGGTCTTCCACCGGTCCCTCCTCACTCCGACGGTGCCCCCACACCCACTCCGCAATCGGCCACCACCGCCACTGCTGGTACTGGTGGACGGCCAGGAAGAGTACGAGGTGGACCAGATCCTGGATTGGCGTCGGCACCGGGGCCAGCTCCAGTATCTGGTGGAGTGGAAGGGATATGGACCAGACAGGACCAGGCAACCTGTAAGTAACCTCCATGCCCCTTGTCTCCTCCGGCGGTTCCATCGAACTTACCCTGACAAGCCAGGCCCTCCAGGTCGTTCGCAGGGGAAGGGCCTTGGGGGGGGGGATGGTGTCGGAGACCCGCATCAGCTGGCCGCATTACTCACTGATAATCCTTCCTCCTCCTCCAAGGAGCTGGAAGAGCCCATGGAAGACCCGCCTGCAGCCCCTGAAGAGCTGTCCAGCGACCAGCAACCTGGCCCCGCAGGGCAACCCGGCCCCTCAGCGCAACCCGGTCCCTTAGTGCAAGAGGAGGGGGTGCTCAGGAAGAAGGAGCAACCGGCGCCTTGGAGGTGGAAGGCTTAGGCAAAAGAGGCAGTTTGGGAGCAACGGAAGAGTGCGCGCCGGCAAGCGCAGCGACGGGTGGAGCTGGACACGAGGACGAGGTGGGGCAATCAAGTGAAGGAGAAGCATCTGAGCCTCGTTCCCTTATGCCGCACTGAACTTATAAGGGAGCAACATCGTTCACCACTCCTTGCGCTCAGCAGCTCGGCTCCTGGAAGCTTCACCCCTGCCTTGTACCCTGCCCTCGCTCGGATAGACCTCCTGTGTCCTGACCTTGGCTTCGCCCTTGACCACCTCTTGCCTGTCTCTGCGTGCAACTGACGACACAGCTTTCAAACCTCTGCTCAGCATTCTGACTCTCCTCTGCTCGCTCCCCTGACGGACATACTCCTTGGCTCTTGACCCCGGTGCGTTTTGGACTCTCGCTTTCCACCTCCCACTCAGCCCAGCGCCCTCCCAAGTGGGAACCCCAGCCCTTACCGTGACACACCGCTTCCTGAGCCTGTAGGGCGGTGGGAAAGGCTGGAGCTGCCTCTTCCAGTCCAAATGAGGGGCAGGAAGGGCTTTCTTCACCTCCTCCTCTGCTCTGCGGCCCCACGGGTAGCAGGGAGGGCCGAAGCCAGTGCTGCCGCCGATGCTGGCTGCAAACGTTGGGATAGGGGGCTGGGGTGATGTTTAAAGGGCCCTTCCACTGCTTGCAAGCAGCGGCGGGGCCCTTTAAACTCAGTCCCGAAGCTTTCCGAAGCAGTACAAATGTTTCGAAAAACTTTGATTTGGAAACTTTGATTTCCAAATCGGGGCCAACATGCTGGAAATCCCAAATCTTTACGGATCGGGACCGATTCGGGCATTTTTTCCAAATCGGATTCCCAAACCGCACATGCCTTCTATAGACTGTGCTATTGGGTAGTGTCTACTGATGTAGATGTGCTCCTGCTGGGTAGTTTCCACATTGCTAAAAAATGCCATGTTAATTAGTTACACTTTGTTTCAGGAAGGTTTCATCTCTGTGTTTTGACTTTATGCTTATTTTCAAATTTTCTTCTTCCGTTCCTTAGGTTATCTGTTCATTGAATGTCCTAACTGAGGATCATATTGTATTTTGCTTAGTGAATGTCCTGGCTGTTGATCATATTTTATACACTTGCACTGTATAATCATTGAGAAAGGCAGGCTATACGTAAATAAATAAAATATATACTAGCCACATGTTATCTTTCAGATTAGTCAGGGAATGGAGCCAAGGAAGAGTTAGGAAAGGAATCTGAAACCTCCCTTCTCCCTTTTTTAAAAAAAATACCACACCTGATGAACTCAAATGTGGATATACTGTTTTCTGGTGTTTGGTTTCTTCCTTGTTAAAAAGTAGCTGTTTTTAGATTAATGTCAGGTGTCACTAGTGAAGATTATCTCTAATGAAATTAGTTCTTAATCACAAATGGTAATCAGGTTTGAGTATGAAAGAAAATCCCTAAAGGGTACCTTTTTAAAATGAAAAAATATAAAACAAACCCAAGCCCTTTTTGTATAAAACAAATTCATGCCCTGTGCAGTTCTATAGATGATTCAATAAGAATTTATGATAATCAATGTAACCTTTAAAGCAAGTGTAATTCACTGTTCCTCTTAATGTAAAATACAATGCTGCTTACCTCCCAATTAAAATATGAAATAAAATACATATATGAAGAGCTTTGAACATTCAGGAAAAGTGTAAATATGAAGTTCTTTTCAATTGTATAGGGTTTCCCCTACAATATAGGGTTCCTAATCTCCTGGTGGGGGCAAGGGATCCCTCACTCTCAGCCTCTGCCCTCCCTACCTTTTACCTGGCTGACGTAGGGGGAAAGGTGTGGTTAATGGGCCTGAGGGATCTGGAGCATGCTCCCTCGTGCTCCAGAGCCTTTGTTGTCGTGCATCAATGAAGGCTCCGGAAAATGCTTGTACAGATCATGCTTGCAAGGTATGTTGCCCCAGCACATGCCTCCCACGACACCCCCTGGTCCTCCTGTCCCACAGTTTGGACCCCAGGGGACCTGGCAACCTTATATCAATGTTACTACTTCTGTCCAGCCTTTTGTTTTGTTTTTTGCAAAAAATCTCCAAACATGGGACAGAGCAATTGTCTTAAACAGAGCTGCAAAAAGCTGCATAAAAACAATACACATGCAGTATCTAGGCTGTTTATACTAGCTGAGTTCTTGTACAGCATTCACAGCATACACAAATTACATCTGTTATATAGCATACAGATGTTATATTGGATGCTTCATATAAGCTCTGATCTGGATAGCCCAGGTGAGCCAGATCTCAGAAGCTAAGCAGGGTCAGCCTTGGTTAATAATTGGATGGGAGACCTACAACGAAGACCAGGGTGGCAGAGGCAGGCAATGGCAAACCACCTCTGTTAGTTTTTTACCATGAAAACCTGGCCAGAGGTTGCCATAAGTCACCTATAACTTGAGGGCACCACACACATACTCTTCATATAAGCTGAGGTGTGTTGAATATGTTTGCCAGTTGAGGTATACTCCCTCCAGCCTTGCATATAAAAAGTGATGCAGTAATAAATGTTACATTTAAGATCTGTAAAAAATTCCTTGCAATTTTGTTCTTTGTTATGAAGTGTTTTACAATAATGTAATTTTAACCTCTGCCAGTGTTTTGGCCTCTAGGGAAGGGACTTACAATCTTACTTACAAAAGAGTGGTTAACCTATATGCCAGGGCCTGTTCAAATGTCTTGAAAACCATAGATTCTCATTTAAAGGAGACAAAAAATACGCAGCACTCAGTACCAGCTACCCTTCCTACTCAGAGCCCTCTGCATAATTCCAACTGCCACTTTTCTCTCTAACAGCAATGCTGTGACACCTCTCATTTTCTCAGTTCAATTCTAAGTAGCTTTCCATCTTGAGCCTAGGGTTGTCAGGTCCCCTGGCACTTACCTGTGGGATGTTCTCATGTGCACAAAGCCTGTGTGTGCTTCCGGCGTGATGATATCATTTCTGGGAGTGACATCATTCACAGGCCCTGGCAGTGCTCCTGTGCTTCTCTCCAGGCCAATATGGGCCCCCACTGGGGGCCAGCAACCCTACTTGAGCCCCCAGAGTTTATATTATTGTGTCCCTGTTTTACAAGAATTGAAAGTAGGCCTCACTTCTCATGGTGTCCACATTTCTCTTGTGCCAGTGTTGTTTTTCACCAAACAGGTTTTGCAGATTTTGAATACATTATCTGTTTACCAAAGGCAAATATGAGATGAATGCCGTGAACAGCAAGCCTAATTTTCTAGTGTGGAGGAGGGGACTTGCCTCTAATCTCATTCTCCTAAACCACTCACCTAATAGATCTAAAAGTACTACGTGGCTCATGATTTTTACCTTCTTGCTATTAGTACTATCTGTTACTATCTATACTATTAGTACTTTCCTTTCAGGACACATGTATTGTTGTTGTTGCTAACAGTGTGCTTATATACTGCCCTTCTGAACATATTAGTACCATACTCAGGGTGGTGTACAAAGTCAGTGTTATTGTTATCCCCACAATATAGCTAGGGGGCTGGGGCTGAGAGGAATGCCTTACCCAAGGCCACTTGCAGAGTTCATGGCAGTCAAACCAGGAGAGTGCTGATTTGCAGCCCAACTGCTTAAACACAACTAAGCTACAGTATATGTGTATACTTTCATGTTTGATTTAGAAAACGTTCTGAGCTATTTCTTACCACCAAATTATAAAAACTGCTTATTTTCCCTATCACAATGATTGATGGTATAAAAACTGTACTCTGGAAAGTATATTTTTGCAGGATTGTCTTCAAGTGTATAAATACTGAAACTTAAGTTATAGTAACTTCATATGTACTGTAGTTGAGAAGTAATAAAATATATTTTAATACTTTTAAAAACCTTCCATAGAAATGGTGTATGTTGTGGGTTCATTCCTCAGGAAATTGGCCCTTGTGGAATAAACAAACAATAGACATGGAGAATCTGAAACTCCTTTGTACAGTCTCAGACCACCATTCAATGCTGTTAATTGTATTTCCTGTCTGCCTTCCTCCCTGGTCACTTGTATACCAGACATATAACCACAAGTCTGAGATATAAAACAGCTAACTAATCACGAGGGGGCAAGAACAATAATCTTGTAAGCAGAATGAAACATAAGCTTTAACCATAATGTTTGAGCTAATGTAACTATGGTTTATCACTGGAGAACTAAATTGCAATATTATAGTGACATGATGCCACAGGAAGCATGAAGCAATAAGATTGCGATCATAATTGTAACTGAAATTGATTATTTTTTTTGGTAGAATAGTGTTCTATTAAATTTGGAAGTTTAAGAGTTCCCATAAGGGAACTAGAAAAGATCCTTAAAGATAAGGATGTCTCTTTGGGGATCCAAGATCAAGATAATTCAAACTATGGTATTCCCTATTACTGTGTATGGATGTGAAAATTGAAAGCTGACAGGAAGAAAATTGATTCTTTTGAAATGTGGTGCTGGAGGAAAGTTTTGCAGATACCATGGATGGCCAAAAAGACAAATGTGGGTTCTAGATTACATCAAGCCTGAATTCTACCTAGAAGCTAAAATGACAAAACAGAGGCCATTGTACTTTGGTCACATCATGATTAGACAAGACTCTCTGGAAAAGTCAATAATGCTTGGAAAAATTGAAGGCAGTAGGAAAAGAGAAACCCCCAAAGTGAGGTGTCTGGACTCAATAAAAGATGTATCATCCCTCAGTTTGCAAGATCTGAGCAAGTCTGTTAATGAATAGATATTTGGAGGTATTTCATTTGTAGGGTCACCATAGGTCGTAGGCGACTTGACGGCACATAACACACACATCTAGGGCCGTATTAAGGATTAGGTATACTGATATGAAATGCAGAAGAACTTGGTTCTCTAATTAGCTGTATGTAAAGCTATCCAATGAAAACCTGAGCAAATTAGATTATCACTTTTTCTTGCTTTTTTGGGGCGTAGTTCAATTATGCGTAAATCAG
Organism: Eublepharis macularius; assembly: GCF_028583425.1. Classification (NCBI taxonomy): domain Eukaryota; kingdom Metazoa; phylum Chordata; class Lepidosauria; order Squamata; family Eublepharidae; genus Eublepharis; species Eublepharis macularius. The sequence goes on from NC_072793.1 coordinate 108,310,198, forward strand.
GTTCAGCCTCATAAATGGTTAATTGTTTGAAGTGCTTTGGGGTAACTAATATGTGTAGGAAAACATTTTTATTTGCCTGCAGGCAAATCAATAAAGAGCATTTCACAAAATCTCTACTTTTTTGTCTTTTAGAAAAGGCCACAGCTATTGCTTTGGAAAGTGAGATGAGAACATTTTAGCCTGTCTTTAAATCCTGAAAAGGTTTTATGTGCATATAACAAGTTTTTTTAAAAAATAATAACACTTAGAGTTCATTGGAAAAGATTGTTTGCTTAAAATGTTTTGCTTGGTGAAAAGTTTGAGCTTTTCAATACAACTATTTCACTGTATTCTTCTATCTATTCTGTTATTTAAGACACTTTCTATTGTTCTCATAGGAAGAATAAAACATTGCAACATGTTAAACTTTATGCTGTAATTAAGAACATAAATTATAACATGGTATGTCTGCATACAAATGAATACTTGCCTGGTATATAGCCCCCCTGTAGGTCTTTGGATTTTGATAGAGAAAAACTTGGTTGTGGTTGTACAAATTACTTCCAGATGTAGATTTCAATAAACACATAGTGTTGTTGCTTTACCCAAAGGTGCTGTGAATTTCTTGAGGCAAGTCTGCATCTAGTAAACTGTTGAATGTTTGGATGCAAATGAAATTACTGTATTCTGCATGAATACCACCTCCTAGTGTTTAAAATACTTGAACATTTTAGGATTTTTTCTACATATAAATCCTTATAGACAACATGTTAAGAGTATTTTAATTGTTATCGTATATGTTTTCTTATTTAGTACCACAGTGTGTGCATTTATTCTACAACAATTCCTTTGAGAGTTCATGTTAGAGTGAACTACGTGACGGCAGTTCCATTTTTAGAAGTGGTGAACTACCCTTTAGGGCTAATTCACACAATTACCTGCTGAAAACGCTATGCTTCTTTCCATCTATAAGTATGCTCTGTGTTATACATTACCTGGTTTGCAATTGAGATGGGGGGAAATTCTGATGGCTCATTCTTCATATACAAAATTTTCAACTGTCATTTATGTAAACTAGTTTTTAGATCTGTGTAATCCAATTTAAGAAATTTTGAGTTTAGCTTTGTACTTGGTAAGACTGCATCTGCTTAAGTAGCTTGTGTATTTTATTGTCTCAGAATGGCATACTATCTTTCCTGTAATAAAGCTTGAAAAAACACATTGGTCATGAGTCTAGATCTACTGTTGAAAACAGTATTTGTTGTAATACTTCATAACAGAATACTTTAAAAGTAATATGGAAGTGGGCTATCAAACATAAAATCAGTCTTTTTGCTATACACATAGCGGGCAAAGACAATGTTTGGGCAGATGCCCTCAGTCAGTCTAAAATTCAGGATTATGAGTGGTCTATACACATGAAGTTCCCCTGCCTTCGCTTTGCAAAGTGGGAGCATCTGACCATAGACCTGTTTGCAACATACCTTAACAAAAAGTGTGTATCGTATTGCTCAAGACAGAGCAGAGGAAGGGAAGGCCTCTCTATGAGACGCCTTTCAGATTTCTTGATTAGGCACCTTCCTGTATGCATTTCCCCCTCTGCCTCTTATGAAGCAAACACTCTGTAAGTTGATGGGGGAAGGTTGTTTGGAATTTATAATAACACCTTTTTTGCTGAGACAGACCTAGTTTGCCACTGTGTTTTAAATGGCACAAGTCAGGATCTACCATTTTCTTCTAACTCCAGACCTGCTATAGGACAACATGGTTCTCCTCAACAACCTGGGTACTCTAAAACTCACAGCCTGGTTCATCTCTCCCCTAAATTAGTTTTTCCTCCCCAGTTCAAAAGGTCCTGTTGGAGGCTAGGAAGCTGTCCACCGGAAAATCATATCTAGCAAAATACAGACAATTTTCTCTTTAAGCCAAAGACAATTATCTCAATCCCATCTCTGCCTCACTGCCTTCTGTTCTAAACTATTTGGTCCAGTTTGGCTAATTCCTCTATTAAAGTCCATTCGGTGACCATTTCCTCCTAGTATAATAACATAAATGGAAAATTTCTTTTTTGCTCAGCCAGAATGCAAGTCCATCCTTAGATGTCTAGCAAGCCTGTATCCTCCAGTGTTCAGACCTGTTCCCCAGTGGGGTCTCTCCTTAGTTCTCACCTCAGTTATGGGTGTTAACTTGCTAATCTTCCATGTGGGACTGCATAGAAGTCATAACAATGAAAACAGGGTTTCACTTACTTGTTCATCAAGTTGTCCTATGTACAGGCACATATCCCTCCCTCCTTCCCCACCGTGAGCTCTTTTTTCTTACCTTTCTTCTGCACCAGCAGCTTAGAGAACTGAAGGAGGGAGCTGCTCACCCCACCTTCTATAGCCACGCCTGGGGGGAAAGCACATGAAAAGGCTAGGTGAGAGCCTCATGCCTGTAGGAGCTTTGGGACATCCATGGCTGGCCTGTGTATGTGCAGATACCATGTGTGCCTGCACAAAAGACCACTTGATGAACAACAGTTACAGGTGAGTGCAACCCTGTTTTTCCTTTCCTCTACAAGCAGTAGCCCGTGAAGTGGAACAGGGAAAAGTTGGTGGTGACCAAATGTTTCTCATAATGTGATGTTTTTGGCTGGATTGATTAGAATGACCTCTGAAAGTAGAATAAATACATTGCACTTCAATTTAATCAGAAAAAAAATCTGGTCCCAAGTGCAAACTGAACAACTTTCAATAGGTGGATGGATTGCAAAGAGGAATTGCCTAGTATTCTTACGCCTATGATGATGAGGGAGAATGTGGCCTGTACTGAGTTAGTCTGTGCTGACTCTTCAGGATAGCCCTTTATGGGGTGGGAGGTACTAGCAAAGTTTAGTTGAGCATTCCCTTTTGGAAAATTATTGTAAGAAAATGAGACCATAGAAACCTCTTTTGGGAACTAAAAAGGCAGATCGAAATCCATCTTAGAAATGTGGTAGACAGTGTTTAGTTTGGAGGCCAAGTGGAGCATAGCCAGGCAGCAATGCAGAACGCACAAATCACATGAGAAATGAAATTAGTACCATTCTGCTGGTCGTATGTAAGCACAACATATTTTTAAAAGACAAGAAGAAGAGAATCTGAATTGGACAAGTGCGATAACTTCATTAAATGGCGTTCCCTTGGAGAGTTATTCCCAGCTGGCATTTAGCATTTGTAAGAACTCACTGTATCACTTGTTCTATTCATATTGTTGTTCTCTCCCCTTCCACCCTTTCCCCAGTGGCTACTGTAGTTAAGCTTTCACATTTGTACACTATCTCATTGGATGGCAGCCAGGACGTATGTTTACATTTTCCATCCTCTGATTTTGTTACCAAAGAAATTGAAACAAGGCAATATTAATACAACTTCTAAATCTGAGGATAATGGGGAGTCAGCTGTCTCCATGGCAACAAGTTTGGATAGCTATGGCAGTTATGGGTGTAGCTTCTCTATAATGCTGCCACCACAGCTGGGTGTACAGGGAGAAAACTCAGCTAAGGGTTGACTCTGCTCTTTTTTCTTCTAGCCATCACACAATGCAAGGACCTTGCAGCAGTGTAACGTGCACTAGGAGAACACTACTCCCCATCATTAGTGGAAAAGAAATGTTGGTTCCAGCCCTATGATTTAGAACCAATCAATATAAAACTTGCAATGTTACAGATCTGTAAGGAACCAGTGATCTTGAACGTAGATGTATGGCAGACATTAGCAAGATGTTGTCTTAAGTGCCATAGAAACTATGGCTCCTTGCATATGTAGAACACACATGTAGAACACACCATGCCCTTGCTTTTGGGGAGAGCTTCTACATGATGTTTCCAAGTACAATGCATGAGACTCTCAGGGTTTTCCCCTTTAAGCAGATGCAAAGGAAAACCTTGTTTTGCTGTGACAATGGGGAAGTAGCACGGTGGCTTTATGTGGAAACTCTGTCCTCAGCCAATCTGGAGAGGGTAGCAGAGCTAATCTCTGTTTTTCTCCCATCCCCCACTTCAGCCCTTAGTGGACATTTTTAGTTTGCAACTGTGAACCTCACTCAGCTGTGAAGGGAGGGGGGCTGGCAAGGTTCTTGTTAGTGTTTGTTTGCTGATACGACCGAGTGGGAATGGGGACAGTGGTGAGTGCTGCGGGGCAGCCCATTTGCTGCTGTTTTTACAGCAGAGGCTGCTTTTCTCACCCCTGTGTGAGAAAAGCCCATAGTCCACATCTTCCAGAATTTCCTGTTATGGGTGTTTTCTTTCCCTGATAGCTTTAGAATTACAACAGGAGGTGGCAATACTGTCTACTAGCTTGTTTTTCTCATGGCACTTTTTTTTTTTGTAATAATGAGAAAGTTGAATTTAAAGCCTGAATTCTTATTTTGACAGTTGTAAATGATGCAACAATTTCTTAACGTAATGCTAATTTTTATGCATTACTGCCATAGCTACAGGTGCATTTTCTTATTCTGTTGTATCCAGATTATGTAGATAAATAGTTTTTGCGAGCATAAAAGCAAATAGAGCTTTTCATACATGGCAAGTCTGCAGTCTCAGTTTTAAATTTCATTATTGTCATTCAATACTGAAGGAAATCAAGATTAATAAAAACCCTGCTCTCTTCTTAAATAAAGCTAGTCCCTTTAGGGACTAGATCAGAAAGGTCTGCTAGCTTCCAAGCGCTATTTCTGAGTTGTCTCCCTGTTTTCACTTCTCTAGGTTAGAAACATAATGTTTTTGTATCACAGTCATCTTCTCCTGTGGTTCTGGGAGTGAGGCAGTCCTTACTCGTGGGAATGCAGCTCCTCCTCTCTTAGGCAGGGCTGGTCGATTCAGTCAGTCCCAGAGGGGAGGGGCTTGTCCTTGGCTCGCCAGTTTTTCTGGCCCTGCTCAGAGCAGGACATCGAATTACTTGCTCCTCAGAGCAACAATCCGAGACAACATGGAAAAGGAAAGAGGAAAGGAAAAACATAATGAGCTTGCTGGGGGAAAGGAGGGGTTACACACACACACACGACCCGGCATCTGCAAGAACTCCTGCCGTGCCTCCTCTGACCTTGTGAGAGGGCTTTTGATTCCATCCGTGTGGAGAAGCAGGAGAGTATTCGATTCCAGGCACAAGTGATGCCTAACAGACACCGGGAGCTCAGCCTGACCAGGCGGCTGCAACAACGGAGAACAACAACGCTTTTGCCTCCTAAACCCCAATAAGTGACCTCATCCAGGGCACTAGTACCTTAAAGGGACTACTTGTTAGTAGTAACATACCCAGAAGCAAACAGAACAGTAACTTCTGGGAGGCCATTTCCCTGAAGTCAGTATAACCACCTTTGAATCCCCCCTCCTTTTTGGCCACTTTACCTTTCTCCATCCCTCTCCCCTCCTTTGCTTTCTTTTAGGTGGGAAAACCTTTTTGGCGAGAATGGCAGCCAAGGCAGGCCTGGACTCAACTAAAATGACAGAGGGAGCCCTCTGCAACCAAGATTTACCAAGTTCCTCTGCCTCTACTTAGTCACTACAGTTCCCTTGCAGGGAGGGTCAGGAAACCAGTGAGATAGCCCTCTCAGGCCAAGATGCAAAATCCAACTTACTGGCATGGCTCAAAGCAGAAATAAAAAAGGGGAATTCAAAGAGGCTAACAAGGAGATCAAAGGGAAGGACACAGTATCTAGAAAGGGTGGCAAAAAATCAGTTCCCATTAAAAGCAAAACAACTGAAAATCCCCGTTCCTTTCCAAAATCCAAAAGGAGGAGGATAGAGGAGACCCGTTCGCATGGGAACTCTAGCCTTTCAGAGGATCCCCAATCTGAATCTGAAATCTCAGAGGCCCCCTCAGAGAGTGAGGAAGGGGAACTATCAGAGGAAGAGGAGGAACCAAGAGGTCTCATACAAACAAGGCTATTTCCTCGGGAGGTGTATCCCAAAGCTACTAAGAGTACTAGAGATTCCCCAAACAGCCACAGGAAAAGAGGAAGCAGACCCAGCCTTCCCTCTCAGAGAGAGCACTGCCAAAAATGGGAAACACACAAACGGCAATGTTCCATAACCTAATGAAGGCAGAATGGGAAAACCTAGCCAAACCAAAAACTTGTCAATCTATCTTCAATAAGTTTTACTCACTAGTACCAGAAGCAGCAAAGAAGATTAAACCTGCCAACAGTGGATGACCCAGTTACCAGCCTAGCCATCAATTCAGTACTACTAATGGATGCTGAAGGTCTGCCTAAAGCTCCATCTGACAAGAAGATAGAACAAGCCCTACACAGAGATTTTGAAGCCTTGGTGTCATCAGTAAGAGCCTCAGTGACAGGTTCGTTATTTGCTAGAGCAGCAGTGGGTAACAAGATTCCCCAAAAGGTAAAAAACTAAGTCAAGAAGATAGCCCCGGCTACAGCATTAGAAGCAGATACTATGCTGGATGCCTTTCAAATGTCTTCCAGGGCTATGGGATTAAATGTCACTGCAAGGCATAACACGTGGCTGAGAAATTGGGACGTAGACCCATCTGCAGTCACCAAGGTAGCAGCAATACCCTTTACAGGGGCCAAACTTTTCAAAGAGGCCCTGGACAAGTATCTAGTGGAGGATACCAAGAAGAAAAAGTTCTACGATCAAAAAAGAGAGAACCAAAGATCAAAAATAGACCACAATCATTTCAAGATCCCAGATGCCCCCTACAGTTGGGAAGCACTAGACCTTTCAAAGGCTGCTGGCAAACCAAGATCCAGAAGTGAGAATAAACCTTTCACCTTTCAAAAATCTGAACAGCAACCAAAAGGACAAAAGAAAGGACACTCAGAATGACTTACTACCAACATGTAAAAGCCATACAAATTGGGGCGGGGGGGGGGACACATATAGGAATTTTCTAGAATGTGGCAGCAAACAATCACAGACAAATGGGTACTGGACATATTTTCCATGGGGTACTCCCTAGAGTTCGACTCAATACCGCCAAAACACCTTACTCAACTTCCAAGAAATCCACTGAAACAAAAGCATCTCTGGATAAGGAAGGCCATAGAACTAGTACCGACACAATAGAAGAACCAAGGAATCTACTCAATGTTCTTCATCATACCAAATAAAAATGGGGATGTCAGAACCATCCTGGACCTGAAATGGCTAAACCAGTACATCAAGTCACACAAGTCCAATATGGAAATGAGGAGATTCATTGTAGGGGCCATCCAGAAAGGAGACTATCTGGCCTCCATAGATCTGTCAGAGGCTTATCTGCATATACTCATAAAGAAAACGCACAGAAAATACCTTCAGTTTGCGTACGACGGAGATCACTAATCAGTACAGGGTTCTGCCATTCGGATTCAAATAATCCCCAAGAGTATTCATTAAGGTACTGGTGACACTAATATCATTCCTTAGAATCCAAGGTATATCCTTATTCCTATACCTGAATGATATTTTAATCAAAGCTTCATTCCTAACTTCATTCCTGGAAGCAGTGAAACAAACAATAGACTGCCTGGAAAATCATGGCTTTGTGATGAACAGATGAAAGAGCAGCCTGAAACCAGTACAAAGGATTCTGTGCCTGGGAGTTACAATAGACACAATGAAAGACAAGGTTTTTGTTTCAAAGGAGAGACAACAGAGCATCACTTCCATGATGAAAGTAGTACAGGAAAGAAAGTGGAGATGATGCAACTCGCCAGACTCCAAGGAATGATGGTATCTTGCCAAGACATTCTATAATGGGCAGTGTTTCATACATGCCCATTACAGAGATTCTTGCTACTGTTACAGACAATAATATCACACAAACGTCAGGGAAAAGGGCACATACCAGCAACATTAAGTCAAGAATTGAATTGGTGGATAGAACAGGACAGATACCTGAAAGGAACAACCCTCAGGCAACCAAAAAGAGTTGTAATGATGACGGATGTGAGCTTGAAGGGCTGAAGAGCACACACAAAGGACAGGATTGCCCAAGGTCTGTGGCTAGAAGAAGAAAAGACAAACAGCATAAAACTACTAGAACTAAGGACCATCAGGAACCTCCCGGGAGGTGGCGCCGCTGTTACTACATGTGCGTGTGTGCAGCGCACATGCTCCTGGGTCTGCGTGATGACATCACTTCCGGGAAGTGATGTCATCACACAGGCCATGGCCACCTCGGGAGTGCTCCACAGGCCCCCCGATTTGGCCTGGATTGGTCCCAAATGGACCTGGAATGGGCTGCTACCACATGGGAGAGCATTCCCCCACCTGGCAGCAGCCCAGTCCTGGCTGTTTAGGGCCCAAATTGGGCTGAAATGGGCTTGAAATGGCCAGGATTTAGCCTGAAATGGCCTGGAATGGGCTGCTGTTGTACGGGAGAGCACTCCCCTGCCTGGCAGTGGCCCAATCCTGGCTGTTTCGGGCCCAAAATGGGCCCGAAACAACCAGGATCGAGCCCAAATTGGCCTGGTATGGGCTGCTGCCACATGAGAGAGCACTCCTCCTCCCTGCAGCAGCCAAATCCTGGCTGTTTTGGGCCCAATCCTGGTCGTTTCAGGCCCAATTTGGCCTGGATCAGGCTGCTGCTGGGTAGGGGAGTGCTCCCCCACTTGGCAGTGGCCCATTCCAGGCCATTCCCCCACCTTCCTGCTGCATGTGCTCCTCCACCTCAGGAGCAGGCTCATCTTCAGCCATTTGCTCTAGAGAACTGATCTCCATCTGGAAATCTGGGGGCAGGGCCACCACAAACAGAGGTGCTTGGATGCTGTTCCGGCAGGAAAAAAGCCCTGTATGTGTGTGTGTGAGTGGGGCAGTCCATGAGTATGGACTGCCCCACTCCCAGGAAAATGGATGATTTGTATTCACTGTTAAGCTTCCTTTCTCAGTGGTCCGGAAGTGGGGCAGTCCAACCCTCCCAGGTTTCCATGAGGAGAGGGTATAATAGAAGCATGTAGGTCATCAAATGGACAAAGCAGAAAAGGTTAAAGAAGAAATGTTTATATGTACGTAGTTAACATGTTAAATGTTCTTGTTAAGCTTAATAGAGGAAAAGCGAGAAGGCGAATGAAAAAGTCTCGTAAAGGAGAGTCACGTGGAGAATTTGGGCATGAAAACATTTTACAAGATGCAAAGGAAAGAGGCGGAATGCAACTGCCCAATCTGAGACTTTATCATGATGCAATCTGCCTAGTTTGGTTGAAAGAATGGATGACATTAAAGAACAAGAAACTATTAGCCCTAGAGGGATATAAAAAAATATTTGGATGGCACGCATATTTATGGCATGACAAAGTAAAGGTCAACTCGATGTTCCTGCATCACTTTGTTCGAAGAAGTCTATACATAATCTGGAAGAAGTACAGAATTTATCTACAAGAAGGAACCCCTTTGTGGGTGGTTCCATATGAGGTGATAGACCCGAGAGCTGTTGATAATGAACAACAATGTTTAACGTATAAAGAAATAACTAAAACTGAAGCATCCAAACTTAGAATAAAGACACAAGAGGAACTATCACCTAACTACGATTGGTTCCAGTATAGACAGATCAGAGACTTATATAATTCGGACTCTGTAAAGGGAGGTATACGAATAGAGAATTCGGAACTAGAGCAGACCCTTCTTAAAGAAGATAAGAAAAGAATATCCAAGGTATACCAAGTACTGTTGAAGTGGTATACCGAGGATGAGATAGTTAAAACACAAATGGTGAAATGGGCTATAAACTTTAATAAAGAAATAACAATGGAGGCATGGGAATACTTGTGGAAAACTACAATGAAGACAACGACATGTATTAATATCAAAGAGAACATTTACAAAATGATCTATCGTTGGTACATGACACCAAAGAAGATTGCCCTAGGGAATTTGAATACTTCTAATAAATGCTGGAAATGTAAGAAGCATGAGGGTTCCCTCTATCATATGTGGTGGTCGTGTGAGGTAGCCAGGCAGTACTGGGGGGAAATAATAAGAGAAATGAGTGAAATTTTACAATTTCAAATTAATAAGAACCCAGAACTCCTGCTACTGAACTTGGGAATGGAGGGAATTCCAGCCCAACACAGGACGTTGATATTTTATATGACAGCAGCAGCTAGACTTTTGTATGCGCAAAAATGGAAAGTACAAGAAGTGCCAACTATTGAAGATTGGACTTACAAATTGCTGTATATGGCTGAAATGGACAAGATGACAAGAAAACTGAGAGATCTGGACTCAGGGCAGTTCAACACAGACTGGGAGAAGCTGAAACAATACCTGGAGAAGAAATGGGAGGTGGGAGGAAAACTGTGGCAGTTTGAGAACTACTGAAGTATTGAAGTAGAGGGGGGAGACTTTACCGGGGGGAGAAGAGATAAATGTGAATTAATAAGCAGTCAGATTAATAGATTGACATATATATAGATATATATAGGTTAACAAACAGAACATAGAGAAAATAATTAATTATAAGGACTAAATATAAGGAGCGATTAACTAACAATATTTTCTTTTTTTCTGATAAGTTTTGTACCAAACTGAATGTCTGAAGATATAGATGGGTCAAATTGATTGACTACGTGAGGAGAGATATATAGAACTATTATAAAAAGGTAGAATGAGTAATATATATAGAGAATAAGTCAAATTGTTTGATATAAACGAATGTATGATCTATATGGTTTATGATATATAGAAATATCTGAAATTGAAAAATTGGGATAAATTGTTTATCTAAGATGGAAACAAAGACTTACAGTTTGGGCATATAATGTTAAAAATAGTTAAGGATGTACTGCTTAGAATAATGGAGAATATATATTTGTTTTAGATAGAGGAAGCTAATAAAAGTAAGGGAAAGGGGACAAAGGGTTGGAAAGCTGTTGGAAGTCAACAAAAAGGGGGGGGAAAGGGAGGGGGTTAGAGATGAAAAAATTGGGGAAAATTGAATGTAAATGTGGAAATAATGGATTCTAACCCAATAAAAATTTTTCAAAAAAAAAAAAAAGAGAATTTGGGCATGAAAACAAACTGATGAGCTAGGGATGAGCCCCTCCCCTCTGGGATCGATTGATTTAACCAGCCCTGCCTACGAGAGGAGGAGCTGTGTTCCCATGAATACAGACTGCCCCACTCCTGGACCACTAGGAAAGGAAGCTTCACAGTAAGTGAATACAAATCTTCCATTTCCTAGGTTTAAAGAGATGAAAGTCCCATAGTGCTCTTTCTGATTGGGAGAAGCTAGAAAGAAGAGGGTAGCAGCAGAGAGCAAGATTGGAGTGCAGTAGCACCTTAAAGACCAACAAGATTTACAGAATATAAACTTTCTAGAGTATCTTGGAAAGAAGAGAGGGGCAGGTTCTTTCCTTTAAAATCTATTAGAAGTAGAAGTAACTTTCTTGAAGTCACTGTTACCTTTGCATGCCTGAGCTTGCTGCAAACTATTACATTAAGGGGGGAAAGCCTCTAGTGTTTGACAGCATGCACCCTTTCGCATATAGGAGGCTTTCCCCCCTGAACATAAAAGCCCGCAGCAAGTTCCAGCGTGCAAAAATAAGTGCTCTTATTAAAATCAATAATGGTTTGCTTGAAAGTTAAGCATGTTCACTGACCAGAACATGCTGTTGCCTGCATATAAGCTCTCAGTGTCGTTCTCATTTTGTTGGCTGAAAAACATTAAAATGGCATTCACATTTTCACGGAGTAAGAAGTAATGCAGTTGTAATTTAATGTATTTCCAAATTAAGCCAAATGACCACAAGTATTTCATACAATGCTAATACCCTTTATTTAAAAAGATGCTAATAATAACAATGGGGTGAGTTTCATTGATGCCATTCCACCCTTCCCTAGTTGTCTGAGTTGCTTTGAATGTTATATTTATGGAAATTCCAACAGCTTAGTGAAATAATATTGGCAGTTCACATTCTGTGAAAGAAAAGTCTGTTCACTTAGAAAATCCTCTTGCTGAGCCCAAGGATTTGGCGTGGGAGTGGGAGGCGGGGATGTCCCTAAAGCAGCTCGAGGGTTTTACCCTCGCACTTATTTGTCTGATGTGTAACAATACTAACTTTATTTATCTTCAGCATAGCTCGGGGAAATGTGTCCCAGTTATTCCCCTTTTCTAAGTTTGTTGACTAATATCTCATTTAATTTGTTCAGTTTTAAACTGGTTGCTCTAATCATGGTAAACTATATATACCATCAGGAAAGAAGTAGTCTTGGGGTCAATATAACATCTTTTCAACGTTTATTTAATCTGGAAATTGAATCAAGTATTAACATATAAATATAGCAAGAATTTTCTGTGTTCACAGAAAAATATTCAGGGTTCTAGAAGATTCAGAGACTAAACTTGGCTGGCCTGATTTTCTTGGCTGAATAATAACAGTAGCTGCCAGTTGAGCTGTTCTTTTTATGTGGTGTTTCTCAACTACTCTTACTTCGAGCTGTGATCGTCCGAATCTTCTCAATTACTGTTTATGGTTCAATTTATTTGGTGTTTCTAGAGAAAGGTCACAGGTTTATGACATAGAATGCTGGTGAACAAAATGGAACAGTGTAAATATGGTCCTAAACTTCTTTGAGGGGAAAAACTGGAATTTTAGAACATTAGCTTATTTTATACTACATATGAAATCTTACTCCAGTATATTAATTATTTTGACAGTTTCTAACTCTAAATGAAAATCAGGCATTCCACATGGAGAATTTCTTTTTTACTCATGACTTTGTGGGTTTTTTGTTTTTTTTAAAAGACAGGCCTATTTCAAATGTAATCTTTTCCATAAGAGAGTCAGTTTGGTGTAGTGGTCAAGAGGGGTGGGACTCTAAACTGGAGAACCGGGTTTGATTCCCCACTCCTCCACTTGAAGCCAGCTCTTCCAGGGGTCTCTCAGCCCCACCTACCTCACAGGTGGAAATAATAATGACATACTTGCAGAGTATAAATCAAATATTATTAGTATTATTATATCTTGAATATATGGCAAAACTCTACATAAAAATATTTTGCAAAATGCCTCTGAAATTGGGCTGTATCTCAGTTCATAAGGGAGTCTCCAGGATGATGTTTATCTTTCTAATTTAAAGAGTGCAACTTTAAGGCATGCCACTGTATAAATATATGAAATAAAGCTATGCTTCAGTTCATATAACAATGATTTCAGTTTTTAAAATAGAGATGCAGGAGAGTTTTGAATGTCTGTTCCAGTGAAGGATCATAGCAACTCATCTGTGAGTGAGTTCTTTCCTTTTACTTTGCAAGACATGGAAAGGACCTTTCTTCTTTAATGTACTCAAATAAAGTTAAGGACAGGCCCGAAGCATGGTGGGGTACACTTTACCAGGCCCATAGAAAGTGTCCCAAGTGGCAGTTCAGTTACTATGGCATAGTCTATTTATTGTTTCAGAAATAAAATAGAAATTTTTGTTTCATAACATAACAGTTCGTATTATGAAACAGGAGGGAGTGAATTAGAAGTTTATTCTTGTTAAGAGATACAATTGTTAGAGTCCTTTAGGGCCTCCAAGGAAACTTGATGCAACACAGCTTCAGCTATTAGTGGGAGAAGTAGGAATATGGAAGTTGTATTCTTGGCACAGAATATAAAAAGACAAGCCCCATGTTCCCTGGACAGATGTTGGGTGGGCCAACCCTATCTCCCTGTCCATATCTTCTTCCCTTTTCCTGCTTATCATAATACCAAAGTTCACATCCACATCACATCAAAAACTATAGCCAAGCATTGGCAAATTTTGGTGTCAGGTTTACAAGGGAAAAAACAATATCTGCATTCAATAAATTCCTACTTTAATGCAATACACATTCTATTCTTTAAAGCTCAATAGATTATAGAATCCATGAATGTAAACTAGGGAAAGATGGGGTGTCTATTCTTAACTTAGTGGGAGTTCATTTGAACTGACCCCTATTGATTCATAATTCTCTAGTCCCCACCTCAACTTCAGTTTCCTCTTCTCTTGCATTCCATATGAAGGCGTAGACCATTTTCCCCTGATGGAATAACCCTGGAGAACTTCATTGGCACATACTATTTTTTCCCAGTTTTACAGGATCACTTTAGCCCAGTGTTTAGCTAAATTCTTTTCCTACCTGAAGATTTCAAGACATTGAACTTTCAGGAGTATCTGTACTATTATAGGCCATTACTTGTTCACACATTACATTTCTTGATGTAAGTATCTGAGGATGGTCAGAAGGAATTGTGTGAAATGAAAAGAAAATAAGATCCATGGCTTCTTCCAGCTCTTTACCACTTGAATACTTTGATGGTAGGTGGTCCTTTGAGGCTTCACTTCTTTTACATTTTAGCAAACGTGCTTTGTTTTCAGTGAAGAACCCTGTGGCCATAGAGCAAATACCAACCCCCCCCCTTTAAATGTAAGAACAAACATTTATTAAATTCATATTTAGGGTAAAACTAGCCCTGCTTTTACTGGTCTTTAGGTGATTTCCCTTTTTAAAGATATACAAAAAAATCACAGACAAAAATGTTTAACTGTTCTGGGTTGCAGGACTGGTGCCGAAATAGCAGTGCAAAATGGAAACATCTGCCTGATGTTATGCCAGAAACCTTAACAGTTAATGAAAACAATGAGCAAACAAAGAAAAAGTTGGATAAACAAGTCTGCATGCATTATGCTTTGGTTACCATGATAAAACTAACTGCTAAAGTACTTACCTGTATGTATTGTGTACCATTTGTCTACCAATCTACTGTCAGAGGTAATATTTTACTATTACTTTTAGCTAGATTTGGCTAAACATCAACACTTAGTAAGAATCCTGTGCTGTGTTGTGTATTATGATTTCCTTGTGATCAGTGAAAACATAGAATTAATTTTTCATGTTCTATAAAGTATAAGAAATGAGCTACATATGCTGCACTTTCTTGAACAGATCTCTAAAACAGATTCAGTGTAAAAGAAAAAAATGCCTACATTTTCAATTTTTCTCCATAAAAACTAAAATCAGTTTTTGGCTTCTTTCATGTAACTGGGCAATGAACTGCAGATCCTTTGGGGCATTGCAATTCAAAGGGATATCATAATAAAAATGCCACATAAAAGCTACTCATGATGCCATACTCAGCAGATCTACTCAGAATCTGAATTAAGTCTATTCAGTGGGACCAGTGTGCCCAAAAAGTGTCTGTAGAATTTCATTGCCAGAAAACCTTCCTTAAGGCAGTGGCTCTAGCTTGGGTCTCTGCTGTTCAAAAGCCAGTGGTTTCCACACACATGTAGTCATGGCATTGTCCTGCAAAAAGCATGTTCAGAAACTTTTACAGTGCATCTTATGATTGGAAGGGGTGATGGCTTATTATGAATCATTGTTTTTACTGACAAGGCAGCCTTCAATCTGCAAACATCATATAAGTGAGAGCAATGCTCTCTGATTTCCCATCTTAGTATTTAAGTTGGCACAATATCTTTTGCAACTTGATGTTTAGAGTGTAGTTAAGTGCATGAGGCTTTCAGGGTGATTTATGTAACTTTGCAACGGAGCATTACCTGAAAAAAAATCCTCTCTCTTTTTTGGGGGAGGTTTGTTCTGGATTTTGAGAAAAATAAAAGGCATTTCTACCAAATCCTATCTTTGAAATGGCATGTGATTATATTTTCCCTGCCAAGAGTTTATTTCACATGTGATCAGTGCCAACTTTCTTCTCACATATATAAAATGAATTTGGCCTGTGCTAAATAAAAAGAAAATCGTAGGTTTTAAAACTAGTTTTGCAAAAGTTTTGGCAATTTAAAGAAAGAAGTTTATTAAATCTTTTGCCTTCAGTAAACAATTAAGATTTTAAAAGATCTTATTAAAGGTTGCCAGATAACTGTGACTTCTGTGATATGAGAGTTCATAGTTATAAAGTTTTTTATTTTATTAGGTTATTCTTGGAAAAGTAAAGCATTCATGTGATAATGCATGTGTATATGCACACCCATGAAAGTAGAAAGTAGGGAGGAAAATCCAAGAACCACAGAGTCCTTTCCAAAGACGAGGTGTTTATCAGTCCCTCCTCCTGCAAAAGAACAGAAAAATTCTTATTCAAAGTTCATCTAGTGGAACTCCTCAAGTGCCCCTTCACAGTAGGTCACCCTACAGAATGACTTCTGTGATAGTGCTCTGCTCAATAATACACAATTGGCTTACTGTGTGTAATTTTAAAAAATCATATACTAACATAATTTTTACAAAATGTAGAACTAAATCAAGTAAATATGAGGGAAGCAAATTACAATGAGATCTTCAGCCCCATGACAGTTTATAGTAATATGCGCTGTAGCATGTTCTGGTTAAACTTTTTTCCCCGAACACAAAAGGAAATAACATTTTTTTAAAAACTTCCCTTACAACTTCCATGAACTCTTTTCACGGCCAACCCAAAGAATTATTGTAGCTGCACTGACTATTACTTCAGTACACTCTATATTTTGTTCCACTCTATCAGTCAGTCAAATGACAGCTAATGACATATTATCAGTTATATTAATTAGACTCTGTATGCCCAATAAAATACTACCTTATAGTTAATTGGTAACAGGCAATCCCCTATGCAGTAAAGTTAGCCTGTCAGCCGCTCAGGGTGGATGCAATTTAAAGATAGTCATGAAATTTTCTGTAGCAGTTCCCACTTTATGGAATGGCTCCCTGAATGGAATTACACTGTCTTTCGATATTTTTAGGAGGTGCTGCAAGGCAGTTTTATTCTCTTGGGCTTTTCATTGGGTTATAGTTTTCAGGCATTTTGTGCAGAAGGGGTTTACTTGAGATTTTATTGTATGTGTTTTTTGGAATTATAAGCCATCTTGAATCGCAAAGGAAGGGGCAGAGTTCTTTTAATAAATAAAATTCGGTGACATACAATGCAAATAAGCATAGTCCAGGCCACTAAAAGATTCTCAAATATAAAGAACGTATGACAGTTCTCGAAATGAAACAGTAGTAACCAACAGAATTACAGCTGAAGGAGCACCCACTGAGAATGTTTTTCTATATGACTCTGCTATACCATCCCTGTGCAGATGACACATCTGCAGTTGACTCCCCACGAAGGGAGGGAGCATGGGACCTGCCTGATTGCCAAGTTGTCTGCATCCCCTTCCCATGATCAGCAGCCTTGCTTTCCAAATGTTGCTGATCACTGGAAGGGGAAGAGTGCGTGGGCATTTCCTGCATGCATTCTCATCGTAGAAACGACTCAGTGATCACGTGGAGGTGGGGACTGGGCAGGGTCAGGGCATTTCTGCCCTTCTCCCTCCCTGCGCAGCAAGTCAACACACAGATGGGTCATGTTCGCAAGGCTAGTTTCTTGGATCATGGATAGCAAGTTGTGCTGTTGTTTTCTCCAGTACCTAGCACAAGCTTTTGTTACAAGCTATGGCAAAAATTATGTTTTATTGGTTTGTGGATAAATAATCTGTGTATGTTATATGTATGTTAAATGCGATTGTTTTATTATTTTGCTACTGTTACGAAAAATAAGGGGGATTCATATTTTGCATGCAGACATTGCCTTAGCACATGAAAACATATATGGATCAATCATGTGATGCATAAACTTTGAGAGTGCCGTAGAATGACACTTGAGTAAATACTGCTTTGAATGTTTACGTTCATATGATAACTATAACAATGTGACAACATGAATAGATGCAGAAGCAAGATGGAAACACTGTTCTACCCTGGATACATAGAATTTGAGTCACCATGTCTAGATATGGTTTCATGTGCAAACTGCTTTCATTGGAAGAATCTACACAAGCATGAAGAATTAAGTGAAAGCTTTGCTTAAAAGAGGATTTATTTAATCAGCCATTGATGAAGAGGGAGGTGAGCATTTTTGGCTATAGGGCCCTTATAGTGTAGTGGTTCAAGTATTGGACTAGGGTCAGCAAGACTGAGGTTCTAATCACTGTTCACCATGAAACTTTCTGGGTGCCCTTGGGGCAACATTCTCTCTCATTCAGAGTCTTTCTGAAGGTAAAATAGAGAGGAGAACCATCTGTGCCAGATTGCACTTCTTGGAGAAAGTGTAATAAAAATGTACTAGATAAATATGATAGATTCTGCATAGGAGAACTAAAAAGATCAATAAATCTCAAGCCTGTCAGTATAGCAGGTTGTTCGTGCATGGAAATGATCCAAAATAACCATTACATATTCATGTTCTTATTTCCAATCTAGAAGTTTTATTGCAAACCTCTATTCTGGATTAAGACTAATTTAGATATATTTCCATCCAAGCCCCTGTCGTTGTTGACTACTGATGAGTTTTTCAGCTGTACTATCAGGTCAGAGGAAATGGAAATATATAATTGGATGTTTTCCATATGCTGAGGATGGAATAATTGATACTACTGCAAATGTTACTGTGTAGTTAACTGTACTGAGTCATCATCTACGTCTATTCATGTTTCTGGATTATTGTTTATTTAATCTTCTGTTGTTGTTTTCATTTCAATTTGGCTTGATTTCTATAATTGCTTCTGATTCCTCAATTCCTACTGTTATGCATTTATCATGAGTCTTTCCTATCAAATCAATGGGACATAACTGGAAATGGAATAAACTTTTAGCAATAATAGATGTATGCTTATTTTGTTGTTTCATAAATGTTTCTTAACTTGAGCTGCTTGCATCAGAAAAAATATAAATAAAGGCTTTCCTTTGAAATTACTTATTTTTTTGAGTGCCATGTACCAAGAAATGTCTATTATGGTTGCAGCTCACCCTGTTATGATGCTTTCGTTATCCACAATGGCCAGTTCACTGTTAGAAGGTATTATAGGTGCCATAATCACCAGTGCTTCATAAGCTTGAAGATACATTTCTATAATACTTTCTGCCTTGAACTGCTATATTTTAGCCCATCTCCTGAAGGATATAGGCCGCTGAGGATAAACAAGAAGGTTGCACTAAACAAGAAGCAGTTGCACTAACAATTAGCTTCAGTGGTGGTCTCAGTGTATTACTGAATCATTTGCAAGCTCACTTATCTTGGGGACTCTCTAAAAGTGTATCATGCTTGGTGCCAGCAGACTCAGACCCATCTTGTAAACTGGGTAAATGGCAAGTTACTTTAATAAATTAAGCTTGATGATATATTGTAATAAGTTAAGAAGTATATACATTTGCTTTCCTGTTACAATTGCTTAGAAGAAACAGAACCAGTGTGCTGTAGTTGGAATAGGATGAAGCAAATATGGCAATGGTCCGGTAGCACACAGGCTTGTGTGCTCCCACTCTGGCTGTTTCTGTGAAGGCAGGTTTATAAAAGTAAACCCCAAGCACGTCTCTTAATGATAGGAGATGTACCAACTATGAGTGCTAGAGGATTATCAGAGGATTTTTGAGCCCTTTTAATTAGGGGCTTAACGATCTTCTGTTTCCTCCAAAGCAACAACATCAAGCGAGAAACAGTTTCATGCCGGTGAATGCCAAGTATGTCTGCCTTGCAACTATCTCTTTTATCTTTCTTTTCCGGATCTTGGACTTGCTAGGACTTTACTTCTTTTTTCTTTTAAGTGATTTGTTCCTCCTTCCCCCTCCAAGACACTGTGAAGTTTTATTTTGTATCCTGTATCTGTGCTCAGGACAAAAGCTGTTTCAATGGCAGAAAACTACAAAGATGTCTGCTAATCAGCTCAGCATTGACAAATTCACTGAATGAGATATAAAATAATTGGGATTCCCTCTCTGATCAGCAAGTTACTGATAAATAAGAACTGAGTTTGGGAACTCAGACAGTATTTTACAGTGCTCTTCTAATTGTTGGGAATTTTTCCAGATCTTTTTCTTCCTTTCTCCTTTCACTTTTGGCTTACTTTACTAAACTTCTTTTTAAAGAAGGACTACAACAAGTGTTTTTGTAAACAATCAATTGATTTTAGCACATTACATTACTGGGCTAACTTGTACTGTAAATCACCTAAAAGGAAGGATTTAAAACTCTTTATATCAGAGACTTAATAAATTTGTGGACATAAATAAAAAAGAGGGGGGGAATATGGTGGATTTTTCAACTTCATAGTTTCACCATCTATTAACACCTGCTGGACTAAAAAATGGTTGCAGTCATGAATCAGCTTCGATAAGAAATTCTACAAAGGATCTCTCCCACCCTCACAAGGAAACTGGAAAGTTTGCTAAGCAAAGTAAAGCAAGATTATGGAAATATTTTGGCTAAGATGTGTCAAGGGGAGAAAGATCCGCCAAAATTAAATTAATAAGACAATGAACTAGCACTGTTATCTCAACAAGCTGATCAGGCCATGGAAGGAGTTCCTGAAGATTATGATTATGGATTTGAACTATCTTCTGGACTGTTCAAAACAAATCAAGCATCTCAAAGAACCAATCAAGCCATCCAAGTACTTAAGAAAGTGGGAGAAAACTGCTGATGTGGGAAAGGGAACTGAATTTCGGTATCCATTACAAGCAGATTTGGAATTCAGAAAAAAATCTAGGCTTCCATGAAGACTCTGTGAAGATCAATGGTGACTTTGACCCAGAAGGTTCCCCACCACCACCGAGATTCCAAGGATTACAGATGTAAAGGAGATACTGAAGGCATACATTCTCTTATACGCAATTAGGGTTGACTATCTTGCATAATTGCCATCAATTTACTTGATACATAATAAGCAAAATATGTTACGAAGTAAAGTTTTAGAAGATTTGGTATTTATAACAATAATAAAAATTAGGTTAAGAGGCAAACAAATTAATTAAAATAACAATTTATGAGGCTAATAGCTTCCTAGAATGAGGAAATGTTGGAACCAAAATATCTGGAATTCCCCCCCTCAGATAGAGCATATATCCAAAGGTCACTCTTGGGTAATTTACTAAGATCCACCTTATTTTTGATGGAATAGGAAATTCTTAGTTGCTAGTCCATTTACATCTCTTTACATATCTTCTTAAAGTAATTGTCAATTTCCCCTCCTTTTTTTAATTCTTATTTTTCTTTTCCTTCTGAAATATTACGTTTTTCTTTATGAAATACCATTTTTCTTAGTAATTTTTATTATTGTTGTGTGCAAAATTGTCATCAATTGCCTCACATGTATAATTAAAATAATATTAAAATAGCAACATATTATATTAAAAGCTTTCTAGAATGAGCAAATGCTGGAATTAAATATGGAGAATCTTCCCTTTAGATAAATGTAAACTTTAAAAGAATTTTTTTTCTTCTCCCTGTTTGAACATCATTTCTCTTTTTGTGAAATACTATGTTTCTTAGTAATTTCTCATTACTTTGGGTGCTAAGGGATTAATATATTAAATAAATAATAGCTGGTTCTTTTATTGAAGATTAAACTAGTTTACTAACTCTAGATAAATAACCAAATAAAATGAATTGACTCATTGCTGACAGGGGGAAATTTTTAGTATTATTATTTTTTCAGTAGTCTATATATTTGATTATACTTGCCTAGAGTAATTAAGTTTTTCTATTTTTCTTCTTTTTGCTTTGTTTTGAAGTGAAATACTTGCATTATTGCTCTATAAGTCAAGCATATATTTAATATTTAATAATTTCTGATAGAATTTAATGTGGATAAATAGCATATAGATCTTTAAGGTTTCATTTATGCAGGATCCTCAATAATAGGTGGAAGTATAATCTGTATTGCTGTGGACTATCTGCTTGGAATTGAGGAAGGGGTGTACTGCAATGTATTATTATGATTCAGTGTATTTCCCAGCATATATATTCTGTTAAATTTATTTAATAGCTTTCTGTATAAGGTTCTATGCACTATCAATTGTTCTTTTCTATTTCTTAAATATTTTTTTTAAAATGTTGGAATAAGATATGGGAGACCCTGGATTGAATCTGTACTCTGCCATGGAAGTATTCTGGGTGACCTTGGGCCAGTCATGTGCTCTTAGCATAACCTAACTCACAGGGTTATTGTAAAGATAAAATGGAGAGGAGAATGATGTAAGCCACTTTATGTTTCCATTGAGGAGAAAGGAACGAGTATAATGAAGTAAAGGTAAAGGTAGTCCCCTGTGCAAGCACTGAGTCATTACTGACCCATGGGGGGACATCACATCACGACATTTCTTGGCAGACTTTTTACGGGGTGGTTTGCCATTGCTTTCCCCAGTCATCTGCACTTTACCACCAGGAAACTGGGTACTCATTTGAAGTAACGAAGTAAAGAGATAACTAAATAAACTGTGCCTCAGGTTCCATCTTTTTGGCATGTTAAAAACCCTAGGGCAGAACTGTGTCTTAATGTTTACTATTACGTTTTCCCTTAATTAAAAAAAAATGCTTCGTATCAGGAACAAAATGACAAATTTGAAATCAAATAATGAGGGAAATATTGGAACTGTGTGGGCATTTGTATAAAAAAGAAGGGAGTAGGACAAGGCAATTATTAAATGGAATCTATAAAGCGAAAAAGAATGAGAAGAAAGGCCAAGTTGTCATAGGAATATAAACATAAATAATAATAAACATGTAAATAATATATGGTCACATAGAAATGTGTGAGAAAATTCACCCCACACAAATGTGCAAGTAAATGTTACCTTTAGACAGACACACTGACCCCATGTCTACATTGTAAGAAAAATAGATGATAGAATTTTCTTAAATCATATAAGATTTCTTAGGTTTCTTTCATTCAAGCTCCTTGCATCAGCAGAAAATGTGGTAATGATGTTTTATTACAGGAGAATTAAATACAAGTTCTCAGCTAACCTTTTCCCCCCCAGGTTTTGGGCAGAGCGCACAATAGCAGTATTTCTTGGACTTTTTAAGTTGTCTTAAATAGAAGGAAAGCTAAGAATCTGGAGAGCTTTTCTTACTTGGAAGCTTCCTTTTTTGCAGCATTTCCTAATTAAATGTGTTGGATATCATTGATATTTGGACCAGAAATTCACATTTCTCTTGGCTTTTAAACCATTTTCATTTCCCCTGCTTAAAGGAAAACTTTTTACTATTAAATTTACAACTTTATATTTATACTATATGGCCTTCATTGTAATTAAATTAAACAGCCTTCTAGGCTGTGACTGTGATTTAATTTTCCTTGCAAACAGACACTGGTTATTATACCTGTGCATTATTTTCTTCTGTGTTACAGTGTCTCCCTTCTTGTTCGATTTACAGATTGATCGAATCTTGGGGCAGTTGTAGTGCAATACAACTTCTAATTAGAATCAAGGTCAGAAAAATGTAACTTCTAGGCAAACTCTTTAATTCTCAAACGGCATCTCAAATGTTGTTGGCAGAAAATACACACAGAATCTGACAGAGTGTGGCATTGCAAGACCTATGAGGCGACAGTGGTGGTGGTGGTAAAGAAATTGCTGCTACCATTGTAGCATCTAGTGTACTGGCCTGTAGGTTTCCAGTGCTGGGGTCAGAAGGCAGGCTGGGCTCCAACGTACAGTCCAAGGCTGGGACTCCAGAAGCTAGGCAAGGCATGGTCGTTCAGTCCAAGGTCAGGGTTCCAGCAATCAGGCTAGGCAAAGTCAGGCAGTCTAAGGTCAGGGTTCTGGCAGTCAGGCTAGGCAGGGTCAGGCAATCCCAGGTCAAGCTTTCAGGAAGCAGGCAAGGCAAACGGAGCGACCTCACAGCAATTGTACACATTGCATCCATACCCAGCAACCTGTCTTGGCTGGTTTTATATTCCCAGGGCTAAGAGCCACATGTGCAGCCTATTGCTTGGGAAAGGATCCTGCAACTACTCCTTCTCATCATCAACGAGCAGCTGGTGCCAGCCCAGGAGGTATGCACTTTGCCTTCTTGCCTGAAGTTCAGTTCTCAGCGTCCATCTACGATGCTCTAAGGGTGGAAGTGGAGGTGGAGGGCTGGGGCTGGCTAACTGGGTTTCTCCTGTTGGATCAGAGCTAGAGGGTGTTGGCTCTGCCCCAGCTGTTGGTTGTGCCGGCTGATCAGCAGGCATCCTCTGCTGGTCAGCTTCTGTTAGCTCCTCTTCTCTTGGGGAGTCTTTAGCTTCTGGCAGTTGAAGGCTGGCTGCATGGAGCTCCTCTTCCCCTGAGGAGTCCTCACTATCATTCAGACTCATGGCATCCCGTTTCATGCAGTTCAGCTGTTTAAAGTAACTTGCCACTTGTTGACTTCAAAGTGTAAGCCTTTAAATCCCCAAGACCCGGTAATTAGTTGTGATCCTTTCACAAAGTTTTTTTTTGTTGAGAAATCACCTTGAATATATTCTTATCTGGATGTTGGAGATAATACAGCTGAGACACTAAAAACTCCCAATGCACTGTCTGGTCCCGGTATGGATCACATTGATCAGGTTACTGATCTGTAGCCTGCTTTCCTTGAGTAAGATCATAGGAAAAGTGGTTGCAGAGCAACTTCGGGCCTTGCTAGATAACTCATCTGCCCTAGACCCTTTCAGTATGGTTTCAGGCCAGGCTACAGGGCACTGATAGTCTTAGTTAATTATCTCCATGTAAAGGGAGACAAGGGCTATGTCTCTTGGCTGCTCTGAGTAGACTTATTAGCAACCTTTGATAAGGTGGACCGTGCTGTCCAGTTGAGCTGTTTGGAGGTAGAAGTAGGGATTAAAGGATGTGCTTTAGATTGCTTTAAATTGTTTCTTGGGGTAGAGGGCTTCTGTTGGAGACCAGTTGTCTTTGATATAGGGAACTGCCTTGTGAAGTTCCACAAGGCTCACTGTCATCTCCCTTATCACCTTTAAAGACGAACTCCGAAACTCCAGTTAGGCCAATTCTGCACAGTCAACATACTGCGATGTTTTTCTGTATTCAGAGAGAATGCAATTCCGCTTGGCTTTCCAGTGTTCTGCACATGTCATTCTGTTCAAATATGTGTCAGGTTTTGCTTTGTGCACTGTTGAAACCCCTGTACTGTTTTGGAGTAAACAGAGGAATTTGTTTGTGCACCAGAAGTAGCGTCAGTGAAAGTCTTTTTTTCTAAAAAAAAAAATTGTGTATGTGTTGTACCGTTGCAACATATTAATGTTGCAATGGCCCTTTTCCTGTTTCCTTTACCCCGCCATATAATAATTTTGGGTGGGGAAAAAAAGAGAAGCATGCTTTGATTTCTTCTGGTCACATGGACAGATGACATTGGCATATTGGTACTGTGCAAGGCAGTTACATGCAAACTGCAATGACAAATGGAGGGCAAATGATCTAGATCAGAGAGAGAAGAGAGAGGGGATGGAAAAGGCATGCCAAAATGTTGCAGCTCAACCAATGAGGAGACAGGAGGAAGAAGAGGGGGGAGAAAGGCTATTCCTGGGCTTCCACGAATGTAAACATTCTGCATTGTTAAAACACTGCCACAACTCTGCTGTAAAGGAAACATTGGGATGCACAGGGAGAAAAGGTGGAGTAAAGCCAAGGAAAGATTGTTTCTGTGCCGGACTCAACCTTTCCCTGTGCAGAACTAATTTTACAATTTGAACCAGTTTGAACTCTAATCCACGGTATTTAGACCATGTAGAATCAGCCTTAGTATTGAACAGTAGCATATTCATGTGCATCACATTATGGAATAATAACATTATAATAATAACATTCAAATTATATACCGCCCTTCAGGATGACTTAACACCCACTCAGAGTGGTTGACAAAGTATGCCATTATTATCCCCACAACAACAATCACCCGGTGATGTGGGTGGGGCTGAGAGAGCTCCCAGAAGCTATGACTAGGGGTGTGCAAAAAAAATAATTCGGGTTTCCTGCTTCGGGAAACCCAAAAAAGAAAAAAGTCATAAATAAGGGATTCCCGAAGTGGCAAGCCGCTTCGAGAATCCCTTGTTTGACCTGCTTCAGTGTGCTCCATAAAGATTCAGAGCACACCGACAAACTATCCCCCCCCCCGCTGCTTATTTCACCCGATGGGAGCGGGAGAAGGGAACCCCCTCCTCCCCCCATTGGGAGAAATAAGCAGCAATGGGGAGGAGTTTAAACCCCACTGGAGCAGATCAGCTGCTTGGCGGGGTTTGTTGCAGGCCCTTTAAACTCCATCTGGGTCACAGGGGAACCCCCCGCAACCCAGGTGAAGCGCAGAAGGGCTCCTTTGCCACTGCTTGCAAAGGACCCGCGACCCAGATGAAGCACAGAAATGCCCTCTCCAGCTGGCTGGAGGGAAAGGGGAGAGTTTAAAGGGTAAAACGCTCCCGGTGCTGCTTGTAAATGGCACGGGGACTGTTCTTCCCTTCAAACTCTCCCCGTTTCAAGCTGGCTGGAGGGAGGAGGGACAGTTTAAAGGGTAAAACACTCCCTGTGCTATTTGCAAATGGCACGGGGAGCGTTTTGCCCTTTAAACTACCCCCCCCCCCAGCAGGCATGGAAGACCCTTTAAACTTCAGCTGGCCTGTGGAGGAATACATGTGAGTCTGTTCACTTGCCGTTCAAGTGTCATTCATCACTTGTAGCTTGGCCCTCATTCTGATCAAGTCAAAATGGACCTGGTAAATTAATGTTTGTTATTAATATCATTTCACTGACTAGAATATACTGTCAAATGATACACACAAAACTGTTTTAAGTTGTGAGTGCATATATATTAGCTGAGTTTATTGGCTAAGTTTGACACAGATGATTGCTGTTGAAGACCAGCTATCTTCAGCGTGGGAGCTATTCTACAGAGTTCCACAGGGCACAATCTTCCCCCCCATGTTATTCAACCTCTATGGAAAGCCTTTGGGAGAAATGATTTGCAGCTATGCAATTGGATGTCATCAATATGCATATGATACCCAGAACTATATACTGCTATCCAAATCCCCTGGCGATGCAGTAGAGGTCTTGAGTCACAGTCAGACAGCTGTCATCAAATGCCTGAAAGCAACCAAATCGAAACTGAACCCAGATGAGATGGAAGGGTTCTGATTGGGAACTTGGAGATCTTGAAGGACATTGTTCTCCCCACTTTCAGTGGAGTTCAGTTGACCCTTGCAGACTCGATTAAGAGCCTAGGGTTTAGACTGGATCCAGTGCTACTGCTAGAAAAGCAAGTTAAAGCAGCTGCAAAGGGGGGAGGGTACTTCTCCCAATTCAGTCTAGCCCAGAATATGATTCCCTCCGTACCTTGACATGACCAATCTGGTCACCTGGATTCATACCATAATAACATCAAGACTAGACTACTGTGGAGCACTCTAGGTCTGTTGAATTCAACTTGGAGATTTTAGGTGATATCGAATGCCACAGGTGTTCTAGGTGATATAGAATGATTATTATCAGATGCTAGGTGGAGCATGCATATTACTGCCATTCTGCAGTCATGTCATTGGCTACCCATTAGTTACTGGGCTCAGTTCAAGATTTTGGCTATCACATACAAAGAGCTTCAAGGCCTTGTCTCTTCATATCTATAGGACTGCCTCTCTCCCAATGCTCTTCCATGACAGCTTCACTCATCTGAACAGAGCCTTCTTCAGGTGCCACCCTGCATATGGACACAATCAACAACTGCCCATATACATACATGTTCTGCTGTGGCCCTCACCATATTATGTATGTATGTATGTATGTATGTATGTATGTATGTATGCATTGTGCCTCTTTCTCACAGAGACTCCAGGTGGATTACGTAGTGGAATTGCCTGCCTGATGAGGTTAGGAGGGCTCCAACTCTGCTGGCTTTCTGCAAACTATGCAAAACTTAATTATTAAGGTGGGCTTTTTTACATAGATAGTAGAGCTGCACTGCAGGAAAGCAGTTTCAAAGAGATTCAAAGATATGGTAAAGAGATATGGACTGCAGTCTGTACTACTATGTACTGTCTGTTGCTATTAAGTATGATCCCACTGGGTAGTTACTATGTTGTGGTTTTCAGACATTGGTGGCTGTTCAAAGCAGCAGTGTACATGCATTTAAGGGAAGCATGCTCCAGGTAAGGGAATACTATTTGGAAAGTCTAATAAATCCCCTGCTGCATGTTTATAATGGCGACACTGGGCCATGTCTAATTTGTGTTCCCGCTGAAATCTACATTGCAAAGCATCTACTATGGTTCTAAATTGTGACTTCATTCACGTCTGCAATTTATGGGCTGTCAGTTGCAGGCCAATAACAAAAAGTTGCTCATTTCTAGGCAATGTATACAAGATCATATCTCTTGTGTGTAACATGATGCTAGTTATGACTAGCCTTTATATTAATACTTTCCTGCTTTGAAGTGAGATTATAAACTGAGACAAAAATCATGTTAAAAATTAAGTGGTGCAATTATGTCCCTAATCCTTCTCTCAAGGGTCTTCCTTGAGAATTCAGCTTTTATAAAAATACAGCTGAGATTCAAAGAGCTACTTTAACTGTCATATTTTTATCCCACTCTTCCTCCAACAAGTTCAGGGCAGCATACATGGTTGTCCTTTCTTACATTTTACCATCACAACAACCTTATGAAATAGGTTAGGCTGAGAGACCATGATGGCTGGGAAGTATGATCCTATGCAGAGTCAATCCAGCCTAAGTTTATTATAATCAATGAAATAGACTGAAGTAACTGTATAGGATTGTACCGAAAGTCATCCAGAGAGATTCTTGGATGAATGGGGATTTGAACCTGGATATTCAAAATCCTACTCTAGCACTCTAACTACTATGGTACATTAGCTCTTACTTCTTTTTAATTGATTTTAAACATTTTTAAAGAGGTACTGTTACAGCCTGGGGAGGGGAGATATGTGTGTGTGCATTCATGTATCTAAGGTGGTGAAACCCCATGCTCCCCCTCCTCATACAAGGGTATGGGTTGCTCTCAGTTTCCCCACTCCCTCCTCCTATTTTGCTCCTAACCCAGATAGGTTTCTTCCCATGGACCCAAATGAACATCAAGGCATGAGGGGAGAACTTCGAAAGCTATCTACATTATAGGAAAATCTTTATTATGCTACACCTAGGTATGATACAAACACAGAAATACTGAGAAAATAATATCATAACACAAAGTACATTGCAGAGCTAAGGAAAAGAATATAATCACATTGAAGCTAGGCTAACTTTAGACTTATAGATGCTACCTCAGCAGCCTCAAGCAGTGGGAGGGGTGTGGGACTACTCCAGGATGTAGGCAATAGAGGCAAAACAGCCCTGAAGAGAGGGCAAAAGAAGGGAGTGCAGGGTCAGCCCACCCCCAGACAATCCTTTATTAGCCTGGGCCATGGAGGAAAGGCCAGACTGCTTTCAGGCTGCTCAGGGAGAGGTGGATGTCTTGGGAGAGAGAAGGGCCACTTTTCTCCATAACAGAGACTTCTTATCTGTAGTGTATAGGCCAAGGCAGCAAATGTATGCACTGCATTTATATCCTCCTTTTTCCCATCATAGAACCATGGAATGCACTGTTCTCTTGTGGTTTTCCATTGTTTATAAATCATAGATTTCAATGGATGGCAAATTAAGCTTAGCTCACATGAGAAAATATTAAACATCAATTACAGCTCTTAAGGTATTTGAATGCTATTTGTTGTAGCTTTCAGTTGGAAATCTGTACCTGGAGAATTTCAGCAATTTACAAATATACAGTTTATTCACATCACTGTTCAGGGAATTAATCACATACCTGATTTGTTGTTAAATCCCAAACTTTTAAGTAGCTGTGTGGCATTCCTGAATCAGCTGCCTCTTTAATCTATGGAAGAGCAAGATCTGGTGCTTATGCCAGTTCCAAAAGCTTAGACTTCCACAGGCAACATAAGCTGTGATGCATCATGTTTTAAATACATTAATGTACAGTATAATTTTGAATTCTTGGTTTGAAACATTGGCTTATTTCTCTAAATTATTACTTCAAAATAGGTTTGGCAGGTCCCCTTACCCTCCCAGTGGGTAGGTGGGCTCGGCACACACACACACACACATGCTCCTGGACCTCCATGACAACATCACTTCTGGGAAGTAATGTCATCACTTCCAGGAAGTAATATCATCACTTCCCAGAAGTGATGGGAACCCTACTTCAAAATGAACTTTCCATTCTTGATGGCCTGGTTCTCAGAAGAATATAGTTATTGTTTTACTGATGATTATTCTCTGAATATTGTTATGTTTAATTTAATATTACCATGGGGAGGAGTCTGTACAGTCTTGGTGATCCTAGTGTGTCAAACAACAACTTGTTCCCGAAAATACTGCCCATTGTTGTTTCTAAGCCCTTGCACAGATTAACTAATTTAGTTGGAAACATTATGATATAACGAAGATTAATTTCCTCCTATTGAAAGGACATAGTTAAGTGTTTTGTAGATTCAGAAAGCATGTACTTGAGAAAATTTTAATTTAAATCAGTGCCTGGGGGTTGTGTACAGAGGGATGTTTGCTGTCAAACTAAAATTTTATCTCGACAAGGTGTAAGTGATATTAGTTGGTGGTTCTGAGATCTGGGGGAAAGAAATTTAGCTGTATTAATAATGTGCAGGAAATGTCACAATAGGCAGTATTTATGCATATTTGTGAGCTCATTGCATTTGGTAGATAAGCAAGTGGCAGTGATAGTAATTTCCATTTTGTCAGTTATGTTTGATATCCTGGCTGAAGGTGATAGTGACCTTGCATTAGTTATCCATGCATTTGTAACCACAAAGATTATTACTATAATACAAAACTAATACAAAATGCTGTAGCTCAATTGTTACTTGTCATAGCCAAGCGGTAATGTACCTGTTCTGTGTGAACTGCACTTGCTACCAAGTTCAGCCCAAAGCATATCATCATCACCATCATTTATTTATTCATTTTGCTTATTTATCTTCTGCCTTTCTCATTGACACTTGAGGTAGATTACAGAATACAGAAAGAGAAGAAAATAATAGTAATCATATAGTACAAGACATCAAATGAACAATGCAGTAGGACTAGGAGTACAAAATCACATTCCAATACCAACACAGTAAGTCTTGGAATACAAGATTAAATGACAATGTGAATGCAAACTGCCCAGGTCAGTGTATTGTAGAATGTAGGATTACAAAGGGACAAGGCAATTCAGTAGCCACTCTCCATTTCTATATAAAGGTGCTATTCTAGCCCATTCTGTCTCAGTCACTACAGATCAAATCTATTACAAGAATGCCCTCCTGGCATTTCTGTTTTGCATATTTTGTGGATAGTTCCATGGCAGCCTTCCAGACCTCATCGGGTAGGCTGTTCCACAAGGTACAAGCCATTGCAGAGAATGTGCATAAGTGGGTGGGTTGCCGATTTTACTAGTTTGTATGGAGGAACCTTCAAAATACTCTGTTCAGACAATCAATGCTGCTGCAGTGGAGCATAGTAGGAGGGAGTGGTACTACAGGTATGTGGAATCTAGGCCATGAAGGGCTATGTAAGTGATAACCAGTTCCTTGAACTGAGCCTGGTAATTGATCAGTACCTGATGGAGCGACTGCAGGATGGGTATGACATGCATGTTCTGCTTGACATCCACTATTAATCAAGCGACTGTCTTCTGCACCAACTGGCGTTTCTGAGTTAGCTTCAAGGGAAGACCAATGCAGAATACATTGCAGCAGTCTAGTCTCAAGGTAACCATGGCAGGGATCCACATAGCCAGATTGGTGAAATTAAGGTAGGAGTGCAGCTGTCAGGTTAGGTGATGCAGATAGCTTGCTTTCTTCTCTGATAATAATGCTGGACCCAGTATAATATCTAGTCTCTTAACTGAATCAGAGAGTGTCAATTGAACCCCACTGAAAGTGGGAAACACTGCCCTTCAAGCCTTCCTGACCAGCATTGCCGCCATCTTGTCAGGATTCAGTTTTATCTTGTTCTCCATCAGTCCATTGATTACAGCAGTAAGGCACTAGTTCAGGATCTCTATAGAATCACCAGGTGATTTGAATAAAGAGATACGGAGCTGGGTGTGTTAGGGCCTGGGCAAGAATGTTTGGGGGTATTTGCTTCATCTGGGGTGCAAACCCACACTTCCCATGGAAGCTTGCTGGGTGAGCTTGGGCCAGTCACACACATTCAGCCTAACCTACCTTACAGGATTGTGATGATGATAAAATGGAGAAGAGGGAAATGTTGTAAGTTACTTTGGGTCACCACTGTGGAGAAAAGTAGGATATAAATGAAATAAATAAATACGTTTCAGGTTACTTCTGGGTGCAGAACAAAGCATTTTTCATAGTTCTCTTGGTTCTGTGAAAACTTCCCTTTTGCATTTTTGTCCCCCCCCCCCCTTTTTTTGAGCTGCACTCAGTTGTGGCAACAAGCTGGTATTCAGCTATGATGCGCATGAGCCCAAATTATTACCTTTCTCCTCTCTTCTCATGCACAATCATACTTAGTAACTAATTGGTTAGCAGTTATAGTCATTGCATGGATTAATTGCAGTTGCA
This sequence comes from Eublepharis macularius, assembly GCF_028583425.1. Taxonomy (NCBI): domain Eukaryota; kingdom Metazoa; phylum Chordata; class Lepidosauria; order Squamata; family Eublepharidae; genus Eublepharis; species Eublepharis macularius. Next base: position 108,342,486 of record NC_072793.1, read on the forward strand.
GTGTTTTTTCTTCCTCCTTAACCACAACTCTAAACCAGAGTTAATCTAACATAGAAAGGGGGAGGTACTACTTCCTGTTGTCAAGTGCACCTATACTTGTCTGTCACAGATATGAATGTTTTGAATAATTTAAAAACTTAAAAGTAGATTTGAAAACCAAGGGAGCTATGAGTATGGTCTATGAATCTGGAAATTCTAGTGTCAAATCTCTTTACCACCTTAAACTCACTGGATAAACTTATGCAAGCTTAGTTTTCTCTCACCGCCCTTCCCAGTCTGCAGTGTGGAGATAATGATACCAGCCAACCTTACAGGGCTATTTTAAGCATTACCAAAATCATGCATGTGAATCGCTTTTGAAAATTTGAAGTTTTACTAAAGCAGAGAGCCCAATCCACCATTTTTAATACTTACCCCGGAATTTCACAGAAGGATTTGGAATCCATTACATTCACTGGTATTCAGAATAGGTTCAATTCAGAAGGGAGGCGTTTCTTGGATGAAGACCATACATGTTCATGTCATTTTCATTTTATTTACTTTGTTTAAAATATTTTGTTCTTGTTTTGGTAAAATTTGCTATCTCCACAAGTCAACTTATTAATTTTGTCCTTCAGGAACTTGTTTGAAACATCATCCTTATTAAAAGTAGCAGTGAATGTTGCACAAAGCAAAATAGTATATAGATTGAAACTTCTCTTTCAAAGGTAGCATTTATTGTCAGTGTAACTACTGGAATACAGATTGACAGTTTTTTTTTTTTTAGGGAGAGCTAAGAAGTGCTGTGCTTTGAATAGTGTGCTGTGCTTTGAATAGTGTGATCTCATCTAAGATGATGGAAATCAAAAGCTTGGCAAATTAAACTACATAAATCATTCAGTCATTGAGATCTGAGAGAGAGAGATTATAACTTTAATTCCCTACAAACATGTTCCAACAAGACTTTTAAGAACTTTAAACACTGCAAACTGACCCACGCCCACCAAAACATCTGCCATGAATACATGAAAGCTAAAGCTAAAGCTAGACCACGGCTTCATGAGCCACTTTTATGCTATCTGCGTTTATGTTGAAGACATAAACTGATTGCTGGTAAATGAAGAATGTTAAAAAATATAATACATTTAATATTTTTTAAAACAAATTTTTGTGTTTAGAAACTGCACTCACAATAACATTTATCATTGCAAAATGTACCAGTTAAACTATTGGAAGCAATGAGATTCTGTAATCTTGGAAAGTTTTTTTTTTTTAAATCTGATTCTGTTCTAAAATCAGTACTGTTCTGGTAACAGACATTTCTTTTCAAAATACTAGTCTCTTCATAACAACTGAGGAAAAACTCAAAGAAACAATTTTTAAAGTAGTCTGACTTACCTTTCTTTAAAAAGAGAACATTTTTAGGTTACCTTACAGAATGGTATTTCAGCTGTCAAAGAAGCTTACTTTCTGCCTGAAAAGTAGATGTCTTAAATAGAAGAAGCAGTGAAACAAGATTTAATTGAAAGTCATAATCCAGATTTTTGTCTTGCTTTTCACTGATGCACACTTTCATTCCATCCCTTACCCTTGGAGAAATTTCAAGCACCCCTGGGAGCTGAGGTATTGCACAGCCCAGAGATTTGTATGATGCTATTTAGTAACAGCTTCGGGTGAGGAGCTGCAGCTGAAGAACCTGAGGTTGTGCATGGGGTTTCAGTTTTGCTGGAGCTTAGTCTTGGCACAAGAAAGTTTTCCTGAGCATGTGTACCTATCTAGAAGGATGCTGGTGAAACACTTGTTCTGAATCTGATAGAGGGTGCTACAGAAGACCTATGAAGCAGCGGTGATAGCAGCAAAGAAACTTTACTTCTCTGCAACCATTGCATTCACTGCTTCATATCCATCCCAGTACTTTAAGGTATCTCAACATCTTTTGAATCCGAAATTTGAAACTTTGCTTGCTCAGAAACAGAAAACTAGCTGTGACTTTTGCTGATATTTTGCTGACTAACTTTTGCTGATATTGCACAAATATACTGGCATCCAGCTGTGATCTGGATGCCAGCTGTAATATAGGCGAGGAAGAAGAAATGCTTAACATACTTTGCTTCTGAACCATTTTGACCCAGTTACAGTGATGGATATTGATGCCATCAATATGCAATGATACCTAACTCTATATCTTGCTATCCAAATTCCTTGGTGATGCAGTAGAGGTCCTGAATCACTGCTTGACAGCTGTCATCAAATGGCTGAAAGCAAAAAAAAGTGACATTGAACTGAGACAAGACAGAAGTGGTGCTGGTTGGGAAGATGGACACTGAGCTTTCCACCTTTGGGTGGGGTTCAGTTGTTCCTGGCTGACTCAAGAGTAGGGATTATACTGGATCCAGAAGTGTTGCTAGAGAAGCAGTAACAGCAGTTGCAAAAAAGGCCATTTCTCAACTCAGTCTAGCCTGGAAGATGGCCCCCTACCTTGACACAGCCAATCTAGCCATCTGGATCCATGTCACAGTAACACCAAACTAGGCTACTGTAATGCACTATATGGGCTGGTCTTCTCTTAAAGTCAACTCAGGACTTCAGCTGGTACAAAACACTAACTACAGCTCATTTACTTTCAGGAGCTAGGCAGAGCATGCATGCTACTCCCATTCTGCAGTCATACCTACCAGTTACCGAGCTCAATTCAAGGTTTTGGCTATATCTTATACAAAGCCTTTCGTTGGCCTTAGCCCCCTCATATCTGCAGGAGCACCTCTCCTCATGTGCTCATGTGCTCAGATTAGCTTCACTAATCTGAACTGGGCTTTCTGTAGATACCACCCTGCAGTTTGGTGAAATCAAAAGCTACCCATACAAATGCTTTCCCTGTGATAGCTCCTACCTTATGGCATGGCCTGCCTGAAGAGGTCAGGAAAGCTCCCACTCTCCTGACTTTCCACAAATTATGCAAAATTGAATTACTCAGGATGACTTTTTTACTTGGATAATAAGGCTGTGCTGTAAAAATTGCTCAGAGAGATGCCTTGAACAGATTCTGTAGACTGTTCTACTGGGTACTGTCTGCTGATGTAGATATGCTCCTACTGGCTAGTTTCCATGATGTTAAAGATGTCATATTTAATTACACTTTGTTTCAGCAATGCTTTATCTCTGTATTTCTGATTTATGCCCATTTCAAATTTCTGCAACCCATACCCTATTGTATTTGTTCATTGACTGTTCTAGTGGTTGTTCTTATTGACTTGTGTTGTGTATCTGCCTTGGGTCTCAGTGAAAAAGGGGGAGTATATATTAATTGATGTATTGTCGAAGGCTGTCACGGCCGGAGAACGATGGTTGTTGTGGGTTTTCCGGGCTGTATTGCCGTGGTCTTGGCATTGTAGTTCCTGACGTTTCGCCAGCAGCTGTGGCTGGCATCTTAGAGGTGTAGCACCAAAAGACAGAGATCTCTCAGTGTCACAGTGTGGAAAAGATGTTGGCAGGTCATTTGTATCTACTCAGGAGGGGTGGGGTTGAGCTGAGTCATCCTGTAAGAGTTTTCCCAGGGTGTGGAATGCTAATGGCGGGAGGCTTCACTGTATCCTGAGGAGGTTGTTTTGCATATGGATTGGTACTTGATGTGCTAATCTTCTCTGCAGGGCTATTGTCGGGTATTGTTAGCCTGGTGTTTTTCAGAACTGGAAACCATGCTCTGTTCATTCTTAAGGTTTCTTCTTTCCTGTTGAAGTTTTGCTTATGCTTGTGAATTTCAATGGCTTCCCTGTGCAGTCTGACAAAGTAGTTGGAAGTGTTGTCCAGTATTTTGGTGTCCTGGAATAAGATACTGTGCCCTGTTTGAGTTAGGCTATGTTCAGCCACTGCTGATTTTTCAGGCTGTCCAAGTCTGCAGTGTCTTTCATGTTCTTTTATTCTTGTCTGGATGCTACGCTTTGTGGTCCCGATGTAAACTTGTCCACAGCTGCAGGGTATACGGTATACTCCTGCAGAGGTGAGGGGGTCTCTACTGTCTTTTGCTGATCGTAGCATCTGTTGTATTTTTCGGGTGGGTCTGAATACTGCTTGAAGGTTATGCTTTTTCATAAGCTTTCCCATCTGATCAGTAATTCCTTTGATATATGGCAAAAACACTTTTCCTGTAGGAGACTGTTTTTCCTTGGTTGTTTGATTCATCCTGGGTTTGATTGCTCTTCGGATTTCATTTCTGGAGTAGCCATTTGCCTGAAGTGCATGGTTTAGATGATTAATTTCCTCATTGAGAAAGTGCGGCTCACATATCCGTCTTGCACGATCCACTAATGTTTTCATTATGCCTCTTTTCTGTCGAGGGTGGTGATTGGAGTTTTTGTGTAAGTACTGATCAGTGTGAGTTGGTTTCCTGTAGACCTTGTGACCTAACTGAAAGTTTGCTTTGCGGATGACCAAGGTATCCAGAAATGGGAGTTTTCCCTCGATTTCTTTCTCCATTGTGAATTGTATGTTCAGGTGGATGTTGTTGAGATGATTCAAAAACCCCATCAATTCTTCCTCCCCATGGCTCCAAATGATAAATGTATCATACACAAACCGGAACCATACACTAGGTTTGTGGGGTGCTGATTCTAGAGCTGTTTTTTCAAAATGTTCCATGTAGAAGTTTGCTATAACTGGGCTGAGTGGGCTCCCCATGGCCACCCCATCCATCTGTTCATAGAATTCGTTATCCCATTGGAAGTAACTGGTTGTCAGACAATGATAGACCCCCTAACCTCTGCAGGGAAACAGAAAGGCAGGGTTGAGTGGGGAGGAAAGTAGCCGGGGAAGTTGTCAAAATTGGCTTAGGAAAACTTTTCAAAGTATTACCCTAGAGCCAGAGAAAAATTAATTTAAATGAAGAGTAGTGTACTAGGTACTTAAAAAGTAATCAGATGTTCACAGCTTGCTTCTTTGCATCTTGTGACATAAATGTTGCTAGTATATATAACATGTGTAAAAGACTAAATTTGAATGTTAAGCAGTTGTTACCCAATTCATTTCAGACTTAAATGCTCATTCAAAATGATTCCAGGAGATGAATTATCATTGAATGTAAAGATCTTTGAGTCCTTTAAATTCTTGTTCATGTTATTAGCCAATAGAATAATGCAAGAAGAGAAACCCACAAGAACTTGCAGGAGGCATCTCATTTCCCCCATATCCTCCTCTACTACTATTTCCTCTCCATTTCCTGAAAGCCCTATGGCCTTTTTCCTTTTTGTGCTTCTATCTCTCCTTCCCACCCACCAGCCAACCTAACTTTATGGTCTCCCCTGTCTTCAGCTGGCCCTCCTTCCCTCCCCCAGCAGCCTCTCTGTGGTAAAAGTCTGGCTGAGTTATGCAGTGATGTGGCCACTGGGGTGGAATCAAGCCAGGTACTGTGAATAGTGAGTATCCAGTGGTTGGTGCCAGGCCTGTCCCCAGTGAGCCCTCAGAAACCATGAGCGTCTCAGAAACAATGAGCCTTTTGATGTCCCCGAAGTGTCCCAGGGAACAACCCTCCTTCCATCCTCAGACCTGGGCTCTGAACCACAGAACCAGCTGCTGCTATACCATTCAAACCCCATAAGGCCAAGAAACATTCCAGCCTCATGGGATCACTCACAAACATTACCAGCCATGGTACCTTTAAGGACCAAGAGTCTGCTTCAAAAAGGCACGGCATGCATCCTCAGCATCTTGCGGGAATTCTAAGGCCACAGTCTGCATCCAGTCTTTGCTTGAGCAACATCAGTTGTTGTATAACATCTATCAGTTTGCCTTCTGTGTTCATAAAAGTGCCCTGTAGATTCTGTTAATGGCAACTAAAATACTCTCCCAGTGCATGTGTGTTGTGACTTTTACTGCTGAGCAAGTTGCTCGCCCTGATCTAATCCAACCTCTTTATCTTGAGAAAATGCATTCTGATGCATTATTGTTGCATTATTATGTAGAATTATTTCACTGCCTGCCTTTTAATAGAGCAAGAAGGTTTATATTAATCCTCAGCTTTTGATAGTAAATTCAGATTATTTCAACGGGAGAATAGAGAGCCATGCTTTTTACTTACAATAAAACAAAACTGTTCCGTTTTCCCATCCTAAGGAAACGTTATCAGTGGTGTTCCCTTGCTGCGTAACTTCCTTTCACATACTGCACAGGAAGTGCCTTGGTTACACTGGCGAGGCATAGACGGGGGGAGGGGCTTGAAAACAAAATTTCACCTTTTAATGCACAGCTAATTGTGCTGAACTTGTTCTGTAATTGCTGCCAAAGCAACAGTTACTAAAACCAGCTGAAATATAAAAAATGTGAAAAACATTATACAGTGAGATAAGGCTGTGCTTTGATTGGCTAGGGAAGTTTCTGTTCACACTTGCCTGGTACTTGCTTACCACAGAAAGCACTCTCTCTCTCTCCCTCTCCCTCTCCCCCCACCCTCCCTCCCTCTCTCTCTCTCTCTCTCTCTCTCTCTCTCTCTCCACAAAAGCATTTTGTCATGTTGATACTGGCAATGCAACTGCTCTGATTTTAAAACTGTGTATGAAAGAACTTCTTTTTATCATTTCTAATACACAGCCTAAGGCCAAAACAGACAGAAATATTAATGGGCTAAGTTCAGAAGTAGATTGGAATTCCCACTACACAGCCTTTGGGAATATGACTTCAATAACGAACTCTGAAGCAACTCTATCATAATGACAACCGTTGCTCTTCCTGTAATTGTTCAGTTCAGCTCCCACTGCTTGTCACCTAATTAGCCATCTGTCCAACCTTTCTTCCAGTGTGTATGTGTTGTTGTTTTTTAAGTTCAGTTATTAACTTCAGCAATATTTGGAATACTTAACACAGTATTAGATATTATAGATAACTTCCCCCCCAAAATGACATCATGCTGTACTTGCATCTGCAACGGTTTCGAAGTAACTGCAAATTGCTTGAGAAATATATAGGGGGCAGAGTCTCAAGCTTTTAACTGTTTAAAAAGTTGTTAAACCTTTTACCTGTATCTTGATCTCCTGATTGAAGAACAACAGCTGCAGACATAGAAAATGTAGCCAAATAATGTAGTGAAATATAGCAATTATTTCCCAAGTGATTCTTTTATCCTCCTTCACATAATTCTCAAAATTATTCTGAGTTTTTGAGGTCACTCCAAACTGTTAGAAATCAAGACCACACAAGAATTTTCATATTTGCTTGAGGACAGTGTGTAGTGGTAGTGTTCTTCTTCAGTTATGTTATCATTATTTATTATTTATTGTTTATTCAAACATTTTTACCCTGCCTTTCCTTGTGGTTCAAAGCAACTTTCAATTATCGTTAAAACCAAAATAAAGTAACAACCTCCAAATCCCTCCATCTTTCCCTCCCTTAAAAGACGACTGCCATTCAAGCCCCCTCAAAAGCTTGAGTCTTCTTCCTAATGATCTCCATGGTGGGGTGCATTTGTATATGTTAATACTGGCTTGCTTGCAAGATCCACTCACTGTTGTGGGCTGAATACAGAATCCATGTTGAAATGAATGGCAGCTGTATGGCTTCAGTGCTTGACGGAGTGTGCCCTAAAAACACCACTCAACTAGTGATGATGCCAAGGACCAAATTAAATGCCTGTTAGATCTTTGGCTGAAAGTAAAATATTACCTCTGTGGAATTTCGGAAGACCAGTTTGTGTGCTCAGTCATGGCTAGCAAGTGCTGCCAACCTCTCAAAATCCTACAACGACTGCAATTATGTATTTTTTATCTAAATTTAGGGCTGTTGTATCAAACATATCAGCAAAAAGAAAAAAAGCTTTTAATCTTTTAAAAGAAAATATACATAAAGGTGGCATCCTTCTCACCCAGAATGCTTAGATCCTTTATGAGAAGTTAGTTTTTTCCATATAGTTTGAGCATGTCCTTGTACCAACACAATTCATTATAATGTTCAGTATTCAGCACCTGGTTGCTGTATTTTTAAATAAGTCACTGTCTTTTTAAATGGGTTGTGTTTGCTTCATAAATGTGCTTTGCATTAGAACTGTAATTTCCCAGGTTCCAGTAGGATTGTTGGATGAGCAGCATGGTTGCCTTTAAAGTATGGCTTTTTCTTTATTGCAGAAAAATATATATACGGATATAACACTTAACAATGAATCAGAATTTTTTTGTGTGTCATTAAGTTTCACAAGGAGGTTGACTCATATTACAGTACAATAGATGATTGTACAGAACTAATATCTCAGTACTTAAGAGGTGTCCCTCGCCGATGCTCCTACAAAAACGGCAACAGCAGAAGAGGCAGATGTGCGTGAAGCAGTGAGCGAGCGAAAGCTGAGGGCGAACAAGATCACACTGGCCCCAAGCACCGGACGGAGGATCCAGGGCATGGGCTGAGGTGGCATCCGCTGCAAAGAAGCACTCAGAACCGCGGTAAGCTACCCGATTTGGGGGCTGAGTGAGAGAGTGCTAAGGGGGAGAAGAAGGGCAGAATCGGGGTGATTATTCATCCCGGAGGCCTCAGGGAATATTGAGCCAATTTTGGAATCAACGTAACTAATTGGCTTCTCCTTCCCCCCTCTCTTTCCCCTCCCTCTTTTTCTCATATATCTCATTTACACCCCCCCCACACTACCCACCATTTTAGGTGGGAAGGATCTAATTGGGTGGAAATGGCAAGCAAAGCAAGCCTCACTGGGAACAACCTGACAGAGGGTGCCCTAAGCAGCCTGGAATTACCAAATTCTCCGGCTTCAACTCAGTCTTTACCAGGCCCCAGTACAGAGAGCCAAGATAATGAACTGGATCTATCAGGTCATAACACCAAGGTAAATATCCTGACTCGGCTGAGGGAAGAGATGAGAAAAGAGCTAAGGGAGGTAGTGAGAGAAATCAAGGGGCAAGAGGCAACCCCAAAGAAGGACAGCTACAAACATGGCTCTAGTAAGGGTAAAAGGCCATCTAAAGCCCTGACACCCACCATGGTTAAAAAAAGGAGGAAGACAGAAAGCTGGGGGGACGAGGAGTCCAGCCTCTTGGAAGGTCACCAGGCTAACTCGGACCTATCTGAAGTTCCTTCAGACAGTGAAGAAGGGGAACTGTCAGAGGAGGAGGAGGCAGACCTGGGTCCCATACAAGCCAGGCTTTCCCCCCAGGAAATGTATTAAAGACTTCTTCCTAAGTTGCTAAGGGCTATTGAGTTATCCCAGGTGTCTCCAGGCTCAGAGGTTCCAGAGCAAAAATATCAGCAGGGATTGGAGAAGGCACTTCCCAAATTGGGACCCACACAAAAAGGGGTGCCTCTCCCTGTGTTTTTCCATGGCATTCTAAAGGCGGAATGGGATAATCCTGCTAAGCCCAAGTTGTGCCAACAGGTATTCCACAAATTCTACTCTTTGGTACCTGATGATGCAAAGAAGATTAAACTCCCAACTGTTGATGATCCAGTTACAAGCTTGGCTACTACCTCTGTCCTACCAATGGATGCAGAGGGTGTGCTGAAGGATCCGTCTGACAAAAAGATTGAACAGGCTTTATGTAGAAACTTTGAGGCTTCAGCAGCTTCCATGTGGGCTTCAGCAGTGGGCTCTCTATTTGCTAGGGCTGCATTCACGTGGGCATCAAACCTGGCAGCAGCAGGTAGTGAAGTCCCCAAAGAAATTAAGAATGAGATCAAGAAGATAGCTCTGGCTGAAGCTTTTGTGGCCGATGCTATGCTGGATTCCTTTCAAATGTCTGCCAGAGCCACGGGTTTTAACGTTACCACTAGACGCAACACGTGGATAAGAAATTGGGATGCAGACCCACTGGCATGGAACAAAGTGGCAGCAATGCCTTTCACGGGCACTAATCTCTTCGGAGAAGCACTGGAAAAGTACTTGGTGGAGGACTCCGAGAAGTAAAATACCCTGTCATCAAAGAAGAAGGACGTTAGAAACAAGGGGAAACATTCCTTTCATTACTCTAGATGTTTTTCAAGATAAGGAAGTGACAGAATGTACAAAAGCTGCTGGCAACCAAGACCATAAAGTGACACTAGAACCTTCACCTTTCGCATGACAGGTCAACAAGCAAAAGGACCCAAGAAGGGAGGTCAAGCATGACTATCTGAGATATTCAGTGATCATTCAAAAGGGGGCAGGCTACAGGAGCTTGCAAGTCAATGGATGTTCTCAGTAACAGACAAATTGGTGTTGGACACTGAATCCAAGGGCTACTCCTTGGAATTCAAAACAAGACCACCCAGTCCCCTCATAAAGATACCAAGGAACCCCCTACCACAAAAACATATCAAAATAAGAGAGGCCATTCAACATCTGCTGCAAATAAAAGCCATAGAACCAGTACCCTCCCAATTCAGGAACACGGGAGTATATTCGGTTTTCTTTGTGGTGCCAAAAATGAATGGGGATGTCAGAGCCATCTTGGACCTTCAATGGCTGAACCAATACATAAAGTCACGAAAATTCAAGGTGGAGACCCTGAAATCCACAGCAGAAGTGATCCAGGAAGGGGATTTCATGGCCTCCATTGATCTATCAGAGGCCTATTTCCATATACCAATCAGGGAGACGCACAGGAAATATCTGAGATTCACATACAACAAAGAGCATTTCCAGTACAAAGCCCTACCATTTGGGTTAAAGTCATCTCCGAGAGTCTTTACCAAAGTGCTGGTGACGTTAATTGCGTTACTTAGGCTGAAAGGAATTGGGCTGTCCCTGTATCTGGACGATATCCTGATCAAGGCCCCATCTCAGGATCTGGCTGTGGAAGCAGTCCAACAAACGATTCAATGTCTGGAACTACACCGCTTTGTGGTGAATAGGCAGAAGAGCAGCCTCCTACCATCGCAAAGATTACTTCACTTGGGAGTGATGATAGATATGAAGAGGGACAGAGTGTTCCTGTCAAACGAAAGGCAACAGAAACTGGTGGATCTGGTAGGATCGCTGAAGAAACAAAAAATGGTGGACGTGATGCAATTGGTGAAATTAAAAGGCTTGATGGTATCGTGTCTGGACATACTTCAGTGGTCACGTTTCCACACACCCCTGCTACAGAAGTTTCTAAGGCCTTACCAGAGGATCATAACTCACAAACTGTCCAAGAAAGTAAAGTTGACAAAGAGCTTGGTGGAAGCTCTCGATCGGTGGATGAAACCAGACCGGTTCAAGGAGGGGGTGCCTCTCAGAGAACCAAACAGAATATTAATAACGACGGATGGAAGTCTGAAAGGATGGGGAGCCCACACAAAAGAAAAATGACACAGAGCACATGGGAAGGAAAGGAAAGAGAACACAGCATAAAGTTCCTAGAATTGAGAGCAATCACGTTGGGACTGTTGGAGTTTCAGGACACCCTGTTAGGTCTCCATGTCTTAACACAGACAGACAACACAACAACCAAAGCTTATATAAACAAACAGGGCTGCACAAAGTCAAGTACTTTGAACAGGGAGGCGATGGAAATATTTCAATGGGTAGAAAAGTATCTAGGCTCGATAAAAGTGATACATGTGCCCAGGGAAGCTGAACATTCAGGTCTTTTCACAAATCTGTCAGAGATTCAGGACACTGGACGTGGACCTATTCCTTTCAGCCTCAGTAACGCAATTAACGTCACCAGCACTTTGGTAAAGACTCTCGGAGATGACTTTAACCCAAATGGTAGGGCTTTGTACTGGAAATGCTCTTTGTTGTATGTGAATCTCAGATATGTGAGCCACACTTTCTCAATGAGGAAATTAATCATCTAAACCACGCACTTCAGGCAAATGGCTACTCCAGAAATGAAATCCGAAGAGCAATCAAACCCAGGATGAATAAAAAAATCAAGGAAAAACAGTCTCCTACAGGAAAAGTGTTTTTGCCATATATCAAAGGAATTACTGATCAGATGGGAAAGCTTATGAAAAAGCATAACCTTCAAGCAGTATTCAGACCCACCCGAAAAATACAACAGATGCTACGATCAGCAAAAGACAGTAGAGACCCCCTCACCTCTGCAGGAGTATACCGTATACCCTGCAGCTGTGGACAAGTTTACATCGGGACCACAAAGTGTAGCATCCAGACAAGAATAAAAGAACATGAAAGACACTGCATACTTAGACAACCTGAAAAATCAGCAGTGGCTGAACATAGCCTAACTCAAACAGGGCACAGTATCGTATTCCAGGACACCAAAATACTGGACAACACTTCCAACTACTTTGTCAGACTGAAATTCACAAGCATAAGCAAAACTTCAACAGGAGAGAAGAAACCTTAAGTATGAACAGAGCATGGTTTCCAGTTCTGAAAAACACCAGGCAAACAAAACACTCTATACCCGACAGTAGCCCTGCAGAGAAGATTAGGACATCAAGCACCAATCCATATGCAAAAGAACCTCCTCAGGATACAGTGAAGCCTCCCGCCATTAGCATTTCACACCCTGGGAAACTCTTACAGGATGACTCAGCTCAATCCCACCCCTCCTGAGTAGATATAAATGACCTGCCAACATCCTTTCCACACTGTGACACTGAGAGATCTCTGTCTTTTGGTGCTACACCTCTGAAGATGCCAGCCACAGCTGCTGGTGAAACGTCAGGAACTACAATGCCAAGACCACGGCAATACAGCCTGGAAAACCCACAATAACCATCGTTCTCCGGCCGTGAAAGCCTTCGACAATACAGCGATACATAGATTCCCGACATGGAACTTAAATATAGTCCTAGCAGTGCTCACAAAAAAACCATTCGAGCCAATGGCGACATGTCCACTGAAAGAACTAACATTAAAGACCATTTTTTGGTTGAGGTGACATCAGCTAGAAGATTGTCAGAAATCAGGGCATTATCAGTAAATGAAGAACTATGCGTTTTTCATAATGATAAAGTCGTTTTGAGACTGGACCCCACCTTCGCGCCTAAGGTGAATTCGGCTTTTCATAGAAGTGAGGAAATAGTTCTTCCTTCCTTCTGCACAAACCCAAAACATGAAAATGAGAAAGAATGGCACAAACTAGATGTCAAAAGGGCCCTTAGTTATTACATAGAGAGAACCAAACGTTTAAGGAAGGTAGAAAATACGTTTATTTCATTCAAAAAAGGGTCACTAGGACATAAAGTGTCAACATCTTCCCTGAGTAGATGGCTTAGGTATTGCATGGTTTTGGCTTTCAAAATCAAACCTATAGATCCACCTGAGTGCATTACAGCACATTCTCTCAGAGGGGCAGCAACATCAGCGACGTATAGGTCATTTCTATCGTTAGAAAAAGTTTGTAAGGCAGCGACGTAAAAGTCAGTGCACACATTTACTAGACATTACAAGGTAGATCAAATTGCCTCGGCTGAGGCAGCCTTCGGTAGAAAGGTGTTACAACATGCCCTGTAAGGGTAACAAACTAGTTAACCTGCCCTGAGGTATACTGCTATGGACATATCCCAAATGTTACGGCCTGCCCCACTCCAGGACCACAGGAGAATGGAAGATTTATCTTCGCTTACCGTGAAGCTTCCTTTCTCGGTGGGGCAGGCCAAACCCACCCAAAATAATAAAAAAACCAGTGGATGTTGTTTATATGTATATAGCTACTCTATTTGTAGTTAAGCTCTGTTTGATAGGAGCTAAGAAAACATGAAGTGTTGGACGATGCATGGGGCTTGGACAAGAACTGGCGCGCCAGAGAAGAGCCCCTCCTACATGGGATCGTTAGATCAACCGACCCTGCGCAAGAGGAGGAGCTACTTCCCAAACATTATGGCCTGCCCCACTCCCGGACCACCAAGAAAGGAAGCTTCACGGTAAGTGAATTCAAATCTTCCAATCCTTGCCATTTGCATGGAATCCATTCCCAGGAATCCTATGAATGGCAAAATCCACAAAGGCAAGAAGGCTGCCTTCTGCCTCCTAGTAGCAAAAACCTTAAAATTTCTTGCAGAGTTTAATGATGCAATGATTATGATGATGGTGTAGTAGAAGTAAAACAGGCTGGAGACCAGATCACTTGATCGGACCATGAATAAGTGAAATCACAAATCATGCCAGCACCAATGGTGAGGATCTAGTATAGATTTTTGAGAGAGCTTCAGCTTTGATAATTGAGCTTTCATAATTTTTATAAAAGTTAACGGCTCTTGATTGAGGAGGTTTTTATGCTGATATTTGAATTAACAGTGTCATTTCAGTCTGCTGTCTATTGACTTTTAGTAACTCAGGCATCACCAACAGAGATATCTACTTCATAATATTCTTGCAAAAATGAATACAGAAGATATGATAATATTGTTTTGTTTATTGGCTCAAATTAGACAAAAATTGTGGGAGTTCTGTTTCCAAATACTTCAGCAAACAGATTATCTGGGTTTTGTTTTGTGCCTTTTTGGAATGCTTTATGTTGTACATAAGCTCATTTTCAACTGATTAAAGCAATACGTCGTCATCCTTCTGTGCAGCTCCACATTGGGACTGCGCATGCACAGGCCAGCCACGGAGAGAATTTTCTAGCTTAAAATCTGTTATTGTGCATGCGCAATAGCGTTCCTACCAAAACGCGGTTGCTAGGGTGAGCGCCCCCAGATTCCCTCAGTTCTTCTTTTGCTGCCATCATGAGAGGTTAGTTTCTAGTGTTGCTCAGTTGTTCTTCATCCAATATGTCTCAATCTTCCTTATTCAAAAAATGTCAGCAGTGTGGGACAAAGATAACTCAGACTGACGGTCACAATCTCTGTTTTTTTAAGTCTGCGGGAAGGACATAATGTTTCTACTTGTAAATTCTGTCAGGGTTTCACCCTCAAGGACAAAAGTGATAGGATCTCCCATTTAAAGGCTGCTCTATGGGAGAAATCCCTGTTGAGCCTGGACAAACCGCTGAAGCAAAAACCCACCACAAAACGGCAGTTGCCTTGGCTGCTATCAGAATCAGCCATTCTGAAGTGCTTGGATCTGAAAAAACAGCCCTTGGTTCCAAGCAAATCCCCGTTGGATGTCCATTCCATGACCAGCAATCCGGTAAGTGGAAAGACCCCAGACACCAGGAAATGGCATTCTCCAGATCTGAGGGATATGGATCAGGCTACTTCAGAGCTCCCTCCCAAAAAGGCTAAAGCCAGGATCAAACACAAGAAACGTTCTGTTTTGACTTCTCGGAGCAAATGGGGCAGATCCTCTCCACCTCCTATGATTCTGGAGGAGGATGTTATAGAGTTGCTCCACAATCCGTCACCTCCTTGAACCCCTTCACTTCATGAAGGGGATGAAGAGCAATGTCTGTGCAATCTTTGACGGAACCAGTCCTGTCATTCGACCAAGTTTCGACTTTGGATCCGTTCCTGCCACACTTCTCAGAACCGATCCAGCAGCACCCCGCACCAGTACAATGGCCTCATCAGCAACCTATTTTGGAACCAATTCAACAGCGTTCTGTGCCTGCACAGTGGTTGAAACAGCAACCTATCCCAGATCCGACTCAGCAGTGTTCCATGTCAGCGCAGTGGTCTCACCAAATTACCTTAGACTCTTCTCAACACCGTTCTGTACCATCACAATGGCCCCAGCACTCTACAATGAGTCTCCCTCCATCCCTCCTACCCTGGCATTCAGTCCCAGGAGTGAGTAACATTACTAATTGGCAGGACTTCGTTGCCTGGCTCCAGTCAGCACCTAGCTTTCTTTCACGCCAACCTTCTGCCTCGTTCTATCAACACCTTCCTGCATACCTCCACCCTTTCCTTCAGTTCCAACAACGTCTTCAGATCTGAATTTTGCAGTTCCTAGAATGGTTCCGCATCATCAAACCCATCAGCCCTCAACGGAGTTTTCTGGTTCCAAAGATGAGGAGGACATCACTTCGCAGTCGGATGTAACCTCTGACTTAGCTTCTGAGCCTTCTCCTGATGAATCAGTTGGAGACACTGGCTCGACATTGCCAAATGATGATTACCACATGTTTTCAGAGCAAATTGTGTGGATGGCAACAGCCTTGGAGTTTAACATTTCCACCTTGACGTCAAAACCCAAGAACAAAGTTCTGCAGGTGTGGTATTCCGGATCCCCTGCATCAGTAGCTTTTCCCCTGGTGGAGGACTTGCCGGATATGGCTCAGGAAATTTGGCAGTCACCATCATCAGCACCAGCCACTTACCTCTTTAACCATCCTCGCCCATCTTCTCTGGTAGCAGAAGAAGTCCAGGCGGAAAGGATGCTACTAACTGTTCTGCTCACTCCATGGCATCTGTGATCGTTTTGAGGCGTCACGCATGGCTTCGGTCTATTGCACTTCCTCTAGATAGTAGTGCTAAAATCAAAGACTTTCAATTCAAGGGGTCTCTTCTATTTTCTGAGAAGACCGATGATTCAGTCTCAAATGAAAAAGAATAATCAGACAGCTAAGTCTCTGAGAGTCATTGCTCTGCAGCAGTCCTTCAACCCTAGAAGTCGTTCCCAGAGAGCAGCCATACCAACACGCCTATCAGCAATCTTACCAACAAAGGCAGAGAATGTACATTTACCATCACTTGCATGGCCAACATCCTTTTTCCTCCTCTCAATGACACTCCTCTAAGAGGTCTTTTAGGCTGAGGGGGAAGCAGAGTCAGCCACAGTCACACAAGCCATCATCTCAAGGACAGAGGTCATTGTTTTGACTAGACTTGCACAGGGCCTCTGAATCTGTTCCCTTCTTGGACAGACAGCACCCATGCTCTGTTGCTTGGGAGTCTAATACTAATGACTCTTGGGTTCTGTCCATTGTTACTAATGGTTACAAGTTGCTTATTGACAACCTCCGTTACCTTACCTCCTGTTTCATCTTCACAATGTTCTCTTACTCATCAAGTTAATGTTTCTGAGTTGTTAAGAAAAGGTGCTATACGCAGAGTTGACTTACAGATGTCTCCTTATGGTTTTTATTCCAGATATTTTCTGGTTGATAAAAAGGATGGCGGTTCTAGTCCAATTCTAGACTTGAGAGGTCTCAACAAGTTTATAAAAGTACAAAAGTTCAGGATGCTTACTCTGACCAAGGTCATTCAGCTTTTAGAAGCAAATGTATGGTTTGCCTTCATTGATTTAAAGGATGCATATTTCCATATCTCAATCCACTCAGATCATAGGAGGTATCTCCGCTTCATGTGTGGGGGTGAGGCCTTTGAGTACACAGTGCTACCCTTTTGGTTTGGGCTCAGCCCTTCTTGTGTTCACGAAGTGTATGGCTGTCATAGTAGCTTTCCTTTGCTCTAAAGGTTGTGCAATATTCCCATACCTAGATGACTGGCTTCTAGTAGGAACCACAGCCGAATCCCTTTGTGAACACATAAACCTTACTGTTACCACAGTCTCTCACCTGGGTTTGCTAGTTAACTGGGACAAATCTATCCTAACCCCATCCATATCTATCAGATGTATCGGGGTCCAGCTTAACTCTCTACAAAGCAGAGCTTTCTTGCCTACTGACAGGATGGAAAGACTACTTAGTTTAGCCTGGCTGTACTCCAGTTGCTGTTTGGCTGATCACACACACCTTCCTCCATTGGTAAATAGCTCGAAGTGTATGGCTGTCATAGTAGCCTTCCTTTGCTCTAAAGGTTGTGCAGTATTCCCATACCTAGATGACTGGCTTCTAGTAGGAACCACAGCCGAATCCCATCGTGAACACATAAACCTTACTGTTACCAGTCTTTCACCTGGGTTTGCTAGCTAACTGTGACAAATCTATCCTAACCCCATCTATATCCATCAGATTTATCAGGGTCCAGCTTAACTCTCTACAAGGCAAAGCTTTCTTGCTTACTGACAGGATGCAAAGACTACTCAGTTTAGCCTGGCTGTACTGCAGTTGCTGTTTGGCTGATCACACACACCTTCGTCCATTGGTGAATAGCTCACTATACTCCCAATATGGGATTGCACAGAAGGATGATGATGAAAAACAGTGTTGCATTTACTTATAACTGTTGTTCATCGAGTGTCTTCTGTGCAGACACACATTCCCTCCCTCCTGCCCTGCTGTGAGTGTTGTTTAACTATATTGCTTCTCCAGCGGCTCAGGAGAACTGAGGGAATCTGGGGGCACTCACCCTAGCCAACTGCATTTTGGCAGGAACGCTACTGCACATGCACAGTAGGGGCAAGCACCCCCCTTAACAGATTTTAAGCTAGAAGAATCCGTGGCTGGCCTGTGTGTGTGTGCAGTCCCAATGTGTGTCTGCAAAGAAGATACTTGACGAACAACAGTTACAGGTAAGTGCAACACTGTTTGTATTTAATACATAGAATCAATATCTTTGCTGGACGGGTAAATGTTTCTAAATTCTTAGAAATGCTTAGATTATGTGAGTAAAGGATACCTGAATAAATGTATGATGTGTTTAGGCTGGAGGGTAGCTATTTAAAATCCCTCCCATGCAATGTGTGGAAAGGCAATATACAGATGTCTTGCAACATCCATCCCACCGTGACAGAAATGACTCAACACATTTTGTCTGCCCTGAGCAATTAAGATGGTTGAGAAACCTGCTTCATTATGTGAGTAGACCTTGTGCAAGTCAACACATGTTCTAAACTTCTCTTTTCCCTATATTTGAGGAAAATTAGCCCATGATCACAAAGTCCATCTTTTCTTAAGGAAAGTTTTCCTCTAAACTGGTTTTCAATTGAGTTTATTGGCTATTGACGTTTTTATCTGATTTTAAATTAAATTAACATGTTTATGTATTTTATATATGTTGTATTCCACTCTGAGCCAGTTCGCAGGGAGAGCGGATTAGAAATAACAACAACAATAATAATAATTTGCTCCAAGCACCAAAACAAACTGCTGTATTTTAAAACGGAAATTAGATGTTTATTCACTTTGTTAATATCAGAAGAAACCAACTTCTACTTAGACACCTACATTCTCGTGTAGACTAGACTATATTGAGGTAATATTTATCAAGGTTAAGCTCTTTAGCACTATGCAAAGAAAGCTTGGGATTTATTCTCATTGTTTTCTATAACAGCTTTCCTTTTAATCAACAAAATTTGCTTTCCTAATGAGAGCTGAATCAGGATTCTTGCAAAAAAGAGGATGATGGGTGGTCCATGTAATTTGCTTTTCTGTATGCTAGTTTCTCCTAAAGATAATGCATTTAGGCTTCAGTCCATTGGAATTTTTCCATGGGCACAAGGATTCCTACCTAAAGAGATTACTTTTTTCACTTTCCTCCCTCCCACGGCAGCCCAAAATACCTCACGAAATCCTGTAGCAGGGAGAGAGGTGAGAAATCCATACTCTGCAGGCAGAAATCTTTGTGCCTGCAGGAAAATAAAAATCTGTCACCAGCTCTTTCCTTTCTCTTCTGCCCCAGCTTTCCTGTCTTTTTTTGGTCAGCTCTCAGTATCAACATTCTGTAGGCTGCCTATGCTGCAAAAGACAACTGTATAAAAAGATGTCAGCAGTGCACTGTGAAGTTCCATTGACAGATGGCTACAGTCAGTGTCTCCTGTTCACACAGTAGAGACCTGCTTCTGCTGCCCGAAATTCATAAAACAGGCAAGGTGTAACTTGACTTATTTGGACTTATAAGCTCACTTCAGGAGAAAGTTGTTAATGTCTGAGGCAATGGCTGATGAATTGGCACTGACTACAGAAATCCATCTATCTGTTATTAGTGCCACTTATTTATCTTTTCATGCTAAACACCATCAAGACCAAGTTCCTTTGCAGTGAGCCTGCAGTAGACCAAATTGCTGAGGCAAAAGAATTAAGCCCAGTTGTTCTTAGAATCAAAGAAGACTAAACACAGGAGAAACATCAATCTAAGATAGATGAATGAAGGTCCACTCCCATCATTCACATTTCTGGTCCCTGTAGTAGGTGTTTCCTTTCATGTTTTTTGTTCCAGTCTCACCATCACCAAAATTGATGTGTAAGTGATCCAGGTTATTATTCTAATCTTGAGAACACAAGGTTTTAAAATCTAAAGATTCTTTTTTGAAGGTCAGCTCTAGAACTTCCCAGCAGGATATATTTACCGACTACTTTGCCTTGATCCACCACCAGTGATACTATCTAGGGAAAGATCGCCATCCCTGGCTTTTTCAAACATTCATCAAAAGACTCTTAGTCAGCACTGACAGTCTCAGTATTATATGATATATAATTACAGGATTGAACTGAACTACAAGATAGGACTAAACCTCCTTTGTTCTCCTTACTTTCGAGAGCAAAAAGAGTGTTATCACAGAGATGGGGATGAGTACTTGACAGCCACTTACAGGCACCATTCACCACTTGTCCCCATGAGTTTTTGATAGCAGCATTTCCCTTGGATTCCAATGTGTGATCGTTAACACCATCTGTCAGTCCTGATGGCCACATCCTCTTGCCTGCTGCCTTCTATTCTCTTTCAGGACCAATGTATACTTTAGCCCTAATGGCAATACATGCTACTCCCCCTGTGTCTGTGCCTGCTGTAACAATGCCCATAGTGATTCCAATTAAACCAGTCCAGAGACCCCAAGTGCTCGAATAGCTCATCTGTCTGTGCTGGAACCAACTCCCCATATGTCAACAACACCTCTGCTTTGTTTTCTCGTTCCAAGGAGGAGGGTCATTATGCCTCAGATTCTGATTAGTTTGTTTGCAATTTATGGGATCCAGCCTATAACATATGTAACTTAATGTAATAACAGTATTGCGTTTACATATTTTCTGTATTTTTCTCGTTTTTTTTAAAGTTTAAAAATCTATTTTAAACATTGGTTTCCATTCTGAAACATTTTAAAACTTTGATAAAGATAAAAATGATTCCTTCCCTTACCTAAACAATTTCTGCTTAGCTGGGAAGGGTTAAGAATCAGATGAGCATATATGCAGTTGAACATCAGAATATAATTTTTTAATGGACACTGTAGCAAAAACTAGCCAATTTACACAAAACAAAATCTATATTTAGGGGCCTGAGTTAAATGTCGCCAAAGTAAAGAGAGAGATGATCAGTGCTGTTCTTGTAGTCTGTTTATTTTGGACTGAAGCTTTTGCCAGCCCAAGGCCTTGCATTATAACTATGCAGTACAGTGTTGTGCCTCCCTGCCTTTAAATCCAATACATTCATAGTTGCTTCTTCAAGACTGCTTTTTGCTGGACTAGGTGGAGCACTGCTCTGATGTTGTTACTTCTTTTGAGTCTGGTAAACAAGATACATCGCATATTACCCTATCGGAGACAGAGACTTCACATTTTATTTTTTTATTCAACCCTATCCCATAACTCTGAAAGAGTTATCAGGTTGTCTAGGAACATATAAAACAATCAATATCACATCCAATACAAATGTAATTCACTAAAACACAAAACACCCCTTACTATACACACATACTGATCTCTAACCATTAAAAACAATCCAAACTGCTATTAGTGTACATCTTATCAGATAAAGGAAGCTTGACTCTCAAAAGCTTATACCCTAGAAATCTTGTTGGTCTTCAAGGTGCTACTGGACTCGAACCTTGCTTTTCTACTGCAGACCAATCCTGCTACACACTTGAAACTGCTTCTGATAGAAGGAATTCATGGAAATGAATCTTTCTTGACATTGTGGGAATCTCCCCAGTTGCTGCTGAATTTTAAGAAACTGAGCTGAACAGTGCTCAGCACACAGACAAGACCACCCTCTAGATGATTTTTATATTTATGCACCAAACAGATAATAATCCATAGAACTAGAGCTACTGAAGGTTATCCTATTGTTCTTGAATACTCTTCCTTCCTAAATTTACTTGATGGATCTTCCGAAAGTAATGTAAGATAAACCTTCCAAAGAGATATGTTTAATAATAATGTTCATGTTACTTTATTTATAAAAGCTTTAAAATTACTACAGACTAGTATATACAAGTAAACTAGTATATATCAGTTACTTAAGTTTTCCTTAGTAATATATGTTCATAGATTGTTTGGTATTCAGTGAGAGATACTGAAATCCTTTATCTTGGCTACAAGTAATATTGCTTTTTATTTTAAAAATGGTAGACAACCTGTTCAGAAATACATTTTACATGAATTTTGAGTGATGTTCATTGAACCTACATACTAATAGCTGAAGACACTGTACATTTGCAATGGCAGCAATTAAAATATGAGGCAAGATAGAAGTGCTTGGGCACTGGGCAGGGGGTTGGACTAGATGGTCTGTATGGCCCCTTCCAACTCTATGATTCTATGATTCTATAACTGCTAAAACCTCATGAAAATAATTCTGTTGCAATTGATTAGAACCTTAGATTATTTAGTTAGTAATTCATAAATTTGCTTATCACAGCAAGCATCCTTACTCGCTTCTAGTGAGAGTGAACCACACATTCCCCTCTCCTTTGCAGCACCAGTGTTTCTGAGTATACCTCCCTTCCCAGCACCAACTGTTGAAAAAGCATTCTCTGGTACTGGGAACTGGAGAGAAGGAAATGGTGGTGGCTACAGCAACATCTACTGTAAAGGTCGGTGGGTGTAAGGAAGAAACAGCATTGGAGACCGCTTCCAAGCTGAGATTGATGACATAAGATTGTAGGCACATTCAAACATCATGAAAATTTCTTTTTATAGACTTAATTTTTGTCAGCCTTTCTTACTACTTGAAGTGATTAAAAACAACACAATCAGAGCGGTATACATACAGTCGTCAGTTGCTGGGTTTAATTCAAGGTTTGGGCTATCATATACTAAAACTATTTGTAATGTTTGTTCCTCATGTATTGTCAAAGGCTTTCATGGCCGGAGAACGATGGCTGTTGTGGGTTTTCCGGGCTGTATTGCCGTGGTCTTGGCATTGTAGTTCCTGACGTTTCGCCAGCAGCTGTGGCTGGCATCTTCAGAGGTGTAGCACCAAAAGACAGAGATCTCTCAGTGTCACAGTGTGGAAAAGATGTAGGTCATTTGTATCTACTCAGGAGGGGTGGGGTTGAGCTGAGTCATCCTGTAAGAGTTTCCCAGGGTGTGGAATGCTAATGGCGGGAGGCTTCACTGTATCCTGAGGAGGTTCTTTTGCATATGGATTGGTACTTGATGTGCTAATCTTCTCTGCAGGGCTATTGTCGGGGATAGAATGTTTTGTTAGCCTGGTGTTTTTCAGAACTGGAAACCATGCTCTGTTCATTCTTAAGGTTTCTTCTTTCCTGTTGAAGTTTTGCTTATGCCTGTGAATTTCAATGGCTTCCCTGTGCAGTCTGACAAAGTAGTTGGAAGTGTTGTCCAGTATTTTGGTGTCCTGGAAACCAACTCACACTGATCGGTACTTACACAAAAACTCCAATCACCACCCCCGACAGAAAAGAGGCATAGTGAAAACATTAGTGGATCGTGCAAGACGGATATGTGAGCCGCACTTTCTCAATGAGGAAATTAATCATCTAAACCACGCACTTCAGGCAAATGGCTACTCCAGAAATGAAATCCGAAGAGCAATCAAACCCAGGATGAATCAAACAACCAAGGAAAAACAGTCTCCTACAGGAAAAGTGTTTTTGCCATATATCAAAGGAATTACTGATCAGATGGGAAAGCTTATGAAAAAGCATAACCTTCAAGCAGTATTCAGACCCACCCGAAAAATACAACAGATGCTACGATCAGCAAAAGACAGTAGAGACCCCCTCACCTCTGCAGGAGTATACCGTATACCCTGCAGCTGTAGACAATTTTATATCGGGACCACAAAGTGTAGCATCCAGACAAGAATAAAAGAACATGAAAGACACTGCAGACTTGGACAACCGGAAAAATCAGCAGTGGCTGAACATAGCCTAACTCAAACAGGGCACAGTATCTTATTCCAGGACACCAAAATACTGGACAACACTTCCAACTACTTTGTCAGACTGCACAGGGAAGCCATTGAAATTCACAAGCATAAGCAAAACTTCAACAGGAAAGAAGAAACCTTAAGAATGAACAGAGCATGGTTTCCAGTTCTGAAAAACACCAGGCTAACAAAACATTCTATCCCCGACAATAGCCCTGCAGAGAAGATTAGCACATCAAGTACCAATCCATATGCAAAAGAACCTCCTCAGGATACAGTGAAGCCTCCCGCCATTAGCATTCCACACCCTGGGAAACTCTTACAGGATGACTCAGCTCAACCCCACCCCTCCTGAGTAGATACAAATGACCTACATCTTTTCCACACTGTGAAACTGAGAGATCTCTGTCTTTTGGTGCTACACCTCTGAAGATGCCAGCCACAGCTGCTGGCGAAACGTCAGGAACTACAATGCCAAGACCACGGCAATACAGCCCGGAAAACCCACAACAGCCAACTTTGTCCCTCATGTCTACAAGACCTCTCAACCTATGCTCCATCACATCAACTTTGTTCATCTGAACAGGGCCTTCTGCAGGTTTTATCCTGCTGATGGGCAAAATTGATAGCTGCTTGTACATGTGCGTTCTCTGAGATGGCCCCCAGCTTATGGAATAACCTGCCTGAAGAAGTCAGGAAAGCTCCCACTGTACTGGCTTTCCTTTCACAAACTATGCAAAACTGAACTATCCAGGACAGGAGGGCTTTTTTGCATAGGTAATAGGCTGTGAGGGTGATCTGGCTGCGACATCTGTCACCCCATTGATCGCCAGGTTTGATTCAGCTGATCTGGCTGGCTAGGTGGGTGTCCCTTTCCTCCCTCACCGCTCCATGTGCGTCCCTCCCGAAGCTGTGCATTTGGTGGAAGAAGACGACCATCCCAGATAGAAGGAGTGTACCATTCTTCGGTAAAGGGTATACGCTAGCATAGGTAATAACACTGTGGTGTAAGGAAATGGTTTGGATAGATATGCTGGAATTGGGATAGGGACTGTAGACTATAGTACTGTGTATTACCTGTTGCTGTAAGTGTGTTCCTATTGGATAGTTCTGTATCATGTGATATGTCAGCTTATTTTTGTGTTCAGCATTGTTTTAAGCTCTGTATGAGATTTCTGCTTGTTTTCAAATGTCTGCAACCATTACCCTATTGTATTTTTTATTGAATGTCCCAGGCATTGATTATATGGACCTATGTTGTGAAAGTCTGAGCAAGAAAGGCGAACCATAAATAAATAAATAAATAAATAAATAAATAAATAAATAAATAAATAAATAAATAAATAAATAAATAAATAAATAAAATGGGACACATTAGCACATGGTAGCATGCTAAACGGTATACTATATATAGTAAAATAGAATAATGCAATCAAACAATGAAACAAAACAGTGTATATAGAGAACAAAGCAATGAAAACTATCTAAACATTCGCAGACATTGGGTTGGATCCAGCCAGTTTTTCTGCTGGTGAAAAAGGGAGATGTCTGTCTTGTGCTCTGGAGGCTGTTCAGGACCGGGCTCTTCTGGAGTAAGACCACTGGCTTGGCTGACCAACCTTAGGTGCATAGACTAGAACTTGGAGTTGGTACACATGGCGTGCACCTAGTGGACCAGTTGATCCAGCAATGCAGCCTTCCCAAGCCTCAGCCTAAACAGGTTGAGAGATAATCAGGCTGAGCTGCATCTGCTGGCAGGTGTTGAGCTGTGCCCTGACCCAGAGCCTGTAAAGCAGCACAACTCTCAGAGCCCTGTTCTCAGTCCATGCTGAGATTTAGGGATCCCAGGTGCCTGCCAGTTTACCTTCTTGCCTGCCAGTCACTGGCAACCAACAGGAGGTTTCCAACTGCCCGGAGATCACCAGCTACTGGCAGGCACTCCAGGAACATACTTAGCATGCATGCATTCCCGCTAAGTACTGGGTCCCCTTATCTCCCGTCAGAAAGGTATAGGGACCTGGGAAACCCTACTGGGATTGCATGCTGCTAGTCTGGCACTTTGTTCTGTCTCAACCCTGGTCTTCTGCCTATGCCACTCTTGCAGAATAGGAATGGGTCCTGAGAGGCTACAATCCCAGGCTGTATTTACATTCTGGCTGTCGGAGGCCTAGTAGTTATCTTTGAGATTGGTGGCCACTGGTGCTGCTGGCATGGTTGGCAGGTGCCACTGCAGCATCAGGCCCTCCCTGATCCCACTGGTCTTCCTGGTTCCCTGGCCTTGGCTCCTCAGTCTCGTCCTCTGAGCCCTCTGAATCAGAGTCACTGAGCTGGTCAGAAGGCTGTTTCAAGGGCGTCATGACAAAGTCTCCTTTGAAACCCCAAAAAGGCTACTCTATAGATCATGGATCCTATATGTAATAAAAACATGAGAAAAGGGGACTGAAGTAGGAAGAGGAATTGAGTGAAATTCTTTGGAAAAGCTGACTGGCTATAACCCATTACTATGACCCTATTCCCTTACTAAAAAAGCCTTCCAGAACAGTTAAAGAAACAGTACAGCAATGTAATGTATAAAAAGAACAAAGCAGTGGAAACTACCTACAATTTCAGACATTAACTATGATCCTATATTAATCATGTCTTATACTGAGCAGTTTGTTGTCATGTTGCAAATTACAAACCACAGATAGTACTATAGAGAGGGTGTTGTCCCTGCTGGTAAGTGAGAGAGAGGCAAGAAACAGACAAACCAGGATGTATAACTTAGTTTGATAGACCAACCACAGTTTGTTGCACAAATGACTGGTTTGTTGTAATCTCTGTGTGGCGCATTGCCTAACATAGGCAGCATAACATAAGTGGTCCCCTCTCCTTTTCCTTGGACAGGGGACATCCCTGACTTTGCACTGTGCTTCTGAGGCATTTGCCTTCAAAGACCATCATGACAGCAGAGATTAGATCCACTGCACCAGGGCAGTGACAGGGCATGCACAGATTTTGGCTGTTTCCTAAGGTCAGCCCAAGCCTATGCATAGGAGCTCCAAAGTGATGCAACATTGAGTTGTTTTCTTCAATAGTAAATAGTAATAATATTTACAAAGTTATGGAATGTGACTTCAAAAGTTTAGCTATGTAAACTGTCCAGTTTTCGATATTATGAGATGTTTACAGTTTTCCAAAGAATGGCTCCATACATAAATCAGTTATCTTTGTATTGTGCAAGATATGTTTAACTATAACAAACCGTATGGGCTGAATTAGCCTCTGTTTTCTTGCTTTAATAGTCAGATGAGTAAACTAAACAACTCAACTCTTATAGCTGTTTTTCAGGTAAAGTTATTATGCTAAACAGTCATAAAGTAATGCATGATTGTTCAGAACACTGGGTTCCTTCTTTCTGTAGCAGTTCAGGGTAAACTAAGAAACCATTCCATGAGCCAGGAATCTTACTTGTGCTACTTATCTGCTGGCTGTATTGAAATGTTTTATAGCGAAAATTCATTTTGCAGCTTTGCAGCACAGACACATGTCAGGAACACACTAAAGATATTTGCAGCCCTATATTTCAATTACAAAAAGTAGCTTCTCACACCATCATTCACAATGGGATTAGTATGCTCTTTCTCTAGTCCCTGTTGATCCCATAAAATGAATGTAATTGCATTTGTATAATAGCTTAAAAATATCAAAGCAAGTCCCATATGGGGAGAGCCTGTTGAGAGCCAAAACAAGCTGTTTGGCTTATAAGCAACTGGAAGCCTTTGCGGTACTGACTCATATCTGTAGCATACGCTGCATTATGCTGACTATATAATATGTTCTTATATTCTCCTGCAGAGACTTATGGATCCAATTGGATTCCAGAATGCTATGCGGGATCCTATGCTCCACGGCAGTTCGTTAGATGAGCTGGTGGAGGACTGACAATGCTGGCTCTCTGAAGCCATCAACGAAATTGCTCCCTGTCTCTCTCTTTGCCCCCATGTAAGTTGGGCTCCCTGGTATACAGAGGAGCTTTGAGAGAAGAAGCAGAAGCTAAGATGGCTTGAGCGAGTGTGGCGGCGATCTCACGATGAAGAGGCAAGATCATCTTATAGGACATTTATGAAAGCCTATGAGATGGCGGTGAAGGCTGTGAAGAAAGAGCTCTATACAGCCTCCATCACATCAGCTAGCTCACGCCCAGCAAAATTGTTCAATGTGGTTCAGTCACTGGTTTCCCTCCCAGGGGGAGGCTGTCAAATTCAGAATTCGGACATTAGCTGTGAGGCCGTGACTTGCCAGCTACAGTTGATACAGTAAAGGAACTAGAGACCCCTTGGCTGTCTTTAGGGTCAATATTTGATCAGTTCAGTCCACTCTCTGGGGAGGAGATTGACAGGACCCTGCGATCAGTTAGGCCCACCATGTGCCCCCTGGACCCATGCCCATCATGGCTGGTAAAGGCCAGTGCTGATGGCCTATGGTCCTAATTGGAGACCATTGTTAACACATCCTTGGGCACCGCGGTTTTTCCCTGGCCATTAAAGGAAGCCATGGTGATACCTCTCTTGAAGAAACTATCACTGGACCCTACCAACCTGGTCAATTATCGCCCAGTTTTGAACCTGCCATTTCTGGGAAAGGTGATTGAGCAGGTGGCGGTGGAACAGATACAGGGTTTCCTGAAGGATGTCTTGGCCCTAAGTCCCTTTCAGTCTGGGTTCCGGCCAGGACATGGGATGGAGATGCTGCTGGTCGCCCTCATGGACGACCTTTGCAGACATCTGGATCAAGGCGGTTTGGCGCTGCTGATACTATTGGATTTGTCAGCAATGTTGACACAGTCAATTACGATCTTCTGACTCGCCACCTCGCCGATATGGGGATACGAGGGACTGCCTTACAGTGGCTTGTCTCTTTTCTCCACGGTCAGGGACAGAGGGTGGCGCTTGGGGAGAAATTGTTACCCCGTCACCCATTGGTGTGCAGGGTCCCGCAGGGGGCAGTACTCTCCCCTTTATTGTTTAATATCTATATGCGCCCCCTTGCCCAGTTGGTGTGAAGTTTCGGGCTTGGGTGTCATCAATATGCAGATGACACCCAGCTGTATCTGATGATGGATGGCCAGCCCGACTCAGCCCCAGATGTCCTGGAACATGTGTTTGCAGCCGTGACTGATTGGTTGAAACAGAGTCGACTGAAACTGAACACAACAAAGACAGAGGTCCTGTAGTTGAGCCACAGGGGACTGGGTTTGGGACTCCGGCTCCCACCCCTCAATGGGGCACAGCTTGTGCCAGTTCCGAGGGTCAGGAGTCTGGGGGTGATCCTGGATGCCTCCCTGAAAATGGAGGCATAGGTCAGAGCAGTTGTCAGGTCTTCTTTTTTCCACCTGCGGCAGACCAAGCAACTTGTCCCCTACCTGTCTACCTGTGACTTAACTACAGTGATCCAGGCAATGGTCATCTCTAGGTTAGACTACTGTAACTTGCTCTACCCTTGAGCCTGACCCGGAGATTGCAGCTGGTGCAAAATGCAGCAGCGCGCTTCATTATGAAAGCACCAAATAGGGCGCATGTTACACCAATACTGTGCAAGCTGCATTGGTTGCCAGAGGAGTACCGGATCAGGTTCAAGGTTCTGGTATTGACCTATAAGGCCTTGTGCGGACTGGGGCCAGCGTACTTGAGGGACCGTCTCTCCCCGTATATTCCCCAGAGGACCCTCCAATCAGGAGAAAAACAACTGTTATTGGTCCATGGCCCCAAGGAGGCCTCGCCTCGACTAGAGCCAGGGCTTTCTTAGTCCGGGCTCCTACCTGGTGGAACGCTCTGTTTACTGAGACCAGGGCCCGGCAGGATTTACTATTTCTTTTTTTTTTTTTTGAATTTTTTTTAATTTTTATTACCTACATTAACTAACAATACAGAGGGAAAGAAGGGGGCAGGGGAAGGAAAGAAAAAAAACAGCAAAATATAACAACACTACACTACAAATAATGCTTTCCCTTCATACTGCCATTATTAAAAAATTAAAACTTTGTAAGATATTGATGGAGTGGTTGACCTTGCAAAATACAGATTACAATCCAAATTAAGTCTTCCTCCCCCCCCCCCCCCGGGCCTCGGACGCAGTTCTCTCTGAGCAACTGCAACCGCAGTGCTCGTTCCCTCCCCCCCCCCCCTTCAGACTTCAAATCCTTTTCTTCTTGCTTGGTGTCTTGCTGAAATTCTTGATTTTTGTCCTCAAAATCCCTTAGTTGATCTTCTGATGTTATCTTGTAAGCTTGATCTTTGTAACTAAACCAGATACCTTCCGGAAATAGCCATTTATACTTTATTCCACGTTTCCTCAGAAGAGCTGCAAACTTTTTATACTTAAATCTTCTTTTCCGAACTAAAAATGGAACGTCCTTCAGTATCTTAACTTTATTACCTAGAAAGTCCAGATCTGCATTGTATGAGTTGTATAGGATAGTGTCTCGGATCCTCTTAGATGAAAAATCGATGATGATCTCGCGAGGCAGCTGACGCTTCGTTGCATATTTTGAAGAAGCCCGACGGACTTCCAAAATGGCGCTTTTTACCTCTTCTTTAGTTGCCCTCGCGGGTGTTGCCAATAGTTCCGAGGCCAGATCCCATAAATCCTCATTTTCCTCCTCTTTCACATTCTGGATGCGCAAAATTGTCTGTGTTCGTTCCACTTGTAGCCCGATCTGCTGGTTCTCCACCAGCTTTAACTCTTTATTCGTTGCCCTCACGAGTGACTCATTTTCCCGAGCAGACTTCTCTGCCCCCCCCCGCTGCTTCCTTAATGGTTTTCACTTCGCTCTCAATTAAGCCCACCCTTTGATCTGTTTCATTCAGCTTGTCAACAAAGGGCTTTATGGCTTCGATAACCGACCTCTTCACCAAGTCCTCGAGCGACTCTCCTTTCCCCTGCAGGGCAGCTGAGATTGACTTGCCCAAAGCGGGACTCTGCTTTTTCGCTGCCATTTTTTTGGGGGGGGGACCGCCGACCAAATTCTGAAATTCAGCGAGGGGGAAGAACGAGCCTTCTTAGCTTCAGATCCCACCACTCCTTCGCGTGCGCTTGTAATAACAGAAGGGATTCACTTACTTACAGCCTTCTGCCTAGTTCTGCTCTTTGCTGTTTTCCATGGCCCGGCAGCACTTGAGGTGACGCACACGTCTGCCGGCCTCCGTAGGAACAAATGGGCAATTTACCCCCTGCATCGATTTCAGGGGGCTCTTCCCGCTGCGTTCCGGACCCTGCCTCCCTCACTGGGAGTTTTGGGGGCTAATCTTCGCAGATCAGCCGCCCGGTCAAGCTGCTCGGCCGCTTCCTCCCAGACCTGCGGAGAGGAGCGTCCGACATGGCCGAGAAAACGAAACCGAAGGCAGGATTTACTATTTCCGCTGGGCCTGTAAGACAGTTTTTCCACCAGGCTCATGGCTGAGGTTGGGCTTCTACTGGCTGGAGGATGCAACATCTACCCCTCTCCCTGTGAAGGTTGCCCACCACTGTTTGTTTTTCAGCTGCTGTTGCTGTGCTGCTATATCCAGTTGTATTGCTGTATTGTTGGTTATTAGCTGTATTGTTGCCACCAGGCAAAAGAGTGCTGCTATTTTTATATGATATTTTAATATGGAACGTTTTAAAATGATTTTAAGGTTGTTATTCACCCTGAGTCCGCTTGCGGAGAGGGCAGAATACAAATATGATACAAATAAAATACATAAAATAAAATATTGTAATGTTTGTAAAACTATGGTGCTAAAGAAATCTTGTGGATTACTTTGCTTCCGTGACTATCGGTAAGAAAATGTAAAATTACATTCAGGTGCATCACTATATTTGTTGAGTTCTTTTCAGTCAAGTCTTATCAGTTCTATATTAAATCGAACTCTTATACCACATTGGTTATCAATCTTTTGCGTTGTCTTGTGTTTATATTCTGTCCGGGGTCTGGGTCCCAGCCCCCAGACTTGCCAGGAGGGAGCAGTGGGAGGCAACTGGGAGGCAGTGGCCCTACCACCCCAGCCAGCAACCAGGTCCAGAACCTGCCCACTCCAGGGGGAAGAGGCGAAAGGCCCAAGCCTCAGAGGGCTGGGGGGAGCAGGGGGAGACCAGCCAGTTCCACCCTCCAGGGGGAAGAGAGGGGGCTAAGCAGGACAGAGGCACAGGGCCAAGGCAAGGGGAACAGGGACCCAGCAACAGCCCAGACAGAGCCCTGACCTGCCAAGGAGGAGAAACAGCCACGACAGCCCAGAGCCACACCCTGGCTAGAGGACAGCAGCATGGCTCAGGAGGTGCTAGGAGCCAAGCCCCTCCAGGTGGAGCTGCCACAGGCATTCTGGGGGAGGAGATGGGTAGCCCCGCCCAGCATCAATGAGCAGGCAGCCCAGAAGCTGGCCAGGGCAGCTCCTCGCGAGCAAGGCCAGGCATGCTCAGCAGCACGGAAGCTGGCTGGGGCAGCTC
Organism: Eublepharis macularius; assembly: GCF_028583425.1. Classification (NCBI taxonomy): domain Eukaryota; kingdom Metazoa; phylum Chordata; class Lepidosauria; order Squamata; family Eublepharidae; genus Eublepharis; species Eublepharis macularius. Next base: position 108,374,685 of record NC_072793.1, read on the forward strand.
CTCGTGAGCAAGGCCAAGGAGACCTCAGCTGGGGATGGCTCGCATTCAGCCCCACCCTGCCAGCAAGGCAAGGAAGCCAACAAGGGATTAGTGGTAGGAGGGAAACACCTGAGGGAAGGCACAGCTGGGCCAAGTCAGGAGAGGGAACAAGCCTAGAAGGAGGGAGGGGCGGGGAAAGGAAACCCTATATAAGGTGGCTAGGAAGAGCTCTGAGGTGGTGGGTGTGAGTAAGGAGTGATGGTGTGGAGTGAGAGCAGAGCAGTGTGAGAGTGGAGGCTTGGAGGAGAGTTCTAGGAGGAGGAGATGATGGAGGACGCAGAGGGTAAGCAGGCCAGGTTGAGCAGGCCAGCGAGTGGACTGAGAGGGAGTCTGGGTGATGTATACCGCCCCTCCTTCCACAGAGCAGGGTCCTGCAGTATCCCTGGCGCCCCTCTGATGTCAGGGCTGGCCCAGCTGGGGCCCCGCCCAGTGGCGGCAGCAACAAGCCATGACATATTCTTCTTTAAAATAAAATGTCTCAGACTGATTTTTGTAGCCTGAAACTACTGACAGACTTTGTTAATAGTCTTGCACTCAGATCATTTCTGTAGTTTGTTTAGAAATCATTCTCTCTGACTTCAAGAGGGGTTTGCTTCACATTAATTATCAACAGAATTTCAGCTTCAGGCTTGGTTCACACATGCAAGAGAAGGAGTGAGCGAACCATTAGGTGGTATAGTGGAATGGGCCAGTTGAGACTGCAGTTGGAGGGATTCCAGCTCTGAATGTTCCTTTGCATAAAAACACCCAGGAAATAGAAAACAAATACAGTAGTGGTACAGGAAACTAACATGCCCCTTTTCTTTGCTTGCTGTCCTGGTTTTCTGTTAACAGGAGGTTTTTAACAGTATAATCCTCCAAGCTTTCACATTGACTCACTGCAGTTGATTCTGTTTCCTTGGGCCGCTGACATTTAATTGTCGCTTAAGAACATAAGCATAAGCAAAGCCATGTTGGATCAGGCCAGTGGCCCATCCAGTCCAACATTCTGTCACACACAGTGGCTAGAAATCCAGTGCCATCTAAAGGACTGTCAGTGAGGCCAGGACACCAGAAGCCCTCCCACTGCCTTCCTTCCAGCACCAAGACAACAGAGCACCACCTCCCCACAAAGAGAATACCATCTATCTCCTGTGGCTAATAGCCACTGATGGACCTCTGCTCCATATATTTGTCCAGTCCCCTCTTGAAGCTGGCAATGCTTGTAGCTGCCACCACCTCCTGTGGCAACGAATTCCATGTGTTTATCACCCTTTGTGTAAAGTAGTATTTTCTTCTATCTGTTCTAACCCGACTGCTCAATAATTTCATAGAGTGCCCACGAGTTCTTGTATTGTGAGAAAGGGAGAAAAACACATCTTTCTCTACCTTCTCTAACCCGTGCATTATCTTGTAAACCTCTATCATGTCTCCCCTCAGTCGTCTTTTCTCCAGGCTAAAGAGCCCCAAGCGCCTCAATCTTTCCTCATAGGGAAAGTGTTCCAACCCTTTAATCATTTTAGTTGCCCTTCTCTGTACTTTTTCCAGTCGCTTCATTCCCTTGTATCTGTGAAGCAGGCTGCAAAGAAATAATGCACTCACAGATTTACAACCCAAATCTTTGTAGGTTTTGTGGAATTCAGTGTCACCATACAAGTAAGTGTGTGTAGGAGGACTTCAGCCATAGTTATGTTAAACCTGTATTGATGAAAAGGCAAAAAGAAGGAAAAGGTCCTCAAAAGACAGCTCAGCAGAGAAAAAGCCAAGACCTTGTATGAACGGTGGAATAATAATAAACCATATCCAGAATATGTAATTTGAGTTAATGTAACACCGTGGAATAATAAAGATAATTACACAGAGTAAAATTACCAAAGTGTATTTGTAACTGTAAGGTACTCTCTACTAATCATATGAACAATACATACTTAGCAGGGGTACAGAGCAATTATCTTTCCACAGTTGTCTACTTGTGAAGGTAGAGATGCCAGTGTGATGGCACACAAAGGGGAGAAGGAAAAGATTAGGTTATGCTTTGCCAGAGAGAACTGGAGCAAGCTGAGCTGCAGCAGTTCCTCAGAAGTAGAGATGGGCATGAACCAGAAAAAAACGAACTTTGCAGTTTGTGGTTCGTTGCATTTCACAAACCACAAACTTTCACGAACCTGCCCCAGTGTGTCAACTGGTTTGTTTGGTTCGTGAAAACGTCACATCCAGGTCAGCAAATCGTCACTTCCAGGTCAGCAAAAGGTCACTTCTAGGCCAGCAGAAGGCCACTTCCGGGTCAGTAGATGGTCTGCAGGAAGTCCAACCCCTGTTGCCTAAGAAACTGATTGATTGACACCAGGCTGTCTGCAGTGACGAACCCAAAAATGAACCAGCCTAAAGTTTGTGACAGTTAGTCAGAAATGGGCTCTGACGAACCGCTGGTTCATGAACCACGAACTGGCCCGGTTTGTCATGAACTTTGGTTCGTATTTCAGTTCATGCCCATCTCTACTTAGAAGCTTACTTTAGTCCCTTGCTTCCGAACTGAGCAAAATAGTCTGGTGGCCGTTGTTCAGTATCTGTGTAAAGATTGCCCACTCCTGATCTATACCCTGTCTCTCTACCAGTATTGGTACCTAAGACAACTTATATGCTTCTATAAAAGAATTACAGTAAACAAAAATTCCTTCTAGCTGTTGTTTTTCATTCATTTACTTGGTATATAACTGTCACTTATTGTGACATGTTTTATATTCATTGTGGCCATTACCTGCTTCATTTGTGTCTTGCCTTTTAGACTATAAGCTGCTGTTTCAGGAACTTGTTTTTCCTACAAAGTTTTGTACAGCACTTAGTAAAAATTTACGGTTGTTTTTTTTTTTGTTTGAATAGTTGTCCCATGAGAGTTTACGTCATCAGCCACACAGCCTTTCACAAGAAGTAGGAATAAACCAATATCTTCTTCCTCCTTCCAAGCTTCTTTTTTTTCTTTTTTGAAAACAAAAAGCTATGAAGGAAAAAGAAGTTCAGCATTCTTTCTTTGAGCTTGGATGCTTTCTGTATAAGTAAGCCTTTGATTTACAAACATCCTAGCAGATGAACATGTAAATAATGTACATTAATAGAGTTAAATGAGTACCAAGAAGAGAGCTGCAAATGCAGTATTTCCTACATAAAGTGTAAGAGCAAGTCATGACTAGATGTTCAGTTAATTTGTTGTGTGTATGTATTGACTGGTAATGCAATCAATAATAATCTTATTGAAATTTAGCACAAATGAATTCTTATTCGTTCACTCACTTCTATAAAAGAAAGATGTGGAGAGAATCACTGACTCTGGAGCCAACATCTGAAAGGCCTCACAAAGTTTCATTTTGTATTGTTACTATTGTCATTTCAATTGTTGTTATTATAACAATTGCTCTTAGGCCCAGAGTTCTCCCAGAAGGGATAGCTTCACATCCCTTTCTAGGCTTTGCCTCCAGGAATTTCCCATCCCAAGATTGACAACCCTAATTCTTATTGTCATAAATATATTATTACAGAAGGGGGAAAGTATACAATAAGATATAAGTAATAAGGACTGGCTGGCAGTATAGCAGACCACAAATGGGAGATGGAGGAACTAGGGACCAGGAAGCAAGTAGAAAGACATGGAAGGTTACATTTGGAGTGTGGAGTAGCATGGGGGAAGAGGAAAACGTACTCTTCCTGTCTTGAAGAAGAGTTCTGTGATTTTGTGCTTATGGTGCTAGAAGAAAGTTCTTAGGGGAACTGTCTACATTTGACTTCACTGAGATGTCCTTCTAATCCACTTAAGTTTACCTAGGGTCCAGTGGAGGATCTCTGATTAGACAATTTCAGTGCAAAACTAGGATCTGCAGTGTCATTGAACCAAAAGTGCAAGATCCAGCTTCCTATTAGTGAATTTGGTTTTTTTGTAAAGGTAGTTGAAATGTCCAAAAATTATTATAAGGATGAAGATGATGATGATGTGACCAGGTGAGGCAACAGGGGGGAAGATCTAGGTGGGATGACTGAATTACTTAAGTGACAGGCCTGATTACCAAAGGTCAGGTGGCTTTACTGAGTGGTGGCTGGTGGCATTACTGGGGTTTTGGATTAAATCATCAAGGTAGATTATATCGTGACGTAAATCCTGAGAGTTTGGGTCATGGTCCTGTTAACTGTTAACTTTCAAACGTTTCAGAAACATCCACATCATAAATACATGGATAGTTTCAGATTGATTTCTCTGACTGATATGAACATATTCTTTGATGTATTTATTTAAGTTTTGAAGATCATCACCTGCAAGCTAGATCTTTGCCCATCCTGGCTATTAAAATCATGCCAAGAGAAGTTAATGGTGACTCTTGCCAGAATTACAAATACAGCATTGGCGGCAAGAAGGTTCTGAAAAATGCATTTTCATCCATCACTTAAAATACCTAACCTTATCAAAAATGTTAAGAAGATCAATAAATATCCATATAAATATAAAATTAAACTGAAGAACTATATCTTCTTGCTCTTTTTACTAAATCAGCTTTTCAAGCTTCAGTTTTGCTTCATTACATTATTAGGGAACCAATTAGGCTAAAGTTACAATGGAATTTCATAGACATGTGGAAGAAATTTACCTGGCTGATGTTGCAGTTCTGATTAGGTTGCAAGATCAGCCAGGTAAATTATAAGTATCAATAATGCTGAAGTCCAATCACCCCTTTACTCTTGTAGGAAATGTAAGAATTAAGTGGTTAAAGTAGTGAATATGTTCCAGATGGCCAAAGTGTAATACCCCTAGCTCTACTCTATTGGAGTGAAGCAAATTATTTTGTATGGAAGTAGTATGAAAATGTTATACAAAAATATAGATACATCAAAATTACTGTCAAAAGTGTGTCTGCCTCTTACACCTATTTAAAGTGTTTAAGATAAGATTCTGTTATAAAATTTCTGTATTTATATTACTGCCCAGAACATAATTTTGTATACAGACTGACATGATTGATGTACCTGTCTACAGCTTACAAAAGCTTAGCAGAAACGTATAAAGCATGAAAAATGCATTATCTTCCCTTCCCATTCCCTTCTGCATTTCACAGTTTTTCCAGCTCTCTGTGTGTTCTGTGAGGTGAGGTAGAATGAAGTCTATCATGAGATCATTCTTCATCCAGTTCCATCTAAGAATAGGATGGCAATTTGGAGCTTTCACCCAAGCATGTGCCTGGAAGATCAGATGAATCATGCTTGTAGTTCTCTCTGTTGACAAAATTCCATTTTTTATTCCCCCCCCAAAAAAATCCAGTCCAGCAGAAACAATTGTTAAATCACTGCCCAAACCAAAGATGCATGAAATGTGTCAGCTTTTCAGCCCCCTCAGCAGAAAAATGAATTCATGCTGTTTAAACCCTACAGGGAATCTGTTTCTACCTGACATGTCTGTGCTATAGATAAGAAATACCTAATTTATAGAGTGCTGCTGAGTTTAGCATCTTTATTCAAAGTGCTTGCTTGAAATAACATGGCAAGTCCATACTCCTTTATGTTGTATTTTCCATACCAAGGAGAACAGAGGAAAAGTTTCAAATTTGATCTCTGTAAAAAGAGTTCGTAGTAAAATAAACTTAGCCAAAAAGAGGCCTCTTTCCTCAATTTCTATTTACAGATAATGTCTTTACATTTATTTCCACATCCTTGATCCTGATTTGGCCGCTTGTATTGGCACTGGTGGCTAGCCTTGCATCTTTGCAATTATTTTCTTTTCCAACAAACTTCCTTCAGACTTTTCATCACCATTTGCTTTTAAATTTAGAAAAGTCTTTTGTCTAAGATTAAGGAGCATTATTCTCCAGAGCTTTGGGTATATTCATAATATAATGTGTGTTGGTACTGATGATATTTTTGTTTGTTTAAACTGTTTGGTTAGTTCTGTATCAATATCAAAAAGTGTCCAGTAGCATCTTTAAGACTAACCAACTTTATTGTAGCATAAGCTTTCGAGAATCACAGTTCTCTTCATCAGATGCATGGAGGGCAAGAAGAAACTGGTCAGATATATAGGTGGAGAGGGGAGGGCGGAGTAGATGCAAACAGTAGCTTCTGATATGGAGATCAGTTTGCTTCTGTTAAGGAAGTCAGTTACTTCTGATAATGATAACCATTCATAGTCTCTGTTCAATCCCAGCCTGAGTCAAATTTACATATGAATTCCAGTTCAGCAGCTTCCCGTTGGATTTTGTTTTTGAAAGGTTTCTGTTGAACTACAGTGACCTTTAAGTCCTTGATGGTAGATTGAAGTGTTCTCCCACTGGTTTCTGGATGTTGCCATTTTTAATGTCAGATTTGTGTCCATTTATTCTTTTGCGCAGAGGTTGGCTGGTTTGTCCAATGTACAGAGCAGATGGACATTGTTGGCACATGAGGGCATATATCACATTGGAGGATGAGCAGTTGTAAGAGCCAGAGACAGTGTAGTTGATGCCATTGGGTCCTGTAATTGTATTTCCTGGGTAGATATAAGGACAGAGCTGGCATCTGGGTCTGTTGCAGGGCCTGGTACATGTGCTGGTGACTCTGCTAGCTGATTCATGATTGTAAGTGAGAAGTCATTTCAGGTTGGGGGGCTGTCTGTAGGCAAGGAGAGGTCTTCCACCCAGGGCTTCTGAGAGAGAGGCATCATTTTCTAGGATGGGTTGTAGATCACTGATGATACGTTGGATGGGTTTGAGCTGGGAACTATAGGTGACAACCAGTGGTGTTCTGTTGTTAGTTCCTTTAGGAATCTACCAGGACATTCCATCAAGGACTTAAAGGTCACTGTAGTTCAGCAGAAACCTTTCAAGAACAGAATCCAACGGGAAGCTGCTGAATTGGAATTCATATGTAAATTTGACTCAGTCAGGCTTGGATTGAACAGAGACTATGAATGGTTATCTCATTATCAGAAGTAACTGACTTCCTTAACAGAAGTGAACTGATCTCCATATCAGAAGCTACTGTTTGCATCTACTCCTCCCCTCTCCACCTATATATCTGACCAGTTTCTTCTTGCCCTCCATGCATCTGACGAAGAGAACTGTGATTCTCGAAAGCTTATGCTACAATAAAGTTGGTTAGTCTTAAAGGTGCTACTGGACTCTTTTTGATTTTGCTACTACAGATTAACACGGCTAACTCCTCTGCTTCTGTATCAATGAATGGGATGTTTTACACAGGAAAAAATGTCTCTCTCCTTCAAAATTACTACCTTTATATCTTCTGTATTTATCATTAAATCATCAGCTGTGTAAAAGCTACCAAAGTATGTCTGAGATAATGAGTGGCATTTTCCCTTTCTTTTTCATTACAGATCTGGGACATGAGTGATGACGAAACACTCTGAAGGTCCAATTAATGAAGTGAATGGCAGCCGCCTTTAGGTTGTATTGGTGTCTTTTTATCAGTAATTTGATGAGTTAATGATTGCTTGCTTACTCTTATTGTTGCAGATATAAAGAAATATATTAATCCATATGTCTCATCAGGAGGGACAGTATCTCAATTTCCGTAAGCACTTCTACTGTGATTGTAACTCTTATTTTTTATTGTGTGTTTATACAGCTTACCTATGACAATTAAAATTCTTCTTTGTATTTTTTCAGTTTCTAAATACATCTTATATTTAAAATGTCTCTTAATGTAAAAATTTTTCTTTTTTTCTCCAGTTTGAATTTTCCTTAAGAATACATTCTTAAATACCTGTGATCTTAGGACAACTGTGTGGTTGTTACTGAGTTGGACAATCAGAATTTAGCCACATTATGGGGAGGGGGGAGAAATTTAAGAGGCCTGGATATTTAGGGCATCAAACATATGACAAAATGGTCTAGCTATTTTGTAATCCACTTTGATTTTGTATTGTGTAGTCATCTGTGCAGAGATATGCAGATTCTGAGACCTGTAAGACTGGAGGTAGAATTGTATCTCAGCTGAAAGTGATGCAGTCTGGGATCATGTTGATAAAACATGTATCTAATTTGAGATATAAGATACATATCTCATATGTTTCATATTGTGCATGTAATAGGAAGATGATGAGACACTTTATCAGTTAGCTGGCAGCAATCAGCCTCCAGTCCCATAATATTTGTAAATTGGTTCTCATCTGAAGGTTTCCCAACTCTAAGACTTATGGGTAACAGAATCTAAACAATTGTAAGCATGTCTGTGTTTGAAGGAAAGTAACATAGGCTTTGTATATATTTTGCCATTTAACTATGAGAAACATAACACAATGGTCAATAATTGATCATTTGACAAACTATTTTCATTGATCTGAATTGAAAGAACAGCACAGCTTGTTACATGTGCCCCAAGGAACTTTGGATATGTATCTCAACCAGAAACACACCCCTGCCACCTAATGTCATGTGGGAATTTATTTTCTTTTAAACTTAGTTTGAAAAGCAGTTTGAAATATAGCAGTGGGTTTTTGACATTCAGAGATAAAAAGGTTTTGGGGGGAAGGGCTCAACCAAGCCCTGAGTGTACTTAATATAGGGCTTTGGATACCAGCCAAACAATGCCTAGATTCTGTTTTCTTAAATAATTTTATGGATTACTAAAAGGGTGATGCACCCTTTTAAAATCTTAAATATGATACTTGTGCATGTTGTAAGGAAATATGCTCCTTTTTCTGTTTATTTACTGTTTTAATAGCACTATTTCCACAGCCTCTCCATCATCTAGACAATAAGAAGCTGAGCAAAATGTTCAGACCCTTCCATCTAGAAAAAACACTTTCTTAAGTCACATATAAACTGTTTTTAAAAAAAAACCTGAAGAGGAGCTCAGATTAGCCAGTCTAGTCCATGGCATATCACTTTTATGTTTAATAATTTATTTTAGTGATGCATATTGCTTGCTGAACTATGTCCTTGTTTTGTTTGCTTCTTACTACTATTGAAAAGTTTATTTAATCTTATGTTTCCTACCAAGTAACTGTAAAAGACACAACCTGTTCCAACCTGTTCCAAGAAAATTTCGATAGGTGAATTGGCTAAATTTTCTGTTGTTAAACAAATAATAACAACAACAAAATGTGCTTATATACCACTCTTCTAGACAGATTAGTGCCACACTCAGAGTGGTGAACAACATTAATGTTATTATCATTGCCACAGTACAGCTGGGGAGCTGGGGCTGAAAAGAGTGGCTTACTCAAGGCAACCTACTAAGCTCATGGCAGTAGTAGGATTCAAACCAACAGAGTGTTGACTCGCATCCCAACCACTTAACCACTATGCTGCAGCAACTCTTTGTATATATATTTGAGGAATAGACTTGCATTTAGTGAACACAAAAACTGAAACGGGAAGTCGAATTTTCATTTGTATGTAAAAGAAATCTTTTAATTTAAACTAATGAAATTAATTGAATAATAACTTTAAGACATGCTTTGCTGAGGAAATTCAGTTCCTCTGATGACAGACTGGAAGTCACACTGGGAAAAATTAGTACTCTACAGCTTACTCTGAGTCACCATCATAGACGTCATTTGTAGATAGTGAAGCAGGAAACTCTGTTTTGAAATTCTCTAGCTTTGAATAGCTGAGTGCCACAAATATCTTGATACCTCCCAGGAATACTCTCCAATGAATGTCTACCTTGACACTTGAATTACCAAGACTGAATTTGTCCATTACGTTTTTGTCATTGAGCTTTAGCCATATATGACATTTGAAGCACAAGGTAACATGATGTTTCCTTGCTTAGTAATTCCAGTAACCTAGAGTTGTATAAGACTGAACTTGCTTCCTGTACATATGCTTCACAGATGTCTGTGTTGTGGAGAAATGGCTCCAATGTGATTTGAAAAACTTTCTGTTGTTTAAATTTTGTTTTTTCCCTTTCCTCTGACAAACCATTATGCACTCTTGCTTGCTTGCTTTTAAAATATTTTTTTGTAAAATGTTTTAAGTACGTAATGAAAGAGACATAATGCAACCTTTTATTCAAATGAATGAAATATATATTAAAAGAACTTACAAGCACTATTGCGCACTGCCTTCTATATGCGGACAGCAGGCTTCTAACGTCATCCTCCCATCTGCTGTTGTAGCTGTATAATGGAGGAAGTTGAATTTTGAACTTTGGGGATGGAATGAGTGTGGGTTGAATTTGTGTGTCTTTGCTAACACAACTTCTCAAGATTAATAATAATAACAACATTCAATTTATATACCCACCTTCAGGACAAATTAATGCCCACTCAGACTGGTTTACAAAGTATGCCATTATCCCCAAAACAAAACACCCTGTGATGTGGGTGGGGCTGAGAGAGCTCCGGAGAACTGTGACTAGCCCAGGGTCACCCAGCTGGCTTCAAGTGAAGGAGTGGGGAATCAAACCCAGCTCTCCAGATTAGAGTCCCACGCTCTTAACCGCTACACCAAACTGGCTCTCAATTAAAGCGAGGACAAAACTCTTAGAAAACCAGCCATAATCATTATACTTAGGATACTTCTCTGTGGAAAGTAAAAGAGTGGTATGTCTAGCTTCATCTGGGGCTACTTGAATAGTTTGAGAATGTGATAATTTTAAAAGTAGTGCAATCCTGTTTCACAGGACAGCTTTACTGCTTGGATGCCATCTGTATTTGGACTAAATATACTGCTGGTGGTATTAGCTCCAAACATTTAATTCTGCTCATCTTGGAGTACAAGGTAACCTTGATTCTTTTTTCAGATGAAGCCACCTTATACTGCCTGCTGGTTTATCCAGCCCAATACTACCTGTTGTGACTAGGAGTGACTCTCAAAGATGTGTTCCCATCCCTGCTGAAATGCCTTTTTATAGAGGAGAGGATAGGCATTGAATCTGGAACCTTCCACATGCAAGACTCATGTTTGTCATTATGGTCACTGTGCAATCCCACATGGGTCCCTGTGTGTGTGTGTGTGTCCTTGTCAGCATGTGTGGGTGTGTGTATGTACTAGCCTGCTGTGGAGAGTACAAAAGTCCTAAACATGAAATACACCCATCTTCCATGCCAGTTTTGTGCCCCTCCTTTTTTAAACATGAAATGGGGGAAGAGCAGCGCCTCTCCCTCAGTTTTCTCTCTGCTGCTACAAAGAAGGGTTTTCTGATAGGTCTGTTTTTGCCAATTAAAAAAAAATGGCTCCAAAATCTCTGTACTCTTGGAGGTAAGGCATTTTTTCACCAGCCTCTGTGAATTTGACTCTGTGTTCTTCAGAAGTTTGGAGGGTTTTCTGCCCATGCTCTCTTCCTCAAAATAAGTCTAAAAGCTCAAAACGAGTTTAAATAGCTGTAAAGCATTCTTCAATCAATGTGCAGGCTGCAGCTTAAGTCTCACAGACAGATGACCATACTCTCTGTTTACTTTGTCTTGGGGAAGAACAAGATTTGAGTCCAGTAGTACTTTAAAGACCAACAAGATTTCCAGGGTACAAGTTCCCTTTGTCTTATGCCAGGGAAAAACACAACATCTCTAGATGTCATATTTTACTTATTTTTTATTTTTTTATTTACATTATTTATACTCTGCCTTTCTTACTGAGGTTCAAGGTGGATTACATAGTGCAAGTCAATATGATCTACTGCTGGGACATTCAATAAACGATTTGATAGCAGAACATTTGAAAACAGACATCTGATACAGAGCTTAAAACAATGCTGAAACAAATCATAAGCAAGCAGGAATCTGATACAGGACTAAACAACAAAGTATAAGCAATTAACTATAATATGTTAAATAATGCAAAATTACTAGCAGGAGCATTCATACAACAGACAGTACAAAGTGGTATAGTCTAAAGTCCCTATCCCTTTACCAAAACATCTTTCTCATTTGAGGAAAGGACATCTTGATGCTTGGGTACTCCTTCTCCTATGATCCCCGGAGGCAGAATATTAGGTCATTCCTTTCCCGCCTCTGAGGAGAGCGAGGCGCCCTCCTTTCTTCAACTCTTTTCCTGCCTTCTTACAAGTGCCGGACTCTGCTGGAGCTCTGACTGCCTTTTGATCTTTTTTTCTTTCCAGCACTCCTTGGGTTGTTTTTTCTTTCCTAGTGTGCTTCAACATGTGTTTCCCCCCCCTTTCTATGTCTACATTGGGGGTGGGGGGAATCTCTTGGTCTTTGCCTGCTCTGCTCCACCTCTATTATAGTGACTTGCTGCCCGAATTCCTGCAGCGATGCCATCTACATTTCAATCAACTGAAATGGAGACAGCCACCATGCTTCCTGGAGCCCTTATGCCAAAAGACCAGCCTGAACGAAAGCGGAGGAGCAAATTAACTGCTGAAAGCAAAACTATGGAATAACAGGCTGAAAGTACTCAGGCTGGCTGCAGTTTTAGCAGGAAAATTGTAGCTCTCTGCTGCAGCCACTGCAAGCAGTCTGCATCAGCTTTTGCTGCCCCTGCGGCTCTCACACCGGCAGATCAGGAGGTGGTGAGTGAATAGGTTAATCTTGTTTCCCTGGGCCCCTTGGGATGGGGGCGGGGCAGATGCATTTGCTGCCCCACCATATTTTCAGGAGTGCCTGACCAATTTCTTTCATGAGGAGATGATCAGAACAGAGTAATCTCAGGGCAGAGAGAAGCACAGCTCTTCAGATGCCCCTTCTCCTGGATTCCTCCTAAGAAATTGACTATGCAGGGGGCCCAGGGCATTCTTGCAGGCCAATTTCAAGTTACCAGGAAAACCCCTTGGCCTACTAAAGCAGAGCAAAAAAGGCTATCCACCCCAGACCCCTAGGATGTTTCTCCAAGAATTTCCCAGCTGGGGGAGGAGGTCTGCAACCCCGATTCTGAGCACTCTGAATCCGACTCAGAGAGAGAGAGGGGGGGGAAGGGGAACTTTCAGAGGAACAGCCACCTCAGGAGGCGCCTCAGTCTCATAGGCTGTTTTCTCACAATGAGTTGCCACCCGTACTCTATAGGGCTCTAAACATTCTGCAACTCTCCATCCCAAAAAGGGATCCAGAGCTAGATGTGGATGAGAATGATGGAGATAGTGTTCAGTGCATCCCAAACCTTGGGCTTTACCTTCCCTTTCCTCACCTTTTCATCAAAGAGGCCAAGGAGGAATGGGCTGAACCAACTGGCCAGCAGTTCCTCATTGGGCATGCCAAGAAACTCCTTCCCTCCCAAAGTCTCTTGCCTCCTCAAAATTCATGTTGTGGATGCTCTGGTGGCCAGTCTGGCCTCAGGTGTAGCCTTACCTAAAAGGGGGGAAGTTTCTTAAAGGATTCCACAAATAGAAAAAGCAAAGCAGTCCTATGTAGAGCTCATGAAGCAATGGCCCACTCCTTTAGAGTTTTTGCAGCCTCCTCACTCATCATGTGTTTTCATAAACTACTAAGGGAAACTTACTGGCTACCTCTCCAGGCCAGAGAGAGCCACAGTTCCATTGCTGATACCAGCTTTGACTCTGAAGTTTTGCCTCAAAGGCTATTGCCTCTACTGCTGTGACAAGAAAGCTAAAAAAACTGGACAGTGGATGGCACATCCAAGGTTAATGTAGCCATGTGGCCTTTCTTAGGACCTAAGCTGTTAGGCAATAACTTGGTTGATATACTCATAGATACCAAGGGCAAAAAAAGGCCATGCCTTTTTCTTCCAAGAACGAGGATAGGCAGCAGAAAGGGTTCAGCCTCCAGTCCTTTCATGGCTATAGGACTCTCCCCAGATTTTGTTCACACTATAGAAGGATCAACCTGATCCAAGCCAAAATCTTCCTTTGAGTCCAACTCTCAGGCGTTGCAGGGTCAAAACTCAGACATCTGGGGCAACAAACCTTACTCACTGCATCCCTGATACCAAGTCTCAACCAGTCAGGGACAGATTTCAACTCTTCTGGCAGAACTGGTCAGTATCCATGTTGGATGACTGAGTATGACACATTATCAGACAGGGTAACACCACTGAGTTTATCTACCTCCCACACAATCCCCTTGTTCCAGGGATCCAGCAAAACTAAATGGTACTCAAGAGGCCATCCGTCACCTCCTAAAAATTGCTGCCATAAAGTCTGATTCTTTGCATCAAAAGCATTCAGGCATCTTTTTTGCTGTTCCCAAATAAAATGGGGCTGAAGAGCCATTTTGGACCTAAAACCCCTCAACCAATTTTTTGCATATAAAAATTCAAGATGGAGACATTAAAACAAATTGCAAAGGTGATTGTAGCAAAGGACTTCATGGCACCCAGAGACATCAAGAAGGCCTACTTGCATGTTCCAATCCCGCCCCGCCCTCCCATGAAGTGCCTACACTTTGCTTGGGGAAGGGATTTGAACTGGCATCAGCCTCAAGGGTGTTCACAAAGGTGATGGTTTCCCTTATTTATAGCAGGCCTCAGTCCCAGGATATCCATGTACACCCCTACCTGGATGAACTATTCATCAGATCTCCTTCAGTAGAGAAGGCTTATCAGGATATACAGTCCACTATCCAGTATCTGCTGTTGCCTGGCTTTCTCATCAACCTCAAAAATAGCCATTTCAATCCTTCGGAGGTGGTGACTCACCTAGGAGTAATTGTGGATTCAGTCCACATGAGACTCTTCCTCCTACCAGGAAAATTAGCAGAGCTAAAGAAAGGGCAAATGTGGTCATTGCTATGAGTTCAGGGGACCTAATGTTCCTAGCCAACTTCTGGGATCCATGATTGCAGCCATTGCCACAGTTCCATGGGCGTGAACACACTCTAGGGACTTACATGGTTCTTACTTACTCACCAGCAGTCAATTGCCCTCAAATGCCACTTGAGACTAAGAGCTAATCTGCAGCTATAGAATTCTCTTTGTTGGTGGACCATCTCTTTGTACTGGATCAAAGGCAGAGAGATCTATCCAGAGACAGACTTACTGATCACCACAGATATAAGCCTCTTAGGCTGAGAATAACAGGATTGCACCTACCTGTAACTGTTGTTCATCGAGTGTTGTTCTGTGCAGGAACACATGGAACTGCACATGAGCAGGCCAACCACAGATGTATCAAAGCTCCAAAAAGCACAAGACGCTCGCCCAGCCTTTTCACGCACTTTTTGAGTGGGCACAGCTATAAAAGGCGGGGCGAGCGGATCCCTCCTTCAGTTCACTAAGCCATCAGTGAAGAAGGAAAAATTAGCATATTTAAAGAGCACACGACAGGAAAAGGAGGAGAGATGTATGCCTGCACAGAAGAACACTTGATGAACAAGTTACAGGTATGTGCAACCCTGTTTTCATCATCATGTCTTCTGTGCAGTCCTACATGGGAGATTAGCGAGCTAACTTACCTAGGAGGTGGGCATGTTGTTCTTCTTTGAAAAAGTCTCTTCAGAATTGCTTTGCTGACTGCAGCATCCTTTCTAGAGCCTACATCAATTGCATAGTGCTTAATAAAGGTGGATGGTGTTGACCAGGTGGCCGCCTTGCATCAGTCCACAAGTGGAACGTCCAAGCTAAATGCTGACAAGATAAATTGGGCCCTTGTAGAATGTGCCTTGATGTTCAAAGGGCAAGATTGTTTGGATTGCTTATACCACTCTTTAATGAGCCACACCAGCCAGTTGGAGTCACTGAGGAGTGACTTTCTGTCCTTTTTTGGATCCTCGAACGAGAAAAATAGATTAGGGTCCTTTCTGAAGGCAATAGTCCTGTCTAGGTAAAAACAGAGTGCACGTTTGATGTCCAATGTATGCAGGAGTTTGTCAGCCTCTGTAGAAGGCAAAGGAAAAAACACTGTCAGAGTAATGTCTTGGTTGAGGTGGAAGGCAGAGATTACTTTGTGTAGGAAGTGGAGAACCACTTCATCTGCAAACATTCTGAGGAAAGGTGGATTGTACCTCAGGGCTTGCAGTTCACTCATCCTCCTAGCTGATGTTATATCCTCTAAGAATGCCGTCTTGGCTGTGAGAAATTTGAGAGGACTGGTAGCAAGAGGCTCGAAAGGCTTATGAGTGAGAGTTGCTAAAACCAAAGACAAGCTCTACTGGAGAGTGGGTTTAGACACTGGAGGGTAAACATTAGCTAACCCCTTAAGGAATGACTTGCATTCCGATTGAGAAAAGAGGGACCTACCTTTCAAACACTTATGATAGACCGAAATGGCCACCTTCACAGAGGAGTTAGAGAGTCTTTGGTTCTTTAACAGAACCAGATAGTATAAAACAGATGGCAAGGGTGTTGAAGAAGGGGCTAAGCCCTGTTCAAAAACCCAAAGGGAGAAATGTTTCCACTTGCCAGAGTATGACTTCTGGGTGGAAGGTTTTCGAGCCTGTATGTTCCTAATTGGGGAAGAAAATTCTACTCCAGGGGGGACACAAGCCGTCAGCTTCAGTGTGTCTAAGTCATGGTAAAGAACCATGTTGTCCTGAAGAAAGGTTGGTGACAATGGAAACCGGTACATCCTTCCGTGTGACATTTTAGACAGGGTGCAGAACCAAGCCTGTCTCAGCCAATAAGGGACAATTGCAAATGCTGACGCCCTCTCCCTTATCATTTTGCTGAGTGTTAAAGTCGAGAGGGAGAGGAGGGAAGGCATAGAGTAGGTTGCCTGACGAGGATATCTGAAAGGAGTCTCCCAGGGATGAGTTTTCCTTGGCTGCTTGAGGGCAGTATTGAGGGTGCCTTTTGTTGAGTGAAGTAGCAAAGAGGTCTATGTTGGGAAACACCCACTAAAGGAACAAGGGTTGAAAAATCCATGTGAATGGATCATATGTAATTGAGGTCTCTGGACTAACTCAAGGCATCTGCCAGAGTGTTGTCTTTCCCAGCAGTATGGATGGCTGTGAGGAAAACCTGATGCTGGATTGCCCATTCCCAAATTAGGGAGGACTCTTGGGAGAGGGACAGAGACCGTGCCCCCCTGTTTGTTCAGATAATGCATGGCAGTAGTGTTATCTGAACATTCTTGCTTCTGACAAGGTAGAGGAAGGCTTTCAGAGCAAACCATATAGCCCTTAGCTCCAGAAGATTGATGTGTAACTTGGACTCGTGTTGAGACCAGAGGCCCCTCACCTGATTGTCTCCGGAGTAAGCCCTCCAGTAGGCGTCTGTAATTTGGAGAGGTGGATGGGACTGGAACCAAATGGGGTCCCCACCGTTAGGTTCTGTTCGTTGTTCCATCATGACAGGGATCTGTGAATAATCCTCTTGTATGGGTTTTGGTAGTGCAGATGAAATACCCTGACAAACAAATTTTGCAACAGCCAGAGCCAAAGTCTAGCAAACGGTACTATTAGTGTCAGAGAGGCCATAAAACATAACAGTTTTTGGATTTCTCTTGCACTTTGGTGTCTGAAAAAGCACATCTTGTTCAGAGTGACTCGAAACTGAGTTATTCTTTCTTTGGTGGGAAAAACCCAAGCTATTTTGGAATCCAACACTGCTCCCATGAATGTAACCCTCTGTTGTGGAATCAAGGAATACTTCTCCAAATTGACCCTCAGACCCAATTGCTGGAGGGTTGACAGTACTAACGAGGTGTGATGAGAGACATTCTGAACTGGCCCAGTCATCTAGATAAGGAAATACAGTGCAACCCTTCTCCCTGAGGTGGCCGACCATTACTGCCATAACCTTGGTGAACACCCAAGGGGCAGAGGAACAGCCAAAAGAAAGGACCTTGTATTGGTAGCTTTCAGAACTGCACTGGAAACAGAGATATTTTCTGTAACAAACATTTATTGGGACATGAAAGTAAGCATCCTTCGAATCTACAGTAATGAACCAACAGGGATTTTCTAAGAGGGGTAAAACATCTTTTAATGATAACATTCTGAACTTTTTTGGAACAATAAACTTGTATACAAAACGGAGATCTAAGATGGGGCAAGAGCCCCCTGACTTTTTGTCCACCATGAAATAGTGGGAATAAACCCCATTGGAACTGGAGGAGGAAACCACTTCCTTCTGTGCAGGTCACACTGGAGATGGTAGTAGTGGAGATAAAGCTGATCCTACATCTAAGAGGTCTGGAATCTTGCCCTCTAAAATGGCAGGAACCAAAGCTGATCGGCATCTAGGAGTCGGCGAGGGAGTTCTCGGAACCGCAGGTGCGCTGGACACCACTGAGGCAGATGGAGCTGAAGCTGAGGACCGCTTTTTCTTTTGCAGTTTAGGAGTCGGGCGCTTTTCAATATGCCTCGACTTCAGCTTGGCTTTCTTCGATGGTGGCTTGGATGAAGACAGAGATGGGCCGGAATCTTTAGGAACTGACTGGTTTGTATTGTCGGTGCTTGGAGCCGAAATTGAAAGTACTGAGGAGGTCCATTCTGGGTGCTGTGGCCCTTTATTAGCAGCCTTTGAAACTTCGGAGTCAGATACACCTTGGAGGGCTGACTCCCATAGTGCCGTTTTTAGGCACGAAGCCCTTTCATGCTGGGCTTTAGGCATGAACTGTTTGCGCACACCACAGTGCACTGTATCGTGTGCCTCTCCTAGGTACAAAGGCATTTCTCATGCCCATTGGATTGGGTCATCTTGGATCCACACTTGAGGCACTTCTTGAAGAGTGCCTTCAAAGTTGTCATCTTCTTCTCGCTTTGTTTCCTTCTTACTTGGAATCGAGGAGGAGCTCGAAGCACATCCTTCAGCAGCAGCTAAAGAAGAACTGAGGGAGCCATCCACTCACCGTGCCTACTCAAAAAGTGCGTGAAGTGGCTGGGTGAGCATCTTGCACCTTTTGGAGCTTTGATACATTCACAATGGGCCTGCACATGCGCAGTTCCCATGTGGGACTGCACAGAAGACACAATGATGAGCCAGACCCAAGGAACATGCTCATTTTCAGAACAGACCATGCACATCAATTTCCTGCAACTCAGAGTTTTTTTCCTGGCACTAAAATTCTTCCTGAAAACATCTCAGTGTCTCCTTTTTTGCATCAAAACAGACAACACAGTGACCAAGGTTCATATAGGAAGTAGCCTTGATCATGAAATGGTCAGAAAGGCTCCTAGCATCACTCCAAGTGAAGTACATCAAGGGTGCATCCAATAAGCAGGCCGATTGGTTCAGTTGGATTTGACTGGATTAAGGGAAGTGGTCCCTATTCCAGAATGTGTTCAAACAAATGGCTCATCAGTTCAGTCAGCCCTGTGCAGACCTTTTGCCTCCTCCCTCACTGCAAAGACAAAATGCTTCTTCTTCTGTCACAATTGTCCTACAAAGGGATGGTGGATGTACTCCTACGCAAGTGGCTGCTTGGACTGATTTATGCCTTTCCTTCAGTCCTGCTGATCTCCATAGTGGTGCACAAACTCAAGTGAGGGAGGGTGGAAGGCATCTTCCTAGAGCCACATTGGCTGAGGAGACCAGATCTGATTGCACTGTCAGTCCAGCCTCCCAGGATCCTTTCAGCCCTGTCAGACTCTTGGTCATAGGGACTTATGTTTCCCAGACCCAGTTTGGCTGCACTTAACTGCTTGGAGACTGAGCAACAAGGCTTTTTAGATCTAGTGTTCTCTGTATATATTGTGAAGGCTACAGTGGCATGCAGGTAACCATCACTAGAAAGGATATATTGCTGCACCTGGAAGGCATTCATCAGATGGTACAGAAGGAAATGCAAGACTCCGGTGGAGGCAGATGTCCCCACCATCCTTTCCTTCTTACAAGATGGACTTGAGCAGGGACTTAGAGCTAACATATGCTGTAGGCAGGTAGTGGCCCTGGCCTCTGTTCTGCCTCCAGTAGAAGGGGGTCCTTTTTGCACACCACCCAGCTATCAAGCATTTCCTCATAGGAGCAGGGTTTTTCCAACCCGCCAGTGATTTACTGTTTTCCTTTCTGGAGACTTCATGTGGTTCCAAGCTCTTACAAAACCTCCATTTGAGCCACTACAAAAGGATCCTCACACTGAAGATGCTATTCCTTATGGCCATCACATCATCCAGATGCATATCAGAGTTGTGAGCTCTGTCTATAGCTAAAATCTATAGCCTTCCAAAAGGATGTGGTGGTTCTCCAACTAGTCCATTCATTCCAAAGATGAATTTGGTGTACCACTGGTTCCAGGAGAAGTACCTTCCATCTTTCTACTTCAATCTGTCACATCCCAAGGAGGACAACGGACATACCTTATATGTGCAAAGGGCCCTTTGCACATACATTCAGCATACGGCTTCAATTCAGAGACCAGATGTTCTGTTTGTGGTATGCTATCATATAACCAAGGGTAGGAAGGTGTCGAAAATGTCTCTCAGCAGGTGGCTGAAAGAGTGCATCATCTTGACTTACACTTCTCAAGGACTTAAACCTCCAGAATGATTAACAACCACTCAACCAGGAATGCAGCCATCACTACTGCCTTTCACTCCAATGTGCCAATTCTGGGTATCTGTAGAGCAGCCACTTGGGCAACTACATCTACCTTTGTACGCCATTACAAAATGGTCTTTTATGCATGTGGCCTTTGGGCCACAAGTCCTTAAACAGGTGATGTAAGACATAAGGCTGCCTGCCCATCTTGGGGGAAGCTTTGTAACATGCCAAGCATCAGAATGTCCTCCTCCTCAAATGAGAAAGGAACTTTGGGCTTACCATGAAGATTCCTTCTGTTTGAGGTAGAGGAGCACATCCTGGACCCACCATTATGAGCCCTCTTGTCTTACATGTCTTAACCATTTTTCCCTGCTGTCACAGTTTATTATTAAATTTTGTTTTATATTGAAAAGAGATTGGCCTCTCTTTTTTTTGTCTTGTCTTTTACCTGTTAATCTTCAGATTAAATTCTGTTTGAGGACAATAAGCAACTGGACATGTGTTTTTCAGTGGAAAGCTCTAGAAGTCTCTGGACTGAAGAAAGGACGGACCCGCCCTCTCCTTACCTAATATCCTGCCTCTAAATATTATGGGAAAAGGAGTACCCAAGCATCAGAATGGCCTCCTCAGAAACCTTCTATTTGAGGTGATATAAGGTGATACATTTGAGTATCTCCTATCTCTGGCCAAAGGAGATCTTGTGGTTGTCTCTAGAGTTCACCTAACAGACACACAGCATATTTTCATTTATTTTTCTATGGCAAATCAGTATTTGTGCAAAGGGAGTTTACTCTTTTCCTAATAAGGGGTGCCTAACAAATTTCCCCGTGTCTTTCCCAGTACCACAATGGAATCTCCCCCCCCCCTTTTTTTTAATATTATGCACAAACCATTTGAGCTTTCCGCTACATTCTCCCTCCAGCTACTTGCAATGAAAACCATTTTACTGGTGGCCATTACATCCACAGAGGCAACACCTTGATCACAAAGGAGGTTTTCCCAGGGTGAGGCTTATCCATGGCACTGTGGGTGTGCTGATCCCTGCAATTTCCCCAAATGCGGTAAATGACTGCATAATTTGTGGTAGCAGATTGCAGGCACTGAGACGTGACCTGCCATTACACCAGAGTGGCCCTTTGCCCTTTCCTCCATTTTCTACCAAAGTTCATCTCTTCCATCCATGTTAATCAGGCTATTTCGCTCCTAGTGTTTCTTCCACAGTCTAAGGATGCTGACTTGAGCTTCACAGCCTTTCATTGTGAATTGTCCATCGATGCAGTTTGCAGAGCAAGTTGCCTGGTCTTCTTCTTCTACTTTTGCCAAGCACTATTCCATGGTTATAAATTTTGCAAAAACAGCATAAGTTGGAAAAGTGGCACTACGTACTTTTATTTCTCAAGAGCTTACACCCTCCTTCTTTCTTACCATGGTAAGCTTACTGTTCTCCCATGTGGGACTGCACAGTGACCATGATGATGATGTAGTGGACCAACATCCAGTGTATCTGAGGATAGACAAGTAGGAGAAGCTGGGGCCATTGTGATTGCCTCTACTGCCGTTCAGGAAAGCATGAGAAAGACAACCTTAAAATTGGATTTGCCTGATGCAAAAAGCATATTTTTTTTAAATTTTGCTTTTCAATTCTATCTCAGACTTTTAACTTTTGGGAGCAGATCATGGAACTAGTGATCACCTTAAGCATTCCTAAAGGGAAAAATTAATTTAATTTGCTGAAGCAGCTTTCTCACGCTTCTGTAGTCATTTACATTAATTGACTTTCCCAAAACCATAAGAACTTCTTGAAAGACTGTTCCTTTCCTTGCTCATTAGGAGTGTTAGCCTTATGGCAATGGATTCAGACTATAACAGATGAATCAGTTCTGACACATTCAGTACTTAATATGAATTAACTTTATGCATACCAAGTGCATGGGTGCATAGCAGGTGGACATTACTGCTGCAGAAATGAACATCTTTAGGCCCTCAGAGAACAAATAAATTGGATTTTCTGACAGGCATTCAATACACAACTGCATTCACACACTGTTATCTTGCCTGATATTTACTTCATTTTTTTTTTGACAAGACTCTTCGTTTGTAGTGACAGCACTTTTTACAAAGCTAAAATGATTTTTTCCCTCTTATAACTCTATTCTTAAATTAGCTGCTGAGACTTAAAATGACTAGTGAAATAGAAAGCACACACCCCAAGCATACCACCAAGATATCACTCAATTCAAGTACATGCTCTCCTCCCCCCCCCCCGTCCCTGAATTTGGGGGCTCTGTAAGGAATGAAGAAGCTGTGGACTCCCTCTATAGCTTTCCAGTAGAATGGATTTGGAGTGAAGTTTGCTCTTCACTCCATACATTTATTCTTTCTATTTGAAGCAGTGGGAGTGAGGATGTTTTAGCTGGCAGTTAAAAAGTGAAATGTGGTAAAAGTACTGTCTTGCATGTTTGTGAACACAGCTGATCCAAACCTCAAGTATATTTGTGGATATGAGCTCAAGTCTACTCTGGAAAGAGATGTGGGCAGATCAGTTGCAATCCAAACCTGTTGCCATAAATATTGACCCTATAAAATTCAGGACTTACAATAAAATCCAAAACATAAAGGCCATTGTACAGCTAAAGTTAAGATATTCTGATTTATAAACTGCCCAAATGGGAAACAGCCTGGGGATCTTATGCAAGCTGCTATGAGTACCTTGGAGAAAGAATGAGTTACATTTTATCGTAAAACAATTTGAGTTAAGAGTTTGAAGCCTGAAATATGGTGCCACATGGGTGATGCTTGGCCAGTTTAGCTTTATCAACAGACCACCAGCTTGAATCTAGCTTGGTCTTAGTACTATCTATATGCCCTTAAAAATAAACTAGATTAAAATGCTAATCCACTTTCATCGGTTCATCTTCATGTCATGTTTCATTTACTTTAGCTTTAAAATCTGTAGTAATATATAGATTATTTTAAGATGTTTTAATAAGGCTTTCTTATTAGGAACAAATTTTTGTGTTCATTTGTCATATTTTTTATAAAAATGTCATCAATTTAACATGTTTGAACTGTGAATGTTAGAGATCCCCCTGTTCTTTTACAGAAGTACAATGCCCAGAATTACATAGGTAGAAGCTATGGCAACTTCACCAATTAAAAACTTATTTTTAATTATATCATAAACATGACCCTTTATTGTATGGTATGATGGACCCTGCCCTCCTTCACTCTCCCCACTGTGAGGCAGATTTTCCTTTGAAAATTGTTTCCCTGCTTTTGACTGAGCAGCCCCAAGTAGCATGTTAATATTTGTGGTTTTGAAAATCTGTTTGTACCATCCTGACATGCAGATATAAAATTGGCTTTTTAGCCCAGCCCAGGAACTTGATGGAGAAAAGCATTTGTCAGAAATGGCACTGGAGACTGTATAACATTCAAAAAGAAATAACAACTTCATTTAACAGGCAGGGGTTGAATAAGTGTAGTCAGGGGATGAAAATGCAGAGGTAAAATTTTGTTGGTATTACAGAATACACTTCATATAACAGGCAAAATAGTATCCTTGAAGCTTATTTTCATATATTCTTGGTGCTTAACAGTGAGAGGTGTTTTACATAGTAATTTAGGTGCAGCAACAATGTTTCGTCAGGAAGTTTCCTATGACAGTTCAGGTTTTCTAAAGTTAGTCACTTCCTTTGTGCACCTAACTTGCACCTTTCTTGAAACTAGAGGATATTTCTATCTCCTAAGTAGTCTAAAACCATTTTCCCTTCACAACAGACCCCGGGGTCTTCAGAGCCAAATTCCCTCAGAAACTGGGCTGGAATTAATCTTCTTCTGAGAAGATATAACCCCTTTTCTGTTTGGCTTGAAAGACATTCTCAACCCACTACCCAATCACTCTTGCCAAAACACACTCCCAGTTCTCTGGTGTTTGTGTAAAGTGTACTTCTGCTTATGCTGACACTTAGACTTTGAATTCTCAAATAGAATTCTTCCTCAGGACAGTAATACTACAGTTAAGACAAAGGAGTCTTCTTCTTTCACTCTAAAAGTAAACCTGTCTGACTTTTCTTGTCAGACTCTCTGCTCCAAATCCTGTCTGCCTTTTGACTGGTTCTAACTGACCAATCAGACTGGTTCTAACCAACCAATTATGCAAGCTCTCCATTCTAGGGAATAGTTAACCCTTCCTCTCTCAGCTCTCTGATTTTGCTGCACTTCAGAAACCTGCTATTAAGTGCAGTCCATCACATATGGAGCAAAAAACTTTCTTTTCTTCTTTGCCCATTTCCTCCATCATATCTTAATTGTCATAATGAATGTGAGTTTATGCTTTGCTGACACTATTGGATTATTACCCTAAGATGCAGGTTGATGCTATCTGAGTCCAGGGAGGCTTTTCACTACTAGAATTGCTCTAGTTTCCAAATCAAACCAGTACAGTCTAGCTGTGGGTGTGGAGAAGCAAATTAAGACCAACTAGTGGAAACATGCCTAATATATGGCAATAGTAGTTCCAAAGCCGACTCACCCTTTTTGAAAATTAATCTTTGGCTCACTGTTGAACAGCTTGTATTTTCAGGCCCAAATTAAAGCAGCTATTTTTCAGGTGTCATTATTTCAATGAGTACAGGGGGGAGTATGTTTAGGAATTGTGTATGTGGTTTTGTGTGTGTGTGTGTGTGTGTACATGTGCACATGCATGGTTATGTGTGTTTTTAAACAAGCTAGGTGGAGATGTAAAAATATGTTCATTGATAGAAAGGTATTTTGATTTTCAGATAGGTTTTCTTAGCATTAGAAGAATGGTTAAATGAAACACAAGCTTCCAGACTATGAGCAGACATAGTTGCAAAGAAGAATGACTGACATGGATTAGTGTAGAGCAACTTCTTCACCAATAGTCTTTTGCTGGCCAACAAAACAGACCTGGGTTTCTAGAGCTGGCAAAGCTGACCTTTGGTGCTTGGGGCTATAGCCCTGGGGTACATCCATGCTTGGTGAACACAATCTTCAGTGGGATACAAGTAACAACTGCACATATCCATCATCTGACAAAACCATCAGGCACTGACTTCAAAAACAGAAGAAGAAATAAGGATGTGAAAGGCAATGTGATACAGTTACAAGAATTGCTGCTTGTTTGCTAAACTGAAGGTGCCATGCAACCCAACAGGGTTTTTAAAAGGTCTAAACAAAGATGTGTACAGGGTTTTTAAAAGATCTAAAAATGACTGAGTAGCATGCAGAAAGTTGCATGCCATAGTAGTCAAAAGAATTAAGAGAAAAGTTAGTTTTACAAGAGAAATAGCTGCCACTTTCTCTCTTATCAAGTCACTTGTATTTTTGTAATTGAATCAGTTGTAGAGGTTATCCAAAACAGCATGGATTTTTTTAAAATCCATTAAAAATGAAATGAAAGGCCTTGAAGAATAAAAGAAATTCATGTGTCCTTATAGAAAGAATGCTCTTTCTGTCTTAGCACTTCATTTTTATATTCAAGTCATTCGGTGAAGTGTCTGCAGCTCTTCAAATGTTATCAGCTCTTGACCAGAGTGGCACATGGAGGCCAGAGTGCATTTTTCATTTGGGTAGAACAGGACATTAAATACACTCAAGAACACACATCTAAGGCAAGTACTGCTAGCATTTTAGAAGGGATCAGCTTTAGGTCTGGGACGTATCCATTTAACAGTATCAACATTTTGTAAGCAAACAGGTTGATTTAAAAACTTAAAACAAAATAAATGGTGTGGCACGGCATGGCTGGAGAGAAAGAATCCACTGAAAACTTCAGACTTCACTGATTTTTTTCCTTACCGGGAGAACAATGAGCTCCTTTTCTGATTGTGCTCAAAAGACCTCACCACTGGCTCATGAGGGGGAGGGGAAAGGAGTGGAACAAACATCATCATGTGATAGAATACTGTGTACAAAGGCAGTCTGTCTCTGTGACTTGTTGCTGAAGTGCCAGCACTGGTGCCAAGAGCCATTGCAGAATGTAGTTGCTTCATGGAATGATAGCAGTTGGTTTATCTTATTACTTTGATTGAAAATAGCCCTAAATAACTAGATGCTTAAAATGTCACTGTGATTGGAATACCCCAAAGCCATCAACATGTTGAATTAGCAAAATGCCTGCAACTCTGTGTGTGCATCCTCATGAGTCCCTTGTTAAGGGAGTCTGGACCACCCAATGACAAAGCCAGAAGACAATTTTCAGTGCTGTGCACTGGTGTCTACTAATGGGGTGCTTTGACCACCACTCTATTTAATGGGAGAAAGTAAAGGTGCCCCAAGACACCAGCAGATTGGGGCTAAGCATGCTTTCTGCCCTTGCCAATCATTACTATTGAGAATTGAGTCTACTTTTTCTCACTGTTATCTCATGTGCTTTTTCCCATGTTGCCTCTTGTGCTTGGAACATCTACCAAGCAACTTAATTCTGTTATCCCCAAATCGTTAGCTATGCTTGTCATTTGCCTGGTGATGGCCGGCAGAAGCCCACCTTCAATTATTAGAGAGTGTGTGTGTGTGTGGGGGGGAGAATAGCATCAAGTGCTCTAAGAATTCCCCCTGCAGTAAAGACCATCAAGACTGGAGAAATTCCTAGAGCATCAGGGAACATATGACATCACATATCCTGAAACTCCACCCTCCCCAGGCACTGCCCCCAAAATCTCAGTATGGGGCTGGCAACCCTACCTTTAACACAATTCTGATTCAGCCTCTCTGGCCTCATTTTCCAAGTATCACCACAGGGTAGTGGGTACAATCACAAAATGACTGCCACAGGAGGCGCAACTACATACAGAGAGGAAGTATAAGTGCAGGGGACAAGACGGATAATTTTTAAAAATACACTGGGAAAGAGGAGCTAAAGAATAAAACTAACACCAGTGGCAGCTGCCACTCAAACAATGTTATTTTAATCTGTCCAGCCAATTGCATGCCTCATGGCCAGTCACAAGCCTGCTTGGCAATTGCCCCACCTGGCCACACCCACTTTCTAAAAACACAGGATACAAGGAAAGATGTCAGTGGGCACCATCACACCCATGACCACCAAGTTCGGGGACCCCTGGAGTAGGTCATGTATAGAGATTACAAACATTTTATTTAAACTTGCTTTTAAAGTGTAGTGCAGTGATACTCAGTGGCTCAGGGCCCACATGTGGCTCTTCTGAGCACTGTAACCCAATGTGGCACCTTCCCCATGTTCCAAGAACATGGGAAAGGCCATTATCTGGTAGGGCTTGTGGTTGGCAGGTGGCTCCCATCTTGAAACAACAGTTTCTGGAGGGATTGGATGATGAGTAAACTGGGCCTTATGCCGTGGCTGGAAGTAAAGGGCCCATCCTCTCCAATAACTCTCTACCCATTCTCTACAGCTTCTGTGCTGTCATCCCAGTACACAGGTGGTTACCAGGAAAAGAAAGAAAAAAGAGCTAGTTTTACTCCTCTTTATCCACATTCAGGCTCCTTGGCAATCTGACTATCTTACCTAAGCTGCTGTGCCTCTTGCTGATGAGAAAGTGGAAAGGCAGATCTGGAGGGAAGCCCTTTCTTTCGCTCCAGATACACAAGGGCTGGCTAAGGTTCAACTGTAGTGGGGAGAGTCACTTACATGAACAGGGATCCCCTGTTAATTAAAAAGGTTATAATATTTTTAATATTAATAGTTACATCATTCGTATGTGTATATTTGGTTGGATGTGTATGTTTGAGAATTGCTGCAGCATAATGGTTGGGTTGAGTCAGCTCTCCCATTACTGCCATGAACTCTTTAGGTGAGTAAGCCATTCCTCTCAGTCCCAGGCCCGGGCTGTATTGTGGGGATAACAACAACACTGACTTCGTTCACTGTTCTGAGTGGGGAACTAATCTGTCTAGAAGAGCAGTATATAAGCACACTGTTGTTGTTGTTATTAGGATGGCACATAGGGCATACAGTAGTCATGTGGTTCTGTTAGCAACAGAATGAGTAAAACTGGTGGTGCTGATATGGTTCTCACCACTTTTTTTGAGGACAAAGAGGTTTGAAACCATATATGCAGTTTGCTACATGCCCTTTAAAGGGGGCTGTCTTAGTCTGTGGTAGGGCCCAATGAGAAAGTAAGGTTTTAGGGGAATCTGTGAAAAATGGTAAATCAGAATAGGGGAATGTGCTTAGTTTGCTAGTTTGATAATGGCTGTTCTAGATGGCTCAATTTCTATGCTGGATGGTTGTTACCATGACACATTCAGCCAGGAACATTCAGCAGAGAAGGCTTCTGTGAAACTAGGGCAGAATATATATAAGGATAAGTACAAGAAAATAATTTCAAGAGAAAATGTGGGAAAAGATGAGATGATGTGTCTTGTTACAGCTACTTTCTAACAAAATCAATGTGACATCAGAAGTGACAGGCCAACAATGGACAGTAAGGCTAGTCATTCATCATGAGAGAAGCTGAAATGGTTTTGTGTCAATGGAATCGAGTGTACTCTTGCTGGAACTGACTAATAGCTTTGTCATAAATTAGAAGTAACCTATTGTAGCAGAAATGGTATTTTTCCACCTCTATTGTACATGAACACCAGCATGTCAATTTTGATGCCTCCCACGCCACTTGTACCAAACAGAGAAGGAGTCTGTCAGCTGGATATAAATACCCGGGTGAAATGATGTAGCAGTTAGCAAATTATGAAATACTGTTAGTGCATTGTGTTATGAATTGTCCTTTTATCATAAAAAGGTTCAAAAACTCCCGAAGCAACTAATCCTTCCCAGCTCTGGTGAATCAGTTACACAAAATTAAATTACACTGAATATCTGTCTTTGAGACATGCAGTGGTAGAGCTGCTGTTACACGTCATCCTAAATATTTATATATTTGCATGTAGCCTATTTTGGGGTTAGACAATTAGCTACTCAAAAGCAAAGGCAGGCCTCATTTAAGAAAGGATTTAAGTAAGTAAAGATCCTATATCCTTAGGTAAGCAATCAAATGTACTAATGGGCTAATATAAGTGGGGAAGAGGCAGAAAAGTTTGTGAGGAAAAGCAGGGATAGTGGTAGTGGTTTAAATCAAGATGATTTATATATATTGAGTTGGGATTGTATGATGGGTGAATGGGTTACTTTTTATTTTTCTGGGAACTTCCTTGTATGGACACTACTCAGTAATGTGAACCCTCACCATGACTGTCCTCTCTGGGTAGTGCAATCTTGAAACAATTTTATGGCATCAGATGCTGTTTAAGAGAACTAAGCCTATAGAGGATGGATGGATACCTAGCTAGCCTGAGTGTATGGTTTCCCAGGAGACGTGATCCCAAGCTAAGCTTACTTTTACAGCAAGAATCTTTCCCCTTGGAGGGGCTCTCATAATGGCTTGTTCTAAATCAACAGACTGCACTGAGATATAATTAACTAAGATTTGTGCTACAGAAGTGAGCCTTGGTTCAATATAAGCCACCTTGGCACACACTCACACAAATAGATCAAGATGGGTAGCCATGTTAGTCTGGCAGTAGCAGTAGAAAAGAGCAAGAGCCCAGTAGCACCCATAAGCCTGACAAAATGTGTAGTAGAGTATGAGCATACTGGCAACCAAGAGTAGGAATGCTGGCATTTCCTCAAGACTGGCATTGGCATGGAAGTCTTGTAGTAATCTCAGTTATAAGCACAACACGTGATACTGGGATGGTCCTAGGAGTGCCTAGACTCTGCTTTACTCTGAAAACTTTGCCTGTGGAAGAAATTGAAATATCTCTACTAATTGGGGCAACTTGAAATTTTATTAGGGTTTTATAGCAACAGCATGGGAACAAGGACTTACTATTGCTCTCTTAAAAGAAATATATGCATATAGTGTCATACTGAAGGAAGTATAAAATATATCACTACTTCTGCTTATGAAACAATGTACAATACCAAAAGGAGGAGAAATTGAGAGCTATGACAAGCTTATTGGCCTGAGAATGTTAAGGAGTAGCAGTTAACCCTTATTGGGATAAAGGGATTGGAGGTTAGGGAGAGACTTAGAATGAGATTACTTTGGTGCAAGCTTTATTGTAAAAAACCTAAAATAACTAGTTTCAAGGAGTGAGATGCTCTCATTTTCCAAGAAGCACATTCAGTTGATGTTTTTGAAATACATGTAATATCAAATAACTGATGTCCTTGCTTTCTCGAAATAGTCAGCAAAATAAACATTTGGGGTAGTGGTGAGGTTGCTATAAAGTGCTGTCCGGTGTCAAGTCTTACAGTGTTTTTAGATGGTTCATTTTATCAGAAACAGTTTCTCTCATGGGTCAAATATACATAGTTGGCGGGGGAAGCACATGTGAGGTTACTTTTTTTTCTTGGGTTTGGACTCTAAGCACTGCTACTTGGTTAGAGAGAGCGTGTTGAAAGGTGTTATGTGATCCAATGTTCCACATATACAAATCCACTGTGATTGTTATGGCAGTTCTAGAGAGTTCCCAAGGGACAAATAAGTGATACTACATAAAATGGGGTGCACTTACATGAATAGGTCCTTGGTATAGTTGGAAAAAGACTTCAGTGTTGGCTCAGCTGCTCAGTGGTATTAACTCTCCAGTAATATCAGACTGGCAGTGAACAGGGCAAGGTTTTCTTTACTTCTCTCAACCCCCTTGCCTCCAGTGGAAATGTGAGCTACATAGCCAGAGTTTACAGATAAGACTGATTACTGTGCCCACCAGCAGTAATTGGGCTTCTTTTGGTGGCACTGCAGAGAAGTTGCTGAGTTACATGAGTATAAAGATACAATGGGGTTTTTTTACTTACACTAAACAAATGCACAATGAAACTGTTCTCTCTGCTAAGAAAAGGATAGCAACTATAAACTCTCTTGTAAGCACAAAGCATGATACTGAGAGTATAGTTTACTCTGAAAACTGCCGATGGAAGAAATAATATTTCTACTGAGCAGGACACCCTGACATTTATTAGGGTTTTGTAGAAACAACATTGGAACCAGTGCTGCAGTGGTAGATGAGTGGGGTTTGTGGACACATTTTTTTAAAATTAAGACACGCATATTCACATCTGAAATTTTAAGAGCACTTTATTGTTCATTAAGGCTACTTTAAGTACAAAAAAGATGGCCTGCCAAACCTTTTTTAAAAAAATCTCTAGGTAAATGGAGGCCATAAAAGAATGATATATTACAGATTTACAAACATGGAGAGCATTGTTCAAGCTGAACTGTAGATATGTGGCTCTGTGATAAACTTCATGTAACAGTGAGGCTAATATCCCTCATCTCCCCACCCCGAATCCCCTTTGGCTTTCACAAAATTATTATTTCCCATGGTAATTTCCCACAAAAAAAAAAGATTAAGCATGGGACACCTTACATCAAACCTACAATCCTAAGCACCATTACTTTGATATAGGTTCCATCAAAATCAGTACAAATAATTTCCAAGTGTTTTGTGGATAGATGTCGATCTCTGCCCACCACAACTGCATTTACCTATCACAGATAAGTAAACCTGACATTTTTATATTGTGCTTCAAAGAGATGTCAGAGGAGTTACAAATTCTCACAGAGCCCATCTACAGTCATTAGTACTTTCCTGTTAGACCGCTCAGTAGCCTGTAGCAATAACACACTAGTGGCTATTAATTGCTAATGCAGTGTTCTCATAGAATAACTGTGTTCCTGCACTTTTACTGTATTACAGACACATCTACAAAAAAAAAAAGATCAACTTTTTTTCTCCAAACAGACAAAAAAAAAAAGAGAAAGAGAATGATTACAATAAAGGAAAAGGAAAAATTAAATAGCTACATATCATTAACAAATTAATTGTTCCTCAAAAAATACCTACAAATTTCTCTGTACATTCTTTACGCACAGCGTAATGATGGTCTTAAAGTTACCTACATAAAAAAGTGTTGGTTTTTTTTCTGCAATTTTCTTACAGGGAGTCGGGCAGTGAATGCCCAAGTAGACTGTGCATTGACTACCCAGGATGATGACAGTGAAATGGATGAGCAGGGAGGAGCTTCTGTTGGCCTTTTCCGCTTCTAAAATTAGGCAGCCACAGTCAAAGAAAACAAAAATTAATAGATCAGGTCATGTTCTGGTCTCTTACCCTATGCCTTTCTCATTAAATAGCTTTAACATTGAAAAAATGTAAAAGCCAGTATGGACCCAATAGTGTAACATTGTCCAGAACACATCATATGTAGTTCTGATTTACAAGCAATACTAACCTCTCTCTTTCTCTCTCAAATGGAGCCAGTCTTTTCAGGTAACCCAGTATATTAAAGAAACCCACTAGCTATAATTGTACTGGGGGACAGTGGAATGTGTGGGAGGGGAAAAAGAAGGGGCAAGTTGCTGCATTTAACAAAGCTGAGAAGCTCATTGATACTACCATAAGTCTGTTCTTTATGCCTGCCTCTATTTATCTAGTTAGTGGCTATTAATATAGCAAATGAAATAAATGCAAGTAACATCTTTTAAAAAGTTTTTTTAATGGAGGAATGTATGGTGCATTGGCCTAGATTTATAAGCAGCCTCAATAACTAAAGATTGCTATTTTACAATCTATTGATTAGTCTCAATATTTTAAGACAGATCACTTTTTGCAACTAAATAGCTTACACGCCGTAAACCTTTTAGTAATCAAATTCTTATTAAATAGCTGATGCTGCAAATGGAGTAGTGAATGCAGCGAAAGCATCCTGTACTTCACAGCACTCTCTACTGTATAAATTGCTTCTTCTATGGCCCGATGTGAGGCTGTCCATGTTTGCTGGCTGCTACTAAAGGTGAATATCAGATACAAATATCAGAGTACAACTGTACCAGCAGTAAGTCTACCTAGGACTGTTACTGAAAAAAAATAAAACTAGTTCTCAAAGGCTAATAAGTATTATGTTTCTTACTGTCTATACATTAATAGATACCAGCTATTTTTTTCATAAACATGCATCTTTAAGCACTATTGAACCCTCTGACCTCAACTCTATTCTAACAAACTGCAATGTTAAGAAAAATGAAAATGCCCATGATCGGTCAATTATGCAGTCCAGTTGCAAGCACTAAGCACCTGACAGCTAAAGAGAGAAAGACCTATAACCTGTATTAGACTTCCCCTTCCTAACCAATTTTGCTTTCTTGCTTTAAAGAGACGGAAATGTCACCCTTAGACTTTTTACCAAGCAGTTTGCCCTCAGAATATAAGCATCGTGCGTGAAGTTGCTATGCAACTCTAGACTTCCTCCAATAGTGCAAATCATACATGACAGTTCTTTTCAAGTATATACATACAAAGTTACTTCACAAAGAGAGAAGAAAGCAATGGAAGCAAAAAAACCCAGACAAATTTCTAGTCTCAAGAAGCTAATCAAAGCACACAGTATTTGGGTCAACCAACTGTACAGAATGGCTTTTTTGCCCATTAACTTGCTTCTGCATGTTTTATAAAAAGGGGCAGCAGATATGCATGAGAGGTTTCTTTGGTAATTGAGGCAGGGGGGAAAGAGTGCTACATCACAGAATTTATTTTTAATCAAATAGTTCTTGTTATGATCTTTTAAGGGCACACTTGTATAAAACCAAGCAAATACATTAAAATGTGTGTTGACAACTAATCTCGCCTCCTTTCCTCCCTCCCAAACACTATTATTGTTTGAGTGCTGTTCCAAGCCCAGTCAAACCATGCAAATTCACGTTTGGATGAAGAAATTGTGGTCCTCTCTTCATGAGACTACAGAAGGTGAATGATTATGGTTGACCATATGAGAAGAAGGAGAAGATGACTGGCCCCTCCTGGAGGCAGACTCGGGACTGCTGGACACTCCATCCTTTGCAGCTTTAATCTGAAGCCATGTATCTCCAAGTGCTTTGGCAAAGTGGTCATCAACTGATCCCGTTATGGATACAGAGTTTGTCACTGGCTCTGGCTCCTTGTAATTCTTGCCAAGGCTCCTACGGAAGTGCTCTTCCACCACTGGATCACAGGCAGTGGTAGCTTCATGGGAGAAAGAAATGAGAGGGTCCAGTAAGAACAACCAAAATATCATTTACTGGTTTGAACAAAAATGTTCATAGCTTTCTTTGAAGCTTCCTCTATAATGGCCAAATACTACAATTTTATTAACAATTCAAAGAAAAATGTAAATCTTGCTAAAATTGCATTAATATAAATATTCTGATTTGAAACAGCAGCAGGAAAAGTGGTAATTTGCAATTTTAAGACTAGAAATAGAGGGAAAGACTTAGTTTTTCCAGTTTCCTTTGCAACAATCTGGCTTGTTTCTGTTCTGTTTACTCTCTAAAAACAAAATGAATTAGGGAAATAAATTATTTGCTACAATGAACATTAAGAAAAATCAAAATTGACATTTTAAATCTTTAGAAAAATCAGAAAAATGAAAGTTTTTATTTCCACAGGCTCCCCCATGACAATCCATAATTTGTATTTCTCCTGCATATGACTGATGCTGCTAAATAGTTTTAGACTCAAATGGCATTGGATATTCTCCCTGCCTCCACCTTAAGAAAATCTGTTTTACACCAGATTGTATTCTTCTAATGATTTTATTTGAACCCAGTTGAGCAATTCTGCTGCAGGCCACATTATACATCTGTAATATTATAGAAGACTGCAAAGGACAGATAATGATCTGCTACAAGAAAATATGCAAAACAGGACTGACGCAGTCTGGGTTTAGGTGCTCCAAGTACAAAGAATAAGAGTAAAGCATTTTATTGGGGAACACACTTTTTTCCACCTACAGATTTTGCTCAGAAATTCTGGCATGAATCAAGGTTTCAACTGTCAACAACATGGAAGAAGGATGATCCTAATAACAAGTTCTATTCCTGTACATGATTACACATTTGACCCTAACATACCTCTCTTCCGCCCCAGATCCCATTCTGCTGCTTAATTCATTACTTATTTTAGATTTATATGATGGCCATATGTATTAGCTTTCAACAATTAGGAAGAAAAACAGTGACAATGAACCATTACTTACTGCTAGATGATCTCCGGTAACTTGCTGGCACAGCAGTGCCACATCCACTGTGCGCAATCGGACAATGAGAGAGATTACAGTTACGATTGCTTGCAGAGGCACATGTGATTACAGATGGACGATTCTGGGGAAGGAGAGAAAAGAACAGTCACTCTGCACAGTTCCTACCTCAAGTAAAACAAACAGTTGTTTAGCTCACTATGTAATAAAATGCACCACAACTAATGGCCTGGTTCATCAGCATTCACAATAGAAGGAGAAATCCAAACTATCTGGGCAGAAGAGCTACTTTCTAGTAGGTGGTGTTCAGGCAAACACTTTTTATAGCACTTAGAAGTCGAAGAATTTCTTTGTGCAAATTCTTTATATCCATGGAAGGGAATTGCCAGGGCTTTTTTTCTGGGAAAAGAAGTAGCAGAACTCCCTCGGAGAAAATGGTCACATGACTGGTGGCCCCGCCCCCAGATCTCCAGACAGAGGGGAGTTTAGATTGCCCTCCGCACCGCTGAGCGACGCGGACGGCAATCTAAATTCCCCTCTCTATCTGGAGATCAGGGGGCGGGGCCACCAGCCAAGTGACCATTTTCAAGAGGTTCCGGAACTCCGTTCCACCACGTTCCAGCTGAAAAAAAGCCATGGGAATTGCTATATAATGATTTCAACAAAATGGATAGCGCACTATGTCAAGCCATCAACATTATATCATCCAGGAATTCCATCAGCACTTTAATTTAGTAAGAAAACATCGTAACAGTTTTTCTGTAGGATAATTTTATTATTACATGATGCAAAATATAACAAAAAGCATATCCTGCAAATTAAAAATATATAAACACATAAAAGAGAGAGATACAGCTAAAAGAACAAGAAAAAAGAAACTAAAGAGATTATTTCACACACCTAATTCTATAGCTCTCAAAATTCAACCAATATAACAAAAAATTTCAATTAAAGTCTCATTATTGCTCCATTTACGTTAAGTTATACAACTTCCGCTGCATTCTTCTAAACTTCTTCCGCAGCTTAACTTAATTAATATAATATGCATAACACGTTCCCCATCTTTTTTGAAATTCTGATATGAGTCATTTATTAATATAGTTTGTTATTTTGGCCATCGTAGCATAATCCACTAGTTTATCTTACCATTCTCCTCGTCTAGGACAACAATCAGCTTTCCATTTGTTTTCAAATAACTCTCTGGATGCCGTTATCATGCAATTAAAAACTTCTAATTTTTTTGGGCAGAATACCCAACAATACAAACTTTGAATCCACAGCAAAGTTTATTTTCAAAATATCTTGCATTATGTCATGTATTTCTTCCCAATATTTTTTAGTTATTTTACAGGTCCAACACACATAGTAAAAGATACTGTCCCGTTCCTTACATTTCCAACATTTTTCCTTATAATTTTTATCCATTTTCTCTGTATCTTTCAGTGTAACATAGCAGTGAAAAAAACATACCAATTTTCTTTTAACATGTGACTCTGTAAATTTAATGTTTTTGTCCAGTTTCCCCTGTTGCACAGTAGTTTACCCCCCCATCCACCAAATTCTGCATCCACTTGATCATATGTGGTTTTGTTCTTTTTCTGTATCAAATTGCAATAAATTTTATAAATTCATCCCAACAGATGTTCTTTGTGCTGTGTGATCAATTTTTCAAAATCTGTTAGGTCCCTGATCGTTCCACTTGTTTTTATTTTGTTTCTCAGCCTTGAAGTCAATTGTGAATGTAATAGCCACTCTATATTTTTGCCTTCATCTTTTTGGTTTGACCATGTTTTTATTCTTTCTTGTGAATTAATTTTTTTTCGTAAGTTATTGAGTTGTTACTCTTTCTTACATTTTTATCATGATATGCCTCCAATAAGGACATTAATGGAGAAACTGAAGGGCTCGTTCTTCAACATTTTACTCAGATTTTAAATCATCCTCTGAACGGATAGTATTTGTTTTTTAATTGAGTTAATTTCAGAGGGTTTTTAAATCCATAAATAATAATGTATTCCTTCATCCAAATCTGCCACTTCAAGTTTGATTGTTCTTTGGTTTGGCACTGTAATCCAGTCTGCAATCCAAACCAATCTGGCTGCTTGATAATATTTGGTACTGATAATCTCCCCCTTTTTTATCATCTTGAGGTACTTTAAACCTTATTTTTGGTTTTTGCCATTCCAAATAAATTTGTGTGGGCCATTCATTCAAAGTTTTTTCTTGTACATGAATTGGGAACATCTAAAATAAAATAATAGATGTTGGTAATACATTCATCTTTATTGCTGTGATTCTGCCCAACTATGAAATTTTCAACATTGTCCACTTCTGTAAATCCTCGTGTATGGTTCTCCATGTTCTATAATAATTGTCTCTAAATAGTGTGTCATATTGGCCAGTCAGATTTATTTTCAAATATTTTATTGGATTTGAAGTTATTGTACATCCTGTAATTAACTTCTTTTTCTTGCTGTGCTAAAAATTTAATAATATTTTCGTTCTCTTCTTATTGATCTTATATCCTGAAAGGCATCCAAATTCTTCTGTATGTTCCATAACATACTGCATTGATATCTGTGGACTGATATTTATTATTACTACATCATCTACATAGCTCTTTATCTAAAATTCTTCTCCATCCACTTTTAAACCTTAAATTCTTGGATCTGGTCTAATTCTCACTGCCAATGCCTCCAGTGTGAGAATAAATAATAATAGCAATATCAGGCATTCCTGATGGGTGCCTTTTTCAATTTGAATTCCTTCAGATAACATTTCATTTACTAAAATCTTTGCATATTGTTTTGTGTATATACTTTTAATCCAGTTCAACAGAAAGAACCACATCAGATTATCAAATATTTATTCTGCATTCAAATGGTTGTAAAATGTGCACTTAAATTTTATGGTTAACGTACTGGCCAAGTGCTGTAATAATAATAATAAAGAAACTTATTCTGCATCCTAAAACTTGAGTGTCTCCTTCTTATCTCTCTTTTTACTGCTACAATTACATTCATAACAAAGTGTATGTTAAAACCTGTTTGATCAGGGTGAATTAAAGATATGCACTTCATTAGTCTCTCCGCCATTATCACTGTAAAAATTTTGTAATCTGTAATGTGCCAACAAGTCACCTCCAACCTATGGTGACCGTACAAATGAACGTTCTCCAAAACATCCTATCACTGAGTGATTCCGCACATGTTGGATAATGCACTTCCAATCCTCTTTATAGATCATTTGGAATGGATTTTTTTGTGTGCGGAACAAAAAATCCACCTCAAACGACTGATAAAGTGCATTGAAAGTGCATTATCCAACGTGTGTGGAATCAGCCATTAACAGACTTGCTCAGATCCTGTAAACTGAAGGATGTGGCTTCTTTTATTGAGTCAAGCCATCTCGTTTTAGGTCTCCTCTTTTCCTGCTGCCTTCCACTTTTCCTAGCATTATTGACTTTTCCAGAGAATCTTGTCTTCTCATGATGTGACCAAAATACGAAAGCCTAATGAGAGTGGTCTATAAGACTGTGGTAAGGCTGGATCATTACTTTCTTTAATTATTAATGTTATGTAAAACTCTTGCCATGTTGGAGGGATTACTTTTTCTTTGACTATGTCATTCATTATTTTCTGTAGTGGTATCATCAACTCTTGTTTGAAGCATTTATAATACACTGATGTTAGACCATCTAGGTCTGGTGCTTTGTCATTTTTCATTTTTTATAGCTTGTAGGATTTCCTGAATTTTACTTGTTTTGTTCAAAATTTCTCTATGCTCTTGGGTAAATTGCTCCATCTTTGCACCTTTCAAATGTACTTTAATTTCTTCTTCTTCCATGGGTATACCCTTATATAATTCAGAGAGATGATTATTAGAATTGTTCCTGTATCTCTGTTTCTGAGTGTGTAATTTTATCTCACCTTTTCACTTCTGTTATCTTCTTTTTCCTATTTCTTTCCTTAACGAATATACTAAATATCTTCCATGTTTATTTGCATGTTCAAAATGTTTGTTTTAGAAACTTCTTCTGTCTCCAACATCACATTGTCCTAACTGGTTTCCAAAGACTGGTTCATACTATACACACTTCATCCATGTAGTTCTGACTATTTGTGGATATATACAATAAAAGTCCAGTGGCACCTTAAAGACTAACAACATTTATCTCAACATAAGCTTTCTGTGACATACAATCACATTTACAAAAATGTGTGAACCAGGTGATCACAGATCATACTTTCAGTTGCTGCTGAAATAACACCATTAAATGAATACCAGAGCTCCTGAGGAACAGGCTTCCTCGGAGGGGTAGTGGTGAGCTCTCCTTTGGATGTTTTTCAGCAGAGGCTAGATGGCCATCTGACAGCAATGCTGATTCTGTGAACCTGGGCAGATCATGAGGGGGAGGGCAGAATGGGTTACATCAGCGCTTAGTTCTCGTGGCCCTTCTTACATGCCCAGCATAATGCCGATTACCACCTTAGTGTCAGGTAGCAATTTTCCACAGGCCAGTTTGGCTAGGGATCCTGAAGATGTTTTGCCATCTTCTGGACATGGAGCAGGGGTCACTGGGGCAGTCTGGGGGGAGGGGATAGTTGTGAATTTCCTGCATTGTGCAGGAGGTTGGACTAGATGTCGCTAGAGGACCTTTCCAACCCTATGATTCTATGAAATGATTACAAAAAATATCCATGCTCATACTGCAACTCTGTATGCCCTGAGGTGGTTTGGGACTATTTGCATTTCCTCCCTGGAAATGGAGTTCGGACTTGAAACAGCTGTTCACCTACTTCCTCTTCTGCTGTTTTAACCACACAGATATGAATGCCTAATCCAGATTACCATAATAGCCTAGGACAGACACCAGGTAGGACAGATACCAGGAAACCACTCCTGCAACTTAAAAGCCATCCTTAAATTACAAAATAAAAAAAAGACAGACAGGGAATGAGCAGAATTAGATTACAGGGAGAGGGAGTTTCCCCACAGTTTCTATAAAGTGCAGTTATACCCTTATTGCAAGATCAGCACAAAAATGTTTGGGGAATTATGTCAAATGGCTCCTGTAAGAACATCTGTCAAAATTCTAGATGAGTGGTCTCCAACAGGTAGCTTGAAAGCTACTTATAGCTAACTGGCTGCTGCAGAGTATTTTATGTATCCTCTAAAAAAAACATTGAAGTATCTGCTCTAAGCTTTTCATTTATTCCTTTATTTTTACAAAAAGCTGTTATTTCATAGGATTTTTCTCTGTGCTGCTTAGCTGATAGGTTCATTCTGATGCTCCTCCTAGTCTATGTTCTGTTTTAAGGACAGATTAAGACTTGGTAATGTGGCAGTGTGGGAGGACTATGTCAGGACACTTCATTTCTTAGGAACAGCACATATTAAAGAAAAGGTTGGCAACTCCTATTCTACACCAACTGATTTAGGGGATGAAGATCTAGCACTTGGGCTGCACCATAATGGGTGAATCTAATTCACATGCAATGTAGGCCATGTTTTTCTGGCCACTGCCGCTCAGACAAGCAGTAGTCACCAGCAAATCTCCTCTGATTAGCCGCTGTATGTTGATAATACAATTTCCACAATATAAATAAGAGCCAAAGAAGCATATTTACAGTAGTAGAGCTTAATGTATCAAGTATCCCTAATAAAAGTGGAATTATTATTCATTTTCAGAGCACTTCATGTTATTCTTTATCTTACTCCTCTTCTGAAAAGTGAAATAAACACCAGTGTACCCATTTATGAGAGAGTGCCTTTTCTAAGGCTATGCAATAAAACCATGGGGGTAGGACTTCAGAGTCAAGACTG
The DNA here is from genome assembly GCF_028583425.1 of Eublepharis macularius. Taxonomy (NCBI): domain Eukaryota; kingdom Metazoa; phylum Chordata; class Lepidosauria; order Squamata; family Eublepharidae; genus Eublepharis; species Eublepharis macularius. The sequence goes on from NC_072793.1 coordinate 108,415,791, forward strand.
TTCTGCCTCATAAGAGCCTGCCTGTTCAGAATTCAAAGCAGTACAAATAGCCAGAGTTTCATCATCATAACAAAGCAGCAAAGAGGAGACTATGCAGTTTAATACAAGCCCAGTCAAAGCAGCCTGAAAAGAGATTATATTTTCAGCCAGATCAAAGCTGCTATAGTCAAATTAAAGCAGTCTAAAAAGCATCTCCTTGCTGCTTTGTCCTGCTTCTAGCGGGAACAATACTATTTGCATCTTCCTGAACCAATAGCAAACAAGAATGTTAAATGGCATATATACAAAGGAGAGGCAGGAACAGTTAGTTAAAGACCCATTCAATTTGTTCCTTTGAATTCTTTCAAGGCAAGACTGAATTCAGTGTTATACTATATATGGGCCAATGCATACAAGTTGAGTCATAGGAGTAGAGATGGGCACGAACTGGGGAAAAAAACGAACTGTGCGGTTCATGGTTTGTTGCATTTCACAAACCATGAACTTTCACAAACCTGCCCCAGTTCGCAAACCAATTTGTTTGGTTCGTGAAAACGTCACATCCAGGTCAGCAAATCGTCACTTCTGGGTCAGCAGAAGGCCACTTCCCGGTCAGCAGAAGGTCTGCAGGAAGTCCATCCCCTGTTGCCTAGGAAACTGATTGATCAGCACCAGGCTGTCTGCAGTGATGAACCAAACGAACCAGCCTAAAGTTCATGGTGGTTTATCAGAAATGGGCTCTGATGAACTGCTGATTCACGAACCACGAACCAGCCTGGTTCATCACAAAGTTTGGTTCGTATTTCAGTTCATGCCCATCGCTACATAGGTGAAGTGTATATCCATAATGCCTGGTCCCATATATGTAATCATGAGATAAGTGGGAAGGGCAGCCTGTAAACTAGAAACGTTACTGTGTGGGAGCATGAGTATACTGGGTAGGATTTCTAAGTTTCCAATATTCCAAGTGCTGAAATGCTGAGACTCACTGGTTGGGGCCTGATGATACCACACTGACAGCTCCAGTAATAGCAGTACATCCACACGTCACTAAGTGACCATTGCATAGCTTTGAAGAGATGGGACAACTAGCAGATTAAAACAAAGATGAAAATTAACTATGTGCCAAATGTAACATGTAATCAAGCAGTTAGTGCCTTACCATAGAATCAGAATCATTGGTTGGAAGGGACCTCTAGGGTCATTTATTTCAAACTCCTGTAAAATGCAGGAAATTCACAACTACTCGGTCCCCCCGACTGCCCCAGTGACCCTAGTTCCATACCCAAAAGGTGGCAAAACACACCCAGGATCCATAGCCAAACTGGCCTGTAAAAATTGCTACCTGAACCCAAGGTGGTGATTAGCATTACCCTGGGCATGTAAGAAGAGCCGCAGGAACTAAGCACTGATGTAACCCATTCTGCCCTCCCCCTCATGATCTCCCCAAGTTCACAGAATCAGCATTGCTGTCAGATGGCCATCTAGCCTCTGCTTAAAAACCTCCAAAGAAGGAGAGCCCACCACCTCCCAAGGAAGCCTGTTCCACTGAGGGACCGCTCTAACTGTCAGGAGGTTCTTCCTAATGTTTAGCTGAAAATTCTTTTGATTTAATTTCAAGATGTTGGTTCTGATTATCACTTTCCATCTCCAATTTGTATCTATAGTAGTGACCCCAAGCAGGCATCCACTGAAGTCTTAAAAAAGGAGCCCAATATTTGTTACATAGCATATCTTCAGTTAGCCAAATAAAACTGATTTCCTTATAATTGTACGTGATTCATTGATTGAAGTAGTGTGTCTATAGTCTTCTCTGAAGAAATACTACCAGGAGGTAACATTCAAAATGGTTCAGAAAGCTTAGGGAAGAGGAGATAGCAATTAACCAGTGCTTTAATTACTAAAATGGCAGAATGCCATGCAAATCATTCCATATAACCTAGAAATTATCTCCTACTACCTTATAGGCAGATTTATTTATTTCCAAGATTTCTACCCCACCTTTTGCCCTTATGGGACCACCAAGGCAGCTAAGAAAATAAAACAAATGAAAATCTCGTCTTGAAAACCATTAAAATCTGTATACAACATCAAAACAATTTAAAACCAGAGCTTAAAACAAATACAAAAAATAAAAACCAACGGTTAAAACTTTGGGGAAGGAGATCACTGAGGGAATACCAAGTGAAACAAAGAATTCTTTACTCACTGGCAGAAGGTGGCAACAAAAGAGGACGAATTTCTCTGGGGAGAGAGTTCCAGAGTTTTGGTGCCAATATTGAGAAGGCCCTCTCTCCAACTGCCACATGCCTAGTTTCAAAAGGCAGGAGCACCTGAAGCAGGGTCTCCAAAGATAACTGAAGTGGTTGGGTGTGTTCATAAGGCAGTAGGCAGTCCTTCAGGTAAGTTGGTTCCAAACCATACAGGGTTTTAAAGGTCAACACTGGCATCTTGAATTGTGCCCGGAAACAAAAGGAAGCCAGTGTAGATGAGCTAATGCTGAAGTGATATGCTCCCTATGACCCATTCTAGTCAGCATCCAGGCTGCAGCATTCTTTACCAACTGAAGTTTCCAAACAGTTTTCAAAGGCAGTCCCACCAGAGCACATTGCAGTAATCTAATCTACATGTAACCAGGGTATGTAGTGGCTGCAGCTGGCTAACCAGTCAAAGCTGGTAAAAAGATACCCCTAGCCACAGCTGCTACCTGCTTATCCAGCAGTAGACCTGGATCCAAAAGCACTTCCAGACTATGGACCTGTTTGTTCAATAGGAGTACAATTCCACCCAGAATTGGTGACACTTTAAATGGTGGATCAGACCTTCTGTTCACCAGTAGCACCTCCATCTGGTTGCAATTAACCTTCAGTTTATTAGCCTGCATCCACTCTAAAACTGCCTGCAGGCACCATTTCAGGGTTTCTACAGCCCTCCTGGACTCAGCTAAGAGTGCAATATAGAGATGAGTGTCATCTGCATATTGGTGACAACCCAGCCCAAATCTCCACATGACTTCACCCTTCAGTTTCACATAGATGTTAAAAAGCATAAGGGTCAAGATGGGACCTCATGGAACCCCACACACCAACTTCCAAGGGTTGAAGGAGTTCTTCAACACCACCTTCTAAAACCTACCGTCCAGACAGAACTGGAACCACTGCAAATGGTGCCTCCCAATCCCAGCCTGGAATAGATACCATGATCAGTGGTATCGAAACCACTGGAAAGTCCAGCAAAGTCAACAGAGTCACACTCCTTCTGTACATCTCCAGGAACAACTGAGGCTGTTTTGGTTCCATAACCAGTCCTAAAACCAGACTGGAAAGAATCTAAATGATCTGCTTGATCCAGGAAAGTTTGAATTTGTCCAGCCACTACCCTTTCAATCAAGAATGTAACATTTAAGACTGGTCAATAGGTATTAAGATTTCCTGGATCCAGGGTAGGCTTCTTCAGAAGAGGACATACCACAGCCTGTTTCAAGGGTGGGGTGACTACCTCCTCTCTCAAGGAGGCATTAGCCACCTCCTGGAACCAGTCAGCCTATTTCCTGCATCCAGTAGATTTAATTCACCAGGAAAGTCGAGGATCATAGATCTGTGTGATTCTGTGTAGTGAAGGAAAAATACTCTGAACATGTGCAGAGTATTAGCAATCTTGCATTCAAAGGGCTTTAATTTGATTAGGTCCTACCAAAGACCTTATTTTCCTTGTTTAAGAGATGGTGGGGCTTAAGCCTGCCTGGATTCTATCACTTGACTCCTACACAACATGAGCAGAGCTGAGCAACATAAATGGTAGCCCCCAACACACACACTGCAGTCATCTACGCCTTCTACTGTAGTGTCGTCATGGGTCAGTGGATCTCAAGAACATCACTGAGGTTGAAATGGAGGGGCTGCAGTAAGGGTGGGGTTTGGCAAAAATCACTGATCTCCTTTTCTGCAACTGGAAGTGCCTATCATGGAGATCCAAGCCTATGCCTCCTCAGCTCAGAACATACATCTTCTATAGTTTAAACCTACCTGAGCATTACACTTCTTCAGTCCTTTAGCCCTAATCCAAGATTCCGGGGAAATGAGGGCAGGAAACCGACAGTGGTTATTCACTGGTGAGTAACAGGCATTCTACACATGCTCAGAGGAATTCACTCTTACAGGCAGGTTACAGCAAGGTGGTTGGCAATTAATGATTAAACACAGATACCAGACTCTGCGAAACTGGGCATTTTTCCCCCTGTTCCTGCCTCCTCCACCCCATCTGCTCCTGAGGCAAATTTCTCACAGCAAACGAAGAAAGCAACTCCCAAATAATATAAATCTCACTCTGATTTTCTGCTCAATGTTTTCACTTGTCACTACATACATTAAAAAAGAGGAACAAACCAGAAGAAGCAGACAGCCCAGAGCAGATTAACTGACTCTGCTGCAGCCACCTTGCAGCTTCTCCTCCCTCATTCTTCCCAAGGCAATCCAGATAAAATCTGCTAGCATATTTTCCTTTATGTCCTCACCACACTAGAACTGTACTATTTTTTTAATGAAAGCTGGAAATTTAAGGAGAGGATATGGCCATATATCTGAAGGGGTTGCTGCCATATACCACCAGTTGCCACAGGCCTGGGGATGGGAGAACATGGCCATTTTCAATACCAATAGCGGCACTCCTAGATGTGGGAAGCACCCAACTCAAATGGTTTCTGTATCTACTTGCAACCAGAACACATGCAAGCTGCTCCTACGTTTTGAACATATACAAATCAAGCTTTTAGCAGCCCCACTGAAATGAACAGGGGCTGTACAATTATGAACTGTACGAACAGTTCAGTTTTAAACATGAATAGCATGTTTCACTGCAGCATCTCATTTGAGAGACTGTTCAGCTATGCTCCACCGTCATTCAGGAATCTGGCCATAATCACCCAGGTTCAGTCCATTAAAAACAGCTTCTGAGATGCTCTTAAGAGTGCCAGAGCTGGCTGCCAAGCTGAGAAACAATAGCAAGACTTATGAAAGAGGCCTAATGTCGTCAATGGAAGCTTCTCCCTTCCTCATCTGTCATCAATGAGCTGACTACAGAGAAGCAGAAAAAGAGGCAGTGTATGCAGAAGAGCAGCGCTTGGGTTTGTACACTGGATCACACAAAATAGTGGCATGTCAGCTGACAGTGCTAGAGTTTAAGAAAAGTTTCAATCATGTCTCAAGCATGTGTATCAGAGGTGCAGAGAATGCATGAGATACCCCTCAAGCTCCAAAAACAAAAGTCAGAAACACTATCAATGCTAAGTGATGAAGTGGTAAATGTTCTTCAAGTATGGTTGTATATTGCTATTTGCAATTAAGTCTTCCCTACCCACCCAGCTGAGAATAAAACAGTGGAGGAAGAGCAGAATAGAAGTAACAGTTCCGGGAAAAGAGTAGTCTAACAAGGAGAAAAAAACATGAGTAGTGGATAAGAAAAGCATCTTTTATCAACATCTGTAGAAATTTTCCCCAAACGAAGCAAAAAAAAGACTCTCCATAAGAGATGGGCATGAAACGGGGAAAAACAAACCCTGGGTTTCATGGTTCATCACGTTCCACAAACCACGAACTTTCACAAAATTGTCCTGTTTCACGAAACGATTCGTTAGGTTCATGATCATCAGCTCTCGGGGCCCTACAATGGCCACCTTCATACCCAGAGTTGCCAAACTTGCAGGGCGACTTCAGCAGGCTCTCCTCCAGCCACCCTCCAAGTTTGGTGAAGACTGCAATACGTCTCTTCTGAACCAGCAGCAAATCCAGCCCAAAGCTCCCAAATCCACTCTCACTTCAAATCCCAGCAACAGCTCCTCCTTCTCCCTATGTGTACTGGAACTGAAAGCAGGAGGTACAGAGCTGTGCCTTTTATAAGAAACGCTCACATAGAGCAGAACAGGAGCTCTCTGGTTGGCAGACAGACCTGCCTAACAGGTTTGGAGGGATGAGACTGGTGTTCCCATGGCTACAGAAGGCTCATCTCCCCCTGCTCATTGCTCTCATAGAACAGAATGGAAGTTCTCAGGTTGACAGGGAGAGCTGCCTATCAAGTTTATGTGGGCTAAGACTGGAGTTTCCACGGCAACAAAAGGTTTGCAGTCATTCCAGGCCTATGTTGTCTAGAGAATCAATGGATCAGCACCAGCCTGTCTGGCATCACAAAGCATTCTTGAATCAAACGAATCGGCCCAAAAGTCGTGGATTTCGTGAAAAACGCAGCCCCACAAAATGTGTTTTCACGATACAGAAATCGGCCCAATTCATTATGAAATTTGATTTGTGTTTTGATTCGTACCCATGTCTACTCTCCATAAATATAAGCCTGACTAATCAATTGGAGCCTATAGGGGAAAGCTGTACCTGCTACATGGCTTACTTGCTGCTATAACACAGGGAGCGAATTAAAAGAACCTCCCAAATTAGGAATTAGGAAAGATGGTTCTTTACCAGTCATCAGCACAAGGTAGATAAAAATTGTGGCACTGGCTCTATGTAAAAGTTACACATGGCAAACAGGATTTCAGTGATCTGTATCTGTACCTTCCCAGGCATAAGAGCAGCAAGTCATGTCCAAAAACAAGTTGGCCCAAAAACAAGTTCAAACTTTTCCCTTATCATATCCTCTCATACAGGATTTCCACACAGTTTTTTCCATCAATTCTGGCCCCATGCTACTTTGATTTATTCCCTGATTTCTGCATACTTTTTTTGCCTTTAGTTTTTGCTTAGGGTTTTTTTTAGTTTCCTCATTTTTTTTTCCTGGTTCCATTGAAACCACTTTTACCCTGATCTTTTTCTGGAAGCCAATTTTGAGTCAATTTTTCCTCCTGCATAACATCTGTTTTGGTTTTGTTTATTCTGCTCATTCCCACCCACCTCCTACTCACTTTTCAATGACTAGACAGTCATCATTGTCAATGCATTTCCCCCAACCTCATTTTGTTTTCAATCTTTTTTTTAAATTGTCAATTTCATATTAATATATTGACCCAGTTTTATAATACTAGAGCAGCAGCTTCTTTGAATTTCCAGCTTTCACTAAAATATATGTAAGGAAGATATAAGGAGAAAGCCATATCTCTGTAGTGACCTTTTTCTTATAACTTTGCAATAATCTGCCCTGAGCTCACTTGTGGGGAGGGTGGGGTATAAATCAAATAAAAGACTACTGATTCCTTTTTATTAAAATTCCTGAAAAAATTAATCAGGTTACCGAAGTGTGTATCCTGTATAGCTATTTGCCAAGAATTTGCAATCTCTTCAACAGAATCACTAGCTTGGCTGGATGCATTTAGACTTTGAATCAAGATCTTTTTTAACTACAGATCTAAACTCCTTTTTAGATTAAGAGAAGATCCCTTTCAGAGTAAATGGAAGAGACTGGTCAATCAGAGACTGGAACAATTAAGCTTTACTCCAATTTTACTTCTTTCTGAAGGAAGTGAGAAAACCCCATTCCAAAGGGTCAAAAAGCAGTTATTGCTGCTAGATTTCAGAAGCACAAATCAGTGAGCAAGAAGGATCTTTTCCCCTTTCCTACAATGAACTTGAACCTCCAGATACCTCGATACAGAGATATTTTCTTGACTGCTAGATTGAACACTGTATTAACTCCAGAAATGAAAGCTCACTTTTTGAGAATTACCTTTTCAGAATGTGTTTCTGTTATACAGGTAAGATAGGTGCCTTGGCTCATCAAGTTATTGAATGCCCAAATTTCAGTGAGGAGAGACAAAGATGGATTACTTCGATACTTCAGAAGAATGAGCTCACAAATATTAACCAGAGCCTTTCTTTTCTTTTACAAGACAATGATCCATACATTACCAGGTCCTGGCATCCTAGTAATCCAGTCTAAAATTAGAAAATGTTTGTAATTGGAGTGAGATTCTTTTATCACTATTATTGGTAATAGAGTACTAGTATTTTTTTGTTATTAATGCGGGATCAGGCTTGAGGCTATGCCCAAAAGAGCTATACCAGGAAAAGGAAAGGAAATCAAATAAATAAATAAGGGAAGGAGCTAGAGACTGTTTTAAAATGAATGCTGGGAATTCAGAGAACCTACAGCACCTATAATTACAATGGTAGGTCAATATATCAATATTAAATTGACATTTTTTTAAAAAATGGCAAAAGACTTGGTGGCCCAGGAAGCGGTGGCCACTGACACCAGAAAAAGTAGCTTGGTTTGAAAAAAAACCACAGCTACTGCTGCTCTGGGCTTTGCCCCAACAGAGGTCAGTTTGCCCTGCCAGTGCCAGCCTCCACCTCATAGCTCTGGGTCATCCTGGCGAGGACTCTTCAGTTTGGCAAGGGAGTTTCGGTTATTGGTGGTGGAGCTGTTCCCCTTGAAGGCTTCCTCATGCAAAGACTGGCAATGTGTTCATTTTCTACCTTTAGAAAAAAAATTAGCCCATATATCGATATAGCAATATAAGCACGCACAAAATAAAAGAGGAATGCTGAGATGTCACTGATGGCAACAGCTCCCTTGCTTGAAAATCATCATTATTTAAGGTACACAAGGAAGAAAATAAACTGTCTCCACAACTGTAAAAATGCAAAGAAAGGGTAGATATGCAGAAGAACAGTTCCCAAACTGATTTCAATGCTTGTGGATCGACTGCTAAGAAAATCAGGAATAAGTTGAATGTGCGGAAAAGCCCAGTCTCTATTACTTCTCAACAATGATGGAGGTTTTCCAAGCCTTAGACATTTTCTCAGAACTTCTGACTGTATTCAGAAAAATCTTACTGTCATAAGAAAAGTCAATAATAATACAAGTTTCTTCCACACACTCACAGACAATCTCCAAGTTCAAACTTTCCCTCAGATATGTATTTGGGTCCTTAGATAGGTATCTGCAACTCTGAGGAAGGGAGGAGCTACCTTAGCACCAATCTCTTGGATCAAGAAAGTCCCTAGAAACTGATTTACTTCTGCTTACTGTCTGAGAGGGGAAAGAATGACTTGCTGCTCTCCTGCTTTGTACTAATATACATTCTCCTATGTATATAGGAAGGATTTTATTTTTTAAAGATAGGAAACCTTTTTAATCATATTGTTCTCCCATTTGCAATCTGAAGCTGTAAAGTCCAGGATCCACCTTATCTAACTTTGAGTAAAACCAGGGCTGTTTTTTGAAAACAGCAGTACCTTGTTTTCCTGGTCAGGGAAATCTGCTCCCGTATAAGAAATTAAGTTTCAGGTGGGTAGCTGCATTGGTCTGCAGTCAAAGAGCCAAGTCCAGCAACACCTTAAAGACCAACTTTGACTCTCAAAAGTTCATAACTTATACAAGGAATTGATGCTTTCACAAGATAGCTATAGCTGCTGAGAGGGCAGATATGCAGCAGCGGCAGCTCTGACTGCTTTCCCCTCTCTCATAACAGAGAGGAAGCAACAGGAGGCTTCTTCTGCCTCGGAAGACTGAACCGAATTTCTGTGGAAAAGAGGCCTTCATTCATCGAGGATGGGCAACCAAGAAAAGACTCCCATGAGACGTTTCCTAGACACTATCAGGCTGTGCTGCTCATTAGGAAAGCTTGAACTGAATTTCTGACAGATATAATTTGCGACTAATTTAAACCTTTGTAGAAACTATAAACTACATTAATGCGTGTGTAAAGTTACAAACAGGGAGAAAATAAGAAATATCATTATGTTCCAAAAGACAAAATAGCCTGCACAACTATGCACAGATCACTTGCAGAAATATATATATATTAAATATATAAAAATAACAGACCCTCAGCAGAATGCATAACTATCGAGGTATTAAGTACCTGCTGCCGTTCCACCGACGTCATTGTTGGAGTGATGCTGATAGACCGGGTAGCATCCATGCTGTTTTTGGTCAGTGCTAGAGGTTGATCCATGGTTAAGCTTGGGATTGAAGCATACATGTGATTAGCATGAATGCTCACTGTGGGTGCAGCAGCCCGGTCAATTGGACTGCGACTCCTTTCTCTGTGCTCTTTCCGGTAATCCCCATTGGCAGTCTTCATTCTAAGGGAAAACAGACAGGTCTTTATGTTAGCTATATGCCTTTTTTCAGGCAGTCCAGTCTACAAGAGTTAGAAGAGAGCCAGTTTGGTGTAGTGGTTAGGAGCACGGGACTCTAATCTGGAGAACTGCGTTTGATTCCCCAGTCCTCCACGTGAAGCCAGCTGGGTGACCTTGGGTCAGTCACGGCTTCTAGGAGCTCTCTCAGCCCCACCCACCTCACAGGGTGTTTTGTTGTGGGGATAATAATGGCATACTTTGTAAACCGCTCTGAGTGGGTGTTAAGTTGTCCTGAAGGGCGGAATATAAATGTTATTGTTATTGTTGTTGTTGCATAGCTTTTGTTCAGATGTTGCTAAAATCAATCAGGTGAATGCATGTGTACACACACACTCACACTCACCATCTGAACTGAGACTGTAGCAGCAATCCTAAAAAAAAAAAAGTACTAAAGATATTTGTTATCCTTTATTAACTGTTTGGAAAACACACAAAGAAAAAATAATAAGCTGTCCGTATCATGTACATCCAACACCTCGCCCTGTGACAATGCTCTGAAGAAATAGTACATGCCCCATGCTATCTACTGACATAATCTCATTTAACTAGACTGATGCAATCAAAGAACATGAAACGTTATAACTATGCTTGATTAACTTAACATGATTTTTAAGAACAGAAAGTCTCCCTCTGAGAACAGCGTAATACCCCCCTCCATTTAATTGTGGCACTTGCACTGAGTGTGATAAGGCCAGCCGCCTGTTCCATCATGTGTGCTAGTGGATGAAGGAGGAGGGAGATTTAAACACTTGTTTTATTACAACTGTGTACTAGAAGGGAGGAAAGGCAAAGTACTACAACAGACAGCTGCCATAACCCTCCCTACTACTACTTTGTGGCAACATTAGCCATCTAACCAGCAGAAAGATCTAAAGAAAGAATGGCTTATTTCCTCTATTTTAATACCTCCTTTTCTGCCAGTATTCAAGGCAGGTTCAAAATAAAGGTAAAAGGTAGTCCCCTGCACAAGCACTGAGTCATTACTGACCCATGGGGGGCTGCCACATCATGACATTTTCTTGGCAGACTTTTTGTTATGGGGTGGTTTGCCATTGCCTTCCCCAAGAGTTCAAAATAATTGCCGACAAAAGGGAGAAGATACAGAAATGGAAGAGGAAAACAAGCACTCGGGTACTGTTAGATAACATACATATGATTACATAATGACCAGGTATAACGAGCACTGAAGGATTCTAGATTCTTTCCTAGGTGACTCTATGCTAGCATCAGACACTGTCAAAACAAGAACAGGAATTAATGTGGGGCTTGACACTTTTTTTTTTTTTACTCTAGGAGCCATACTTAGAACTACACTTTCTAACAATTGCTATCACACAAGTTAATCCTAGATGCCTCAACATTGCTGGTCATTTTTTTAAGCTATAACAAAAGCACTGTAGTATAAATCAACATGGAGTAGACCTTGTTGTCATCAGAACAAAAGCTATCCATCATCAGCTTCGTAGAGCTTGGTGAAAATCACCAAGAAGTACTTTCAATAAAAGACTGATGAAAATGCTAGATGCCAAAATGAAATTTCTAATCACCATGGATTTATCAGACTCTAACTCAAGTCGCAGATGACTTATGGTAACTGCTGCTGGGGTTTTCATGTTAGGAGACTAACAGAGGTGGTTTGCCATTACCTGCCTCCACATAGCAATCCTAGTCTTCCATCCACATACTGATCAAGGCCAGCCCTACTTATCTTCTGAGATCTGAAGTGATTGGGCCAGCCTGGGCCATCCAGGCAAGAGCAAGGTTAATGGGTCACAGAACTTGAAACATGGGGATATACTGTGCTAAGTGGGATGCTTGTGTAGTAGTAAGCCCACATACTGGGCCAGTTTGCAATGGAATGTATATTCAACATGAACTGCTGTCCTAACTCTCTGGCAGCACACCTGGATGTTGTATATGTTTCCAGATCACCTGTTTGCCACATTTACCAAACTATATTTTATCATAGGAGATCCATTAACAGATCATTATAAGATAAAAAATATGCACACATGACGAATGCTTCTAATTTTATTAGAACCCTCCAACAAATCAAGGGGACAACTATTCGTATCAGGCCTGCATTTTCCCCACCATTGCACAAACAGCAGTATGAAGAGTCAATTCTAACAGGGAAAACATAATAGGAGAAAAGATTAGTGACCCACAGAAAGCCAGTATGCCAGTATAATAGTGAGCAGAGGATTCAATAGTAAAGAGTATCCACTTACAGAATCCTGATACTGGCCAATCCATTATTTCTTTAGGATGACATGACAGGCTTATTTCTCCAGTATTATACAGTCATTTGGCAGTTACGTTTACTGCAGCTTAGCCCAACCTCTGTAAAACATAGTTTTTCACTGAAATACTAATTATGTGTTGTAATTGCACTTAAATTAAAAGTTGTTAGGAAATTAGCTGCACATTTGGAACATAGCTGTAAACAGACTATTCCTTCAAATAAATGTTTGCTTCAGATAAGCATGAATTGTTGTAGTCTGCTGGCAACAACTGTCAGAACTCTATATCTAAGTAATAGTTTTCCTTAAAAATAAAACTTAAACACATATTCCCCCACATCATCAAATCAGGCTATGACTCCTTCAAGAAACAGAAACGGAAATTCATCTATCATATGATCAGTGATTACAGTATAATATGGAGATATCATTCAAAGAATGTGCAATACAAAAGAAACAGTTAAATAACAGTAGCAGGAATCCATTGGAACAACATTTTAAACTGCTGTCTACCCATAAGTTTAGTCTGGAAGAGATGGTACCCTAAAAATATTGGTTTCAAAATTTCTTACTTTTCCTCATCAAATCTGTCTGCCAAAAAGACCCTGCATATCTGGTCCAGGATCCTTGCACATTACAGAGGATTCTGGGACATATTCTAAGAAATACACTCTATTCACATGAACCACTGGCTAGGTTTGCTGAGTGTGAACTGAAAGCACACTCTAGTGTATAACTAATCCTCCTTTGTGGCTGTGTTATACTGCAAGACTGATAAGTCACAAAGTAAGCTGGCTTCTCTTTGAGAAACTCAAAATAAGCTTCCAACAAACAGGTTTGCCTAGAACTGTTTGAAAGTCAATGTCTTAAAATCCTGAATAGACATGGGCACGATCCAAAAAATGATCCCGATCGTCATTCCGCGGCGGCACCGAACCCAGGTACCCGAACCTCACCGATCAAGTCCCGTTTCCAATACAGAATCAGGAATCGGGAAGGCTGACGTGGGAGGGCGCCCCGCGGTTTTCAGCGCTAAAGGAATGGTGGGTGAGGAGGATGGTGGCCGCTGGGCCCGGCAGGCCCGTGGAGGCGGCGGCGAGCCGCCTCCCCTCAGGGGGCGGGTGGGGTCTGTCCCCACGGGAGTGTGCCGGTACTGTCACGGGGGGGGGGGGAACCAGAGGAGATAGCTCCCTAATTCCCTATCCACTGAAGCCCAAAGCTAAAGCTCCCCCCTCTCTCTCTTTCTCTTTTGCGCTTTGTCTCTCCAAAAGCGGCAAGCGAGAGCTCGCCTCTGTTCCACTCCACCCGCGAACGGAAAGTGAAACTTTGTTGCGCAGCACATGGCTATTTATAAAGCCTGGGTCTGCTACGCTGGAGGGCTGTGTTTGGCTGTAAGAGCTGCCTCTCAGGCTTTGCAGGGATGAGATTCGAGTGCCCATGGCTACAGAAGAACACCCCCTTCCCCCACCCTCCCCTCTCTTCTCCCAAATGGACGAGACGAGCGCGCGCTTTTCTGGCTGCTCCGTGGTTGGAAGGAAGCCCTGCTGATCAAGGAAAGCTGGGCTTCCATTCGCGTTTCCAGGGTGACAGAAGGAGGGCAAACAGCTCCGGCATTCCCCTGGCTCCGTTTCCACGGGGCTCCGTTCCCTCGGGAACAGATGGCTGGCGCCAGACTGTCTGCAGACTGCAATCCCAAACGTAAACCGATCAATCCGATCAAGACTCGATAGAGCGCCCCACCCGAGCGCTGAACCGGGAGCCGTGGACGGAACCGATCAGCCCGGTCCCGATGGTGCAAACGCCAAAATCGAGGCAATTTTCAGTCCGTAATTCCAATCGTGCTCATGTCTAATCCTGAACACATAAGAATATGAAATCTGCTATCCCTGTTTCTGGTTTTTTTGATGTCATCCAGCAAGTGCAATGATCACCACTGCAACAGCTGCCCTTATACCTGCATTTTCTGTGCTGGCCCCCCACCTTATGGAATGGCCTGCCTGAGGAGGTCAGAAAAGCTCCCACTATCTTGACTTTCAACAAACTATGCAAATCTGAATTAGTTCAGGACCCTGAAGACCGGATCTGATGGTTCTGACACAAGATCGGAACTGAAATTGGAGTCATCATTGGACTGTGTACTGTGGTTTAATTCCAGTTCTGGGACAGCATTGTCTTCAGGAACCATGGCTGGAACCAATGTAGGTTTAGTTTTATATCTAGGTTCCGCACAAGCCACAACATAAGGGTCTTCCTCATGGAGGAAGTAATGAGGCAGATACATGCCCGGTGAAGCTTGAAACCTGTAAGCATAATTATGATACGGGGAGCCATAAGGATAATAATGGAACTGATGGTGTTTAACGTGAGGAGCCAGTTCCAAACGATTATCACTTTCAGATGGGTAGAAGAAGCCAGTTTGTCCTTCCACATGCCATATTGATGATGGCAGCAATGGAGAAATGGCTGTAGATGGTTCCATGACCTCAGGAATCTCACCCTCAGAAAGGGATGGAATGGAAGCGGATTGTCATCTCAGGGCTGGAGTTGGCATCCTCGGAACCCTGGCTGGGCTTGATGCCACCAAAGTGATCAGAATGAAGATAAGGATTTTTCCCTCTTTTATAACTTAGAAACTGATGCATTATCAGCATGCTTCAACTTAAGCTTAGCCTTTTTCGTAGGAGACTCTGATTGCCACCGAGGCAGAACTATCGAAGGCGCAGCTGGAACCGACCGGTTCTGAGCGGTAATAGGCATTGAACATGCTGGAGGAACCGAGGAGAACCGTTCTGGGCGCAGTGTCCCAATATCTGCGGCGTTTTGATTTGAGTCAGTAGAGCCTTTCAAGGCTGACTTCCACAGAGCCGCTTTAAACCTCAACACCCTTTCATAGCACGTTTTGGGAGTAAATTATTTGCAGACCGCACACCCCAAGATGTCATGGCCCTTGCTCAGATAAAGCAGGTATTTGTCGTGCTCATCCAACTGGGCCATTTTGGTTCCACAATGTCAACACTTCTTGAAGAGAGCCTTCAGTGCCATGCAGCCAAAGGCTCAAACTTGCATCTATTGTTGGAATTGAAGAGTAAAGCAAAAAACATGTCCTTCTTCAGTGGCAGCTAAAGAAGAACTGAGGGAGGGAGCCGCTCATCCCACCTTTTATAGCTGCACTTGAGGGGAAAGCACTTGAAAAGGCTAGGCTGTGCTGTAAATTAGGCTGTGCTGTAAACTGTGCTGTAAATTAGTCTTGTTGATGTTGTATGGGTGTTGTTGTATGTGTTTTGGTCATTACATTCATCATTATTCCTGTATATGTCTATTTCGAGTTAGTAAACATTTATATATTTGCCTCTGACTCAAATTCTGATCCTAGATCATAATAATAAACTAATAAACTTGATAACACTTGCCTCCAACAACAAGGGACAGTCCTTCTGCTAGACCATGGTATACATAGGAAAGCTCCTGATTTAAAAATTCACTTGAAAAGGCTAGGCTAGCACATGCTTTTAGGAGTTTTAGAACATCCACGGCTGGCCTGCTCATGTATAGTTCCCATGTGGGATTGCATAGAAGACAGGACAATGAACTTAAAAGTTCACAGATCGGTAGGTCCTAATAAACCTTTACTGAAATCTCTTCTGTTGTTTCTCAGTACTTGGATTTATTATTCCAACTTGTCTCCCCCAAAAGTTCCACATTACTGACTGATTTACTAAATGTGTTAGAAATTATCAATTTATTACCAGATTTTTGTAATTCTAAACCAATTATAGCTATAAGCATAAGTTTCCTGTTTTAAATGATGAAATTTAAGTGCTAGGTTCCCATACGAACTATTATGCACAAAACAGCTGAAGTTCACACACTCTTGTATTGCTCAAACCTTTTATTTTCCCTGCACTTAAAACAGACATTGTTTTCCATGATTCTCCCCAGTGAATCATAACAGGCTCCACTGCTTCTCCAAGCATCATGTGCTTAGATGGATGACATACCAAAACCACACAACACATCCTGACTTTTAGAACTAAACTGCAGCAGATTTTCATCTTTTTTAACTGAAAGCAAAGTCCGAGCCTGAACATTAAAAGGTTCAAGTAGTGATTACGACACATTGTCCTTAAGTGGTTCTTGCATTGTTAATGCTGCTGTTGTGTTTACTGGAACAGAGCAATGGGCAATTCACACCCATCTTAGGGAAACAGGAAAACTTCGCCAACTGTTTAAGGAAAAAGGGGAAAGAGGAAAAGGAGAGAGAGGCCCAGAAAAGGGGACTTTTCCCTTATGATCATTTCCAATGTGCAGCTCTTTACAGAGCAGCAGCCAAAAGTATTGCTGAGAAAAAAGCTAACATCTAATAGTCTTTTTTAGCATAAAGTGTCAATAAAGATTGGTCAGATTAAAGTACACAAACACAACTGCTATTAAAGAAACATTTCACTTCTAACAATTTCAGAACTAGGTCAATTAGTGAACTTGAAAGACTGACTTTGAAGAAACTGACAGCTTGGTTGCCAGGAGACTATTCTCACTCACCAAACATGATTGGGTGACTGATTCCAAGTTTGTAATAATATTAATATTTCTCTAACATGCAGAGCTTGCTAAAAACAAACTATACCAGATTACCTCAATCCAAATGAAGTTCGTTGTAGCTTTGCATATGATATATACTTTATTTGATTAAAATAATTACACAGGCAACCAAATAAAATGTAAAGTCAAAGAAGGCAGCAATAATTAATGTTAATGTACAAGGAAAATGAAAATAAACCTTAAATACGACTACCAAAGTTCAACCATGCATAAATTATGCTAATAAATGTTGACCCAATGTACATTTCAACTGGTCTCTATACTTCATTTAGTTCAACACCACAAGAAAGGCAATTTTGAAGCAGTGCTGTCTGAAATTGTGCCATCCATTCTACCATCTCAGATTCTACCCATCTCTTTACTACCAGGTGTATCTTAAACTTATTTGAGTTATACTTTAACTAAGCAGATGAAACTATTACTCTTAATTTAAAATTATGGCAACTCCAGTAGCCCATTTTCAAATAAGCAGCCTGGCTGGATTGGGCCAATGAGTCCATTTAGTGTGACACACCATTCCCCACAATGGCCAAGCATATGTCTCAGAAAATGGGTAGCAGGAACCCCTCACCACCCCCCAAACAACCAACATCCAGAAGTTTACTGCTTTGAAACACAGAATTTGATCCTGCCAACTTTTTCATTCTGTCTCCCTCGGACCCTTACAGAACCCTCCTCCCCCATATGACTTAGTCACTGTGGTCACATTCCCCAGCATGGCTCCTTATGGTGGCCAAAATGGGAAACTTCCTTCCTTCTGAACAAGCTTGTTAGATCCAACGCAACAGTCCCATTTAGCCACCAAGACTAGTAGTCACCAATAGCCCTATCCTCTTTTAAATCCCCTTCTAAGACCCTTTAAGCAAGTGGCTCTCATTACATTTTACAGCATGAATTCCACTATTTAATTATGCATTGCATTAAAAACATTCTTTTCTTCGTCCTGATTCTACCTCCCATCAACTTCATTAAAGGTGGCCCAAGATGGTATAGAATACAGCGATAGAGAGAAAACCTTCTCTATCCACTTTGTTCACACGATGCATAATTTTATAAACCTCTATTACAAAAAAGGGTTCTTGAAAAGGCCTAGCTTATGAGTGAAGTTCTTCATGGTGTTTCTGCTGCAGTGGTAAAAAATGAACTGAGTGGGAAATGTGGTTTTATCGTCTCTGAGCATGTGTACTGCTACCCAGTGCTCCTAGAGAACGCAAGTTTTATAATTAATTCTGTATTTACACTGACCCTTTATTTTTTTTCCCCCAAAGCCCCAAACTCTTTAACCTTTCATCACATGGAACAGCAGGATCTAAGTCCAGTGGCACCTCCGAGACCAAGAATATTTTCAGAGTGTGAGCTTTTGAGAGTCAGAGCTCCCTTCTTCAGGCAAGATCACACTCTGAAAATCTTGTTGGTCTCTAAGGTGCCACTGGACTTAAATCCTGCTGTTCTACAGAAGACCAACATGGCTAACACCTAAAATCATTACATGGAAGGTGCTCCAATACCTTGATCATATTAGTTGTCCATTTCTGCACCTTTCCCATCCCTACACCATTCTTTTGAGATGTGGTAACTACTTCCATATACCGCCAAAACTCTCCCCCCAATTCCCAACTTTACTATAAAACTTATTTCAATAATTATTCTCAAAAGTCTGTAGCAAGCCAATTGTTTTGTCAGTGACCGCTGCGTAAGATGCACAGTTAATATATCTTCCATACAGAATTTATTGTTCTGGGAACAAATAAATTTTAGCAGCCATCATTAAGCGTTCTGGAGGTAGTAAGGAAATTAAAGTTAGAATTGTTCTGACAAGGCACCCAATCCCCCCCCCCAAAAAAAGCATGACCCCCTCCTCCTTTCTTGCTGTCAAACAAACAGGTTCTACTTCTTTATTATCGAAACCACACAATAATAGCAACTGTGCTTAGATACTGCACTTCTAGACAGATTCATGCCCCACTCAGAGACGTGAACAAAGTCAGTGATGTTATTATCCCCTCAATACAGCTGAGGAGCTAAGAGGAGTGGCTTGCCCAAGGCCACCTACTGAGCACTTGGCAGTAGTGGGATTTGAATGCTGATTCACAACCCAACCACTTAACCACTATGCTACATACATCTGGACTGCCACCAAACTTGTGGCAAACAGTAACTTCATACTATGGCTGGCAAAAATATCTCGTTTTTTACCCAATCACATTAATAAAGATACAAGCAGATACAAGGTGTTTTCATATTTAGCCTTAGACTGAAAACACTGGTTAATAAAGGCACCTGAAGTTTTCAAGCCAGTAGTTTATTCAATGGTCAATTAAACAACACTTTTTTAGACTCAAGTGTTGAAGATGTTAGCCTGTCTGACAAATATGTTTCCCTAAATGTGTTTCAAATGTGGAGATGGCACAGCTTTAATGTCCAAAATTCTTAATAAGAGACAAGAATGAAGCCAAACAGAATCTGAATATGGAATACAGGAAAGGAAACTTCTGGAGACAAGATATTTTTTTTTGTTTAAAATCAAATAGAAATCCTCTTTTCTGACTTTATCCAGAGACTTCAAAAGCTTGGAAAAGCAGTCATTTATTAGACTGTTCATTTCTAACATAGAGGATTTCTGAAGAAGGAAATGAATAATCCCTTTACCAGTTAATGCATTCTCAAAGTAATTTGACACCAAATAATACAAAGCCTACGTAAGGCCAATGAGCAATACTTTCTCATCCAATATTTAGAATCATCTCTGGATGGGTATCCCATTTATGCAAGGAAATGTTTTTGTAACAAACAGGATTTAAATTCCATAAGTTAAATTTATTTAAAGAGCTACTGAAAGTTGCCTAAGCATAAACCAAAATCCACACAGTATTCAAAAAAAAAACCTGCATATAAAAGGATATATTAACTACATCCTGCTAGACTGCTCTAAAATAATTTAAATCTTATCTACCATACTCCTCAGATGACATGTTTGTAATTAAAACCCTTTAAGAGAAGCATGGATAAACTACACACATTTTATTTGGGGTTTATTCACCCTAAGCCAAATTCTAATGCAACTTGGCAAGTAAGATGTCAACAACAAAGTGTTTGTGGTGGCATAAGTCACTGTGTTTCACAATACACATAGCCTGTTTCAAACACTGATCATTACTGAATCACTAGCATTTTTGGTATTTGTGAAACAATTTTTCTGCTAAAACCACACATCTATCATTGGTGACATAAATGCTCTCCAATAAAGCTCATTTGGGGGCTAACCTGGAGACAAATATAATACTTCACTTCTGTTTTTCCCAAGGATCAGTTAATCTTTGGAAAATGGGACTTTTTTGTGCCAAACAATGTAACATATTTGGATTAAAAAAACATCAAAATCAGTTATTTTCTAAGGGTTGTTTACTGTTCCAGGTGCTTTTCTGTTTACAGACAGAAAACTGTAAACTGTTGCACTTGGTACCTAATCCTATACACTAATAGCCAAGCCCCCGCCCCCTCGCGGATACTTAAACCTAGGGATTGGGGACACTTGGCAACGAAGCTGATGCTTAAGCAGCCTTAGAGAATTCCTCAGGGATGCAGAAAAATCTGAAACCAAAGATTTAAAAAAATGGGGGATTTAACCCCCCCAAACACTTATTTGAGATCTGAGCATGCACCCCATCCACAGCAGAAATGTGACATTGACAAACAAACCCAAGCCTCATCACAGTGGCAATGAGTTGCCTAAGGGCCAGTTGAAGGGGTGGCAAGCTGCTCTGAGGCCGGGTGTGGTGCTGGCAAACTGCCTCAGATCCTGCTACAGAGGCAGTGAGCCACTCTGACGTCAGACAAATTTATGGCAAGCTACCAAAGGCCCTGCTGCAGAAACAGCAAGCCAGATATTTCTACAAACCTGAGAAAAACACCAGGTTTGCAGGAGGGAAAAACTGAACTCATACACAAACATATACAACTGCCTTTCCTAGGAAAAAGTTGCCAATAATAAAAAGAGAGTCTGTAGCTTTAAGAAACAGATGCTCTGAGTGGCCACTGCTAGGCAACCACAGCAGTATTGAAGCCTACATTCCTCTTAGGAAAGGCAGGGGCATTTTGGTGTTTGAGGAACCAGGAACTCACAGGAACCAGGCCTGGTAGCAACCATGGACAATTTATTGTTGAAGTATTGTTGAAGGCAATACTTTGACATGGACAATTTGGACAATTTGATAACAAACAACTTTCATGACTTACAGAGGCCTCACTGCTTGCTGCTGTTCAACATCAGTCACCTCACAAAGGCCAGTGTAGTGGTTAGAGCTAGGGGTGTGCACCCTGAAAATATTCGGGTTTCCTGCTTCAGGTTTACCCAAATCAGGAAAAACATTCGGAAATAACCAAAATCCGAAGCAGCGATTCGGGTGTTTTAATCACTTCAGAATGCTCTGTAAAGATTCAGAGCATTCCAAAGTGATTCAGGGGGCTGGGTTATCTCCCAGCAACCCCACCCCCCACTCCCAACTCCTCCCACTTAGTCCCCCTCCCGTCCAACCCACTTACCTGGCCCTTTAAAGATCACTTTAAACTATCAGCTGGCAGGCGGCAGGGCCCTCTCACATCGAGAAGGTGCCGCCGGGCTGCTGCACCTGTGCGAGAGGCAGGGAAACGGGCATTTAAACTTCTTGACCCAAAGCTTCCCAAAGCCATTTGTACAGCTTCGGGAATCTTTGATTCGGGATTTCCAAAACGGACCTAACATGCTGGGGCCATTTCGGAAATCCCGAATCTTTGCGAATCGGGTCAGATTTGGGTATTTTTTCCGAATCGGAAACCCAAATCACACATCCCTAGTTAGAGCTTCAGACTAGGATCAGGGAGACCAAGTTTCAAATCCCTACTCTGCTGGGGAAGTTCACTGGCTGATTTTGGTACTGTCACCCACACACAGCCTACCATATCTCACAGGGTCGCAAAGAAGATAAAATTGAGAAAAGAGAATGATGTAAGCTGCTTTGGGTCCTCAGAGAAAATGGATATTTCCTGTTTCCTTCTCTGTCTTTACATTTCCTCCTACCCCCCAGGCAGCCTCTCCCCTATTTGCATAGGGCCGGCTGAGCTAGGCCCAGTCGCATGCTGGGGAACCTGAAAGGACTTGCAGGGGGTACTTTCACTTTTCTCTGTACCCCCTTTCCCACATTATTTCCCCTTTCCCTCCTCCTGGTAGCCTCCACAAGCTCACCCTTCCCCACACCCTTCTTTCCTTCAAACCCACTAAACAACTTACCTTTTACCTGCTCCCCATCTTCATCTATATTTCTTAGTTTACTTCATTTATATACTATGTTCCTCCACAATGGGGATCCAAAGCAGCTTTTATCATTCTCTTTGCCTCTATATTATCATCTCAACTACCCTGTGAGGAAGGTTAAGCTAAGAGTGTATGACTAGATCTAAGTCACCCAGTGAGCTTCCACCGCAGAATGGTGATTTGAACCCAGGTCTCCCACATCTTACCCTGAAACTCCAACCACTACACTACACTGGAGTTTTTCTTGGGGGGAGGGGGGTGCTGCTGTTAACTGTTGCAAAGAACCAGGTCTGGGTGAGTCATGCAAGTCATGTGGTATCAAGTTGCCCAGTGGTTGCTTCTGGGCCTCGCCTCAATGAGTCCTCCCCTTCAAAGGACAAAGTAGCCCTTGAAAGGGCCCTCCCATCCCCCACCTTGTACTGACAGAAACCAGGCCTGGAATACTGGCTAAACTGCTATGGTTTGCTATCAACAGCCACTGAGGGCATCTAGTTAAAGCAACAGATGCTCTTTTTATCATTTTGTGGGGTTTTTTTTAAATGTATTTTTTTTTAGATTTAAGATTTTTCTGCAAACCTGGAACATTTTTCAGGTGCACAGGAAGATTCGTCTTGTCTGTTCATGGCTTCAGTCTCTGGATGTAAGCATCCTCAGATCAGGGCCGCTTGGTTATTAGTAAATATAAGACAGCTTAAGATGGTGCAGGGGGCAGATAAAAGGTAGGTTGGTTGGTGAGTGAGAAGGGATCAAGGAAAGGTGAGGATATGGGGGTTGCCAGAAGGAAAAGAGGAAAGTGTGGTGAGGAAGAAGAAATAGAGTAGTGAAGGGATACATGACAAAGTGAAGTACCCCTGCATGTCCTTGCAGGTTCCTCAACATGCAACTGGCCTGGGCTCAGCTGGCACTATGGAACTTGGCAAAAGTTTTCCTGGGAAAAAGCTGTTAGGGAAGGAGGGAAAGCTGCAACCAGGGTGACAGATAAAAGCAGTTTGGCTAGTGGGTGGGAACGAAAGAAGGAAGCAGGAAAAGGGGAGAAGCTATTGGGGACTTTTAGAGAAGGGAAAGAGAGAACAGTGGGGGAGGGGGAAACAAGATGTCTCCTGCAAATCCTTGCAAGTCCCTCACTTGTGTTTACTTATGAACAAGTGGCAATGTGTAAAAAAGACTGTTATTGAGTCACATCTCTATGGATGCTGCCAATGGATGCTGCCAAATAAGTGCTACTAGGATTATATTTTACTGTTAAATGGTTAAAGAAAGACTAAAACTTCAATCAGCAAAAAATACTCAGGATTGGATCCTATACCTTGTTTCTACTTATACTTCTTTTGTCTATTGAGGTCTTCTGCTATGGAATGTACATTCCACTGGTGCTAGAATCTTCCACTCAAGGAAGACCAATTTCTTCCAAGGAAGTGCCTAGCATGAAAAGAACATCCTTCTTAGCACAGGACTGTGCTTGCAGTGCATGAGGGGGAGGACAAGAGGAAACAAGGTACAGGATCTAAACCTCAGAGAGGGCCACAACCACCACTATGCTGACATAGCACCATAGCCTAAAGTTTTATTTAAAACTGCAATCATACAGCATTTTATTATAATATATATTATATATTAGCTCATAAATGTTTTAACAGCAATAACGAAGAGTAGCGTACTCCTTGTATTCTCAGAATGTAACACAAGCCAAGAAATAAGGAAATAAATTGATGTAGCTGATTAATTTATACACAAACTTAATTGTACTGAAAGATGCTACCCACTTAAAAACCAAGTAGTAGTCTGAAACCAAAATTTATTTGGGAATAACTGCAGAGATTGAGATCCATGCCATTCTTTCTTCATTTTGATGAATGAATTCCCAAGTATATCTTGAAAGACTTAGAGCAAAAGATAGATCAAAATGCGTAACTAACTAACAAAATTAGTAGTAGGGTATGTGCTTTCGTGAGACACAGCACGCTTCTTCAGATATATGAACAAGCTCACGAAAGCTCATACCCTACCACTAATTTTGTTAGTCTTATAGGTGCTACTGGACTCTTGCTCTTAGAACAAAAGGTCTGCAAGATTGCCCAATTTCACATACAACATGGAAGTGTTTTTTTGGGACTTCCGGTTTGGGATTAATGGCGATCTGAAGGAGCCTAGAAATCTGGGCTATCCGAGGCACTGTTTTTTTGGAAAGCGAGTCGCTCAAACGCCTGCTGCCGACCCAACTTCAGGGAGAAGTTGGGCTTGAACGCTACGCAACCCCGAGAGAGTGCGATCTTGGTGAGGGGTGGGTAGGTCCCCTCGGAGAAGGGCGAGCTACTATCTCTGCAGTACCTCAGGAGTCATTCAATTGGCTTAAGATCGTCAGAAACCAAGCTTCAGTAACAGCTTTAACCAACTATAAGCGAAGGAAACAGCACAAACAACCCGCAGAATCGTCGCAAGGTAAAGATCATTATCGAACTTTGCAAATTAAAACGGCAGTGAAAAGACCAAGATAAAAATTTCAAAAGGACAGAATTTAATAGAGTAAACGACAAGGAACAATTGTTGAGTAAAAATTTCGGGCGCTGGTGAAGTTTTAAGGACTAAAAAACCGAAAAGAAATATTGTTTATACATACTTGCGGTTAGAAGAGAGATAGCCAGCGTGAGAGGAGGTGTGGACTAGGGGAAACATCGCGGGACGGGAAGTAAACAGGTGAGGAGACAACTTGATGCCTAGAGAGGACAGCAGAGGGCAGGAAGCAAGAAGACCGACTGGAAGGAGGAGGACCCGGAAGCAAAACAAAGGAAACACTGGAGAGGCTACAAGGATTACAGGAACAGGAAACACGCCATTTTAAGTGAGGTATGAAGCGAAGCCAGTAACCATAGAGAAGTGGTAGAGAAACCATAGAGAAAAAATGCCCGACATTTTGGAATTAAGAGAAACTATTTTTAATTGCCAAATAAGAGACATTTAAATATATTGAAAGAAGATAAAAACAAAAGAAGTCAAAACAGATTTAAGGAAAAGAACAGATACATGGGGAGGCACGAAGCCGAGTCCCACGATGGCTGGAAAAAAAGCAGATAAAGAATGGCAAGCCTCAGTAGATGCAGCGATTGAAGGATTAGGAAAAAAAGTCACGGAGAACCACAAAGAGCTGCTGCAAAAAATGCAGGAAATGCTTGCAAAAGATCTAAAAGATATGAAAGATACTATTAAGGTGGAAGTAGCGGGACTGGCAAAAAATATTGACGGAATAAAAAAGAAATTGCAAGCAACTAACAACAAAGTTGAAGAGGTAGAGCAAAAGACTAAGGATATAGTAGTGAATATAAATCAGGAAAATCAAGTGATGCAAGAAAGAATGGCATTGATGGAATGTAAGGCGACGGAGAGGCAACTAAGATTTCGGGGCATGCAGGAATCAGATACACAAACTGTACAGGAACAAATGACAGAAATTTTGGCAGAATTCCTAGATAAAGAAACAGAGGAAATAACAGCAAATATGGATCTGGTATACAGAATTAATTCAGCTTATGCACAACAAAAGAAGATATCAAGAGATATTATTGTGCCGTTAGTAACAAAAAGAATGAAAGAGGAAATTATTAAAAGGCACTTTGAAGATCCCTTAACAGTGGAGGGAAACAGAATCAAGATAATGAAAGAGATGCCAAAAAGGATTCTCCAAGAAAGGAAAAAATATAGTTGACCCAGAAACTAAGAGAAAAGGACATTAGATACAGATGGGAGATACCAGAAGGACTAAGTTTCTACTATAAAGCTTTAAGAGTCACTATCAAGACAAGAGAGCAGATGGAAAAGTTTTTTGAGGAAAATGTGGAGGACTTTCCCAGACCATTAAGAATGTAACATAATGGAATACAAACTACTATCGTGGAATGTAAATGGACTAAACTCACCCCAAAAGAGCAAAACAATTTTTCATTGGCTAAAAAAACAAATATAAACAATTAGGAAAAGAATATATAACATCGTCCAACCAAAAGAAAAAAGGAGTAGTGATCTATATTAAAGAGGCTATAGACTAAATTAATTTTTCAAGATCAAAATGGAAGGTATGTGGTTGTGGAAATTAATGTAAATGCTCAAAAAAACATTGATAATAGGTCTTTATGCACCCAATGGTGCAAAAGACTCATATGACCAGATGATAATGGCTGGAGACTTCAATGGTGTTGTGGATTTACAAATAGATAGAAACATAAAGGGAGGTAACAAGAAATCTGGAAAGTTACCAAAAATATTTTTTGAATTAGTCCAGCAAGAACAACTTGAGGATGTGTGGAGAAAAGAAAATCCTAAAGGCAAAGATTTTACATACTACTCCGCGAGGCATTCATCATTTTCAAGAATAGACATGATTTGGACATCAAAAGAACTAGCTCTATGGACAAAAAAAGTGGAAATTTTGCCAAGGGTGAGTTCAGACCATAATCCAATACTATGGAAAGCGATAATGGACCGGAGAAAAGTAAGATGGAGAATAAACGAAGATCTATTACAAAATCAAGAAAATTTGAAGTATTTGAGAGAGGAAAAGCAATTTTTTTGAATAAATAATAACAATGAAGTTTCAATCCAGATGGTATGGGATACATATAAGGCAGTAATAAGAGGAAATTTAATTTCATTAAATAACAAAGACAAGAAAAGAAAGCAAGAGAAATGGCATGAAATACAGCAGAAATTGTATAAAAAAGAACAGGAACTAAAGAAAAAACCCGGGAAAAAATCAGTAAGACAAGAGATCAAAATACTGCAGGAACAATTGCGATTCGGTTTCGTTTTCCTGGCCATGTCGGACGCTCCTCTCCGCAGGTCCGGGAGGAAACGTCCGAGCAGCCTGACCGGGCGGTTGACCCGCGAGGGTTAACCCCCAGGACTCCCAGTGAGGGAGACGGGGTCCGGAGCGCGGCGGGAAGAACCCCCTGAAAGCAATGCAGGGAGTAAATTGCCCGTTTGCTCCAACGGAGGCCGGCAGACTAGCGCAGCACCTCGCGTGCTGCCGGGCCATGGAGAACGGCAATAAGCAGATTTAAGGTGAAAACCTGTAAGTAAGCGAATCCCTTCTGACTTTTAAGCATATGCGAAGGATTGGTGGGAGTTGAAGCTAAGAAGGCGCGGATTTCTTCCCCTTCACGGAGTTTCGGAACTTAGTTGGCGCCCCCCCCCCCTAAGATGGCGACGAGAAAGCAGAGCCCAGCAATAAGTAAATCGGTGATGGCGACGTTACAGGGGAAGGGGGAAACCTTGGAAGAGATGGTGAGGCGAGCAGTCTTTGATGCTGTGCAGCCCTTTGTAGCGAAACTAACTGAAATGGGGCAAAAGGTTGATTCAGTGGAAAGCGAAGTGAAAACCATTAAAGAAACAGCGACCGGAGCAGAGTAGTCTGCACACGAGAACGCAGTACTCATGAAAGCAACAAGTAAGGAAGTGACGCTTTTGGAGAATCAAATAATAGGATTGCAAGTGGACCGTGCCCAAACGGTATTGCGTCTTCAGAATGTAAAAGAGGAGCAAAGTGAAAATTTGAAAGATCTGGTGTCTGGACTTTTGGCGCCATTCGCAAAGGCAACTAAAGAAGAGTTAAAAAGCGATATTTTGGAAGTCCGGCGGACATCTTCAAAGTATGTAATGAAGCGTCAGCTGCCTCGCGAGATCATTATTGACTTTTCATCTAAGAAGACTCGGGACACCATTTTATATAATTCGTATAATGTGGAATTGGATTATTTGGGCAACAAGGTTAAAATATTGAAGGATGTTCCATTTTTGGCTCGTAAAAGAAGATTCAAGTATAAAGGACTTGCGGCTTTCTTGAGGAAATGTGATGTAAAATATAAATGGTTGTTTCCAGAAGGCGTCTGGTTTAGATATAAGGATCAAACTTACAAGATTATATCAGAAGCGCAGCTGACAGACTTTTTGCTCAACCATCAGGAGTTTCAGCAGGAAGAAAGTTCAAAATCTGAAGGGGAAAGTGGGGGGGAGGAGAGAGCGGGCGCAGCTGCTCCAGCCGCGCAGAGAGAACTGAGACCAAGACGCGGGGGGGGGGGGGGGGAGAAACCCTGATCCTGAATATAGTCTGTGTTGTATAAGATCTACCAATCTGATAGCATATTAGAAAGTTAACTTTTAAGAAAAATTACAGCATGAAGGGACTACAAGACATGTAGTGTAGCGTTTGTTGTTTATGTGTTGCTCTCCCCCTTTTCCCAGTCCCCCCTTCCCTTTTTTTCCCCTCTCTCCCCTTTATATTTTTGTAGTCTTTTGTAGTTTTTTATGTTAGATAAAATAAAAATAAAAAATATTTAAAAAAAATACTGCAGGAACAATTAAGAGCCATCAGTAACAAGGAATTAGAATGGAAATTAAAGGTATTAAAGCAGAAGTCATTTGAAGGAGCAAACAAACCAGGAAAGTACCTAGCCTGGCAACTGAAGAAGAGAAAGGAGAAGAAAATTATTACTAAAATAATAGAAGAAGGAAAAGAATTGAAAGATCAACAAACAATCAAACGTGCCTTTTACAAATATTATGCGAAACTATTCCAAAGGAAGGCAGTAGACTTGCAAGAAATAGATCAATACATGCAAAAAAACAGATTTACTAAAGGTATCAGAAAACATGAAGCAGAGACTAAATGCTCCAATAACAGAGGAAGAAATTATACAAGCAATAGAAGCAACAAAGATTGGAAAAGCACCAGGACCGGACGGGATCACAGCTAAATTTTATAAAGTAATGAAGGAGGACCTTGTACCGATATTAAAAAATATAATGAATGATATACTTCAAGGAAAAGGACTTCCAAACACATGGAATGAAGAAAGCATTGCTTTGATCCCGAAAGAATCACAAGACTTGTCAGATGTGAAAAACTACAGACCAATTTCACTAATAAACAATGACTATAAAATAATGGCAAGAATATTAGCAGACAGGCTAAAGATATGGCTAATGGATTTTATAGGAGAGGATCAGGCTGGATTCCTACCAAACAGACAATTGAACGACGACTTGAGAGTGGTTATAAATGCCATTGAATATTTTGACAAACGACCAGATAAAGAAGTTGGCTTTTTCTTTGCAGATGCAGAGAAGGCCTTTGACAATTTGAACTGGGACTTTATGTTCGCATCAATGGAAAAGATGGATTTAGGTAAAGAATTTATAGAAGCAGTGAGAACAATATATAAAGAACAAAGAGCGACAATCGGTGTCAATGACGACCTGACAGAAAAGATTGAAATAAGGAAAGGTACAAGACAAGGATGTCCACTATCACCACTGCTTTTTGTTATGATCTTAGAAATATTATTAAGGCAGATTAGAGAAGATGACAACATAAAAGGGATAAAAATAAAGGGATCTTCTTATAAGTTAAGAGCTTTTGCAGATAATGTGATGTTTATAGTAGAAGACCCAATACAAACCTTCCCAAGATTACTGGATAAAATTAAAGAATTTGGAGACTTAGCAGGATTTTTTATAAATAAAAAGAAATCAAAAATAATAACTAAGAACATGACCAAGAAGAAGCAACAGGAATTGTGGGAACTTACAAACTGTGAAGTGGTACACAAGACTAAATATTTGGGAATAGAGCTGAAAGCTAAAAATATTGATTTATTTAAGAATAATTATGAAAAGCTCTGGTCACAAATTGAAAGAGACATGATAAAATGGAATAAATTAAACTTATCGTGGCTTGGTCGGATCACCACAGTTAAAATGAATGTGCTGCCCAGAATTATGTTCCTAATGCAAACAATACCAATCATTAAAGACAAAAAGCAATTGGAAAAATGGCAGAAGAAAATATCGGAGTTTGTGTGAGCAGGAAAGAAACCCAGAGTAAAGATGAAAGTACTTTGTGATGCGAAGGAAAGAGGTGGAATGCAGTTACCTGATCTTTGTCTTTACCACGAAGTGATATGCCTAGTCTGGTTAAAAGAATGGGTGTCTTTAACCAATCATAATTTGTTAACCTTGGAAGGCTACAATAAGCTTTTTGGATGGCATGCATATATGTGGTACGATAAGTATAAAATGGATGCAATGTTCCAGCACCACTATTTGAGAAGGAATCTATTGTTGACTTGGCTAAAGTACAAAAAATATATTGACAAGAAACCACTGTGGATTATACCAGCTGAGGTGATCAACCCAAATTTAGAGTATAAGGGAAAAGAATGGCTTACCCTCAAGGACTTAACAGAAGTAGCAGATAAAGAGCTGAAGCTCAAACCAAATGAGGAGTTGTCTTTTAAGTATGGTTGGTTACAATACAGACAGATAAAAGATTTATTTGACTCAGACCAAAGGAAAACAGGTTTTAGAATTAAAAACTCAGAATTTGAAGAACTCTTGTTGGGAGATAATACTAAAGCGATTTCAAAAATGTATAAATTGTTATTGAAGTGGTTCACAGAAGATGAAACAGTCAAGGTACAGATGGTAAAGTGGGCAATAAATTGTAATAATGAAATAACAATGGAAACATGGGAACAATTTTGGAAAAATACGTTAAAAATATCAACATGTACCAGTATAAGAGAGAATGGCTATAAAATGCTATATATATGGTATTTAACACCGAAAAAATTAGCCATAGTCAATAAACAGCTATCTAATAAGTGTTGGAAATGTAAGGAGCATGAAGGCTCTCTATTTCATATGTGGTGGACTTGCCGTAAGGCTAGAGACTTTTGGTCTAAAATTTGTGTTGAGATGTCTTTGATACTTCAGTATAATGTTGTTAAAAATCCAGAAATGTTGTTATTATCTTTGCATTTAGAAGATGTTAATAGAAATGATAAGACATTGTTATATTATATGATAACAGCAGCAAGAATGTTATATGCTCAATAGTGGAAGAAAGAATACCTGAATTTGAAGAATGGACAAGGAAATTGTTGTACATGGCTGAAATGGACAAGTTAACAAGAAATTTGGAAGATCAAGATCTGAATATGTTTTTGGAAGATTGGAAAAAATTTAAAAAATATATGGAAAAGAGATGGGATGTTAAGGGACATTTATGGTCTTTCGAAGGGTTTTAAAGATATTAAGTAAGATAAGATTTAGTAAAGATCTTTACCAATAACGAGATAAGAACAACTATAGTATAGAAATAATGTGATAATAATAATGGGGGGTTGGAGTGCTGTTGGAAGTCAATATGGAAAGGGGGGAGGGGGAGGGGAAATATATGTGGGAAATAAAATGAACTGTACATGTGTTTTAATCTGATTGTATTGACCCATCCAATAAAAAAACATGGAAGTGTTTTTTCACATTATAGCAGAAGCCAAAAGTACAAGATTTAAAGTGTAGCTGACCAAAAAGCCTGGGGAAAGTATTTTTAAGTAAAAGGGTTAAAAAGTATTTTTAAAAATTATACCTTGATTATGTTTGTTATACATTGCTATATAGTTGTTATATGTTGGATACATGAGGAGCCTTGCTATTGTAGAAGAAATATGCAGCACAGTAGAAAGACCAAACCCTAAAGGTCTCCATCCAGACAGCAGGTGTACTGCCATGATGCATCATGCAAAACTTCAACCAAACTGTCTCTAAGCTCAAGTTTGTAGACAGCCACTCTCTCCTGATATGCTGATGCAAGAAAGAATTCCTTCCACAAGACAAAAGAAAGATACTTTTGTAAACTGGAAAACAGATGATTCCATTCTCCTTCCATTTATATCCCACAAAAAGCTGAAGTATGTATGATCAGGCAGGATAGTAAGCCTGAATGGCTTATATGAGGCAACTTCAGGGTCCTCCTCACCTGCTTGATAAGCTTTCCTTATGTCATTACATCATGCAGCTTTTCTCTGTAAATAGGTAGTTATATTATACACAAATTATACACACCAATCCGGAGAACTGAGTTTGATTCCCCATTCCTCCACTTGAAGCCACCTGGGTGAACCGCTCTCTCTCTCTGAGCTCTCTCAGCCCCACCAACCTCACAGGGTTATTGTTGTGAAGATAATAACAATACACTTTGTAAACCGCTCTGAGTGGGCATTAATGTTGTTATTGTTATTATGATTAAATATGGAACCTTCCAGTTTGTGTTTAAGAAATGCTGAATATTAACTGAAACTTAGAAACCTGAAAACTTCACAAGATCTCTGCATTCACCAGTCACATTTAACCACAGTTAAGGGGAAATATGCACAAACTTGGCTTGTTGCAGCTCGCTTCCCTTGTTCCTCCCTTTTCCCTTCTTATATTACTGAGAATTGTGGTTAAAAACTAACTCTGGTTATCTATTGTAACTTTCTGCCCCATCCCCTCCCAGAATTCTCTCCTCTCAGCGCTAGCCATTGAGCAGATAAAGTAAATGCAACCTTGCCCAGAGGCTAGGGGAGATTTGTTTTGTCCCAGAGAAACACAACTTTCCCTGTGGGAATCTCTCATGGCTCCCCATCTCAAGAGAGCTTAAGGGTGTGTGTGTGTGTGTTCTTCTCGAGTAGCTGCTGAGTCACCTGCCTTTCACTGGTTTGATGCCAGAAGGAACATCAAACTGGGCTTTCTGGTCACATAGACAAGGCAAGGTTCATAAGTAGAAACTAATGAAGTCTTTTTAATTCCTTAACCACCATAAAACTTTATTCCAGTATCAATGTCTCTTGCTGGACTGGAGCAAACAGGTGTCTGTATGGAGGAAGCTCACTGGCTGTGTGTCAGCGGGTGGGAAAAGAACAAACAGCTCCTTTTCAGAGGTGCTGGGCCAATCTGGGCTGTAGAATCCTGGGTGTGAGAGCCCACCAGAACATAGCAGCCAATGGGCTGATGTTACTCAGATCAGAGAGATTCATTATTTTCACCCCATGATGCAAAAACATACTGATCTAGGACCAATGAGACCTGGTACATTTATGTGACAAGAGATCAATAATTGGGAATCTGCTGAACATTTGAATATGAAAAGAAGGATAACTAAAATATGGCAAATCACTAACCTCTCCGAGAAGAGAGATGGTGAGTCTTAAGGAGACAGAAAAAACCTGCTATTTATGATAGACTGGAAACCCCCTTTTTTAGTTTTGGCAGTAGAAGTTAGGTTACAATTTGTACAATTTGTCTGGTTGGCATTTTCTTTTTTTCTTCCTTTTGCTTTTGTATTCTATATTATTTATGCTGTATTTTTATATAAATATTAAAAAGCTTTTATTTGAGAACACAAAGTATATTTAAGGCAAAATTGAGACTGCATGTAAACAAACTCCCACCACAGAATCAAAGATAAAAATAGGGTTTTTTTTTTCTTTGTAAGTGAGAAAAACCTTGTCTTGCAAAGCATTTCACTCAAACAGCACGAAAAAATTTGAGGACTGCCTCAATGTTTTTAATGGGAGAATTGGAAACTTGAGAAAGCACTGTTGGGGGTGGGATTCTTAAACTGTAGATATATGTAACATTTTCAAGATTTTGTTTAAACATAAATAATGTTGGAATCATCTTGTATTTAATGGCAATATGTTACTAAAGAGTTCAGTGTTTTTAACGTTATAAAGAGTTTCTCTACACGACACATGAAGAACACCTATCCGGAGATGCACCGTTAGCTGGGAAGAGTAGTTTAAAAAGACAGAGCTGGTGGCACAGCAAAGGCTTTGTTATATACTGGAGCTATGTGAAGGGGCTGTGAAATGCCAGAAGGGAAACTTCAGCCCATCAGACCCTCTCCAGGTCCAAGCCCGGCTCTGGAAGGCAGCTTCAACCCATTTCCATTCCTTGCTGCATTCTGGTTGCGATCCCACACAGTTTTAGATGGGAGAGGTGAAATTGACAGAGCCTTTGAGGATGCAAAAATGAAATTAACAAACCCTCCGAGGAGTGATCTCCGCCGGCTCGGTCTTTTTAAACTATGCTTCCTGGCTAACATAGCGTCTCCCTACATTTAACGAATCCGCACTGATGCGTCTCGTACAGAGAGACTCAAAGTTTAGTCCCAATATCCAGACATGCTGGTAGTCCTACCAATTATGACTCCAAGAGTTTGTCCAAATAATACAATTTGTTTTGTTTACTACAGAATTTGACTTCTACCTTCAATGCTTATTTTTTCCTACCTCTCAGACAGGAACAGATATGCTATGACAGCAAGGATGCAGCAGATTGCAACTCTTTCTCAAGTATACTTGCGATTTTTAAGAAAATGAATATATATATATATATATATATATATATATATATATATATATATATATATATATATATATATATATATATATATATATATGCACACACACACACATATACTTATACATATACATACTAAGTTATATATGTTGCATGGTATGTTAAATGTTAAAAATATTTTACATTTGATAGGTGTGTGTGAGCATTATGTGTAGTCAAGTTGCCTCCGACCTAAGGTGATCCTATGAATGAAAGACCTCCAAAATGTCCTATCAGACTTGCTCAGATCCTGCAAATTGGATCTGCAAGCCATCTCATTTCAGGTCTTCCTCTTTTCCTACTGCCTTCCACTTTTCCTAGTATTACTGAGTTTTCCAGAGAATCTTATCTTCTCATGATGTGACCAAAGTACGATAGCCTCAGTTTCGTCATTTTAACTTCTAGGGAGAATTCAGGCTTGATTTGATCTTGTACCCACTTATTTGTCTTTTTGGCTGTCCATGGTATCCGCAAAACTCTCCTCCAGCACCACATTTCAAATGAATTAATTTTCTTCCTGTCAGCCTTCTTCACTGTCCAACTTTCACATCAATACATAGTAGTGGGGAATGATAGGTAAGTACTGCATATATTTCAATTTTCCCCAAAATTTATATTTTTTCATGGGGTAGAAAAAACTTTTTTTCCTTACCTTCAAAATTTCTGAAAATTTTATATCTGTAAGAAAGCCAGGAATCTATTGATTTCAAATTGATCTTCTAAAAACGGCCCCTTGGATACTCACCGTGAAGGGTCCTTCTCCTCTGAGGTAAGGAGGACATCCTGGGTGTTTCCCACCGTCCAATCGGGGAGGCAGGAAAGTTGATCTTTCTTCCTCTTCCTGTGGATGTATGTGGGAACACCCCCTTTGCCTTCAGTTCCGGAGGTCTCCCCACAGCAGTCCATACAGCAAATAACTCTACTAACTTTAATACTGAAACGATAAGAACTTGTAAGTAAAGAACAGTGTCAACTGTTACTAACTATGAACCCTGTCATCACTTTACATTACTAGACAAGGTAGAGAAACAGACAAACTGTAGCCGTTAATTAATTAGTGCAGAGGTAGAAGAGAATGTTCATATTAGTAAACACTCAGACAGAGGACGAAGAGCTCGGGAGGGCAGGATGTCCTCCTTACCTCAGAGGAGAAGGACCCTTCACGGTGAGTATCCAAGGGGCCGTTCTCCCTCTGAGTCGGAGGACATCCTGGGTGCTCCCAGAGCAGTCCCTTCATGATTCGGGTGGGAGATGTTCTTCGTCCTCTACGACGTGTTGCAGAACTCTTCTACCAAATGCTGCGTCCGCCGACGAGTACGTATGTAATTGGTAATGTTTGACGAATGTTGACACTGAGGACCACGTAGCCGCTTTGCAGACCTCTTCTATGGAGGCATTCCTCCTGAAGGCCGCGTTCGTAGCTGCGCTCCTAGTAGAATGCGCCGTGATGCCAGCTGGAACTTCCAACCTGAGAGCCTTGTATGCCTCGCTGATGCAGGTCTTGATACTATAGGCAATGGAAGAAGAAGACATCCTCTGTCCTAACTTAGGAGTGGAAATATTGACGAACAGCGACTGTGTTTGGCGAAATGCTTCCGTCCTGATAATATATGCCTTGAGCGCCCTGCGCACGTCAAGGGTGTGCCAGTCTCGTTCTCTGGGATGCTTAGGGTCCGGACAGAACGATGGAAGGACAATCTCCTGTGCTCGATGAAAAGTCGAATAGGCTTTGGGGAGGAAGGAAGGATCCATCCGGAGTACCACCTTCTCTTTGTGAAAAATGCATAGATCTGACCTGATGGACAGTGCACTCAGCTCAGATATCCGACGTGCTGATGTAATCGCGACTAAGAATATTGTCTTTAATTTTAGCCATCTGAGAGAGATGTCACGCAAGGGCTCAAAAGGAGATTTAGTGAGAGCCTTGAGCACAATATGTAGCCTCCAGGTCGGGAAGCGATGCACTACCGAGGGTTTCAATAGGGAGGCTCCCCGCAGAAACCTTTTAATATGAGGATGTGTAGACAATGAAGATGTTCCTATTCTAGGAATTATTGAGCCGATAGCCGCCATTTGCTTCTTCAAGGTAGGAGGTTTCAGGCCTCTGTCCAACCCCTCTTGTAGGAAACCCAGGATGTCTCGAATTGTTGGGGACATTGGGTCTATTTTCTTACGTTTGCTCCAGCGAACAAAGGCTTTCCACGTTGAATTGTAGATCCTATTCGTAGATCTTTTCCTTGAAGCTAGCATGGTGTCCACGACCTTTGTCGGATAACCTACTTGAAGTAGCGATCTCCGCTCAATCTCCAGCCGGTCAAAGACCACCACTCCGGGTGAGGATGCCAGAACGGTCCCTGAAGCAGTAGATCCGGGCGTATTGGCAGGCGGAATGGGGGATGGGTCGACAGCGATAGCAGAGTCGAGAACCAAGGCCTTCTGGGCCAGTATGGGGCTACGAGAATCAGTGTTGCTGCCTGGTCCTGGATTCGTCTCAGTAGTCTGGGCAACACTGGAAGCGGAGGGAAGGCGTACAGCAGGCCTCTGGGCCACAGCGATGTCATGGCGTCCGTGCCCTCTGCTGCTGGGTGGAAGTATCTGGTGAAGAACCTCCGCACTTGGTGATTCCGTGGAGAGGCGAACAGATCCACCGTTGGAGTGCCGAAGTGTTCTGTGAGGAGGTTGAAGGTCTCCCTGTTGAGAGACCATTCCCCTGGGTGAAGAGACTCCCGGCTCAGCCAGTCTGCTTCCACATTGAGTACTCCCTTGATGTGTTCTGCCTGTAGCGAAAGAAGGTTGTCCTCCGCCCAGCTGATGATCTTGTGTGCCTCCTTCTGAAGACGTGATGACCTGGACCCTCCTTGCCTGTTGATATAGGCTTTCGCCGCTACATTGTCCGTGCGGATGAGAACGTGCTGTGAGTCTAGTTGATCCTGGAACTGAATGAGAGCTAGATAGATCGCTCTCAGTTCCAGCACATTGATCGGTAACTTTTGTTCGATTGGAGACCATCGACCCTGTCCGATTCGTCCGTCCATCGATGCTCCCCAACCCGAGAGGCTCGCATCCGTGAACACCTGGATGGGCTGTGGAGTCAGGAATCCCTTGCCTTGTCGGAGGTTGGAGTCGATGGTCCACCAACGAAGGCTGCTTTTGACTGATAGAGGAACTTGTATTCTGATAGATCTCTTTCGAGCAATGTGGTGCTGATAAGGTCGTAGAAGAGCTTGAAGAGATCGAGTGTGAAAACGTCCCCAGAAAATAGCTTCTGAATTGGCTACGAGGAGGCCCAGCAATTTTGTCAGTTCCATGATACAGGACTTGCGTTGTTTGATGATGACGGCTGTCCTCTGTTTGGTCTTCTTGATCTTTTCTTCTGGAAGGAAGAAGGAACATAATCGCGTGTTGACTAACAGTCCCAGGTGTTCCAGGACTTGCGATGGTTGCAATGAGCATTTGGTTCTGTTGATCAGGAAGCCATGCTGCTCCAGCACCCGTATTACTAAGTCTGTATCCTCGATCGATGCTTCCTGAGAACTTGACCGTATCAAAATGTCGTCGAGGTATGGATGTAGGTGCAGACCCATCTCCCGTAGTTTGACAACCGGGACGACCAACAGTTTCGTGAATACCCTTGGAGCAGTGGCAAGGCCGAAAGGCATGGCACGAAACTGGAAGTGCTTGCCGTTGACACAGAATCTTAGAAAACGTCGATGAGGAGGGGCCACTGGCACGTGGAGATAGGCTTCCGTCAGGTCCACTGATGTCAAGTACTCTCCCTGGCGCAGGGCCTCCGCGATGGAGCGCAGGGTCTCCATCCTGAAGTGTCTCAGTTTTATGAAGCGGTTGACAAACTTCAGATCCAGGATGGATCTCCAGTCCCCGTTCCTTTTGGGCACGGTGAAGAAGATGGAGTACACTCCTGTGCCCTTCTCGTGCTGAGGAACCGGTTCCACGGCTCTGATATCCAACAGATGACGCACGGCCTTGATTGTAATAGCACTTCTGGTTGGGTCTTTCTTGAGTGGGGATGATAGAAAACGCTCCGGTGGGAGAGAGAAGAATTCTATTGAGTAGCCAAACGATACTACTTCCATGGCCCAGGCGTCCGCCTGGGAATCCGCCCAGCTCTGACGAAACAGAAGTAGTCTCCCTCCTACCGGGGCTTCCCTCGAGTCAGGGCTTCTGACCCTTGTCCTCTGCGTCAGGCCTGAAGCCACGGGCTCCCATGGACTTGTGAGGTCTGGACGAGAAGTTACCTCTTCGTGACTGTGATCTCGGGAAAGACCAGTTTCTCTTGTTCTCCTGTCGCTGTCTGGGCAAGGTGTGGTTTGTCCTGAAGGGCTGGAAGCGAAATGTGCGTCTTTCGTTCCCTCTAAGCGACCGAGGTAGAGCTTTCTTCTTGTCTTTCGTCTCCACTAGTATCTTGTCCAGTTGTTCACCAAACAGCTTTCTACCTTGGAACGGGTAAGATGACAATATGACTTTAGATTGAATGTCTGCTTGCCAGGCTCTAAGCCACAACATGCGTCTGGTGACCGTAGTAGATGACATGGCCCTGGCACAGAAGGACATCGCGTCTAGTGTGGCATCGGCCGTGAAGGTACTTGCTTTTAGCATCCTATTTGCCCCTTCCAAGAGACGTTTGTTGTTGTCGGGCAATAACTCTATAAGACGTCTGGCCCAGACCACCGAGGCACGGGAGACTGTCGATGCGATGGCTGAAGCTTTAATTGCCATAGCGAGGGCTTCATGCGTTCTCTTCAGGGCTATGTCTCCCTTTTTGTCCAGACTGTCCTTAATAGCCCCTTGGCCGTCCTCAGACAGAAGCCCATGGGATTGCAGGGCTATCACTGGCGCATCCACGGCGGGAACCTGCAAGAGCTCAGTGGCAAATTTGGGAAGAGAATATAACTTTTTAACATTATTAGAGAAATGCTTGCAAGAGGCTGGAGTGGCCCACTCAGCCATCAATTGTTTTTCATAGTATTCAGGAAAGGGAAAAACCTTAGATTTCTCTTCTGATCTAGGGAAAAACTCTTTATTCCCCTTAGGTCTGGACTTAGGGTCCCCAGTAGATGACTCTTCCTCCCCCTTCGATGTTTCCTGAAGCTCAAGAGCGGAAAGGGTTTTAGCTAAGAGATATTGATAATCATCAGCCTGGAACAGTCTGTTAGAGTGTTCATGGCTAGAGGATTCTTCCTCCTGATCTTCCTCAGAGAGGAAGTCCCCACCATCCGAATCTTCACTGGGGGAGGGAGCCTCTGCAGGCCAGTCTCTACCAACCCCCCTGGGGTAAGCATTGGATTTTCTTGCTGCCTTGGTGGGCCAAGGCATGGCAGAACTCTCCTGGGCATCCCGATGTCCCTTAGGGCAGGAAGGTTGAGAGGGTTGAAGCTGCTTAGCCTTATGAAGAGCCAGGATCTCCTCCCTCATGGTCTGTCGCAGAAAACCCATCACTTCTGGGGGCATAGTAAGGTAAGCGGCACTTACTTGATTCTCCTGAACGTTTGGATCCTGATTAAGTCCCATTTCTCCCGCCGGGAGGTTGGGAAGCGCGTCATTTGGCCTTGGCGGGAAAACGCTAGCCGCGCTGTTGTTTGCCGCCAAAACAAAGCTCCCTCCGTTGCTGCAGCTAAAGGCCTCTTGATTCAGACTTCTCGAGCTCTGGGGCTCCCTCTGCTGGAGACGAGGCCTTTTCTTAGAGGGCTGATCTTCTCCCAAAGGAATCTTCTCGCCGGGGAGCCGCTCAGCCTCGCAAGGAGAGCCGGCGCCGGCTGAGCACATCCCCGCC
Source organism: Eublepharis macularius (assembly GCF_028583425.1). Classification (NCBI taxonomy): domain Eukaryota; kingdom Metazoa; phylum Chordata; class Lepidosauria; order Squamata; family Eublepharidae; genus Eublepharis; species Eublepharis macularius. The sequence continues at coordinate 108,455,994 of NC_072793.1, forward strand.
ATCGGTAAGACAGCTCCTGGGGGATGGCTCGCCCTCTCCAAAAAACTCTCTTCGGAATCCGATGAGGCCGCCGAGGCCATTCTCAGTCTTCAATCTTCTCCTTGACACGTTCCAAACAGGAAGGTATAGGAGAAGAAAGCAGTGGAAGATAGGAAATTAAGGTGAAAGAAAGAAAGAGGAAGAAATAGGAAGAAATAGGAAGGGAAGATTATAGCAGATAGATTTAATTAGGAAGGCAGTGAAGAGCTAGCCTAAGGTGAACTGCTCTCCCCTGAGGCAGGAAAGGAACTGAAGGCAAAGGGGGTGTTCCCACATACATCCACAGGAAGAGGAAGAAAGATCAACTTTCCTGCCTCCCCGATTGGACGGTGGGAAACACCCAGGATGTCCTCCGACTCAGAGGGAGAACAGGTCTTGCAACCCCTATGAGCTCCTTTTCCTGGCAAACCTATTCAGTATTTCCATAGATATACTGAAATGTGAAAAGAGATCAGACTATACAACAAACCTGCTTCATCTGAATGGAATATTGGGTTGGATCAAGACTCAATTTTCTGCTCGTAAGAGGCACATCTGTCAGTGAAACCAAGCTCCAGTGGAACAGAGGAGCCTAAAGAACAGCATCAAAGTAAATCAAGGGGCTGCAGTAGGGAATGGCTGGAAATCACCCCTCCCCTTCTGTTAGTAGAAACTTTAGTCTGGATCTTAATGCTATATTGGGTTGAATGAGATCAGTATACTTTCACAACTAGCACAGAAGAAGAAGCTTAACTGCTTGCTGAATCCACTTACAACATGGCTGTGAAGTGGTAGATGGCCAGCAGAAATGAACCTCCTATAGGATGTATCAGCTCAAATTGTACTTGCTATGCCTCACGGGTGCCAGAAAAGAACACATGCCACGGTATATTCAAGATGTCTTGCCATAATCATGCATCAGTTTCAGGCTTCCTGATTTGGTGGTTCTGGAAATGACAACAGAACACCAGTAGCAGGGCAGGAGGCCATATTTGTACTGCTTATAAAAATATCAGTAGTACAGGAATCATATCATCCCAGTGCTGGAAGATATGCACTGGCAGCCCCTTTGTTTCTGAGCACAATTCAAACTGCTGGTTCTTACCTTTAAAGCCCTAAATTGGCTTAGGCCAGGATACCTGAAGGATCATCCCTCCAATTTCGCCCAGTCTGCCAGTTAAGATCTTCTTCGCAACCCCTTCTCATTGTATCCCTGACTTTAGATATGAGGCAGGCGGCTATTACAGGGGAAGCACCTGGCCTGTGAAATGCTGTTCTCCTTGAGGTCCACCTGGCCTCTACACTACTTTCTTTTAGGCACCAGGCCAAAACATTTTGGTTTAACCAGGCTTTTAACTAAGGAGTGGGTGTTATCATTTTATAGTCTATTTTTAGCCTAAGAATGTTTAAGATGCATTTTAAATTGTTTAATGTTTTATGTTCTGCTGTGTTTGAGTTGTATGTTTTAATAATTTATGATGTTTTATGTTATCATATTTTATTTTTTAAGTCACCTCAGACAGTTTCTCTGGAGAGGCAGCACAGAAATATTCCAAATAAATAAATAATAAACATGAGTGAGTGTGTGTCTGTACACATATACATATATACATTGACATACACACACTGCAGTCACTTCCTGGTTAGCTGCAACCAGCAAAACAACTGAAAGGAGAAGATTGGCAGTTAAACTGGAGAGGCATTCTTTTCTCCAGCTATTTCATGTGTGCTTAAAGCAAAAATTTCATTCCAATATTAACAAAAATAGCTCTCTCCAAGATCCAGATAGCAAGGATCATCTTTTCCCAAAATGCTCAATGGGCAAAAATAGCTGATGGACACAAGTCAGCTCCCAAAGTATCAGACAACTTACAATCAAAGCAGCAACCCATCATGAATGGATAAATATCACGGATTGTTTCATCAGACAGACTTCTATGCAAACTGTCAAATTTACATTTAACGTGACCTTCAGTAATGATAGCTTTACTAATAAACTTCTCCCAAAGACACTTGCATGTAATTAAATTTACTTCAATAATTTTTTGCAATTGCTGAGTATCAGCTGTTGACTTAGGAACTTATCCCAACTCTGTGACTGATTGTATCCTTTTTATGTCAAGATTAGATACAAACACACTTAGGATATTTTGAAGAATATGTTAACAGTAGATTGATATTTAAGCATTTACAGTAGATGCACTATGAGAAGCAACGCATCTTTGAAGAGCACAACTTTTTCAGCAGGATGGAAACAGCTAGAATTGTTGCAATATGAAATTTACATTCAGGAAGTGATGGATATCCTCCCATTTCTGTACATCCTTGCCATGTTTTTAGGGGTTCCCTCAAAGCAACACTGGACACAACTTACATGGAATCGCTAATTTGTATCTATCAAAGGGTAGGATCCTGCCAGCTTTTTCATTCAATCCTGCCCAATCCCTGTTGTCCAGGCCGGTCTGATAAACCCGGCTAAGCATTTTGTGGTCATTCCCTTTTCACCAGTTGAAAAGCTGGCTGGATCCAACCTATTTTAAATGAGTTAACTTCATATGAAATTTGACCCACATAGCTATTACATTTAGACAAAGTGATGTTGTCTCAGAAAGATTAAACTTAGCAAGCTTATTGTTAGCTTTTTGGAGTTACTGTGCTGCAGGTAACAAATACATTTAATGCGGACCACCCCTCCCCTCCCAATACTTGTCATGCAAGCTCTTCTCCACTAACTGCATATCACCATGCAATAGCACTCTAGCTTTATGAAGCACCTCCCAAAAGACATCCCCTTATCAACTATTAAAGCAATTTAATAAATAATCAATAAAAAGCAGAAAAAGCAAGGCAATGTTTAAAGCCCTATTACACAAGCAATGTAAAGCATGAGTGACGCTCCTGTTATACCAGTCCCTCCCCCTTCTGCCCAATAAGTAGGGAAACAAAACATCACTGTATGGAATCACTGTTACAATGCAAGAGGCGTTTATTCAGGCAGGTATTTGGCTGGAGATAAGCAGGAGAGCCTACCAAGCTCATATCAGTACTGAAAAATATCACTTTCCAGCCCTGAGTCTTTTGAATCTAGAATGGCTTGTAGAAGCAGGAAGGAAGAGGACCCTCATCCCCACCGCTTTCTACAAAACACTGTTAAGTAAAAGTGAATCATTGTGCTGTCATTCCCTAACGCTGCCTGGACCTCCAGCTTGAGCATGGAAACACGGCATTACATTTTTCCCCAGACTGTCTGGACCTTGCAATTTGATTCAGTTCCTGGGAGGATGCTTTGGAACCAGGAAGGGATGGGAAGATTCCTATTTTCTTCTCAGAAAGACACACAGCCCCCCCCCCACATGAACGCACACACACAATCCACCACTGTTTAGTAGACTCTGGAACTAAATTTGCATATATTCGGGTATTATAATTTTGTTTTCTTTAATCTGTAACCCTGAGAATATCTAGCAAGAGTTCAGAAACGATGCAAAAGTTAAACTCAGAACAGAGGTCACATCTTGCTTTCCTCCTGGGGTTATAATTAATCACATATAACTCTCTGTATCCACAGCAGGCAAGTCAGCTGCATGATGAAAAAAGTAGATGCGAGATCAGTTTCTGTACATGCATAATCTGGCACAAAGCCAGTCAAGCATAACAACTGTAGCCATGTAAAAGTTTTTTAAATATATACTGTATGTCATAAAGAAGTTTTTGAACATATGCTAATTTTAATCATTTTTATAAATCAGCTTATACATGATTTTTTTAAAAAAAAATTGGATGCAGTTCAGAGGTCACAAAGTGTGGCAACAAAGCAGAAAATCTAAAGTGACAGCTCAATTTTTCCTACATATTATGTACTGCACAAACTACAAAAGAGTTGAAAGTCCAGCAAAATTCCCCCTAAAGGAAGTGGTCTAATAAATGAAACCAGAAACTTCAGCTGTAGCAAGTCCTTTTAAAAAATTCTCTTTCAATTTAAGGATAAACATTAAGCAAAATTATACCAGCCTTTTCCATCTCCCATTCTTGGGAAGCAAAGCTATCCAGTAAGAGCTGCTTCACACATTCAATATTTACTGCACAACGATAATCTCTATATAGGAAAAACACATATGCACAGTAGTGTGTACAGTATGGTGGTGTGTGTGTGTTTGTGGGGAGGTTTCAGGCAGATTTTGCATTGGTCAGCTGCTTGCATTTGAAGTCCAAGTACTGCATCCATATGAAGGAGGGGGGCAGTGGCACCAATCTTAAATTTCAGAGATGGTCTCTATGTAGGGAATAGTCATATGTGAATGGTTTAATAGAAATTCAAACACAACTCCTCATCCTAACTTTTAAAAGTACCTATTACATTTTGTAGACTGTCACCTCACAAGAACAGCATTTCTTTTCTACCCAACACTATCCATTTACAATTAGGGGGGAAAGTACCTTTGATTAACTTCTACAGTATGGAGTGGGCTGTTGAGCAACAGTTACAGACTGTCCTGGACTTTTCTTTCCTGTGTTTGGGTGGGGTGGAGATGCGGGGGAACTAAGGTGTTAGTACTATGAAACTGATGTATGCTTGGGAAGAAAATCACTACTAACTCTCTAGAGCACAGCTACTGATCAACTCATACTTTTCTCTGTTCTGCACTTACAAAGTTTAAATTAATTACAGCTGAGAATATAGGCTTGCCATCTGGTTTGAAAAAGCAAGGATAAGGAAATCAAATGAAAGCTCTTCTCTTCCCCCCACCTTTTTTTTTGTACTAACCTCACTTTAATCATTGCCAAAGAGCATGAAGACAGCCCTGCGTCCTCCCACAAGAAAGCCTTGGGCCTCACAAACTTGGCAAGCACTCTCCAGCTCAAAAAGCTCAGCAGGCAGAAGCTGTGTCACATTAAGAGTCCTTCCTCTTAGGAAAGCTGTATTCAAAAGCAACCAGGATTTCTTCTACATTGATTACACACCATTTCTGTTAAATACACTCCAGTGCGAAAGGTTTTCAAGATCATAATGAATCTCTCTTAAAGCACCAGAAAGAGAGAAATGTGTTTGAGTCTTTTCAAGGTGACAGAGAAGATTAGGTGGTGGCTCAGAGTTCAAAAGAAATGGAGAAAGGCAAGCAAAAATTCCAAAGCTTGCGTAAAAGCCCCAGAGACAGAAACACATACAAGGAAGTAATAAACCAATGAGACTCATGTGCCTGGCTCACTGAACTGTTGCACTGCTAATCGTGTAACAACTGCAAGATCTTTACACTGCAATTTGCTGCACACTGCCTATGGCAGCCACCTGACCATTTTGGGGTTCTTCAGCCAGTGCTTTTAAAGAAGCATCTCTACTAGCTAAAATCAAACCAGACCACTGGTTTTATTCCTGTTAGTAACTCTATAAGAAAATGCTGCAATGCTTGCTAAAAGACTGAACCTTCAGAAGGAAAACTTGGGGGTCACTCTCGGGAAAATTTGAAGTAAAAATCTTGGCAATCTTTGCACTAGGAATAAGCCAGTGCCCCTACATTATTCAGCTTTACAAGTTTACATGCAAGGCAACCGCCGGCTTCTTGGACCTGAAGATTCCAATCCTAGCTCTCTCTCTCTCTCTCTCTCTCTCTCTCTGTGTGTGTGTGTGTGTGTGTGTGTGTGTGTGTGTGTGTGTGTGTGTGTGTGTGTGTGTGTGTGTGAGAGAGAGAGAGAGAGAGAGAGAGAGAGAGAGAGAGAGAGAGAGAGAGAGAGAGAGAGAGAGAGAGAGAGAGAGAAATATATATATTTCCCTAATTCTCCATTCTGTCCTAACAACTGTCCGTCCAGATAGGTGAGGCTCAAGACCACTCCAGTAAGCTTCATGACAAAGTAAGCATTTCAACCCAAGTTTCCCAGACTCTAGTTCAGCACAACCACTACACAGAATCTCCAGTTATATGTGTTAATTAACTAGAATTGTATAGCACAGTGATTAAGTAGTAAGCAAGATATAAAGCTGGAAACGCCCTGGTTCAACTTCTGTCTTATCCTAGTCCTCCAGGCTGTAACATGGAAATAATTCTGACTTACAAAGTTGTTGAACAGAATACTTGAGAGGTAATTTGCATGGCTATTGCTGAAAAACTCTTCCCTACAACATAACGGAGACTAAAATTTTAAGAAGAGTCTTCCCTGTGCATTAACAGTCTAAGTATGTGCAGCACTGTTATACCTGCACATCATACCGTGTTGGATTTTTTAAAAAGTGTAACAATTTTATAAATAATTAACATAGTTCTAGATGGAGCTGTTACTGATACACAAACATAAATGCTTTAATAAATACATGCAGTAGACATTTAATAGCATAAAAGCAACAGTGCTGTATCAGACAAATGGTTAACCTTTGTTCAGCATTCTGTTTCATGTGGTGGCCTACCAGAGGTCCTTGGAAGGTCTACAAGCAAGGTACAGAGGCCTTTATTGTTGGCCATCAATACTAGTATTCAAAGAGTTAGCTGCCTCTCAATATGAAGGTTCCATTAAATCACAATGGCCAATAGCCATTGATGGACTTCTCCTCTATGCATTTGTTCAAAATCCTTTAAATCCTATCACTGCTAACTTGGGACAGTTAATTCCCACAAGTCAATTAGTCTTTGAGGGAAGAAACTGTTAGAAGTTCAAGTATATACTGTCTACCAGATCACCATTCTCCTTATGTTTATTAACCTTGTCAAAGACAGAAACCATGGGATTCTTCCTTAGCAGGGCTCAGTCCTCTGCTTATTAAAACTCTCTTTAATACTTGTTTCCATCAATTTCTCTAGAACAGATGTTAAACTAGCTGGGCTATAGTTCCTGGATCTCTTCTGGATTTTTAAAAAATTGGTATTGCATTTACTACCTTACAATTCTCTGGAAGGAAAGTGGATTTTAGTGACAAGTAGCATATTTTTGTTATAGAATTACTTCCTAGCAGATGGACCTCTGGCAAAGAAAAGAACTTTTTGTTGGCAAACACAATATACACATCTGCCTTAAAGTGACTGCCAGTTTCAACATGTTTTGCCAATGCTTTATCACACCACTGGCTACCAATTAGTTTTTAGGCTCAGTTCCATGTACCTTCATGTAATACCTGCCCAGAATTTGACATGCTTCTTTGGAACCCACAGAGGTGGATGAGATATAGATCTGAATCAATCAATCAAAACAAGTATTATATAGTTTCAGATCAGCAGCTGTGTTATAAGAACAAAATTCAAGTCCAGTAGCAGCTTAAAGGCCAACAATATTTTCTAGGGTATAAAGCTTTTATGAGCCAAAGTTGATTTCTTCAGATGCCATGGAAAAATTCTGTTGGTCTTTAAGGTGACACTGGACCTTAATATTCATATAGTGCTTTCCCCCAAGTATTATTATTGTCACTTTTTAAAAGTTATAGAGAAACTTCAATTAGGAAATGTATTAATAATTGTATACTGCAAAGGTTTCTTTGGGCTTCTAAATAAAAATAAAAGGATCATGCTATAATCCCTTCTTTTACAAGTTAAATACATGTGTTCCAAAATACAAAACTCAAATAAAACAGCTGAAACTAATCTGTCTTACTAGCAAATCCATTAATAAACCAGAGTACAAATGTCTAGATCTGCAATCATTCTGACCCTTGTGAAACAATGCTTAACGCTGAAGGAATTTGAGGGAAAAAATGACCTCTCTCTTGATGAATGAATCATATACTGCCATAAAGATTGTTTCCTAAATAAAATTATTTAACAGTGTTGTGAAAAAAAAACCTGTCATCTTCTTTCAGTATTAAACAATATTGCATAAATGTTATTTGGACTCTAAAGGCCACATAAAAGTCTTTTGCACATACATAAGAGCATATGCAGCCAGCCTGTCCTGCCATAACCCCTTATGCCCCTCAAAAAGCTGGTCTCAAAAGTCAGAAAACCTCTGAAGCAACATTAATTACACATGACAATCTTTTCTACCAGCAGAGAAAGTTAGCAATTCCTACCATGTGCACATGGAAACACTTTGAATACACAGGCTTAGTAAAATCATAGTCCCTCTTTTTCTACTTGATTAAAAAGGTATTTTTTCCCACTGATAGACCAAAGGACTTTAACAATACCCTACCAACTGACCCTTTCCACCTCAATCTTCTTTTCATATTTCAGTATATCTGCCTCCCTATAGCCTCTTCAGATCTAGTTTCAGACTGGGCAATAAAGAGGTGGTTGCAATGATAAAAAGATTAATAATTGTCAAATATTGAATGCAAGTATCTTAATTGGCTTGAAGAATCAAGTAAAGTGCCAAAACATCTTGTGCAACCTTTTAGCACTACAGAATTCCCCTCCTGAGTGAGTGTTAACATTTGGCAGTTTTAGACAGAGTTAATGCCAGTTTGGAAAATTGTTTCTTTTCCTGGTAGCAGATTACAGTATAAGGGAAAATGAAAGGATATTGTCAAGGCCATCATTTTGAGTCTAGGGAAAAATATTCTTATTCAACCAGAGGTAAACATAAGGTTTTATTCCAAATCCTGACTTTATAGCCATTGTCTATAGCAACCGTGTCCATAACATTCTAACTCTCAAGAGTTCAACTTTCTAGTAAATGGTACATCTGTCAAGCTGCAGGAAACATCTGGGAAAATGGTTGAACAAAAAATAGCAAGTTTAAAGCTTTCTCCATTGGCTTACACAGTACAATCGAGAATACTATGTTACAGAGATCGGAATTTTCCTTGACTGTGGGCCTGTGCAGTTAACATGTACAGAGGCGTCACTAAAATACTGCATGGATAGGCACAGACTGATCCTTTATAAGCTGAAATCACCCTTGCTTGGCTGGATCTCTAGTATGCTTTCAACAATATTTACCTACATTGATGGAAGGAAACCTGTATGTAATCATGAAGAACATTTGTATCTTGGCTGCTTGCAATCACAGCCAGCATGTGAGGCATACAGTGAAACATTCACATAACAAGATACATGAAAGTGCATGTGACGTACCATGAAGATGCTGTATTATTTGTATACTATAAATATTTAGTAAATTTGTCTGGCCCTTCTGCTCAAAAGGACAACCTGGTTTACAGCTAAATACATATGAGAATGAAAATCCATCAATCTTTATGCCCTGGTTGGGAGATGGGAAGGGTATTAAAAGAACGGTTAGTTGAAGTCAGAATGCAGAGACATAACACAAAATATAATCAGCTTGATTAGGGAAAGGAACCATATACAGAGTTGGGAAATGCAGAAAATTAGCATCTTTAATGAGAAAAGAATCCTGTGTTCAGCCTAGGAAGGGCGGTTCATTGTCCTGAACTTGTTAATGAATACTAGTACAGCAATTCTGTGATGTAATCTTCTTTTGAAGCTTCTCTGAACAAAAACTGCCACTCTTAGGTCAGTAATGGAATATCCTGAAAGATTAAGTTGTTTTTAATTTCAGATTTATATCCATTTATTCTTTTGCTTAGGGACTGGTATTTGTTAGAACTGATGGCATATATAACACTGGGAGATAAACAAGTGAATCAACCTGAGATAGTGTGACCACTTGTGATAGGTCCAGTGATCGTGTTGCTAGATAGATCAAGATATCTGAAGAAGTTAGCTTTGACTCATGAAAGCTCATACCCGACCAAAAATTTTGTTAATCTTATAGGTGCTACTAGACTCTTGCTCTTTTCTTAGAATGCACATGGGGACAAAGTTGGCATCTTGGTTTACTACATGTCCTGTTCCCAAAGTGTGTGTCCATGTTAGGCATGCTTTATTGTAATGAGATGCTGTTTAAGATTAAGAGGCTATCTGCAGGTGAGAAAAGATCTACCTCCCAGTGCTTGTGAGCAAGGAATATCATCATACAGCATAGCTTGCATGTCAATGATGCACTGAAGTGGTTTGGGCTTGAAGCTGTATGTGACCACCAGAGATGTTCTACTGTTTCATTTGGGTCACCTTGTAGCAGGTTGTCTTTTTCACCCGATAAACCTTCTGCTTCACTAAATAAATAACTAGGAAATCATGGCAAAACATTGCAGCATCACAAGGACACACATACAGGAAGAAAATCTTTACTCCACAACAGAATGACACAGTATGGTACAAAGAATAATTACAGAATGTCATATAGCCCTGGTTGTATCATCATTACAGAACTTTTAAGAAGGAAGGAAAGTTCTCCACTGTACTATATGGGAAGCTGGTCAACTGGTGCAAACTTGATTTTATTCCAACTAAGCCAGTCTTCGTCAGCTTCAGCAAATCATTTATTCTCTTCCTCCATCTTAACTGTTCTATAAAACAGAAATAACTTTTCCTCAAATCCTGTATGAATATGACTGTAAAGGACCCCTGCTAATAAAATGGGTTTATATATTGACACCGACTTCAGTTATTGCTGGCTGTATACCAACAATCAAGTACAGTGGTGGCATTCCACTTGGTACAAGTATGCTATTTTTTCATCACAGATGCTGTAGACAGGTTGAGAGTTTAATCCTGGTTGTAGGCAAACCAGGATTGTGACTTTTGTCCGATTCAGATGAAGCAACTAAGGCTTCACTAGGGATCTGGAACTCTTCAGTTCCCAAGGCACAGAGAAATGAGAGTCGGAAGCAGACATTAACTTTGCATTTGCTTTCTTCATTGTGATAAAAAATGTCTTCTCTGCCCCGAACCAGAAATTCAATAAACATTTTACTTTAAGGAAGTACCTGGGGACAAAAATACACAGGTTCTGCATGAATTCATGTGAACTGTCAAAAGCAACTCAAAATTTGACTCTTAATTCAAGGAAATAATTTAAAAACAAGCCGGTTAACCTAGGTTTGCTGCCTTCCTGTACAATGACAGACTTAAGTATATGGTGAGGAACTTGACATTTTTACCGGACAACCTCTAATTTAATTTCCATGAAGACAGTTTCAAGTGGGTAGCCATGTTGGTCTGTGGTAGATGAACAAGGTGTGAGTCCAGTAGCATCTTAAAGGCCAACAAGGTTGACTCTTGAAGATCTTTAAGCTGCTACTGGACTCAAACCTTGCTCATTTCATTTCCAGCATACCCCTACATAAACTAATTCTTGTTAACATAAGTGCAACACTGGCATCTTATTAAAACAATCATCAAGCACATAAACAAAGTATCTGAAGGTCTGGCATTACATTCTATTCACAATTTTGATTAAAAAATAATATGCATTGCAGAATGCCGTCAAGGTTGGACCACTCCAGAACCTTCTGCCTGATGAATCACTAATGTCGCTCTGAAAAGTTCTGTACCTGCCAGGACTTGCAGGGAGCATCTCATTTTCCCCTCCCTACCATATCTTCTTTCCCTTCCCTGACCCCTATAGCTTCTCCCCCTTTTCCTGCTTCCTTCTCTTCTTCCTGCCAACCTGCCAAGCCAGTTTGGGGTAATGGTTAAAAGCACGGGACTCTAATCTGGAGAGCTGGGTTTGATTCCCCACTCCACCACATGAAGCCAGCTGGGTGACCTTGGGCTAGTCACAGCTCTCTGGAGCTCTCTCAGCCCCACCCACCTCACAGGGTGTTTGTTGTTGTGGGGATAATAATAGTATACTTTGTAAACTTCTCTGAGTGGGTGTTAAGTCGTCCTGAAGGGCGGTATATAAATTGAATGCTGTTGTTCTGCCCCTGTCTTCACCTTTCCCCCTTCCTTCTCAGGCAGCCTCTCTGCTATGGCCCAGTTACATGCTGGGGAACCTGCAAGGACTTGCAGAGGGTATTTCATTTTCCCCTCTATCTCTTTTCCCACTCTGTTTCCTCTTTCCCTTCTCCTGGGAACCTCCATATGCTGACCTACTTCCTTCTCTCCTTCAAACCCACTAAACACCTTTTATTTGTCCCACATCTTCATATATATTTCTTCATTTATTTCATTTATATATTGCCTTTCTCCACAATGGAGATCCAAAGCAGCTTACATCATTCCCTTTGCCTCTATATTATCCTCACAACAACCCTGAGAGGAAGGTTAAGCTGAGAGAGTGTGGACTGAATCAAAGTCACTCAGTGAGCTTCCACAGCAGAGTGGCAATTCAAACCTGGGTCTCCCACATCCTACTCTGAAACTTTAACCAGTATACTGCACTGGCTTATGTTATGAGGGGAGAGATGCTAACAGTGGCAAGTAGCCCGGCCTTGGTGAGTCATGCAAGTCATGTAGTATCAAGTTGCCCAGTGGTTGCTATTGGGCGTGACCCCAATGTGTCCTCCCTCAAAGGACAAAACAGCACTGGATAGGGTCCTGCCCCCTCCCTCTGTCTTTTACAGAAAGAAAGCAAGACTGGAATATGGCTGAACTGTTATAGTTGCCTAGCAACAGCATCTAATTAAAGCTACATGTGCTCCTTTTATCATTTTGGGCTTTTTAACCACGTTTTGTTTTTTTTTAGATTTCACATTTTTCTGCAAACCTGGGGCATTTTTCTGTCTTTTCCGTTCATGGCTCCAATCTCTGGATTTAAGTATCCACAGATCAGAGCCATTAGGGAGAATTCCAAACATGTATATACTCCAATCTTGTCACAAACATACTGACTTAGTCATAAAGTTCCTGAACATACAAAACACTCTGAGCGCTGATCTTCTAAAAATTTACAAAACACTGCATTAAAGCCAGCCATATCTCTGCCTTCAAAAAACAAAAAGAAAGCTAGTACTTTTTTTCATACTTTCTTAACTCTTTGGTACTCTGAGCTTGCTCCTTTTATTTGTTACTTGGCAAAGAAAACGACCTAAGGAGAAATTACCAAGCTTTTCAGCTCTGTGCAAGGACTCTTAAGGCAGAAATGATGCCTGCTGGGAAAAGGCTGATGTCAGCTCTTAAGAGCTCCCTGCAAGGATAAGGAGGCCTTTGTTTTCAGCTGAACTGTGAAAATGAGAAAATACCTCCAGCCTGACAAACAAGAAGCCCATACAACATAGGTCAGGCCTGAGACCTCTGTTTAAAGGGACAACTCTTCATTAGCGTTACATTTGCACTGTAACATCCAGACATTTTCAACCTTAAAAAGAAGCTACTCCACTGTAACTTTTAAAGTGTACAAAACCATCCCCACAATTAAGATAACAGTGGCTGTACAGGTCCTCCGCAATGCTCAACAAACTATCTTCATCTTCATATGATACTGAAACCAAATTCCATAAACAATGACACAAACGGATAATGGAATGGTATTACCAGAGTCTCATACTGATTAATGAACATGTCCCATATTGGAAGAAACTGTGTTTGGGACATTTGTTTTCTCACCACCTCAAGCAAGAATTATGGAATCCCAATACACTTTTATCCAACTCATCTTGTTCATGAATTCAGGTTATTCAACAATGTTTATATGCGTAAGAGAGGGTTAACACAATACCACTCTGTCTGCAATGCACCCCTGAACTCGGAATTAAACACAGAGGTACACAGGAGCAAGGAGTTCTAATAATAATGAGTCTTCAAAAGTTCTGTATTGTTTGAAATATTAACGTAAGTGAAAAGGGTGGTAGCTTCAACTGAACAAGTATTTCACCTGAAGTGGAAAAATTACCACAAAACGCAAATTTCAAATACACTAACAAAACTTATGTATGCAGACTCAAAAAGCTGATTTATGTTTTAGATAGCTAATCAACAAATTATCTTAAAGACTAACAAATATATCATTGATTTTGCAAGCCAGAGTCCACTTCATCAGGAATGTGAATGTTACGCTTAATTAGCAAAATTCCTATAAACAAAAGAACGGTGATCAGATGATAATACAAAATGAAGCCAAAACTCCCAGCAAACCAATAGATAGATGTGCTATACTACTACATGCAGCGAACCAGTAGACACAATATCCAGTTTTAAAAGGAAAAAATAAAAAGCAAACCTTTCCCAACTGTGATGGAAATAGCACAGCAAAGAGAATAGTTAAAATAAACCATTAAAAAAGAACAGTTACCTTATATAGTGAGTTAGCCACTAATATTCCACAGACCCTGCAAGGACTGTACTAAATTGCTTAGTGGGAAATCTCTGATAATGGACTGTCCCTATGCTAAGTACTATAATTTAAAAACACACGAATTACTATTTTTATCCTTTAAAATCATCCACTTTATCAGCAATGTCATTAAAGCCTACAACTTTTCTACATCACCCAAGAAACATAAAAATAAATATTACATACAGCCAGGGCTTTTTTTCAGCCGGAACGCAGTGGAACGGAGTTCTGGCACCTCTTGAAAATGATCGCATGGCCGGTGGCCCCACCCCCTAATCTCCTGACAGAGGGGAATTTAGATTGCGCCTGGCGCGGAGGGCAATCTAAATTCCCCTCTGTCTGG